>NC_139153.1:56018321-57218321 GCF_964270905.1 Leucopleurus acutus | reverse complement strand
AAGCCGCATGTTCTGAGACGCATCTGAGCTATTTCTGAAGTAGATAGAGGCTTGGGGACACCTGGCACCTCACATGATCAGTGGGAATTGGTATCACAGCAGCTGGGCCTCTGTACCCCACTTGCTGTGTCTCCTCTCTAGTCGCACGGTCCCCTGTGTGTGGGCAGAGCTCAGCTGTTTGTCCCAGTACCATGTCAGGGTACAGGCCTGAGCACTGGTTCTCCAACTTGGCTACATGCTGTAATCAACCAAGATATTTTAAAGAATATTAGGGCCTGCAACCCTCCTCAAAAGAATCTAATTAAACTATCCTGGGTGTGAAACCAAGCAGGACCCTGTGGAGCTCCTGGGTACAGAAGCCTTTCTGTGTCCCCTGTTTCTTGTCTGTAGGGAACAGACTCTAGCCTCCATGACCTTCCCTGAGGGCAGGTTCAAACAGCTGCTAATCAGGGAAGGGAGGGGATGCAGAGACAGGGGAGGAGCAGGCAAGAAACAATAGTGCAGCCTTGGGGCAGGGTCCTGGTTCTGCCTTAAGGGAAGCATATAACAATATCTTTGAGCTCTTCTACAGAACTAAAACCCCCAACATATGGAAGATGGTAGCATTCTTCATTCCAGAGAAGGTCACAGTTTGATAATGTTGAGAAGCTCATCAGGAGACCACTTGAGGTCAGATTAGAGGACTGCAGGCCCTGTACATACCCTGATCCTTATCAGCAACTCTGCCCTTGAACCACTGCTATAAAACTCACCAAGTCCTCCCAGTTTTTGTGGCATGCATGAGCCCACTGTGGCCCCTTTGCCTGGCAAAGCAGTAAAGCTATTCTTTTCTACCTCACCCAAAACTCTGTCTCTGAGAGTCAATTTTTCACTGTGCATAGAGGCTGAGTTTTCGGCATCAGGTGCAGCCTGAGCATCTGGAGTTTTAAAAACTCCCCAGGTAACTACAATATGCAGCCAGGTTTGAGAATCACTCTCTTAGAGGGCACATTGTGGAACCAGATTATACATGGGGGTCGCACTGACTTCTCAGAGGTGCCTCTGACCCAACCCAATTGGAAGCTTCTATGAAAATCCCTTGTTCAGAAAGACTCAGAAATTAGAGGATCAACTTCTCATAACCATGCTGTTCACAGCACGGAGGCAAGAGCAGCCAGGCACAGGGAATAGCAGCAGTGGAGGGGCTGCAGCCAGGCTGCCCGCCACCTGCCCCCAGCTGATCCCAAGGACATACCTGACAGCGAATACAGTCTTGTGTCACGTTCAGAATGGCCAAAGCAAACATACTCCAGGACGTGTTGGAGCCAACTGACGACTTGTACAAAGTGGCAGTTTGCTCCAATTACAGTGCAAAAATGGAAAGAATGTCTTCCAAAAGGTGTTCTCTATGCCTTGTGCATTGTTGTATACATGATCTTTATTTCTCACAACAGATGCCTCTTTCTGCAGTGGAGTTGCATTTAGCACCGAGATACAGGGTGGGCTGAAGGCCAAGGACATTCCCAGGTAGAAAAGGAAGACCTTGCTCTCATCACATCAGTCAACAGATCCCCTCACTCCCTCTTCAGCTTGGCCTTCCAGCAAGAAGCCCCCCATGACAGTAGCTGTGTGCTCTCATTAGCAGATACCACTTTATATCTGAAGCTGTGTTTGCTATAATGTTGAAGACTCATCAACTGATTTCCAAACTCAGTCTCCATTCTCAGTCAAGGAGTCATGGTGTTTGCTTTTCAAAAGCAGTTTCCTGAGGGCAAGGAAGGCAAGACTTTTCCTCCTCCCTGCAGTTGGCCCATCCCTCATCCATTCAAGCTGATGCAACAATTAGCTTTGCTACAGCTTAATCTCATTTCAAACACTCCACCCAATGCATCATTAATTCTCAGTGTTGCCTAAATCGTCAATAAGGTACAAAGGTTTTCCCAAGCTGGCAGCCTTAGACCAAATACCATCAGAAACACAGAGGCTTCGTGTGTACTTAAATGTAGTTCAAGGGTTATGAAGGAGAGAGGAAAATCTCAAAGGTAGCTTTTTTTTTTTTTCCTGCGCTGCTCAGCTTCCTTGACAAGGGATTAAACCTGCAACCCCTGCAATGGAAGCCTGGCGTCCTAACCACTGCACCACCAGGGAATACCCTCAAAGGGAGCTTTTTTGAACCCAGAGGTTATATTGCAAACAAAAGTGATATTTAATGGAGTTTCAGCTCCAAGAAGAAACCCTTGAAAATACCCCCTTGTTCTGGTTACTGTCTTTGTCTCCTTTACCTTTTCCTCCCATATTTCCTTGGTAAGAAAACTGAGCAGGACCCTGTAGGGCTCCTGGGCATGGAAACCTTTCTGTGTCCCACGTTCCTTGTTTGTAGGGAACAGACTCCAGCCTCCATGACCTTCCCTGAGTCCCAAAGGGCAGATTCAAACAGCTGTTAATCAGGGAAGGGAGGGAATTCAGAGACAAGGGAGGAACAGTCAAGAAACAATAGTGCAGCCTTGGGGCAGGGTCCTGGTTCAGCCTCAAGGGATAAACATTAACAATATCTTTGAGCTCTTTACAGAACTAAAACCGCCAACAAATGGAAGATGTTGGCATTCTTCATTCCAGAGAAGACCACCCAAGGCCAGATTAAAGGAACCCCAGAAGCTGATCAGTAGATCACCTGAGGCCAGGTTAAAGGAGTGGAGGCTGTGTACACACCCTAATCTTATCAGCAACCCCACCCTTGAACCTTTGCTATAAAACTCCTCACCAAATCCTCCTGGGTGGGGACACACAGTTTTCAGGGCAGAAGCCCACTGTGTCCCTCTTTGCCTGGCAAAGCAATAAGGCTATTCTCTTCTACTTCACCCAGAACTCTGAGATTCAATTCGGCACTGGTGCACAGAGGCTGAGTTTTCAGCATCAGTGGAACTTAAAGTTCTTGAGTTTTACTCATAACATTCCCTCAGGTATGGTTCACTATGCTTGTAAGTATCTCTGGAGAGTACTGATTATAATTAGAGCATTTCCTCAAAATTCATGGAGAAACTCCATAGGACCCTGCAAGGTCATGGGGAACTCAAGTTAGAAGAACAATATGTAATGTCAAAACTGCAAGCAAAATCTCCCCAATTCTCATAACTTCCTCATGCTTTTAAAACTTCTCTTTCTACTTTCCATTAAACAGCTTCTGAGAATAAAGCCCTTGGCTTTTTGTCATCATTTGGCCAAAGAACGAGAATTGACATTTCTGGCTCAGTTCCATTTTCCTTGACTTCTCTGATGATTTCCGGCAGGAATGGGGAAAGGACTTCTTTGGGAGGAAGACACCAAGGTTGGTTGTAAGCCACTGGATCTAAGGAGTAAAAGGCACCGGTCCACGAAGGGCAGGAGCTATTTCCAGAATGTGAGGTGAGAGGGAGAGCAGGGATGGTGCTACAAGATCTCACTGCCTGCTTTGCTCCGATCAGTTAAGGAAATACTGGGCTGCTGAGGGTGAGACTCAGAGGAGGACTAATCCTGCCTAAGGCCCTGCTGTCCCCCATACCCCCAGCTCAGGAATTTATTTTTCATCTCAGGGCAGCACAAACTCTATCATATCTGAATGAACCAGAAGAAACTGGATTCTGAGGCCTTTCAAAAAGTCATGTTCAGGGATTTTCCTGGTGGTGCAGTGGTTACGAATCTGCCTGCCAATGCTGGGGATGTGGGTTCAATCCCGGGTCTTGGAAGATCCCACATGCCACAGAGCAATTAAGCCCGTGCTCCACAACTACTGAGCCTGCACTCTAGAGCCCGCAAACTGCAACTACTGAGCCCACGTGCCACAACTGCTGAAGCCTGCGTACCTATAGCCCTTGCTCCGCAACAAGAGAAGCCATCAAAATGAGAAGCCCACACACCGCAACAAAGAGTAGTTCCCGCTTGCCACTAATAGAGAAAGCCCGTGCATAGCAACAAAGACCCAATGCAGCCAAAAATAAATTAATTAAAAAATAATAATAAAATAAATTTATTTTTTAAAAAAGTATACTTAAAAAAAATGTCACGTTAAAGATTAAAGTCAACCCCAAACACAGAGCCAGAGCAAGTTAGGCCTCAGTCCACCTTTGACCATAACCAGCCTGAACTCCAGCTCTCAACATTTAAATGAATGGGCAAACCAGTTTCACAAAGCTGTGGACAGTGCCAGGACATGACCCCAACTTTCCTGACTTCTGGTCAGAGGGCTGTACGACTCTTCGGTTTTCTTTATATGACATTCAGATTGGCATTAGTGAATAGTGTACCTCTGTCTGGTGATGCTGTTCTTGCCCTGAAATGCCCCCTGACTTTTGTCCATCTACCTGTCTCCTACTTATCCTTCAAGATTCAGCTCAAGTGATGCCTCCTTTAGTCTTCTCTGGCCCCAAGTATGGATCAGAGATGCTCTGGGTGGCCTCTGTGCTCCCCACATTCACAGCACTCACAGTATCACACTGGAGCCCCCTCCCCCCGCAACTGTAACCCTCAACAGCAAAGATCATGACACCTTGATTTTACAGAAATGATGCTGACACCACTTCTGACATGCGTTGGCGGCTCATTCCTGTCTGGGGAGTGATAACATGAACAACGGCAGCATCAGCACAGTGCATGCCTGTGGGCATGTAGTGACGAGTAGCTGTGCCTTATGGGCCCTCTGCAGCGTGACGGTCTATGCAGACGGCAATGACCGTAAGGTATCTAGATAAAAACAAATAAAAACATGCAAGTCTGTTAAGCAAGATCCCCATGTTCTGAAAGCCCGTTTTCCAGAGGAGGATAGGGAAGGGGAGCTGAGATGATGTCACCACTCATTTCAAGGGTCTTATCATGAACCCACACGCTTGTCACGACATCTGCTGTCTGCTGGTCACTAAGACAAGAAAGGCTTTATCAGTAGAGTTTTTTTTCCTCTGTCCCTTCTTAAGATGAGTGCGGGTTTCCCTGGTCTGCTACCCAATGTCCTACTGTCTTAGTGGCCGAGGTTAAAGTACAAACACACAGTAAGACTTATCACTGGAACCATTAGCATTGGATCAGAAATGTACCCAAAGGCTTGTTGGTCGTGAGACCTGTAAGTCAGGCTGTGCCCATTAGAGCCACTCCCAGGTGAGGACTGACCTCCCCCACCCCCTCTGCTCCGATTAGGTAAACAGCTGGCCTCGTCCTCTTGCCTGAACTCAGGCAACCAGAGAATTGTCTAGATTAAGACTAAAGTGTGATAAGAATATAGGTTATTGTTGCTAATAACAGCTATTTATTACAGACTGTTAATTATATAGTAGTTAATACTAATGGTACTTATTACTCATTATTGGTATCTATTTCTACATCAGACATGGGGTGGAGATGGAGAACAAGGGTTGGAAAGCATAGTGGTGCACCGCTCTGAGGATGGCAGGGCGCCTCTGCTGTTCTTACCAATTCTGCCACCTGGAGTCCCAAAGCTGGGAAGCCACTAAGTGTCGCCGCCCCCTGCTGGCCACCGGCCGCATGACACCCGTGAGCATACCAGCGCAGCCTCCCAGACTCTCAGTGCTGGAGGCAGAGCCTCAGAGACCGGGGCTGGGAAGGGGGCGGGGAGGGGAGGGGCTTATTAAAGCTCAGGGCCCCTTTTACAGCCCGGAGCCTGAAATGCACACAGCCACGTGCTCCCAGAGCCCTGGAAACACAAACGCTGATGCAGAGTGCGCACCAGCCTGTGCACAGCCTGGTGTTTCCTTGGAGAATCAGGAGGGCTGTAAGAAGCAGCTTACAGGCTTAGAATTTGTCTTAACATATATTAACTCCTAACACCCTACTTCTTATTTTTTTTTCAAAATAAAATGTCTTGTTTTGTTAACAAGTGGAATATGATAAGAATCAATTTTGTGTGGTAGTGACTTGAGTAGGAACATCAACCCTCTGAAGTATATGTGGGAGCTGGGAAGTGAGCAGAAAAAATTCTAGGCATTATATTCAAACACAAGGAACTTTGTTAAAGTCTTACTCAGAGTTCTTTTTAGAGATGTATTCTTTTTTATTGAAGTATAATTGACATACAATATATATTAGTTCCACGTGTTCTGCATAGTGATTTGATTTATATACACTACAGATTGATCACCCACACTAAGTCTAGTAACCATCTGTCATCATACAAACTTATTACAGTATTATTGACTATTTCCTGTGCTGTACATTACATTCCCATGACTTTTTAAAATTAATTAATTAATAGATATTTATTGGAGTGTAATTGCTGCATAATACTGTGTTAGTTTCTGTTGCACAACAAAACAAATCAGCCATATGCATACACATGTCCCCATATTCCCTCCCTATTGAGCCTCCCTCCCATCCTCCCAATCCCAACCCTTTAGGTCATCGCAAAGCACCAAGCCGATCTCCCTGTGCTGTGCTCCTGCTTTCCACCAGCCAACTATTTTACATTCAGTAGTGTATATGTCGATGCTACTCTCACTTCGCCCCAGCTTCGCCCTCCCATCCTGTGTCCTAAAGTCCATTCTCTATGTCTACCTCTGTATTCCTGCCCTGAAATTAGGTTCATCAATACCTTTTTTTTTTTTTAGATTCCATGTACATGTGCTAGCATACAGTATTTGTTTTTTCCCTTTCTGACTTACTTCACTCTGTATGACAGACTCTAGTTCCATCCACCTCACTACAAATAACTTAATTTCATTTATTTTTATTGCTGAGTAATATTCCATTGTATATATGTGCCACATCTTCTTTATCCATTCATCTGTCAATGGACATTTAGGTTGGTTCCATGTCCTGGCTATTGTAAGTAGTGTTGCAGTGAACATTGTGGCACATGTCTCTTTTTGAATTATGGTTTTTGCAGGGTATATGCCCAGTAGTGGGATTGCTGGGTAATATGGTAATTCTATTTTTAGTGTTTTAAGGAACCCCCAGACTGTTTTCCATAGTGGTTGTATCAATTTACTTTCCCACCAACAGTGCAGGATGGTTCCCTTTTCACCACACCCTTTCCAGCATTTATTGTTTCTAGATTTCTTGATAATGGCCATTCTGACTGACATGAGGTGATATCTCATTGTAGTTTTGATTTGCATTTCTCTAATAATTAGTGATGTTGAGCATCTTTTCATGTGCCTCTTGGTCATCTGTATGTCTTCCTTGGTGAAATGTCTATTTAGGTCTTCTACCCATTTTTTAACTAGATTTTTTTTTTTTAATATTGAGCTCCATGAGCTGTTTGTATATTTTGGAGATTTATTTTCTGTTTTTTCATTAGCAAATATTTTCTCCCATTCTGAGAGTTGTCTTTTTGTCTTGTTTATGGTTTCCTTTGCTGTGCAAAAGCTTTTAAGTTTAATTAAGTCCTATTTGTTTATTTTTGTTTTTAATTCCCATACTCTAAGAGGTGGGTAAAAAAGATCTTGTTGTGATTTATGTCAAAAAGTGTTTTTCCTATGTTTTCCTCTAAGAGTTTTATAGTGTCTGGTCTTACATTTAAGTCTTTAATCCACTGGGAGTTTATTTTTGTGTATGGTGTTAGGTAGTGTTCTAATTTCATTCTTTTACAGGTAGCTGTCCAGTTGTCCCGGCACCACTTATTGAAGAGGCTGTCTTTTCTCCCTTGTATGTTCTTGCCTCCTTTTTCATAAATTAGGTGCCCATATGTGTGCGGGTTTATCTCTGGGCATTCTATCCTGTACCATTGATCTATATTTCTGTTTTTATGCTAGCACCATACTTTCTTGATTACTGTAGCTTTGTGGTATAGTTTGAAGTCAGGGAGCCTGATTCCTCCAACTCCTTTTTTCTTTCTCAAGATTGCTTTGGCTATTCAGTGTCTTTTGTGTTTCCATACAAATTGTAAAATTTTTTGTTCTAACTGTGTGAAGAACACCATTGGTAGTTTGATAGGGATTCCATTCAATCTGTAGATTGCTTTGGGTAGTATATTCATTTTCACAATATTGATTCTTCCAATCTAAGAGCATGGTATATCTCTCCAACTGTTTGTGTCATCTTTGATTTCTTTCATCAGTGTTTTATAGTTTTCTGAGTATAAGTCTTTTGCCTCCTTAAGTAGGTTTATTCCTAGGTATTTTATTCTTTTTGTTGCAGTGGTAAATGGGAATGTTTCCTTTAATTTCTCTTTCTGATTTTTCATTGTTGGTGTATAGGAATGCCAGAGATTTCTGTGCATTAATTTTGTATCCTGCAACCTTACCAAATTCATTGATTAGTTCTAATAGTTTTCTGGTGGCATCTTTAGGATTTTCTATGTATAATAGCATGTCATCAGCAAACAGTGAGAGTTTTGCTTCTTCTTTTCCAATTTGTATTCCTTTTATTTCTTTTTCTTCTCTGATTTCCATGGCTAGGACTTCCAAAGCTATGTTGAATAAGAGTGGTGCGACTGGACATCTTTGTCTTGTTCCTGCTCTTAGAGGAAATGTTTTCAGTTTTTCACCATTGAGAATGATGTTTGCTGTGGGTTTGTCATATATGGCCTTTATTATGTTGAGGTAAGTTCCCTCTATGCCCATTTTCTGGAGAGTTTTTATCATAAATGGGTGTTGAATTTTGTCAAAAGCTTTTTCTGCATCTATTGAGATGATCATATGGTTTTTATTCCTTAATTTCTTAATGTGGTGTATCATATTGATTGATTTGCATATATTGAAGAATCCTTGCATTCTTGGGATAAACCCCACTTGATCATGGTGTATGATCCTCTTAATGTGCTGTTGGATTCTGTTTGCTAGTATTTTGTTGAGGATTCTTGCATCTATGTTCATCAGTGATATTGGTTTATAATATTCTTTTTTTGTGATATCTTTTTCTGGTTTTGGTATCAGCGTGATGGTGGCTTCGTAGAATGAATTTGGGAGTGTTTCTCCCTCTGCAATTTTGTGGAAGAGTTCGAGAAGTATTGGTGTTAGCTCTTCTCTAAATGTTTGATAGCATTGACCTGTGAAGCCCTCTGGTCCTGGACTTTTGTTTGTTGGAAGATTTTTAATTATGGTTTCAATTTCGTTACTTGTGATAAGTCTGTTTGTATTTTCTAATTCTTCCTGGATCAGTCTTGGGAAATTGTACCTTTCTAAGAATTTGTCTACTTCTTCATGGTTGTCCATTTTATTTGTATATAGTTGTTTGTAGTAGTGTCCTATAATCCTTGTATTCCTGCAGTGTCAGTTGTGATTTCTCCTTTTTCATTTCTATTTTTATTGATTTGCATCCTCTCCTTTTTTTCTTGATGAATCTGGCTAATGGTTTATCAATTTTGTTTATCTTCTCAAAGAACGAGGTTTTAGTTTTATTGATCTTTGCTATTGTTTTCTTTGTTTCTATTTCATTTATTTCTGCTCCAATCTTTATGGTTTCTTCTACTGAGTTTGGGTTTTCTTTGTTCTTCTTTCTCTAGTTGTTTTAAGTGTAGGTTTAGTTTGTTTATTTGAGATTTTTCTTGTTTCTTGAGGTGAGATTGAATTGCTATAAACTTCCCTCTTAGAACTGCTTTCGCTGCATCCCATAGGTTTTGGATCATCTTGTTTTTGTTGTCATTTGTTTCTATGTATTTTTTTATTTCTTCTTTGATTTCTTCAGTGATCTCTTGCTTATTTAGTAGCACACTCTTTAGCCTCCATGTATTTGTGTTTTTTACAGTTTTTTTCCTGTAACTGATTTCCAATCTCATAGCGTTGTGGTCAGAAAAGAAACTTGATACAATTTCAATTTTCTTAAATTTTCCAAGGCTTGATTTGTGACCCAAGATGTGATCTATCCTGAAGAATGTTCCATGTGCACTTGAGAAGAAAGTGTATTCTGCCACTTTTGGGTGGAATGTTCTATAAATATCAATTAGATTTATCTGGTCTACTGTGTCATTTTTTTTTTTTTTTTCGGTACACGGGCCTCTCACTGTTGTGACCTCTCCCGTTGCGGAGCACAGTCTCTGGATGCGCAGGCTCAGCAGCCATGGCTCACAGGCCTAGCTGCTCCATGGCATGTGGGATCTTTCCAGACCGGGGCATGAACCCATGTCCCCTGCATCGGCAGGTGGACTCTCAACAACTGCACCACCAGGAAAGCCCCTACTGTGTCTTTTAAAGCTTGTGTTTCCTTATTTATTTTCTATTTGGATGATCTGTCCATGGTGTAGTGGGGTGTTAAAGTGCCCTAGTATTATTGTGCTACTGTCAATTTCTCCCTTCATGGTTGTTAGCATTTGCTTTATGTATTGAGGTACTCGTATGTTGAGTGCATAAACATTTATAATTGTTATATCTTCTTCTTGGATTGATCATTTGAACATCATGTAGTGTCCCTTCTTATCTCTTGTACCAGTTTTTATTTTAAAGTCTAATTTATCTGATATGAGTATTGCTACTCCAGCTTTCTTTTGATTTCCATTTGCATGGAATATCTTTTTCCATCCCCTCACTTTCAGTCTGTGTGTGTCTCTAGGTCTGAAGTGGGTCTCTTGTAGACAGCATATATATGGGTCTTGTTTTTGTGTCCATTCAGCCAGTCTTGTCTTTTGGTTGGGGCATTTACATTTAAGGTAATTATTGATATGTATGTTCCTATTACCATTTTCTTAATTGTTTTGGGTTTGTTTTTGTGGGTCTTTTTCTTCTCTTGTGTTTCCTGCTTAGAGAAGGTTCTTTAGCATTTGTTGTAAAACTGGTTTGGTGGTGCTGAATTCTCTTAGCTTTTGCTTGTCTGAAAAGCTTTTGAATTCTCCATTGAATCTGAATGAGATCCTTGCTGCATAGAGTAATCTTGGTTGTAGGTTTTTTTCTTTCATCACTTTAAGTATATCCTGCCACTCCCTTCTGGCCTTCAGAGTTTATGCTGAAAAATTAGCTGATAACCTTATGGGGATTTCTTTGTATGTTATTTTTTGTTTTTCCTTGCCGCTTTGAATATTTTTTCTTTGAATTTAATTTTTGTTAGTTTGACTAACATGTGTCTTGGTGTGTTTTTCCTAGGGTTTATCCTGTGTGGGACTCTCTGCTTCCTGGATTTGATTGACTATTTCCTTTGACTACTATTTCCCATGTTAGGGAAATTTCCTTTGACTACTATTTCCCATGTTAGGGAAATTTTCAACTATAATCTCTTTAAATATTTTCTCAGACGCTTCCTTTTTCTCTTCCTCTTCTGGGACCCCTATAATTCAAATGTTGGTGCATTTAGTGTTGTCCCAGAGGTCTCTGAGATTGTCTTCAATTCATTTCATTCTTTTTCTTTATTCTGCTCCTTGGCAGTTATTTCCATCATTTTGTCTTCCAGCTCACTTATTCGTTCTGCCTCAGTTATTCTGTTACTGATTCCTTCTAGTGTATTTTTCATTTCAGTTATTGTGTTGTTCATCTCTGTTTGTTTGTTCTTTAGTTCTTCTAGATCTTTATTAAACATTTCTTATATTTTCTCAATCTGTGCTTCCATTCTATTTCTGAGAGACTGGATCATCTTTACTATCATTACTCTGAATTCTTTTTTAGGTAGATTTCTTATTTCCTCTTCATTTATTTGGTCTTGTAGGTTTTTACCTTGCTCCTTTTCTCTGACATATTTTTTGCTGTCATTATTATTATTATTTTGAGTGGGACTGTGTTCCTGTCTTACTGGTTGTTTGGCCTGAGGCTTCCAACACTGAGGTTTGTAGGCTATTGAGTAGAGCTGGGTCTTTGTGCTGAGATGAGGAACTCTGTGAGACCTCACTCTGATGAATATTGCCTGAGGTCTGAGGTTCTCTGTTAGTCCAGTGGTTCGGACTCAGAGCTCCCACCACAGGATCTTCGGCCCAATCCCAGGCTCCTGAACCAAGATCCCACAAGCTGCCTGGGGTGGCAAAAAAAAATTTAAAGAACAATAACAAAGTAAAAAATAAAATTAGACTAGGAAACTAACAGATGTTAGAAAGGCTATAATGATAAAAATATAGATGAATCAACAACCAGAAGGTACATCAGTACCACAACAGTAAAAAAAGAGGAGGAGGGAAAATTTAAAAAAAAAAAGTTGGGGGGAGGCCTTGGCTGTGGAGTGCGGGGCCTAAGCAAGGGTGAGGTTTGGGTGGTGGGCGGGGTCAATGCTCACTACCCACAGGCTGGAAAACGCCCTGAGGGCTGTGGGGGGTGGGGCTTAGGCTGAAGGACCAGAAGGGGCTCAGGTGTGCTCCCCAGCCCTGGTCTCAGAGGGCAGGGGACCTCACCTGGGAGTCCAGGAGACTTCCTGGGCTTGAGTGGAGGGGGGCAAATGCCCTCCTCTCCTCTCCTGCTCCTCCAGTGTGGGCAGGCCCTTCCCACCTGCCTCTCCTGATCTCCCCAGCCTCCCTCCTATGCCCCCAGAACCAATGCAGCCAAGGGGAGGGGGGACCTTGGAGGGCAGGGGACCAGCTTGGGAGCTCAGCAGGCTCTCCGGGCCTGAGTGGGTGGGGCTATTGCCCTCCACTCCTCTCTTGCTCTTCCTGGATGGCTCCTCCCACTTGACTCTCCTGATCTCTCTGGCCTTAGGGGCACCTATCCTGTGTGGCCTCCACTTTTCCTCCCCCCTCAGTCTCCCTACATCCTACCAGTTCACTTTGGAGTTCCTCCCATCTCCCTGGGCATCAGAGTCCCCCACCAGTGGCCAGCAGGTGGCAGAGTTTTGGGGAGAGGCTAACTCTGCATCTTCTCACACCACCATCTTGACTGCACCTCCAACTTATTTATTTTATAACTGGAAGTTTGTACCTCTTAATCCACCTCAAATATTTCACCCAATCCCCACCCCACCCTTCTAGTAACCACCCGTTTGTTCTCTGTACCTGTGAGTCTGTTTCTGTCTTGTTTTGTTTGTTCTGGTTTTAGATTTCACATATAAGTGAAATCTCATGATATTTGTCTTTCTCTGTCTTATTTCACTTAACCTAATACCCTGAAATGGACATATTGCAAATGGCAAGATTTCATCTTTTTATGAATAATATTTATATATATGTATCTTAGAATTTTAAAGTAATTCTAGAAAACGTCATTATATGATTTTCTAGCCCTAAAAAAATCAGAAGGAAATTAAGAAATAAATATCAGTACTATTCAAGTCAGGCATACTGTCACAGGAAAGTAGGGAGTAATGATAAAAATCCTCTAGAAAAATCAACCAGTGTCCAGAGGACACAGATGCTGGGTTGTCCAGGACAACTCTGCAGCCCTGGAGCACCTGGTTCTGCAGGATCTGAAGCTTCTACAATTTCAGGGACTTTCCTTTAAAAAAGAATACAAATATAAAGTACACAATTAGGTATAAAAATGAATATTTATTTCCAGTGAGGAGTCGCACACACACACCCTCAATTATCAGAGTTCTGCTGAGTTAAGTCCCTTCTGGGATTTGCTGGCAATTTATTTTCTAGCTTTAAAGTTGATTTAAAAATATTTTTATTTTATATTTTTATTTTATATTGGGGTATAGTTGATTAACATGTTGTGTTAATTTCAGGTGTATGGCTGAGTGATTCAGTTATACATATACATGTATCTATTAGTTTTCAAATTCTTTTCCCATTTAGCTTATCAAAAAATAGTGAGCAGAGTTCCCTGTGCTATGCAGTAGGTCCTTGTTGGTTATCTATTTTCTATACAGTAGTGTGTATTTTTGTGTTCTCCAACAAATTCCAACCAGGAACTTCAAATTTAGCCATGGAGAGTGAATGTCTAGATGGAGACAACATGGACGGATCAAGCAGTGGGGCCAGGCTTTCTTTTGCCTTCAGTGGTGCTCACAGTGACCTGCCTCACCATCATCACAGTGGCCACAGGCACCCTGATCCCTTTGTGTCAGTCTGACCCAAATGTGAAAACCACATTCTCATGGACTCCCTAATTAAACTAAAAAGGGTGTATAATTAATACCACAGAAAAACAAACAGGAAAAAATATAAGTATTTAAAAAGGCATGGACCTTACAATGAACCCTTTTCTGCCCACCCCATCCCCCGCCCCCCACTGCCCCGCTGGTGAGTTTTATTCTAGTTCTCCAGCTTAGGCTGCTGCATCCCAGCTCCAAAGAACCCTGCCTACACCGGGGTGGCAATAAACATGGCAGGGGTTCAGAATTGGGGCTCTGAAGGGAAATCACTCACGTTCAAATCCACGGTCTCTTGCTTATGGGCTGTGTAACCTTGGACAAGTTACTTCACTCCTCTGTGCCTCAGTTTGCCTGCTGATATTAATGGAATTGTGGAGAATATGTGAGATTGTATTTGATAACCATTTAGGATGGAGCCTGGCACACAGAGGTGTTCGAAAATGGTAACTATTATTTTTCTCTGGGGATACTGATCTCAGTTCAGGTTCTGAGGATGTGTGTGCCCCTCAGGTGACTGGAAATACAAATGATCATACTTTTTAAGCACAACCCCCCCTCTGGCCCCCACTCCATCCCCTCTACCTACAGGAGGCAGCTTCTCCCTAGTACAGCTCTACTTTGATCATAATACTGTAGCCATAGAACAAGTGCAAACCCAAACGAGACTCATAGACCCATCCGAGGAGGCCTGTTCTCCCGCAGCTTTCTGCACCTCTTGTCCTTTTTGGATAGGAATTTACCTACCTGCTCATGGTCGGGGTCCTGAATTCATTGCAGGAAAACTGCTTCCTCCTGGGATTTCACCACACAGCACACTTCCCACCTGGTTGATGGAGAAGGACGTGGATGTCTTCCTTGGCCTGGGTCCTATAGCCAGGGTGGCCTGGCAGCCACACACCTGAGAACTGAGCACGAGGAAGTGAGTCCCCAGTGCCTCTCTCCCACCCTGTGAAACAGTGTCACAGCGTCCTGAGGTGCAGGAGACACCTGTCCCTGGAGGCAAAGGGAAGCCGGGGAGGACAGGCTTGGAGCCGTCCTTTCCTCACACACAGAAAAGAGCTCCAGGCGTCTTTCCTGGTGCCATGAACTCAGGAAACCATTTGCAGCATTTACTTATGTCACAGGATGAGATTATGGATCATGTGTGATGTTTCTCCCCTTCTTCCTAAAACTGTGACTCAGAGGCATCACTGAAAACAAAAGCCCTGGAGCCTTGCCTTCGAGAAGCTGCAGGGGCAGCCGCCTGCCTCCCCAGGACTTGCCAGGGGAGCCACAGCAGGGCCACCCCTCAGTCCACGCAGCCCAGTCCACCCAGAAGGGGCCGGGGGAGGGGGAGGAGGGCTTGCCTTCTTGGGGGAGAGGAGTGAAGTGATCTTGCCTCTCCTCCTCCTGCTTCAAGACCCTAAACCCGAGTGTGTGAGGACCCAAGAGGGTCCCCTGTGATGGTTGGACAGCTGACATTTACTCTCCGCGCGGCCACCAGACCTGCAGACCTGTGCATGTGCCCCCTGGGTGGGGGAGGGTGGACTGTGGGAGAGAGGCAGTGGGTGGGGCTATCAGGCCTCCGCACCCAGCATTCTCCACCACACCCCACACTCCTGCTCCAGGGAGGTGAGGAAGAAACATTTACACACCCAAAGAGATGGCTGGGAGGGAAGGGGAGGTGGATGGTGACAGCCTTGAGTGAGACCACCACAGCCCGGCCAGGGGTGCTCTCCATCTGACCAGTGCCGGGGGTCTGCCAGGGAGAGCGACTGAACTTCCAGAGGGACCACTCATGTCCTGGAGAACTTACCCCGAGGTGCTCCTGTCAGCAGGGCCCATTGGAGCTCAGAGGTATAAGAGCCAGGGCAAAGGAAGACGACCCCTCCCTAAGCAGACCCCCTCTCCGCACACCTGGCCCCACATTTTACTACTCTCTGGTGGACCCCTAAGTCTACTGTGCTGGAGGTGGTGAGGAGTTAGGATGGTTGAGAAGGAGGAGGAATCGTTTGAGTCAGAGATGAGACTGAAGTTTTAAACAAGAAAAGACTGAATTTTAAAACCAAAATGGGTCATTTTACAAAGGAAAGTAAAAGCCTACATTGTTAAGTGGGGCACTCAATCCAGCACAGTCAGTTGAAATTATGGGGAAAGTATATCATCGTTGAAATTCTTCAACATACCAGGTACAGGTATCATTCTTCCCCCATCCCCCAGTCACCAAAAAGATAGAAGGTAATTTCTGATAAAACCACAGCTTCAAAGATGGGAATATATATAACTATTGTAACAAGAGCCGCTGACTAAAGAAAATAGCGTTTGGACCCTTAACATGTAGCACAGAGCTCCCATCAGCCTATGGCATCCACTGTCTACTAGGAGAAAAAGAAAAAATAGCTGTGGTTCACGAAGAGAAATCAACAAACTTTTCCCAGGCCCTGAGGTCTCAGAATTTACCACCAGACTCTTGCTTATTGTAAAGAAGCTTCCTCACAGCTGTTTGTGCAGGAAATGCAAAGACATTTCCCATGTGACTTTGGTTGATGGCCCAGTCAACAACAACAGTCCTGAAAGCACAGGCCTGGCCGTTCCCCGCGGTCCTCTCACCAGGGCTACACGACACACCCGCGTTGTCCCAGCTGGACCACATGATGGTTCCTCACAGAGAAGCCCCTGGGCACCAAGCGAGCCTCCCCTCCCTAGTGATGCACTCTGCCCACTCCTCTCCTCTCCCAGCACCACAAACCCTAAGGAAACAACCCCCGCCCCCGCCCCCAGTCCCCCCGCAACCCCCAGGAAGGCAAGCTTTAAACTCACAGCAGCAGCATCAAATGAGGCACAGCACAGAGTGTATGTGGGGTACGGCTGTGGGCCTTTCGGTTGCCCCCTCCACCCCCCCCAGGCCTGGAGAGAAGCAATGCGTGCTGCCACCCTGGGGTGGATGGTCACCGTGGGAACCTGCCTCTGCTCTCAGCAGTCATGTCCCTGTGATGTCCTGACTTGGAGTGCAAGTAGCAGAAGGAGTGATAGGGGCCGGCTCCATACTGATGAGGGACAGGAAGCACACAGATTGTTGGAGGATCATGAGATGTCATCCACTCTGCTGAAAGGCTCCGGAAAGAGGTGGAAGACGGCAGGGGTAGGGTGGGGTGGTGGGCGGAGCATTCAGATGTAGGTCCTACTCTATATCCTACAACAAATCCATCCATTCATTCATTCATACACTTATTCTTACCTCAAACTAATTATAATGAGCAGCAACTATATCCAGGTGCTATACTGGACATTGGAGACATAAAGACAAATAAGATACAGCCTCTACCCTGAGGGAACTTACAGTCTACGTAGGAGATACACACACACATACACACGCATGCACATGCTCAATTAACCATAATACAGTGTTAGTACAAAACATATAAAAATAACATGGAACTTAAAAATTGAGGGCAATTATTTCTTAGGTTGGGTGTGAGTTGCTGGGAAGGGAAAACTGCATTGAGAGGTTAATACTTGAGTCAGGTCTTGAAGGGGTTTGTTAAATGGGCCAAACATGGGATATGGTCCAGGCAGGGCTTGACACAGGCACCTGCTCTGTGTTCTCCAAAACTATGGATAATTCTAGCACTGACGGTGTGCCCAGCCACTGTTCTCTGTGCTTTACATGCATTCATTCACTTAATCGTCACAGTGGCTCTGCAGAGGAAGCACTGCTGTGCCGTTCACAGATGCAGTGACTGAGACACACAGAGGTAAAATAACCTGTCTTGACACTGGGTAGCAGAGCAGGCTTCTGGCCCCAGAGCCCACTCTCTGCACCTTGGCCATGTGCTCATCCCGGTGAGCAGGAAAGGTCGGGTCCCAGGTTACATGGGGAAGAGGAGGGATCACAGCCAAGTCTTCTGGGTGCCCCACTTGGGCTTGGTCAAGGGCTCTGCGAGGGCCATTTAGGGAGCTTGAAGCTTGCTTTTTGGTCATGAGAAGCCATCGTGGGTTTTTAAGTTGGAGAAGGCCGTAATGAGATTTGTGTCCTGAAGGTGACTCTGGAATTGATGTGTAGGATAGAATGGAGGAGAAAGGGGCTGAAGGAGGAGGAAGAAGAGAGAGGGGGAAATCCATGTCCTCTGGTTCATCACAATGCCTGGCATACAGCAGGTGTCCAATAATGATTGGTTAAATAAACATCTCATAGTTGTCTTAGTTGGCTTCCCCTGGAAGCCGACTCTGAAATAAGGGTTTCGCTATGAGAGGTTTATTTAGGAGGCTACATCCGTGGGTGCCTGGAGCTCAGTCCTGGGGGTTACTGGGGGCCCACTGCAAAACACACCCTCAGAGTCATCCCGGGAGGAGAGCAAGGGAGTTGGGTATCCAGATGCCAACTCAGTTAGTAGTTGAGGGTTGCTGCTGGGGAGTGTTAATTTCCTGGCCCCAGGGCAGCAGGAGCATGGCTTGGAGAAAGGAAAGTCAGGCACATGGGTGCGGCTGGACACCCCTGAGGCACAAGGCCATCAGGAGTGTAGGGATAGGGATGGATAGGGTCTGCTACAAAATCAGTCTTGGGCCAAAATGGGAAGAGTAGAAACTGAATTGTGAGATGCCATTTCTCCAACAGAACTTTCCCAATAAATTTCTTCTGATTTCCTCTCATTGGGATGTAGATATGTTTTCCTTTCTCCCGCAGGGACTGTGTCCTCGGTGGGGGACTGGTGTTCCAGACCCTTCCGTTTTACTACTTGGGTGAACTCCAGGAAACATCACTGCGCACCGCGGGTAGCTTCTGGAGAAGATTATGCCATCAGAGTTGAAAGCTGGAAACTCTATCAAGCAACATTTGCATCAGAGCTTGAGTAGGAAGAAGAAAATGGGGGAGGAGAAAAAAAAGACTTTTGCTAAAATTAACATAAATCCCAAGCCCAGGCCTTATAACTGAACATTTTCACAACACTTAGCACTTAAAGTTTCTCAACTAACAGGGAACCAGAAACTAACATGAGATATTTTTTTCTGGCTAATGGTGAAGTGTTCATCTGAGAAGAAACATTTCTCTCCACCCCCACTTGCTCCCACCTGTTCCCTCACCTTGGGATCCTTCTCAGCTTCCCAACCTACCAAGATCTTGTCTGCTGATGTTTTTCTGTTTTTCCATCATAACTGCATTCTATGAAGGCAGGTCTCTATCTTATCCATGGTAGAAAGCAAGTGGCAAAGCTGTTCAGTGAGTTAGGTGGGGGCCTCAGGGACACATGGAAGGAGGATTGTCTTCTGGGCACTGCTCCTTTGCTCATCACAGGCCTCCTTTGGCAAATTAAAATTTCCCCTAACAGTTTTATAAGGAATCAAAAATTATATCCAACATCTAAACAAACCCAAGTGTGTTTATTTAACAAGTTAATATCAAATTTAAACCTGTGAAAACAGAGACAATTTAAAATCACGTGAAGACTGCAGTGCAGCTACATCTTCGCCTACTTTCAAGACTTTCAAGTCACTTTCCAGACATTGTCTCATCTTCTGTTTGACCCTCAGGAGAGATGACAGTTCTGGCAACTTATAACTATTTCCTGTCCCTGGATGGAATGGAAAAGGATAGCTGATGTTGGAAATTCTAGCTTTTGAAAAGCACAGCAGTGGGGCTTCCCTGGTGGCGCAGTGGTTGAGAGTCCGCCTGCTGATGCAGGGGACACGGGTTCGTGCCCCGGTCCGGGAGGATCCCACGTGCCGCGGAGCAGCTGGGCCTGTGAGCCATGGCCGCTGAGCCTGCGCATCTGGAGCCTGTGCTCCACAACGGGAGAGGCACAGCAGTGAGAAGCCCGCGTACTGCAAAAAAAAAAAAAAAAAAAAAAGAAAGAAAGAAAAAAGAAAAGCACAGCAGGATTATCAAAACACCAAGGACCACCAAACTAAGGTGAATTCAAGGACAAAGATGACCCAGGTGTCTTTGAGGCAGACAGTGTCTTTTACAGAGTGGACCATCCAGCTAGGCTCACTGGGCCTGGCTTGTTAAAGAGCCTCAGACAGGATGCTGACCCATGGGGGCCAGCTCAGGGGTGGCCCAGGCTGGCATGGCATTCACCAATAAGATGGTGACAGAAGGTAGATGAGCTATCTGTCAGTGTCTTCAAAGGTGGCCAGAGCAAAGCCATGGTGCTCTAGCCAGGTGTGCACACACAGTGCTGTTCTGGTCCACAGCTAGACATGGTGAAGGCTCGAAGATAACCACGGCCATGCAATCAGCCCATGTGCATGGGTATGTGTGTAAGGGCCCTGTCACCAATATTTATTTATAGTTTAGTTCTACCAATTAGCAAAAGATAAAAGAAACAGAGGAGATAATATGGAAGAGTGGTTAAGAATCAGACTGCCTGAGTCTAAATTCAGGCTTTGTCACCTATTACCATTATAGTCTTGGGCAAGTAAGCATTCTAGGCCTCAGTTTCCTCAACTGTAAAAACAGAACTTTACAAGATTCTTGTGAGAATTAAATAAGATAATAGATGCAAAGAATTTAGTACAAAACCTCTCAGTAAATGGGAACTATTATGACTTTAGTAATAAATCATACCTATGTAAGAGCAAAACTGATGTGGAAAATTAAAATCTAAACAAGAAAAGTGTAGGGGGGAGGGTAGTGATAGTAAATGATAGTTATTACATTAGCCCTGATTAAGCAAATATGTTTGCTTTGGGCATTCTATTATTCTCTAAAGTTCCTAGAATCCAAGGAAAAAGGAAGTCATTAAGGTCAAATTATTCTCATGATATTATTACATAGAAAATTGAAATATAATTCATTCTTAATAAACTTGTGTGGAAGGCAGGAATAACACTATCCCTTCCCTTGCTCCATCCTGCTTCTCTCACTTCCCTTCTCCTGAGAGAACCACCTTAATTAATTTCCGTCAGAAGCATCACCTCCTCAAGGGGGCTGCCCTGAGAAGCCTCCCTAACAAGGAGCCCGTGATTTGCTCTAGAGCATCCCAACAATGCCAGTTAAGCCTTATTCATTTTTGACCACAATTTCTTTGAGATCCCTCATAAATGAACATTAGATGAGTAAATGTAGAAATACTTGTTTATGATAGTGCAAACAAATAATAATTTGAGATCTAGTTAATAGTTCAGAATTTTAAAATTTCGGAGTCCTTGTGAAGATGGCGGAGTAAAAGGACATGCTCTCACTCCCTCTTGTGAGAGCACTGGAATCACAAGTAACTGCTGAACAGTCATCGACAGGAAGACACTGGTACTCACCCAAAAAGATACCCCATATCCAAAGACAAAGGAGAAGCTGCAATGAGATGGTATGAGGGGCACAATCACAATAAAATCAAACCCCATAACTGCTGGGTGGGTGACTCACAAATTGGAGAAAAATTATGCCACAGAAATCCACCCACTGGAGTGAAGATTCTGAGCCCCACATCAGGCTTCCCACCCTGGGGGTCCAGCCGGCAACATGGGGAGGAATTCCCAGAGAATAAGACTGTGAATGCTAGCGGGATTTGGTTGCAGGACTTCAACAGGACTGGGGGAAACTGAGAAGCCATTCTTGGAGGGCACACAAAAAGTAGTATGTGCATCAGGACCCAGCAGGAAGGAGCAGTGTCCCCATAGGAGACTGAACCAGACCAACCTGCTAGTGTTGGAGGGTCTCCTGCAGAGGCAGGGGGTGGCTGTGGCTCACTGTGGGGACAAGGACACTGGCAGCAGAAGTTCTGTGAAATGCTCCTTGACATGAGCCCTCCTGGAGTCTGCCATTAGCCCCACCAAAGAGCCTGCGGCCCCCAGTGCTGGGCTGCCTGAAGCCAAACAACCAACAGGAAGGGAACTCAGCCCCACCCATCAGCAGACAAGCAGATTAAAGTTTTACTGAGCTTTGCCCACCAGAGCAACACCCAGTTCTATCCACCACCAGTCCCTCTCATCAGGAAGCTCGCACAAGCCTCTTAGAGAGCTGCATCCACCAGAGGGCAGATGGTAGAAACAAGAAGAACTACAATCCTGCAGCCTGTTGAATGAAAACCACATTCACAGAAAGATAAACAATATGAAAAGGCAGAGGGCTATGCACCAGATGAAAGAACAAGGTAAAACCCCAGAAAAACAACCAAATGAAGTGGAGATAAGCAACCTTCCAGAAAAAGAATTCAGAATAATGATAGTGAAGATGATCCAGTACCCCAGAAAAAGATGGAGGCAAAGACTGAGAAGATGCAAAAATGTTTAACAAAGACGTAGAAGAATTAAAGAACAAACAAACAGAGATGAACAATACGATAATTGAAATGAAAAATACCCTAGAAGGAATCAATAGCAGAATAACTGAGGCAGAAGAACAGATAAGTGACCTGGAAGACAGAATGGTGGAATTCACTGCTGTGGAACAGAATAAAGAAAAAAGAATGAAAAGAAATGAAGACAGCCTAAGAGACCTCCGGGATAACATTAAATGCACCAACATTCACATTATAGGGATCCCAGAAGGAGAAGAGTGAGAGAAAGGACCCAAGAAAATATTTGAAGTGATTATAGTTGAAAACCTCCCTAACATGGGAAAGGAAATAACCACTTAAGTCCAGGAAGTTCAGAGAATCCCAGGCAGGATAAACCCAAGGAGAAACACACTGAGACACATAGTAATCAAATTGACAAAAATTAAAAACAAGGAAAAGTTATTAAAAGCAACAAAGGAAAAGTGACAAATAACATACAAAGGAACTCCCATAAGGTTGACAGCTGATTTCTCAGCAGAAACTGTACAAGCCAGAAGGGAATGGCAAGTTATATTTAAAGTGATGAAAGGGAAGAACTTAAAATCAAGATTACTCAAACTGGAAAGGATCTCAATCAGATGTGATGGAGAAAGTAAAAGCTTTACAGACAAGCAAAAGCTAAGAGAATTCAGCATCACCAAACCAGCTCTACAACAAATGCTAAAGGCACTTCTCTAAGTGGGAAACACAAGAGATAAAAAACAACCCAAAACAATTAGGCAAATGGTAATAGGAACATACATATCAATAATTACCTTAAAAGTGAGTGGATTAAATGCTCTAACCAAAAGACACAGGCTCACTGAATGGATACAAAAACAAGACCAATATATATGCTGTCTACAAGAGACCCACTTCAGACCTAGGGACATATACAGACTGAAAGTGAGGGGATGCAAAAAGATATTCCATGCAAATGGAAATCAAAAGAAAGCTAGAATAACAATACTCGTATCAGATAAAATAGACTTTAAAATAAAGACTGGTACAAGAGATAAGGAAGGACACTGAATAATGATCAAACAATCAATCCAAGAAGAAGTTATAACAATTATAAATGTTTAGGCACCCAACATAGGAGCACCTCAATACCTAAGGCAAATGTTAACAACCATGAAAGGAGAAATCGACAGTAGCACAATTATAGTAGGGGACTTTAACACCCCACTTACACCAATGGACAGATCATCCAAACAGAAAATAAATAAGGAAACACAAGCTTTAAAAGACACCATAGACGAGATAGATCTAACTGATATTTATAGAACATTCCACCCAAAAGTGGCAAAATACACTTTCTTCTCAAGTGCACATGGAACATTCTCCAGGATAGATCACACCTTGGGTCACAAATCAAGCCAGGTAAATTTAAGAAAATTGAAATCATATCAAGCATCTTTTCTGACCACAACGCTATGAGATTAGAAATAAACTACAGGGAAAAAAAGTAAAAAAACACAAACACAAGGAGGCTAAACAATACGTTACTAAAAAACCAAGAGATCACTGAAGAAATTAAAGAGGAAATCAAAAAATACCTAGAGACAAAGGACAATGAAAACACGACAATCCAAAACCTATGGGATGCAGCAAAAGCTAAGAGAGAAGTTTATAACAATACAATCCTACTTCAAGAAACAAGAAAAACCTCAAATAAACACTCTAAACTTACACCTAAAGGAACTAGAGAAAGAAGAAAAAAGAAAACCCAAAGTTAGTGGAAGGAAAGAAATCATAAAGATCAGAGCAGAAATAAATGAAATAGAGATGAAGAAAACAATACCAAAGATCAATAAAACTAAAACTTGGTTCTTTAAGAAGATAAGCAAAATTGATAAACCTTTAGCCAGACTCATGAAGAAAAAGAGGGAGAGGACTCAAATCAATAAAAATAGAAATGAAAAAGAAGTTACAACAGGCACTGCAGAAATACAAAGCATCACAAGAGGCTACTACAAGCAATTCTATGCCAATAAAATGGACAACCTGGAAGAAATGGACAAATTCTTAGAAAAGTACAACCTTCCAAGACTGAACCAGGAAGAAATAGAAAATATGAACAGACCAATCACAAGTAATGAAATTGAAACTGTGATTAAAAATCTTCCAACAAACAAAAGTCTAGGACCAGATGGCTTCACAGACAAATTCTATCAAACATTTAGGGAAGAGCCAACACCCATCCTTCTCAAACTCTTCCAAAATATTGCAGAGGAGGGAACACTCTTAAACTCATTCTATGAGGCCACCATCACCCCAATGCCAAAACCAGACAAAGATACTACAAAAAAAGAAAATTACAGACCAATATCACTGATGACTATAGATGCAAAAGTCCTCAACAAAATACCCTAATACCAAATCACCCTAATACCAAAACCAGACAAAGATACTACAAAAAAAGAAAATTACAGACCAATATCACTGATGAATATAGATGCAAAAATCCTCAACAAAATACTAGCAAACAGAATCCAACAACACATTAAAAGGATCATACGCCATGATCAAGTGGGATTTATCCCAGGGATTCAAGGATTCTTCAATATACTCAAATCAATCAATGTGATACACCATATTAACAAACTGAAGAATAAAAACCATATGATCATCTCGATATATGCAGAAAAAGCCTTTGACAAAATTCAACACCCATTTATGATAAAAACTTTCCAGAAAAAGGGCACAGAGGGAACCTACCTCAACAAAATAAAGGCCATATATGACAAATCCACAGCAAACATCATTCTCAATGGTGAAAAACTGAAAGCATTTCCTCTAAGAGCAGGAACAAGACAAGGATGTCCAGTCTCACCACTCTTATTCAACATAGTTTTGGAAGTCCTAGCCATGGAAATCAGAGAAGAAGAAGAAATAAAAGGAATACAAATTGGAAAAGAAGAAGTAAAACTGTCACTGTTTGCTGATGACATGATACTATACATAGATAATCCTAAAGATGCCACCAGAAAACTACTAGAGCTAATCAATGAATCTGGTAAAGTTGCAAGATACAAAATTAATGCACAGAAATCTCTTGCATTCCTATACACTAACAATGAAAGATCAGAAAGAGAAATTAAGGAAACAATCCCATTCACCATTGCAACAAAAGGAATAAAATACCTAGGAATAAACCTACCTAAGGAAGTAAAACACCTGTACTCAGGAAACTGTAAGACACTGATGAAAGAAATCAAAGATGACACCAACAGATGGAGAGATATACCATGTTCTTAGATTGGAAGAATCAATATTGTGAAAATGACTGTACTACCCAAAGCCATCTACAGATTCACTGCAATCCCTGTCAAATTACCATGGCATTTTTGACAGTACTAGAACAAAAAATCTTAAAATTTGTATGGAGACACGAAAGACCCCCAATAGCCAAAGCAATCTTGAGGGAAAAAAATGGAGCTGGAGGACTCAGACTCCTTGAATTCAGACTATAACACCAAACTACAGTAATCAAGACAATATGGTACTGGCACAAAAATATGTATCAGTGGAACAGGATAGAAAGTCCAGAGATAAACCCAAACATCTATGGTCACCTAATCTATGACAAAGGGAGCCAGAATATACAATGGAGAAAAGACAGCCTCTTCAATAAGTGGTGCTGGGAAAACTGGACAGCTACCTGTAAAAGAATGAAACTAGAACAGTCCCTAACACCATACACAAAAATAAACTCAAAATGGATTAAAGACCTGAATGTAAGACTGGACATTATAAAACTCTTAGGGGAAAACATAGGAAGAACACTCTTTCACATATATCACAGCAAGATCTTTTTTGATCCACCTCCTAGAATAATGGAAATAAAAACAAAAATAAACAAATGGGACCTAATGAAACTTAAAAGCTTTTGTACAGCAAAGGAAACTATAAACAAGATGAAAAGACAACCCTCAGAATGGAAGAAAATATTTGCAAATGAATCAACAGACAAATTAATCTCCCAAATGTATAAACAGCTCATGCAGCTCAATATTAGAAGAACAAACAACCCAATCAAAAAATGGGCAGAAGACCTAAATAGACATTTCTCCAAAGAACACATACAGATGGCCAAGAAGCACATGAAAAGATGCTCAACATCACTAATTATTAGAGAAATGCAAATCGAAACTGCAATGAGGTATTACCTCACACTGGTTAGAATGGGCATCATCAGAAAATCTACAAACAATAAATGCTGGAGAGGGTGTGGAGAAAAGGGAACCCTCTTGCACTGTTGGTGGGAATGTAAATTGATACAGCCACTATGAAGAACAGTATGGAGGTTCCTTAGAAAACTAAAAATAGAATTACCATATGACCCAGCAATCCCACTACTGGGCATATACCCTGAGAAAACCATACTTCAAAACGAAACATGCACCCCAATGTTCATTGCAGCACTATTTACAATAGCCAGGTTATGGAAGCAACCTAAATGCCCATCAACAGATGAATGCATAAAGAAGATGTGGTACATATATACAATGGAGTATTACTCAGCCATAAAAAGGAATGAAATTGGGTCATTTGTTGAGACGTAGATGGACCTAGAGATTGTCATACAGAGTGAAGTAAGTCAGAAAGAGAAAAACAAATATCATATATTAACACATATATGTGGAATCTAGAAAAATGGTACAGATGAACCAGTTTGCAAGGCAGCAATAGAGACACGGATGTAGAGAACAAATGTATGGACACCAAGGAGGAAAAGTAGGGGAGGGGTTGTGGTGGTGGGATGAATTGGGAGATTGGGACTGCATATATACACTAATATGTATAAAATAGATAACTAATAAGAGCCTGCTGCATAAAAAATAATTCAGAAAACAAAACAGAACAAAAAATAACAAACAAAAAAAAGAATTTCATTTTCACAGGGTATATTTTATTTGCTTCATGTGTACATTCAGTAAACTCCATGAGGGCAGAAGCAGATGCAAAACTTTTCTAGGGATGATTGTGGAAGGACATATTTCCAGATGCTTTCCTCTGCCTTTGATTTGGAATGACGACCATACCCAGTGTGAGTCAATGTCTTCACCCTGTAAGCCTCTTGTTTGGGGAATAACAAAGGTCTAACTAGCTGAAGTGAAAGATAAAACTGGGAGTCACTTTCAGGAGAAGATAATTGCATAACACTGCCAGAGATCCTGTCACTACACTGAGACTTAAGGAAGTTACTGGCCTTTTGAAGGAAATCGATCTTTTAGTATTTGAACAATTAATTAAATATTGGGGAGCTTTTGCCCACTATTTAGTCTATAGTCTATATGGCCCCAAATAGAAACTTTATGGTCGCAAAATTAGTCTGTGACTCCATATTCACCACTCTTTATTCTTCAAGTCTTTTTGAAGGCTCTCATCCATTGCTAATAGGAATAGATATTTGCAGAATCTTATGGAGAATAATTTGGAAAATTCTATCAATATTACACAATTTGATATGCATATTGATACCAGAAATTCCAGTTCCAAGAATGTATCCTATAGGTTACTTACCATTGGCACACAGGTATTCTATGCAAACTGGTTATAATAGGAAAAGATAGGAAATGACCCAAATGTTTATCAGTGAGCAACTGGTTAAATATATCTATACAAAGAAATAATGCAGTTGTAAAGAAAAGGATGAAAAATCAGCTCTCAATGGCTGATCAGAAAGATTTTAAAGACAATGTTAGGTTTCAAAAAAGCAAAGTACAGAACAGTATGTAGAGCCAGCTACCATTATTTATATAGGGAAAAAATAAAGAATGTATATCTTATTTGCATATATATGCATCAAAAATCACTGGAAATAAGAAACAAATAATAGTCATTTCCTATTTCAAGGTAGGGAGGGAACTGGGCATCTGGGCACAGCAGTGGAAGGGAGGATTTTCTCTGCAATACTTTTTATATGTTCGACTTTTGAACCATGCTTAATGTATTTGCATTAAATAAATAAATGTAATTTAAGATAATCTTTAAAGATGCTTATTATGCGTACAGGCTTTGGTCAACACACAGCTCTGCTTTCTAGAAGTTTCTAACCCCGTCGATGAAATAAAAGGCAACCAGTAACCATAACATAGTGGTAAAAATGCCATCACACTGACATGCCACATTTCACCAAATCTAAAACACTATTAATTCTTTCACAGCATTATATGACATGCCACTAGGAAAAGGAAGAATGTGGCCTATTAAATTTGGGCACAATGCTTCCTTTTCATTTAGAATTTTAATTTTATGCTTAATGAGAAATCTGTTTTAGATACTCATTTGTACATAGATTTTTATCATATATCACTCTTGCATGATATATGACATTGTATAAGAAAAATTAAAGTGAAATAAATTAGTTAAAGAATTCTTAAAACTTTCTCTTATTGCATTCTGAATCTTTTTCACACAGTATTGTCCTCTGTGCTATCAAAAGCATTGGTGATCCTACATTTTTTGAAAGAGTGTTCCATTAATATTTCCAGAATTTTCTTCCAAGTTGCTGAAACCTGATCTGCCAATTTTGATGCATAGACCCAGGCAAACACAACTGTATCATGACTGCTGTACAACCAATAGTGATTGTAACATGAATCCAAGTTCCAGAGGCACAGAAATGTAAAAAAAAAAAAAAAAAGTGCTTTTTTTCTTCTTTCAAAATTTATTTTATTGAAGTATAGTTAATTTACAATGTTGTGTTCATTTCTGCCGTACAGGAAAGTGATTCAGTTATACATATATATACATTCTTTTTCATTTTCCATATGATTTATCACAGGATACTGAATATAGTTCCCTGTGCTATAGAGTAGGACCTTGTTGTTTATCCATTGTCTATATAATAGTTTGCTGCTGCTAATCCCCAACCTCCCACTCCATTCCTCCCCCAATGCCCCTCCCACTTGGCAACCACAAGTCTGTTCTCTATGTCTGTGAGTGTTTCTTTTTCATAGATAATTATTTGTGACGTATTTTAGATTACACATATCAGTGATATCATATGATATCTGTCTTTCTCTGTCTGACTTACTTCACTTAATATGATCATCTCCAGGTCCATCCATGTTGCTGTAAATGGCAGTATTTCATTCTCTTTATGGCTGAGTAGTATTCCATTATATATGTGTACCACATCTTCTTTATGCATTCCTCTGTCAATGGACAAAAATAGGCTTCTTATAATTGTTTAAATGTGATAGATGAGCAGTTTCAAGACAGAATAGGTCCCTGGGGCACTATAGAAGACTCCTTGAGGAGGCAGAGTTGAGGCTGGACTTTTAAAAATGAGAGGGATTTTGGAGACAGGAATGAACGGGATGAATGAGTCATGAAAAACAAATAGCTTGAAATGGAAGTAGAAATTGCATTTGAGGGAGGGAAGGAAGGAAGACCATGTGACCTGGAGGGAAGGGCTTGTGAAAGGAAGTAAGTGTGATGGAAGAGTTGTCAAAACTGGAGATTTGGAAGCACTCATGTGGAGAACATATTGGTCCAGAAACTTAACCACACTGAAGAGTGGAGGGAACAAACAAACACAGCATCAAAAGAAAACAGAAAAAATGGAGAGAGAATCTTGAGCCATAGAATTTTCATGCCAGGAGGACTATTACAGATCATCTGGTTCATGTTTTCAGTTTTACAGGTAAAGAAAGGAAATTCAGAGAGGGTACGTGACAGATTGCCAGTGGCACAGCAAACACTGAACCCTGGGTGTTGATTTCCTGAGCAGGCTCTTCCTAATAGACCATCACAGCCAACAGAGAGGAAGTCGTTTCAAGGAGGCAGGTGGCAGTGAAGAAGAGGAAGCCTGAGGAGGCACTGAGGTGACAAGTACAGATTATTGATGACCTGCAAGTGTCTACTTTGCAGAGTGGTCTGGGTAGGAAAGATTGTGAAAAGTTAAAGAAAGCGGGGTGTTTCTCAGTTAGAGGCACCATCAGGAAAGATCTCATTAATTTTCAATATTTCCTTTCAAAGGGCTCAGTATTTGATGTTGTATTTTCAAAAAAGCCTCCAAGACCCTGCTTTTACCAGTGGGGGTCAAGCAAAAAATTAAAAAATCCTTCACAAGGGATTCAATAGTATCATTTCCTGGAAATCCTTCAAAATAATGGGACATAGTGCTCGCTTCGGCAGCACATATACTAAAAATAATGGGACATATTGTCCCTTGGGCAAGACAGAAAATTATCAACAGGTGGCAGTCACACCGAGTTTCAAATGCAGCCTTTCACCGCTTTATAAAGAAACCATTGTTTTCTTACACATAGAAATTGACTAAAGGGGACAGTAACCAATAATGGTCTTGCTTATGGGTTTTCAGTTTGCATCTCTGTGGAACTTCATTCTTGGCATAGGAAATGATCAATACTGCTTTCTTGCACATCTCCTATACTAAACAGTGTGTTTAGGTGCCTGCAAGGGATTTCTCTTAGAAGAAAAAGAAATCACATCTACTGCAAAAAAGTTATCTTGCTGATATGGCTGCTACAGGTACCATGGTAAGTAAGTCACTTAGTATCTTAGGGACAACCTCACAATTGAGGACATAAAATTAAAGCAGTGAGATGGCATTTAATATTGAAAAATATGTATTTGATTGGCAAAAATGTAAAATATTCATAATATCCAGAGAATTGGGACTCTGGAAGTGTGAATTAGTATAGTTACTTTTTATGGCAGTTTACTAGTCTCTGTTAACACTGAAATGGAGCCTGCTCCCTAGGACTCAGCAGCTCTGCTTCCCAGTGTCCATCTGCAGAACAGTTCACACACACACACACACACACACACACACACACACACACACATACAGGAGGTCTGTTCAAGGGTATTGGCAATGGCTTTGTTTTTAATGGTAAAAAATATAAACTGGGGACAAGCCAGATGTACATGTAAAAATATCAATGGGGGGACTTCCCTGGTGGTCCAGTGGTAAAGAATCCACCTTTCAATGCAAGGGACGTGGGTTCGATCCCTGGTCTGGGAACTGAGATCCCACACGTCTTGGGGCAACTAAGCCCACACGCCACAACTACTGAGCCTGCGTGCCATAACTAGAGAGAGAAAAACCTGCATGCCACTACTAGAGAAGCCTGTGCGCCACGACAAAGATTCTGTGTGCCACAACTAAGACCCAACACAGCCAAAAATTAAAAAATCAATGGGCCTACAAGACATACTACTGAATTTTAAAAAGTTGTAGATAGATATGTTTAGTCTAATGTCATTTATGTGTGTGTGTGTGTGCGCGCGCACATGTAAGCTCTAACAGACCTTACCAGGGAGAATGTGGGGTAAAGCACCAGAAATGGGACTTAGATGGGGGAGGAAGGAAGAAAATTTTCTCTTTATTTATAATGGTTGATATTTTACAAGGAAAATGTATTTTTATATAGCTTATGAAATTTACATTTTTTTAAAGAAAAGGATAGCTTATTAGATGCTGTCAGAATCTCTGATTCATTTAGGAAGTTACAAATTTGGTGCCTTTATGTAGGTACGGCCTTAGATTAAAATGAGCATTAGTCCTTTTTTTCCTATATTTTTCTACAGTGGCATTATACCTATCACTAAAAAATGATAAAGACTTTGAAATAACTTTATATTTAAAATAAAGATTAAAAACAAAAAATAAAAATGAATGCAAAACAAGCATAAGTTTCCTTTCAACCCTGACATATCTTTGAGAGTATAAGATGTATATCACTTTAAGACTTGAGTGTTAGTATCTAGAGGACCAAATTGGCTTGTAGTTTAGAATAACAGACAAGTGCATTTGCCTAGTTTCTAAGACCCTAATGATACAGATGCTGAATGTAGCTTGAGGCATCTTTCATCAATGCCAAGCCTTCAGAATGAAAAAGAACATGGCTTATTGCCAGATATATCTGCCAAGTCCCAATTTGCAAGCACAATTCAGTTCATTTGCACTTCTCTCTTGATCCTGAGGGTTGCTCTATTAAGAAAGAATAAAACAATTATATTGTTCCTTGGTTGGAGGGAGCTATGACTTTGGTCACTATCATCCTTAGTAACAAAAATATCCAGAAATATATTTAAATTGGATTGAACACTCTTCTGGTGACCTCTTAGGAGGTTCATTCTGAAAGACAGGGTTTCCTCACTGGAATAAGCCATGAATGCCAAAGTGTTATTCTATCTCAATAATTTTGTCAAATAAGCATCAGTCCTGATTTCATGAATGAGGATTTTCTAGTGCTCATTTCCCTGAGGGCTTGAAGTAATCATCCAATGGATCTCCTATCAATAAAAAGTAGAATAGATACCTACTGTCTGAGATTTAAATATTGAGGATATGGTGTGTTCAGGAAGCTCTGATGTTCATACAAAGAAATGATGGAACTCAGTAAAAGAATTGACATGAATCATCGTCAACAGATTGCTGATGGATGGGATGCCTGGGACAGCTGTTGTTCTGCCTGCCCAGGCTCTGTTCCTTTCTCCTGGTCTAGGTTCCTGATTTGTAAAGCCGAATCTGGCCTCTGTACCCCGACACAGAATTAAATCTCGGAGACAGAGTTTTGGTGAAGTACAAAAGAATAGCTTTGGGCTTCCCTGGTGGCACAGTGGTTGAGAGTCTGCCTGCCAATGCAGGGGACACGGGTTCGTGCCCCGGTCCGGGAAGATCCCACGTGCCGTGGAGCGGCTGGGCCCGTGAGCCATGACCGCTGAGCCTGCGCATCCAGAGCCTGTGCTCCACAATGGGAAAGGCCACAGCAGTGAGAGGCCCGTGTACCACAAAAAAAAAAAAAAAAAAAAGAATAGCTTTATTGCTTTGCCAGACAAAGGGGGCCACAGCAGGCTAATTCCCTCAAAACTGTGTGTCCTGATGTGGAGGGGGTAGTGAGGAGTTTTATAGTAATGGTTCAAAGAGGGTGTGATCAGCTCATGGACACTCTTCTGACTGGTTGGTGGTGAGGTAATCTGGAGTCAGCATCATCAACCTTCTGGTTCCAACTGGTCTGGGGTCTCTGTGCTTGTGGGCAGCATACAGTTAATTTCTCCCACCTGGTGGGAGTTTCAGTATCTGCAAAACAGCTCAAAGATATTGTTATGTGTATCACTTGAGGGGGAACCAGGACCCTGCCCCAAGGCTGCACTATTGTTTCTTGACTTCTCCCCCCTTGTCTCCACATCCTCTCCCTTCCCTGATTAGCAATTGTTTGGACCTGCCCTTTGGAACTCAGGGAAGGTCTTGGAGGTTGAATGAAGCCTATTTCCTGTAATCAAGAAATGGGGGACACAGGAAGGCTTTTGTGCCCAGGAGTCCCACAGGGTCCTGCTCAGTTTCATTTCCTTTGTGGAAACAGTCCTCTCCCACTCTCAGTTAGAGGTTCGGGTTGGATTCTGCCCACCACCTGGCTCTGGGAGTGAGCATGTGACTAGATCTGGCCATCACAGAATTGTATGCCACTGGTCCTGGGAACTGATTCAGAGATGGGCGTTTGACCCAAGCCAAGCTAATGAGAAACCAGGATGCTTTGCTGGCACTGCTGGGGAAAAGGTACATGCATTGTGCTGGTGGAGTTATTTCCAGGGTTCTAGGTCACCTGTCTACAGAGGGTGCCTGCCTACAAATAAAGCCAGCACTGAGAGGAGCAGAGCCAAGACATGGGGCAGTGTCCTGATGGCATCTTTGAGACCTGAAGTCAGAACTCTGCCTTGAACCTTTCAGTTATATGGGTCATTTTGGTTTTGTTTGTAATTTGAGTGATATTTTGGCCACTGGCAACCAAAAGAATTTTGACTGATAACACCAGGAATACAGTGTGTTGATGTATTGATGGGCAAGCCTGTCCAGAGGTTGCCCTTCTGCTCTGCTTACTTGAGCACTAATTCTTTGTTTCAAAGTTCAGTGAAAATATTATCTTATCCTTACAGTCTTCTAGACCTCACCAGACCATGGTGAAACTTTCTCATTTGAATTCCTGAGCACTTTTTTTTAAATAAGTTTTTTTGTGTGTGTGTGGTATGCGGGCCTCTCACTGTTGTGGCCTTTTCCGTTGTGGAGCACAGGCTCCGGACATGCAGGCTCCGCGGCCATGGCTCACGGGCCCAGCCGCTCCGCGGCATGTGGGATCCTCCCGGACGGGGGCACAAACCCATGTCCCCTGCATCGGCAGGCGGACTCTCAACCACTTTGCCACCAGGGAAGCCCTAAATAAGATTTTTTTTTGTTTGGATTTTTTGTTTATTTAAGAGTAGGCAGAGATTGTAATGGTCAGTTACAATCCCTGTTTGTTTTTTCTAATACATTTACATATCCTCTCTCCATATTGACTATAATGGATCTCAAGCTTAGGAACCACATGTAATGTGCCTTTTTATCTCAGTGCTCTATGCAGATTAGGGTCTCAATAAATGTTCGTGGATGACACATATAAGGGCCACAGCATCTGTGATCCAGCTTTGTTATTCCATCTCAACGACCCTCAACACATGCCTAGCATATACACAGACCCCCAACCAAGCATGCATGTACCATGTACACATACCCCCAGCCAAACATGTATATACCATGTACACATACCCCAAACCAAACATGCATATACCATGTACACAGACCCCCAGCCAAGCATACATATACCATGTACACATACCCCTAGCCAAACATACATAACCATGTACACAGACCCGCAGCCAAACATGCATATACCGGGTACACAGACCCGCGGCACACGTACACACATGTACATATACCCAAAACATACATGGACACACCATATACATGAACTTTCAGCCAAACACATATACCATGTGCACAGATACCCACACATACATGTATACTCAGTTCACTGATGCAGGGTGAGCTGCTTCTTGTGTGTTGCCTTGAAGACCCTATTTGGGAGAGGATGATTCTAGCCCCTGAGTTCCTTATAATTCAGTAATGGCTGGACTATAGTAACAGAACTGTCTGGTTCCTCTACCCGCATCCCAGATGAAATGAAAGGCAGGAGGAGGGAGAGAGCCCCCTTGAAGAGAAAGGAGAGTCTGAATGAGGAACAGTCCACCCACATGAGGGCCTGTTTTGCTCACCAGCTCCAGAGTGGAAAGGGTGAAATGAATTCTTGCTGCACTATAAATACTTGTTAGAGCAAACACACAGACTCACCCTGGCCCGGGCCCTGAACTAAATTACACAGGAGTTGTAAGGAGCAGGATCTGGATCTGGGTGGGTGAGAATTTTAATAGCAACACGAAGTATGACTCAGGCTGTCTCCCTTCGGGCACTGAAACTCTCTTGACCTGGGTTTCATCATCCTGTGCGGAAAGGCTCCAAAGAGCCAGGCTTAATTTCCTTTTCTTTCTTCTCTGGTTGAGTGACATGAAAAGTTATATAAGGCAATTTCTACCAAAGAAAAAGATGGGTTAGCACAAAGCTTTAAAGGAAACAGTCGACAAGTGGGAACAGCCAGGGCCTAGGGGGTCACTGAGAAGGCGGGGTTTCAGCAGCTCCTGCCCTGCAGACACCACCCGAGGGCCTCCTGCTGGTGGAAGTTCACAGACAAGGATGGAAAAGCCAACCTTTCCCGAGTGTGTGCACAGCGGCTCCACGTGACACACTTTGCACACGGCCCCCCACTCTACCTTGCCATGGGTTCAGCTAAAAGCCACTTAAAAAAGCCATGGGAGCCAGAAGCTTCAGGCTTCTAGCATGTTCAGCGTAGCTGGGTCATCTCTCCCTCTCTCCTCCCCCACCGCATCCAAGGAGCTGATGATGGGAATCGGGGCTGAGACGAACAGGAGGCTGGAAGGGGCGCTGCCTGCCCATAGCGCTGGTCAGGCACACGCGGGAGAGCTACCCCCGTGGGACGCGCCTGCCAGTAGGGACGTGGGCAGCGGCACAGTGACAGTCTCGTTATCCTCAGCACCAAGCTTGAGAACTCCAGGCCACCTGAGCAGCGCATCCCATTCCCAGGCTTTTGTTACTGGCTCCTGACTCCCGTGTCTCCTGGTCCTTCACCTGCGTGGCTGGAGATCTCAGAAAGAGGAAAGGGAATAGAGGAACAGGTTTTCCTGAATCATCATTTCCTTCATTTTGTGCAGAAATGAGACAGTGATCATAGTGGATGAGGGTTTTTTCTGTCCTTCCGTCTAATCACTTGCCTACCAGGAATAAGACCGTCCACATTCTCTTTTTCAAGGAAGTGTTTGCCCCCAGCCTGTGGCTCTCCCTGACGGCTCAGTCATCCTCATTTTCTCTCTCAGAGAAGAAAGTGGTGACACAAATCTGCCCTCTACTGGCAATGAGAAGAATTTAAGGTGTGAAAAAAAGGACCGAACCCCCGAGAAAGGGGATGATGGAGACTTGACTGCTTTTCCCAAAGCTGAACAACAGATTTAGATTTTGCCAGTACTGCTCAGACTGAGCATGCAGAAGTGTCTACCAAATGTTGACGTGTTACTCAATAAATGTAATGGCTTGTGGGAGAGTAAAGAAGTAACATCCAGAAGTGGGAAATCACTGGGTTTGAAATCAGCTGTGCATGGCCCCGAAGTCATGTGACTTTCAGTTGCTCAATCCTCAGCTATATCAAATGGGGACAAAAGTACCTACAGCATGAGAATGTGATGAAAATTAAGGACATTTGGAGACACATTATTTGTCTTACAATTGCACTTCATGGACTCAGCATCAGGGCTCGGTGTTCAAACATCTCGATTCAGCAGCCCAACTGCCACCTCTGCCACTTACTAGATATATGACCTGGGGTGTGCTTTCCAACTCTTTTCCTCAGTGTCCTCATCTGTTACCCAAGGATAATGTATCTGCCTCATAGGGTCATTTTGAAGTGAACCAATGTTTGCAAAGTGGTTGGAATCATATCTAACACAGTGAAAATATTTGTTAAAAAAATATATCATAGGGCTTCCCTGGTGGCTCAGTGGTTGACAGTCCACCTGCCGATGCAGGGGACATGGGTTCGTGCTCCGGTCCAGGAGGATCCCACATGCCATGGAGCAGCTGGGCCTGTGAGCCATGGCCGCTGGGCCTGTGTGTCCGGAGCCTGTGCTCCACAACAGGAGAGGCCACAACAGTGAGAGGCCCGCGTACAGCAGAAAACAAAAACAAAAACAAAAACAAAAAATCATAGTCCACAGTCAAACTAAAAAGTGTGACTTGAGCAAGTGTTACATGCACAGCACAGGGTTAGAAGCACAAAACTCTATAACCTAGCCAGGGAATAATAGTAAAAATACCTAGGATTTTTTAAGCACTTGCAAACTGCCATTCTTAGAAGCATTTTCTATGTATTTCTCTGTTTACTATCAATACTAAACAGCAGCTAGATACTGAAGACACACACTGTATGACTCATTTACATGAAACCTGAAAAAGACTTAACTTAAAATGATGGAACACAAATCAGTGAATGCCTTAGGGCAGTGTGTGGGGACAGGGATTTGACTGGTAAAAGACACAAATAAGTCTCCTGAGGTCACAGAAATGTTCTCCATCTTGATCGTAAATGTGTATACATTTGTTAAGACTCATTGAACTGCATACTTAAAGTGTGTTCACTTTATTTATGTAAGTTTTACTTCAGTAAAGTTGATTTAAAAAAAACTTGAGAAACATATCAATAAATTGAAATGTATGGAATTTAGTTGGGTCTAGATTAGAGAGCAAAGGTTAAAAAAATATTTAAGGCAATCAGATACAACAAAATATGTAAACTTAAAAGATTTTACCAGTAAAATTAAAAAATGAAAGTAAATGAATTAAGTAGGTGTAAGAAACTATAAAAAGGGTAATATGAACTCCAGTTAGGAGAATTTAATAAAAATAAAATTAGAACTTAAACAAAGAAAAACTGAAACCTGATTAAAAAAAGAACAATAAGTATATAAAACTCTGAAAACCTTGGGAAAACAAAGAAAAATCTTAAATATACAATGTTAGAAATTATTTTCTAAAAGCTACAAACACATGTATATCTGAATATAAAATGGTTATAAAAGAATACTGAAAGAAATGGATGATTTCTAGTAAAACATCACTAGAATTAACCCAAAGAGGGACTTTGCTGGCCGTCCAGTGGTTAAGACTTCACCTTCCAATGCAGGGGTTGTGGGTTCAATCCCTGGTTAGGGAGCTAAGATCCCACATGCCTCGTGGCCAAAAAAAAAACCCAAAACATAAAACAGAAGCAATATTATAACACATTCAATAAAGACTTTAGAAATGGTCCACATCAAAAAATAAATTTTTTTAATGAAAAATAAAGAAAAGAACCCAAAGAGACGTAGACATTTTGAAGCAATCGTTAAAAGAATAATATACTAACATGCTTGGTGATAAACAGCCAGTGCCTCCCAGGTGACCCCAGTTGTCACAGCCTCTCCACTAGGGACCCCTTGCAACCCTCCTCCCAGCAACAGCCCATCAGACATAGGGTTAATGCCTAGCACAATGGCAGGCCACCAGCTCTAAAGCTAGAGTCTATTTGGTTGGTCAGAGCCTATCTTACCATATCACACCAGCCTTAGGAGATTGCCCTCTTTATAACAATCTGAGCCTAGAACCTAATTTCATTTTAAATATAAACACAAAAGTAGCATGGTTCAAATAATAACTGATTTTTATAAATGCAACTACCATTTAAATAAATGGAAGATTATATATTGTTTGGATCAAATTATTAGAGTTGTTTTGCATTTCAGCCTAGTGGTATTTGAATCACCAGCCCACATATATCAGTTAGCATTTGTTACAGTCACATTCATGATATTTCTACCTACAGTCAAGTATTTGACTACTCATGTTTTCTAGTACAGTTGTGCTCAAGTACTTTCTTATCAAAATTCATAGCATTTTATTATGAATTACTTTTTCAAATGTCTCCTTTGTATTTCAGTTGATCATATTTACTTTATAGAATTGTGAATGTAGGCAGTTTTTTAATCTATGAATTTCATTTTAGAATAGTAAAAGGGGTGCTATGAACTGAATTGTGTCCCTCCCCAAATTCATATGTTGAAGACTTAACCTCTAGTGTGATGGTATTTGGAGACAGACTTTGGGAAGTGATTAGGATCAGATGAGGTCGTGAGGATGGGGCCCTCATGGAGGGATTAGTGCCCTTGGAAGAAGAGACCAGAGATATCAGCCTTCTCTCTCTCCCTGCTCACAGGCACGGAGGGAAGGCCATGTGAGTTCACAGTTCCCTACAAGCCAAGGGAAGAGGCCTCAGGTTGCAATCTACCCTGCCAGCCCCTTGGTCTTAGAAGTCCCAGCCTCCAGAGCTGTGAGAAAATAAATTTCTGCTGTATAAGCTAAACGTCTGTAGTGTTTCATTATGAACAGACTGAGAGGGCATTAGGATTAATAGGATTAGGATGTTGATTTCACACCAAAACTCTCCCATTAAATGCCCATTCAAGGATAAATTTTTCACTATGAATCCTGGTGCACTCACCCTTTGTAACAGCATCCAGACTTTCCCAGGTGTATCATCTCTCCCCTATTGTATTGTACCTGGATTACTTGACCTCCCCATTGGGAAGTTGAAGTAGAGCTATAGCCTCTCATTGTCCTAACACTACCAAGTGTGGGTGAAAGATTGAAGTTCAGCAAGTTGGAACCGCCCTTCCACGACTTTGAATCTTGAAAAAACTGATGTATAAATAGAAGAAAATACCTAGTAGTGCCCTAGTGCCATGCCTGGTTCTTCAGCCTTTGTCAACACCCTTCCAATAAATTCTCCCTGTGGTTTAAGGAGACATTGTTTTAGAGATCCTAACTGAAGCAGTAAGGAGAGGAAACAAAATAAATGTTACATATAGTAGAAATAAAGACACAAGATACACATTATTTGTTGATGGCATGCATGATCGACTATCTAGAAACCCTAAGAAACTTTATTAAAATTTGAGTGCAAACTAGAGAATGTAGTAAGAGAGCTGTTTTTAAAATATCAGCAATAAATTATAAAATTAAAAATACAAAGTCTCCATACACATAATAAATCTATATAATACATAGAAATAAATTTAGCAACAATAGATTAAGATCTAAAAAAGAAAAACATAAAATGTTTTTAAAAGATACTATTATTAAAAGATATAGGGGGGAAGGCGGAAGATGGCGGAAGAGTAAGACACGGAGATCACCTTCCTCCCCACAGATACACCAGAAATACATCTACACGTGGAACAACTCCTACAGAACACCTACTGAAGGCTGGCAGAAGACCTCAGACCTCCCAAAAGGCAAGAAACTCCCCACGTACATGGGTAGGGCAAAAGAAAAAACAGAGACAAAAGAATAGGGACGGCACCTGCACCAGTGGGAGGGAGCTGTGAAGGAGGAAAAGTTTCCACACACTAGGAAGCCCCTTCGCGGGCGGAGACTGCGGGAGGCGGAGGGGGGAGCTTCGAAGCTGCGGAGGACTGCACAGCAACGGGTGCGGAGGGCAAAGCGGGGAGATTCCCGCACAGAGGATCGGTGCCGACCGGCACTCACCAGCCCGAGAGGCTTGTCTGCTCACCCGCCGGGGTGGGCGGGGCTGCGAGCTGAGGCCGGAGCGCAGGGAGAGGACTGGGGTTGGCGGCTTGAACATAGCCTGAAGGGGTTAGTGCACCACAGCTAGCCGGGAGGGAGTCCGGGGAAAAGCCTGCACCTGCCGAAGAGGCAGGAGACTTTTCCTTCCCTCTTTGTTTCCTGGGGCGTGAGGAGAGGGGTTTAAGAACGCTGCTTAAAGGAACTCCAGAGACGGGCGCGAGCCGCGGCTAAAAGCGCGAACCCCAGAGACGGGCGCGAGCCGCGGCTGAAAGCGCGGAATCCAGAGACCGGCGCAAGCCGCGGCTAAAAGCGCGGACCCCAGAGGCGGGCGGGAGACGTTAAGGCTGCTGCTGCCGCCACCGAGGGGCCTGTGTGCGAGCACAGGTCACTCTCCACACCCCTCTTCCGCGGAGCCTGTGCAGCCCGCCACTGCCAGGTTCCCGGGATCCAGGGACAACTTCCCCGGGACAGCGCACAGCGCGCCTCAGGCTGGTGCAAAGTCACGCCGGCCTTTGCCACCGCAGGCCCGCCCCGCACTCTGTGCCCCTCCGTCCCCGCCGGCCTGAGTGCGCCAGAGCCCCCAATCAGCGGCTCTTTTAACCCCATCCTGTCTGAGCAAAAAACAGACGCCCTCCAGCGATCTACACGCAGTGGCAGGGCCAAATCCAAAGCTGAGCCCTGAGAGCTGTGAGAACAAAGAAGAGAAAGGGAAATCTCTCCCAGCAGCCTCAGAAGCAACGGATTAAAGCTCCACAATCAACTTGATGTACCCTGCATCTATGGAATACCTGAATAGACAACCAATCATCCCAAATTAAGGAAGTGGACTTTAGGAGCAAGATCTATGATTTTTTCCCCTTTCCTCTTTTTGTGAATGTGTATGTGTATGCTTCTGTGTGAGATCTTGTCTGTATAGTCTTGCTTCCACCATTTGTCCTAGGGTTCTATCCGTCCATTTTTTTTTAATTTTTTTTCTTAATAATTAATTTTAATAACAATATTATACTTTACCTTCGTTCTTTCTTTCTTTCTTTCCGTCCTTCCTTCCCTCCTTTAGACAACGAATCATCCCAAATTGAGGAGGTGGTCTCTGACAGCAAGATTTAGGATTTTTCCCCATTTACCTCTTTTAGTGAGGGTGTATGTGTATGCTTCTGTGTAAGATTTTGTCTGTATAGCTTTGCTTCCAACATTTGTCCTAAGGTTCTTTCCGTCCCTTTTTTTTCTTTTCTAAATAAGAATTTTTTAATTCAATAACTTTATTATACTTTATTTTATTTTTACTGTATCTTCTTTCTTTCTGTCTTTTTTCCTTCTTTCCCTCCTTCCTTCCTTCCTCTCTCCCTCCCTCCCTCCTTTCTTTCCTTCTTGCCTTCTTTCCTTCTTTGCTTCTTTCTTTCTTTCTTCCTTCCTTCCTACCCTCCTTTCCTTCTTTCTTTCCTCATACTTCTACTAATTCCCTCTACTTTTTCTCCCTTTTATCCTGAGCCGTGTGGATGAAAAGCTTTTGGTGCTCCAGCCAGGAGGCAGGGCTCTGCCTCTGAGGTAGGAGAGCCAACTTCAGGACACTGATCAACAAGAGACCTCCCAGCTCCACATAATATCAAATGGCGAAAATCTCCCAGAGACCTCCATCTTAATATCAGCACCCAGCTTCACTCAACGACCAGCAAGCCACAGTGCTGGAAAACCTATGCCAAACAACTAGCAAAACAGGAACACAACCCCACCCATTAGCAGAGAGGCTGCCTAAAATCATAATAAGGCCACAGACACCCCAAAACACACCACCAGACGTGAACCTGCCCACTAGAGAGACAAGATCCAGCCTCATCCACCACAACACAGGCACTAGTCCCCTCCACCAGGAAGCCTACACAACCCACTGAACCAACCTTAGCCACTGGAGACAGACATCAAAAACAGGAGGAACTACGAACCTGCAGCCTGCAAAAAGGAGACCCCAAACACAGTAAGATAAGCAAAATGAGAAGACAGAAAAACACACAGCAGATAAAGGAGCAAGATAAAAATGCACCAGACCTAACAAATGAAGAGGAAATAGGCAGTCTACCTGAAAGAGAATTCAGAATAATGATAGTAAGGTTGATCCGAAATCTTGGAGATAGAATGGACAATAGATTGGACAAAATGCAAGAATCAGTTAACAAGGACCTAGAAGAACTAAAGATGAAACAAGCAACGATGAACAACACAATAAATGAAATTAAAAGTACTCTAGATGGGATCAATAGCAGAATAACTGAGGCAGAAGAACGGATAAGTGACCTGGAAGATAAAATAGTGGAAATAACTACTGCAGAGCAGAATAAAGAAAAAAGAATGAAAAGAACTGAGGACAGTCTCAGAGACCTCTGGGACAACATTAAACGCACCAACATTCGAATTATAGGGGTTCCAGAAGAAGAAGAGAAAAAGAAAGGGACTGAGAAAATATTTGAAGAGATTATAGTTGAAAACTTCCCTAACATGGGAAAGGAAATAGTTAATCAAGTCCAGGAAGCACAGAGAGTCCCATACAAGATAAATACAAGGAGAAATACGCCAAGACACATATTAATCAAACTGTCAAAAATTAAATACAAAGAAAGCATATTAAAAGCAGCAAGGGAAAAACAACAAATAACACATAAGGGAATCCCCATAAGGTTAACAGCTGATCTCTCAGCAGAAACCCTACAAGCCAGAAGGGAGTGGCAGGACATACTGAAAGTGATGAAGGAGAAAAACATGCAGCCAAGACTACTCTACCCAGCAAGGATCTCATTCAGATTTGATGGAGAAATTAAAACCTTTACAGACAAGCAAAAGCTGAGAGAGTTCAGCACCACCAAACCAGCTTTACAACAAATGCTAAAGGATCTTTTCTAGGCAAGAAACACAAGAGAAGGAAAAGACCTATAATAACGAACCCAAAACAATTTAGAAAATGGGAATAGGAACATACATATCGATAATTACCTTAAATGTAAATGGACTAAATGCTCCCACCAAAAGACACAGATTAGCTGAATGGATACAAAAACAAGACCCTTATATATGCTGTCTACAAGAGACCCACTTCAGACCTAGAGACACATACAGACTGAAAGTAAGGGGATGGAAAAAGATATTCCATGCAAATGGAAGCCAAAAGAAAGCTGGAGTAGCAATTCTCATATCAGACAAAATAGACTTTAAAATAAGGACTATTAAAAGAGACAAAGAAGGACACTACATAATGATCAAGGGATCAATCCAAGAAGAAGATATAACAATTGTAAATATTTATGCACCCAACATAGGAGCACCTCAATACATAAGGCAAATACTAACAGCCATAAAAGGGGAAATCAACAGTAACACATTCATAGTAGGGGACTTAAACACCCCACTTTCACCCATGGACAGATCATCCAAAATGAAAATAAATAAGGAAACACAAGCTTTAAATGATACATTAAACAAGATGGACTTAATTGATATTTATAGGACACTCCATCCAAAAACAACAGAATACACATTTTTCTCAAGTGCTCATGGAACATTCTCCAGAATAGATCATATCTTAGGTCACAAATCAAGCCTTGGTAAATTTAAGAAAATTGAAATTGTATCAAGTATCTTTTCTGACCACAACGCCATGAGGCTAGATATCAATTACAGGAAAAGATCTGTAAAAAATACAAACACATGGAGGCTAAACAATACACTACTTAATAATGAAGATATCACTGAAGAAATCAAAGAGGAAATCAAAAAATACCTAGAAACAAATAACAATGGAGACACAACGACCCAAAACCTGTGGGATGCAGCAAAAGCAGTTCTAAGGGGGAAGTTTATAGCAATACAAGCCCACCTTAAGAAGCAGGAAACATCTCGAATAAACAACCTAACCTTGCACCTCAAGCAATTAGAGAAAGAAGAACAAAAAAACCCCAAAGCTAGCAGAAGGAAAGAAATCATAAAAATCAGATCAGAAGTAAATGAAAAAGAAATGAAGGAAACAATAGCAAAGATCAATAAAACTAAAAGCTGGTTCTTTGAGAAGATAAACAAAATAGATAAACCACTAGCCAGACTCATCAAGAAAAAAAGGGAGAAGACTCAAATCAATAGAATTAGAAATGAAAAAGGAGAGGTAACAACTGACACTGCAGAGATAAAAGAGATCATGAGAGATTACTACAAGCAACTCTATGCCAATAAAATGGACAATCTGGAAGAAATGGACAAATTCTTAGAAATGCACAACCTGCCAAGACTGAATCAGGAAGAAATAGAAAATATGAACAGACCAATCACAAGCACTGAAATTGAAACTGTGATTAAAAACCTTCCAACAAAGAAAAGCCCAGGACCAGATGGCTTCACAGGCGAATTCTATCAAACATTTAGAGAAGAGCTAACACCTATCCTTCTCAAACTCTTCCAAAATATAGCAGAGGGAGGACCACTCCCAAACTCCTTCTACGAGGCCACCATCACCTTGATACCAAAACCAGACAAGGATGTCACAAAGAAAGAAAACTACAGGCCAATATCACTGATGAACATAGATGCAAAAATCCTCAACAAAATACTAGCAAACAGAATCCAACAGCACATTAAAAGGATCATACACCATGATCAAGTGGGGTTTATTCCAGGAATGCAAGGATTCTTCAATATACGCAAATCTATCAATGTGATAAACCATATTAACAAATTGAAGGAGAAAAACCATATGATCATCTCAATAGATGCAGAGAAAGCTTTTGACAAAATTCAACACCCAGTTATGATAAAAACCCTGCAGAAAGTAGGCATAGAGGGAACTTTCCTCAACATAATAAAGGCCATATATGACAAGCCCACAGCAAACATCATCCTCAATGGTGAAAAACTGAAAGCATTTCCACTAAGATCAGGAACAAGACAAGGTTGCCCACTCTCACCACTATTATTCAACATTGTTTTGGAAGTTTTAGCCACAGCAATCAGAGAAGAAAAGGAAATAAAAGGAATCCAAATCGGAAAAGAAGAAGTAAAGCTGTCACTGTTTGCAGATGACATGATCCTATACATAGAAAACCCTAAAGATGCTACCAGGAAACTACTAGAGCTAATCAATGAATTTGGTAAAGTGGCAGGATACAAAATTAATGCACAGAAATCTCTGGCATTCCTATATACTAATGATGAAAAATCTGAAAGTGAAATCAAGAAAACACTCCCATTTACCATTGCAACAAAAAGAATAAAATATCTAGGAATAAACCTACCTAAGGAGACAAAAGACCTGTATGCAGAAAATTGTAAGACACTGATGAAAGAAATTAAAGATGATACAAATAGATGGAGAGATATACCATGTTCTTGGATTGGAAGAATCAACATTGTGAAAATGACTCTACTACCCAAAGCAATCTATAGATTCAATGCAATCCCTATCAAACTACCACAGGCATTTTTCACAGAACTAGAACAAAAAATTTCACAATTTGTATGGAAACACAAAAGACCCCGAATAGCCAAAGCAATCTTGAGAACGAAAGAAGGAACTGGAGGAATCAGGCTCCCTGACTTCAGACTATACTACAAAGCTACAGTTATCAAGACGGTATGGTACTGGCACAAAAACAGAAAGATAGATCAATGGAACAGGATAGAAAGCCCAGAGATAAACCCATGCACATATGGACACCTTATCTTTGATAAAGGTGGCAGTAATGTACAATGGAGAAAGGACAGCCTCTTCAATAAGTGGTGCTGGGAAAACTGGACAGGTACATGTAAAAGTATGAGATTAGATCATTCCCTAACACCATACACAAAAATAAGCTCAAAATGGATTAAAGACCTAAATGTAAGGCCAGAAACTATCAAACTCTTAGAGGAAAACATAGGCAGAACACTCTATGACATAAATCACAGCAAGATCCTTTCTGACCCACCTCCTAGAGTAATGGAAATAAAAACAAAAATAAACAAATGGGACCTAATGAAACTTCAAAGCTTTTGCACAGCAAAGGAAACCATAAACAGGACCAAAAGACAACCCTCAGAATGGGAGAAAATATTTGCAAATGAAGCAACCGACAAAGGATTAATCTCCAAAATTTACAAGCAGCTCATGCAGCTCAATAACAAGAAAACAAACAACCCAATCCAAAAATGGGCAGAAGACCTAAATAGACATTTCTCCAAAGAAGATATACAGACTGCCAACAAACACATGAAAGAATGCTCAACATCATTAATCATTAGAGAAATGCAAATCAAAACTACAATGAGATATCATCTCACACCAGTCAGAATGGCCATCATCAAAAAATCTAGAAACAATAAATGCTGGAGAGGGTGTGGAGAAAAGGGAACACTCTTGCACTGCTGGTGGGAATGTGAATTGGTTCAGCCACTATGGAGAACAGTATGGAGGTTCCTTAAAAAACTACAAATAGAACTACCATATGACCCAGCAATCCCACTACTGGGCATATACCCTGAGAAAACCAAAATTCAAAAAGAGTCATGTACCAAAATGTTCATTGCAGCTCTATTTACAATAGCCCGGAGATGGAAACAACCTAAGTGCCCGTCATCGGATGAATGGATAAAGAAGATGTGGCACATATATACAATGGAATATTACTCAGCCATAAAAAAAACGAAATTGAGCTATTTGTAATGAGGTGGATAGACCTAGAGTCTGTCATACAGAGTGAAGTAAGTCAGAAAGAAAAAGACAAATACCGTATGCTAACACATATATATGGAATTTAAGAAAAAAAATGTCATGAAGAACCTAGGGGTAAAGCAGGAATAAAGACGCAGACCTCCTAGAGAACGGACTTGAGGTTATGGGGAGGGGGAAGGGTGAGCTGTGACAGGGCGAGAGAGAGTCATGGGCATATACACACTAACAAACGTAGTAAGGTAGATAGCTAGTGGGAAGCAGCCGCATGGCACAGGGATATTGACTCGGTGCTTTGTGACAGCCTGGAGGGGTGGGATAGGGAGGGTGGGAGGGAGGGAGATGCAACAGGGAAGACATATGGGAACATATGTTTATGTATGACTGATTCACTTTGTTATAAAGCAGAAACTAACACACCATTGTAAAGCAATTATACCCCAATAAAGATGTTAAAAAAAAAAAAAGATATAGTACCTTTCCATCCTGGAAAGGGTTAATATCACAAAAAGATCGATTTAATCCAAATTAATAAAATTAAAAATCACAACCTGTTTTTTGTGGGTTTTTTTCCTTCTGAGGTGGAGTAAGGAGAAAGATGTAAAAGTATTTAAAGATCAACATCTTCCCCCAGATCTGGCAAAATATTGTTTGGGGGTAGAGTGGGGAAGGAAGATATTAAAATATCAGAAAGTTATAGAGATTAAAACATTTATTCCAGGTAAAGACTTAAACACAAATGTGCAAACAATAAAAATGTTGAAAAAGAATTTAAGAGACCTTTGGAGTGATAACACCTTTTAAAACAATGCAGGAAACACAAAAGTCCAAAGAGAAAATGATGGACATCTTCTAGTAAATAAAAGTTAAGTATTTCTATACAGATATCCTAAAAATATATCATAAAATTAAAGTAATAGACTATTCCCATTCATGATAAAATTGGACTGAGTATTTAATTAATCTGAAAAAGAATATCTCCAAAAACTTACAGAAACATTGGGATACCACTACATGCCCACCAGAATGGCAGAAATTAAATATAATGTCAAGTGAAAGTGGATCAAGTACAACTTTCATGCACTGCTTGTGGGATTAAAAATTCCTTCAGCCAGACTGGAAAACTGCTTGGCAATATCTATTAAAGATAAATACCTGATGTAGGACTTCTACTCTGGTATATTCTCAGAAGAAATACATACACATGTTTATCAAAAGGCATGTACCAGATTGAACATAGCAGCTCTACTTGTAATAGCTCCAAACTGGAAGCTACCAATAAAGGTGGAAGCTATAAGATCCAGCAGTCCCACTTCTGGCTGCATATCCAAAGGGAATGAAAACAGGTTATTGAAGAGATATCTTCACTCCTATGTTTATGCACCATTCACAATAGCCAAGCTGTGGAAACAACCTAAATGCCCATCAATGGATGAATGTTTTATATATATATAGAGAGAGAGACACACACACACAGACACACACAGACATACAGTGGAATACTCTTCAGCCATGAGAAAAAAGAAAATTCTGCCATTTGCAACCATATGGATGGAACTTGAAAATATTATGCTAAGTGTGATAAGTCAGACAGAGAAAGACAAATGTATGATTTCTTTTAAGTGGTAGCTAAAAAAAACAAAACAAAACCCTGAACTCATAAAAGCAAAGAGTAAAATGGTGGTTAACAGGGTCTGGGAGTGGGGGAATGGGAAAGATGTTGTTAAAAGGTACACACTTGCAACTAGTAGACAAATAAGTCCTGGAGATCTAATACACAATACAGTGATTATAGACAACAAAAATATATAAACATTGCAATTGCTGAGACTAGGTCTTAACTGTTCCCAACACTAAAAGAAATGATTATGTGATGTGACAGAGGTGTTAGCAAATACTATAATGGCAATCATATTGCAATATAAATGGTTCAAATCAATAAGGAATACATCTTAAGCTTACACAGTTTATATGTCAAATATAACTCAGTTTTAAAAACTTGGCCATACGACTGGGGGAAAATTACTTTATTTAACTTCAGCTTCCTCTTTTGTAAAATGGAGCAAATGGTGGTACTTACCTTGTAGGTTCATGAAGGTTAACTGATAAAAGATAAAGTTTGCAGAATTTTTTCTGTTACATAGTAAGCACTCAGTGAAGAGCAGTAACATTAGTAGGAGGAGGAAGAGGAGTGGACATAGGAGCAATAGTAATACCACCAGTATTAAAGAGGAAAAAAGAAATCTACAAGTAGCACCAATTTTTATCTATTAGATTGATACAAATTTAAAAGACTGATGACATGCAGAGTGTGTGGAAATAGATGTTCACTTGTGTCTGGTAGAAGTGAGAACTGCTGCCTCACTTGAAAAATTAACTACATGTATTACAATTACAATTAAAAATATTCAAGCTTTTGACCTAACAATCCCATGTTAGAAACACATGTTATAAGAATAAATGAGTGTTAATTATTTCGCCAATTTGGGGAGGGAAATTAACATTAAAAGAAAAGATTAAAGCACACCAATGTTGAAATATTCATAAAAAGAAACTTAGAAAATGTGGTTAGGAATGTTAGGGGAAAGAAAGAAAAATCTGCTCATACCTTCCCACTGCTTCTGGGTTCAGTCTAAACCCTAACAGCACAGAAGGCCTTGCTTCCTTCTCCAGCTAAACCTCTCATCCTCGATGACTGGTTGTATTGTGTTTCTTTCACTTCCTCTGCTGTGCCCTGTGATCTGACATCCCCAGGCTTTGGGAGCATGCTGTTTCTTTTCATGAAAAGATCAGTTACTAGCACACCTACTGCTTCTCACCTGATTTCTTTGTCTGGGGCTTAATTTAGATGTCTTTTCATCCAGAAAACCTTTTGTGATCCCTTCCTTAAATCACTCCTGCCCTATCCCACCTCTCACTCTTTCTGGTGCTCCCATAATGCCCTGACCTTCCCACATCATAGCACTTACCTTATTGCGTTGTAACTTTCTAAGTACTTGATTGATTACCATCACCTCACTTTGTAATTCCTCCTGCTCACCTTTCCTTGTACTCTTTCCCAAACCCCAAGCAACCTGTGATCTGCTTTCTATCACCGTAGATTGGTTTGTACCCTCTAGAATTTTATACAAATAGAATCATGTAGTACATACTCTTATTTGTCTGATTTCTCTCACTCGGCATGATTATTTTGAGATTCATTCATGTTGTGGTTTGTATCATAGTTCATTTTTATTACCAAGCAGTACTTCTTCATATTGATATACCTATTTATCTATCCAATCACAGATTGATGGTCACTTGGGTTATTTTCAGTTTTGAATTATTACAAATAAAACTGCTATGAATATTTTATAAGTGTTTTTATGGACATATATTTGCAATACCTAGGAGTTGAATGTCTGGGTCATACAGTAGGTATATATCTGTCACACTGTTTTCTAAAGTGGTTGCACCATTTCACATTCTCACCAGCCACATAGAGAGTTCCAGTTCCTTCATGTCCTTGCCAACACTTGATATTGTCAGTCTGTTTAATTTCAGACATTCTAAAAGGTCTGTAGTAGTATCTCTTGTATCTCTCCGTGGCTTTAATTTGCATTTACTTAATAATTAATGATGCTGACTCTTTTCATGTGTTTATTCTCCATCCATATATCTTTTTTGCTGAAATATCTATTTAAATCTTTTGCCCATATTTTACTGAGTAATTTATTTTCTAAAGTTTTAAGTATTATTTATATATTCTGGTTTCAAGGCCTTTATCAAATACATGATTTGCAAATATTTTCTCCTAGTTTATGGCTTGTCTTTTCATTCTTTTAGCAATGTCTTTTAAAGAGCAGAAGTTCTTACTTTTGATAAAATCCAATTTGTCGACATTTTTTTTTATGAATAGTACATTTGGTGCCAGAACTTAGAATCCTTTGCTGGACCAAAACTCATAAAGCTTTTCTCCAATATTTTCTTCTATAAATGCCATAGTATTAGGTTTTACAGCTGATCCATTCTAAATTGATATTTGAATATCACGTAAATTATAGATTGCATATGATTGTTCAATTTCTCTAGCACCTTTTGTTAAGAAGACTACTCTTTCTCCACTGAATTGCTTTTGCAACTTTGTTGAAAACCAGTTGTGAGGGTCTACACCTATACACGTTATTCAGTTCCATCAGTCTATTTTGTGTATCTTTTTACCAATCTCATACTGTCTTGATTACGGCAGCTTTATAATAAATCTTAAAGACAGACACTGTTCTTCTTTTTCAAAGTTTTTTGGCTGTTTGGAGTCTTTCCCATTTCCAAAGGAATTTTAGAATCAGCTTGTCAATGCCAACCAAAGAAAAGCCTGCTGAATTTATATATCAATTTGGGAAGAATTAACTTCTTAAAAATATTGAGTCTTTTGACCTACGAACACAACGTATCTCCCTAGTTATTTAGGTCTTTAATTTCTCTCAGTGATGTTTTATAGTTTTCAGCACATAGGTCTTGCGTTTCATATTTTTAATTTTTTTTTTTTATTTTTTGCGGGGTGGGGGCTGTGTCGGGTCTTAGTTGTAAAATGCGGGATCTTTCATTGCGGCATGCAGGCTTCTCTCTAGTTGTGGCATGTGGGCTTCTCTCTAGTTGTGACATGTGGGTTTTCTCTCTCTGGTTGTGGCTCATGGGCTCCAGGGCACATGGGGTCTGTAGTTTGCGGCATGCGGGCTCTCTCGTTGAGGCGTTCGAGCTCAGTAGTTGCGGCCTATGGACTTAGTTTCCCTGTGGCACGTGAGATCTTAGTTCCCTGACCAGGGATCAAACCCACATCCCCTGCATTGGAAGGTGGATTCCTTACCACTGGACCACCAGGGAAGACCCTTGCATTTCATATTTTTGAAGGTATCTTTAAATAATATTTTAAATAAAATTTCTTATTGTTGCTAGTATATAAAAATACAATTGACTTGTATATAGTAATCTTTTATCCTACAGTCCTACTAAAATAATTTATTAGTTCTAATGGCCTTCTTATGGACTTTTCTCTGTAGATGATCATGTTATTGGCAAATAAAGACAGTTTTACTTCAGCCTTCCTAATCTGGAAGACTTTGATGCTTTTTCTTGCCTGACTGCACTGGCTAGAACCTTCAATATAATGTTGAGTAGCAACAGTGTCAGCAGACATCGTTGCTTTGTTCCTGGTCTGGAGGAGAAAGCATTCCACTTTTCACTATTAAGTATGATGTTGGTAAGAGTGTCCTTGAGGAAATTCCCTTCTATTTCAACATTGCTAAGAGATTTTGCCAAGAATAAATGTTGGATTTTGTCAAATGCTTTTTCTGCATCTATAGAGACAATCATAGTTTTTCACTTTTAGTCTATAAACATGGTGAATTACATTGATTTTTAACTTTACATGAACCTCAGATAACTCTTTGTTATTAGATACATAAACACTTAAGATTATTATGACCTATTCATAAATTTATTCCCTTATCATTCTTAAATGATCTGTTTTCCTTGACTCTAAAATCTATTTTGATATTCGTATATCCACTCTAGCTTTCTTTTGATTAGTGTTAGCATGCTATATCTTTTTAATCTTTTAAATTTTAGCCTATGTAATGTCTTTATATTTAAAATTTGTTCTTATAGGCAGCATATAGAAAGGCCTCACTTTTTAATCCAATTTGACAATCTCTGAAAATTTTAATTGGGGTGGTTAACCATTTAATGTTATTATTAATATTGTTGGGTTAAATCTACCAGATTATTTGTTTTCTGTTTATTCCATCTGTTCTTTGTTTACTTTTCCTTCTTTTTGTGCCTTCTTTGGGTTAATTGAATATTTTTTATTCCATTTTATCTCCGTTGTTGGTTTATTAGTTGTAATTATTTTGTTTTTTTGATGACTGCTTTAGGATTTTTAGCAAATGTCTTTTACATACCACAGTTTATCTCAAGTGATACTATATCACTTGGTGTATCATAATATATCTCCATTTCTCTACTCGCAGCCTTTGTGCATTGTCATATATTTTATTTCTATATGTATTATAAACACCATACATCTTGTTATTTTCACTTTAAACAGTTAATTTTCTTTTAAAGAGATTTTGAAAATAAGAAAACAAGTCTTTTATATTTACTCATGTAGTTACCATTTCCATAGCTCTTCATTCCTATGTAGATCCCAAATTTCCATCTGGTATCATTTTCTTTATATCTGAAGCATTTCTTTTAACATTTCTTGTAGTGCAGTTCTGCTGGTTATAAATTCTCTCAGTTTTCATACATCTGAAAAAGTTTTTATGTCACCTTTGTTTTTGAAAGATATTTTCCTTGGGTATAGAAGTCTACATTGATGGCTTTATTCTTTCAGTATTTTAAAGATGTTTCTTTGTCACCTAGCCTACTTATGTTCTGCTGTCTTTCTGATATTTGTTTCTTTGTACATAATGTGTCTTTTATTCCCCTGGCTGCTTTTTCATTTTGTTCTTTATCACTGGTTTTAAGTAATTTGATTAATATAAGCCTTGGTGTAGTTTTCTCCATGTTTCCTTTTTTAAAATTTTTATTTTATATTGGAGTACAGTTGATTAACAATGTTGTGTGAGTTTCAGGTGTACAGCAAAGTGAATCAGTTATACATATACATGTATCTTTTCTTTTTCAAATTCTTTTCCCATTTAGGTTATTATAGAGTAATAGAAATAAAAATGAAAAATAATGGAATTTTCATATAAGAATGCAGATTTCCAGCTATTCTTGAAACATCTTTCCTGGGGATATCTCAAAACAACAAAGAGGTATTTAGAAGGCTAACATTTAGTAATCAAGGCTTTGCATGGGGGGTGAGAGTGGGGCTGGGTATCTTCTTCATTGCCCTCAGTTCCACGCTCCATTCTTCTCCACCCTGCCCTGGTCCCATGATGCTGACTTCTATGACTGTATCCACAGACTTCCTGGTCCTCTGGCTTCCTGTTGAGCTCAGCCAATCAGAGGCACTGGAAGGGAAGTAGAAGGTGGAAGGAAAGTCTGGCTTCCTATTTTCTGGCTGACTACAGGTTGGCCAAATCCTTCTTCAAAAGGCTGTAGCTTTTGGCAAATGCTTATCCATACTTATCCATCCTTATCTATACTGTTCTCTCTCTGGGTTCCAGTGACTCTGCCTAAGTGCAAGGGGCTGGGAAACAGAGAGAAACCAGTGGAATACTTGGTAGATATTATTGCCCCAACTACAGAGACTCCAGCAAGAACCTTAATTCCTCCGTACCAGGCTAAGATGTGACTCACAAGCTGTTTCCTAAAACTCCAATGGGAAAGAGGGCATGATAAAATTCTGGAATACTTGCTTTCCCCTTTCCCAATGAGTTTTTGCTTGTTTTTGTTTTTCTGAAAGGGAAAGAGGGATGGGAGGGAATCATTTTTGAGGCACCACCCCCAGATTAAGGTGTAATTGTATTCTTAGAGATTCTCTTCTGTTTGCATCATTTCAGAAGAGTATTTCATTAGTATGCTTAGAAGTACCGCCCTCGGTCTGGTCTATTTACACAAACTGTTTTGACAGCTCTGAGCAGAAGGGTCCCTAAAGGAAATATTAGATACCACCATATCATTTTATTCTAATCATATTTTTCACTCTCTCTGATCTCAGTTTAATAGTATTCAGCCCTGGAGCACAAATACACATTCCTTCATACATGCATGTATGTGCATTTTTGTACACTAACTCAACCTGTGTTTCTCTGTGCTTTTCTGCAACAGCTATGTGGTCTCTACCTACAGGCTTCTAAATATTTAGTGATGAGCATAATCTACTTAGTTGGTTAATTAGATCAACAATCACTTTGTTGAAAATGTGGTGCACAGGAAAACAACTGGAATCCTGGAAGAAGTAAAATGTCAAAGAACATTCTTGGATTTTAGATTTATAATATAAAGATAAAACCCACCTACCAAGATTAAGAAAAAAAACAGAGGGTTTCCCTGGTGGCGCAGTAGTTGAGAGTCCACCTGCTGATGCAGGGGACGCGGGTTCGTGCCCTGGTCCGGGAAGATCCCACATGCCGCGGAGCGGCTAGGCCCGTGAGCCATGGCTGCTGAGCCTGCACGTCCGGAGCCTGTGCTCCGCAACGGGAGGGGCCACAACAGTGAGAGGCCCGTGTACCGCAAAAAAAAAAAAAAAGAAAGAAAAGAAAAGCAACAGATATGTACAGTAAATTCACTACCCCAGAGTTGAGTATAGGTCAAAGTGCAAGAAGAAATAGACACAAGTCCATGACAGGCTTATATTTTAGAAAAAAATAAAGAAGAAAGATTAATCATTGATTCATTTAGATCTCAAATATTGTTCATTTCAAATATTGTTCTGAAAAACAACAGAAAAAATAATTTAAAACTATGCTCTAGAATTTAATGTTTTCATGACTAAATATTTCACATGGCTCTGAAACATTTTATGTTTAAAGTATAGGGTCTGCACTCTGGTTTCTCTTCAGATCATATAAATCTTCCACCTTTTAAAGTATAGGGTCCACCCCGTGGTATGCTGCAGAGCCAACAGACTCCTCCGGGGGCATGGCAGCCAACGAAGGCTCTGCCTCTGTGTTGTGGTGTACACAGAGCTGCACCCCACTGAGGTATCTCCCAGATCTCCCATTCAGGGACTCAAAGGCTGAGGAGAAGGCCAGTTTCCCAGGACATTAAAATTGGGACATTCCATGAAGAAATGGTGACCACCAAAGACAAACTGTTTCAGCCAACATTCTGACTGCCTGGTGGCCTGTGGATGGGGAAGGGGACAGGAGCATAGTAATGCATCTACAGGTTAAATCTATCCTTGTTATTCATAGAATTACCTTGATATTCTCAGTCACCAATTCTATCTCAATTCCAGGAGTTCTGGGCTGTGAATTGTGGATAGTAACCCGCAGTTCCATGGACTCTCCCCCACCTATTCCCTTCCCCAGATCCCCTCCCCAGACGTTCCTTCCACTCCAAACTCCGTGATAAGAAACCAATTCTCCTTACTTATCATGGACAAAATCATCTCCTCCCCATAGCAACCACCAAACCATTTGGTAGTCCTTTTCACCACTTATGATTTCCAAATGATGCTTATCAATCCTGGAAATATATTTTTAAGGAGATTAGGAGATTGATAATTTGCCCTGGAGTAGAAAAACAAATAGAAACACACTTTATCACTTTGTTATGCACTGGTTTAATGTGATTTCTTAGCAATCTGTGTGTAGCAAACTGTTTCAATAAACGTGGATCATCTGCTAAATCTTATCAATTAATGTACTTTGTCCATCTTCTTACTTGTTTTTCTATGACCCATGTTCCCCAGAGGGCTACAGCTACTTTCCTGTGGTAATATATAAAGAGAAGAGACCTCGGATTTTTGGTTCACTCTGTTTAATGTCACAATCAAAGTGTCATTGTGACTCACTAGCTTGAAGAGATATCTGCACCCCCACTTTCATTGCGGCATCATTCACACCAGCCAAAACATGCAAACAACCAGCCTAAGTGCCCATCCATGGGGGAATGGATACATGAAAATTGGCATATATACAATTTAGCCATAAAAAAGAAGGAAATCCTGCCTTTTGCAACAACATGAATGGACCTTGCAGGCATTATACATTTAAAAAAATTATTTTATATTGGAGTATAGTTGATTAACAATGTTGTGTTAGTTTCAGGTGTACAGCAAAGTGAATCAGTTATACATATACATGTATCTATTCTTTTTCAAATTCTTTTCCCATTTAGGTTATTACAGATTATTGAGCAGAGTTCCCTGTGCATTACAGTAGGTCCTTGTTGGTTATCTATTATAAATATAGCAGTGTGTACATGTCAATCCCAAACTCCCAATCCATCCCTCCAGCTCTCCCCCCTGGTAACCAGAAGTTCATTCTCTAAGTCTGTGAGTCTGTTTCTGTTTTATAAATAAGTTCCTTTGTATCATTTTTTTTAGATTCCACATGTAAGTGATATCATATATTTGTCTTTCTCTATCTGACTTACTTCACTTAGTATGATCCTCTCCAGGTCCATCCATGTTGCTGCAAATGGCATTATTTCATTCTTTGTAACGGCTGAGTAATATTCCATTGTATATATGCACCACATCTTCTTTATCCATTCCTCTGTTGATGGACATTTAGATTGTTTCCATGTCTTGGCTTTTGTGAATAGTGCTGCTATGAACATTGGGATGCATTATCCTTTCAAACCATGTTTTTCTCCAGATATATGGCAGGCATATCTTAAATCAGACAGAGAAGGACAAATACTGTATGATCTTACTTATATGTGGATCTAAAAAGCAAAACTCACAGAAATAAAGAAAAGAATGATGTTTGCCAAGGGCTGGGGGTGGTGAGGGAAATGGTCAAAGGGTATAAGATTATAAAGGGTTCAGTTCTAAGATGAATAAGCTTTGGGGATTCAATGTATGGCATAGTGACTATAGCTAACAATACTCTATTATATACTTGAAAGTTACTAAACAGTAGATCTTAAATGTTCTCACCACACACACAAAAGTAGTAATTATGTGATGTGATAGACATGCTAACTAACTTTATTGTGGTAATCATCTTTCAATATGTTCATGGAACAAATCATCAGGCTGTACAATTTAAACGTACCCAGTGTTATATGTCAATTATATCTCAGTAAAGCTAGGGGAAAAAACACATGTTAGAAAAAAACTGAAGTGCCATTGAGTAAAACTTTCTCCTGCATATGTAATAATAGCTGTACTGAAATTTACCTCCTTTGTCAAATCTTCAATGAAAAAATGGACCTGGTGAACATCATCAGTGGACAATAGCAGGCCCAAGGAGAAACAATCCAGATGTGAAGTGTCTCCTGGTAGAATAGATGACTGATGAGATATTGCTGCCAAAAAATAGAATTTTAATCAAATGAAGTTTTCATACCTAGTTACCATTTTGTTGGAAATACAAGGGTCAGGGGACCATGTTATCACCACAGGAATGCAATCAGAAAAATCCAGAACCTGGAAAACTAGACAGAATAAATGCTCAGACTTCTTCAATAAATGGCGAGGAAAAATAAAAGAGGGAAGACTTCTAAATTAAGAGAATTAAGATAATCAACTAGATGTGTGAGACTTTTTTGGACCCTGATTCAAACAAACCAACTGTAAAAAACAAACAAGAGGAACAACAAAAACTTATGAGCCAATCAGGGAAACAAGCCTGGATATTTCATATTATGAAGAGATTACTGTTGATTCTATAGGTGTGATATATATATATATATATTCCTTATCTTTTAGGGCTATGTATGGAAATAATTGTGGATTAGATGACGGGATTTCTGGGATTTGTGGTAGAGAGGATGGGTAGGGATTTACAGGATGAAACAGGAGGAGCGTGAATTGATTTTTGGTGTAGCTGGAAGACAGATACATGGGGGTTCACTGCTCTCTACTTTCGTGTATGTTTGCAATTGTCCGTAATTATTTTTGAGTTAATTTAAAAAATCTTTCAAACAACAAGGTCCTGTATAGCACAGGGAACTATATCCAATCTCCTGGGACAAACCATAATGGAAAAAAATATTTAAAAAATGTATATATGTGTATAGCTGAGTCAATTTGCTGTACAGCAGAAATTAGCACAACACTGTAAATCAACTATAGTTCTATAAAAATTAAATAAAAATTTAAAAATCCTACAGAAGAAAAACCTTTCATTTGCAATGCACTTGTGTTTGTCACTACATATCATGTTATAAAATTAGTAATTAATTATGCCTACTAATACTCGGAGCTACTCAACGGTTTGCAAAGCAGTTAAGTTCATTCTCTCCTCCCTCGCCCCGGATGATATTCAGCGAGGCAGGCGTCGTTCGAATCTTCACTTCACAGATGAGCCAAGGCAGCTAGTTAGCAGTGGCCCAGGCCTAGACTTTAAAGTCCTCCAACCCCAAATTCCGGGCTCCTCCCCCCAAACCAAGGGGAAGTGGGATGCGGGATGCAGAAGCGGCAGCGCCTGTAACGAGGCCCTGCTCGGCTGGGAGAGCTTTACTTGCAGCGGCCGCCAGATGGCGAAGGCTGCCCACCGCCCGGACCCCTCAGCTTCCTCGAAACCGCTGCAGGAGCCACCGCCAAGAGCGCGGCGCCAACAGTGAGAGGAAATCTGGTCCAGCCTGGGGTTACAGAAGTTCCTGTGCGCGCCCTGCTGCCTTCGCGAGAACTTCTAGAAGGACGCTAAGGACTTTTTAGGGAGACGGGAAAAATTTAAATGGCCGGGGGTGGGGTGGATGTTCACATTCTGCTGCCCCAAATAAAGCAGAGATCCGGCGCTTCGGGGTCGGCCAGAAGTCCATCAGAAGTCGCGCACTTTAGGGACCAGCTCCGAGGGCCTGCTCCGTGTCTGGCGCAGCAATATCCTTCCCTCGGTGACTCGATGCGTTCTCGGCAACACGCAAAGGACTCCTAGGGCCGAAGGAGTAAGGGGGAGAGGTGGGAGGGGTCTCCAGAAGTTTACTTCTTTTAAGCTGTAATAAGGAGAAATACAGTGACCACCAAGATCAGAGTCCCCATCATGTTAAAAAAAAAAAAATGTCGTAGCTTCAGGCTGCCCACCAACCGCTCAGCTCAGGGGCGGGGAAGGAAATCCAACTCCTGCGGGTTCGGGCTGGCGGAACCCATGAGAACGCCAAGTGCAGGCGCTGCGCCCAGGCGTCCGCGAAGCGCAGGAGGGACTCCGACCCCGACGAAGACCGGCGCAGGTGGACGGATTCCGCGGGTTCGAGTATCCCGGGGGCTAGACTGGCGGAATTCGTGCACTCGAAAGCTTAAACCCGAGGGATGGGGAGTTCACATAAGGGGACTCGATCAGGCCCACCAACAGAGTTTTGCAAATTGCCTTTTAAAAGTGCCTCCAGATGATGCCGAAATCTCCGCGCGGTGAAAAGCCAAACTCTAGGAGCCGGCTGGCAGCTGGGCGGGGGGACATCGTGGCGCGAGCGGGGAAGGGGAAGCGTCCAGGCCAGTGGAAAATGAGTGATTTTAATTTTTGTCCTCACTGGAGGCTCAATTTTGATTAGGGGCAGGAGGGAATTTTTTTTTATTTCGGAGCGTTTGCATAATACCTGCAGAATTAAAAACAACAACAAGAACAAAAGAATAAACAACAACAACAAAAAAAACGGGCATCGTATCCACCCCCACCTTGTTTGGTTCAGAAAGAAGGAAGAGCCTGCAGAGGAAAGGGAGGACCGTGAGTCTGCCTTTACCCCCAGGTTGAAAGTTAATCAGAGGCGGCTGGAAAGGAAGGAGCCTGGACCAAAAGCTGATCTGGAGCCTTGAAACTCCCCTTTGAGGAGTGGGGATGTGCGTTGTCGCAGACTCCGAGCGGGCTCCAAGCCCCGGCCCTGGTTTAGAGACTGAGAGTTTGGCTGCACCTTCCCCTCTTCCCCTATTTCTTTCCAGATTCTTCCTGCCTTTCCCAGTGGATGGCTCCCCACCCCACCCCCCAGGATAGCTACCCCGCACCCCAGCGCTTCTGGGCTTCAGCACCCTGGAGGAGGAATCCTGGGGCAGCGAGGAGCGAACTCGTGCCGAGGCCGAGTGGGGAGCGGGGAAGGTCCCGCTCCGAGTTCTCCCCAAAGCAGAAAAGACTTCCTGGGGCTACGAGTAGAAGGCTGTTTTGTTTGCCTTCCTTTTAAAAACTCGGACAACCAAAAAGTGTTTGGCGATGTAAAGGACATGCGTGGAAAATGACAATAGTATTTCCAAGTTAGAGTCGTGTCCTTCTTGCACTTCTTTTTCCTCTTTCGTTGCAATTTGTCTAATTGCATATTTCTGTTTGGGACTAGAACGGAGGCGAACCAACGACCCCCCCTAGCCGGTGCTCCCCCACCCAGACAGACCCCGCCCTCGCGCCCCAGCGCAGGGAACGCCGCCTGCGAGGGCGCAAACGCTGGGACTCCGGCGGAGAATGTAAACAAACGGGGCGCCGAGTCCTTGATCTTTATTTAAATAGAGGCTTGTTTATCGGTGTCATCCTAGGAGGATTAATTAGATACATCTCTTCACAATTTGGTGTCTGACACTCCATCTTAGGAATGCCTTATCACAAGGTGTTAATTGGGGCCACTCAGCCACTTACGTTTCTATTAAACACTGTGAGGGACTTTTCACAAGTACCAAGTTCTTTTTACTGTACGGTGCAAAAATATACAGGACTGGAAATAGACTGGGGCCAGTGTCTGCTTTATCCCGGAGGTGATTAGCATTTGCAGTCTTTCTAGAGGGCAGAAAAGGAGAACACCGTTTCGAAATTCCATCGCATCTCCCAATACGCTCGGGCTCCTTGGGGTTGGGGCGGGGGGCGCGCAGACCGGGTTAGGGGTGTCCTAGTCCTCCTCTCCCAGTCTGAGTCTGTCATCTACAATAAACACACATTAACCAAATTTCAAGGCTTTCGCTTCCAGCTCCAGTAAAATTCGGGGCGGTTTGGGCAAAGCGTTTTCAACAGGCATCGTCGGAGACGCGGGGCTAGAGTCCGAGACCCCAAGGTCACAGGCGGCGCGAGAAGGACTCGGAACCGGGAAGGGCGGTGGGAACTGGAAACCGCGGAGAAGCGAGGTGCGAGCTCTCGGCGGCCTTAATTGGGCGCAGAAGGGGAGGAGGGCCGGGCCGATCGCTCGCCTCCCAGAACTAATCCTCTTAGCAGCTGCATTTCCGCGCCACGCAGTTAGCAGAATGACACTCCCGGCCAGACCTTTACCCCGGGAGCGTCGGGAGGGGGCTGGAAAGGATTGCAAGCCGGGCCAGAAGCCGTCTGCAGATAAGCGCGGCGGGATGTCTGGCAGGGGGACAAAGGGCCCTTCGCCGCACTCCTTGGTTTAACTCTTACGAGGGCCCAGGCCCCTCCCGCGGATTGAGAGCCGAAAAAGTGGAGCTAAAAGCTAGGCAACCGGTTCCCCGGCCGCTGCTCGCAGAGCTGCGTTGCGCTCCCGCCGCATCCCCAGCGGCCTGCCCCCGCGGCGGCGCCCGGGGCTCCGGGAAGAAGGAAGCCGCAGGTGGCAGCGGGGGTGGGGGCGGCCCGCTCCCGCTTGGCCTCAGGGATCCGGAACTCGTGGGCGCCCAGAGGGCCGCGAGGGTGCCCAGGGAGCCCATGTGGATCCGGGGATGGGAGACCCCAAGGAGGTCTAGGAGAGGCCCAGACGCCAAGGGCTGGGGGTGGAGGTTTCCTAGGCCCATATCAAGCCTGCTGTGGGCAATCTTGCATCTCGGCAGCAACCCTCCTCCCCCTCCCCAGCTCCAATCCCCATTGTCCAGACTTCCCAGTGCGGTGAGGAAATAACCCCATTCATCTACAAGGAAAAAAGATAAACAAGAGCATCCCCACCCCCTCAACGAAGACACTGTCCACTTAGAGATTCTAGTGGTGGGCGGGGGGAGTGGGTTGGTGGGACAGGGTTCCTGCTGGAGGAGGGTGGAGGAAGAAGCAAACTAAGATTTTTGAAACAAAGATGAAAACCCATAGTACAGAAGACAGGGCTATGCCTGTTCCCTTAATGAACCACATTTATTAAAAATGACTATGACTGTACATAAAAATCCAAGGTCTCTAGAAAGCCTATAGGAGCTGGGGCATCAGGTTTCTGTTTCCTCACATTACCAAGTTGGGAAGTGGGGGTGGCGGAGGAAGAGGATGACATGGGGGTTTTCCTTAGCACGTTTCAAGTTAGTACAGTAGCTGAATACATTCTTAACTAAGAAGTAAACAGAATATTCCCATATGTTGTGGGGATGACGAAACTTCCCCTGCTCCTGCAGCTGTGGTCCGGTGAATTGCAAATTCTTTAAAAAGCCAAAGCACCAATTTTACATAATCTCGTATACCTACGTAGACTATTTGTACAGTATTTTCCACATTATTCTACAGTGTATCTAAGCACACAACTGTACACTTTAAAATTCTCCGTTTTTGTTTGTTTTCTGGTGCCCCCCTCCCTTGCTGTCTCCTAAGTCCTACAAGCCACCCAGGCACACAGCAGAGGCCTAGTACATGAGGCGATCCTGGACTAGGGCAAACATGGCTTGCTTCAAAAGCCTGGGAAGAATCAAAGTCAGGTCAAACCAGCACCTTCACAAAGTTCTTGCCTCCCAGGCCTAACATCTTTTGTCCCTAGCAGAAAGTTAACAGCAAAAGTCCCTTGTTGAAGGTTAAGTCCCACCCTTCTATTCCAGAAGCAAAACATCTTACCACTCTGGGCTTCTATTTGCCTACAGATTTACAAATAAAAATGAGAACCAAAGCTTTCAACACCTTTGATGGCACTAGGCACTCAATCTTCACAGCCCAGTTCTTTGAATGTCTAGTGTCTCCAATAAATAAATCCATAACTTTGAATCACCTTCAAATTTAAAAACACTTGAAAGTCCTCCATTAATTTTATTAAAAAAGAAAAAAATGCTAGGCTTGTTTCAGTTACCTGAAGCAATCAAAAAGCTTTGGCACCTTCTTTTAGAGAATTGCACAAAACGGGATGCATCAGGGTGGAAGGCAAACGTCTTTTTGGCAACCTAGACAAAGAAGACAACAAAAAAACACCACCAAGTCCATCGGCAAAAAGTTAGCTCATTTTGACGAGGTTAAAATAACTCTTTAGGGAGTCGTGTAAAAAGCATAATACCCCCCCATGCCTTTTGAGGTGTCTTTACTGTACTCTTCAGCATTGATATCCTCGCACTTTATGGAGGGAGAATTTTCATTGCTAGAGGAGCTAGGAGACAGCCGCCTTCGCTTACAAGCACTGGTGTACACCCCTGAATCATTGGAGTCAAGAGACTTGATGGACGGGGGTGTCTCTATCCAAGAAGAGCTAATTTCTTCTTTGACTTTCTCTTTGGAGAGCTGATCTTCAGAGAACACAGGGGGGCTTGTTCTGGAGGTCCATGGGAGTCCAGCTGCCATCTTCCTTTGATAAGAACCTCTACCTCCCCACCCTGCCATTGCAGGGAAGGTGGGGTCGGGGTAATACCCCAGGGCATGGGATGTCTGGAGGGGCAAGGATTTAATACCATATGGGAGCAAGGTGCTGGAAGTATATTCAGACTCATAGGAACCGATGTCTAGTTTGTTGGTCCCAGGTTGCTGGACAGGTGTGACAAGCCATCGCTGGGGAGGGTTGGCCACCTCTTCGCTCTGTTGGGGTGAAAGGAGGCCGTTGGTCTGTGGCACGGTTCTCTCGCCATTATAATATCGGGCTTGAGGTAAAGTGTTGACAAAGGGCTCCGGGAAGAAGGACTGAATGCCGTACCGACCTCCAGGGACAATCTGATGGGATCTAGGAGAATCCGTGGGAGATGGAGTTAACCTGTCATTTTCGGAAGCGGTGTACATGCTACAATATAAAGAGAAACACTTAAAAAAAAACCCTAATGTTGTCCCCAAACAATCTACCTCCCAGAAATGAAGAAGGCTCTAGAGCAGGAGTGCTGGTCTGTTGAGTGGACGGGTGGAGACAGTAGGGATGCACTTGCCCATTTTAGCTGGACTTCGCTCATTGCGGCCAAATTTCCCACCACGAAAGAAAAAGCTTCCTCCCAGGCATTAAGCATTTAAACTGTAGAAAATCCATCTTTGCAAGTCCTAGAACTTGGAATAACTTGGAGCAACTCTCCCTTCAGTGGTAGGGAAGGAATGCTGGCCATGGTGGGTAGAAATCCCAGATTTAAAAGGCATCTGTGGGGCCTTGCTGTTCGATGTTGTGAAAATGACATCCTCTTAGTGTCAGGTTTTTCTTATGTAAAAAAATGAGAGGGAATAATAATCCCTGCTACTGAGAGAATAAAAAAACTGGGATCAAATGGAAAGGAAGGCATATAAATGCAGATTATGAAAATTTCAGATCTCCACTCAAATGTTAAAAAAAAACTCCTCATTTTTAATCCCTTAACATGTCTTTAGAAATGAACAAAACCCTTCTGTGAAAATTCTAAAGCAAGATTAGTCAAGGCCAAAAATATGCAAAAATAAAAATAGGCAAAAATCCCAACCGTGAAAGTTCTTCCTAGAATATGGTCTCAAGAAAGTGTCTGATTCGATATGTCTTGTTCAAAGATGACCAGGCGAGGAAAAATAAAGGTGCACTTACGAGTCATAGTTGTCCCTGAAGCCTTTTGCAAAGGGGTTGTGATCAATCTTTAGTTGAGTTATCTAGACAAGGGAGAAAAAAACAGTCATTGAGTGTTTTCTGTCTCACGCTGGACTGAGCTTCAGGGATTCTTGGGGACCATGGGGCACTCACATCGGTGTTTTGGTAGGCAGTCACTGCAATGAACTGCGTTTCTGAGAAGATGAAGGTCTGAGTCTTGGAGGGCTCGTTCAAGTCCTCCACGCCATCTTCTGTGACTTCAACGATGTGCAGTCGTGGTTGGTACTTGTGTAAAGACTGTAAGACTATCATCTGCAAATGGTACAGAGAAAAGAGCTGCCAAATCGAAAAAGTAAAGTCGATTTTGACAAATTCTGTATTTTGGAATGCCACTCCTGCTTGCTCCCCAGCAACAGCTAACTTTCTATTGCCATTTTTGAAACTTAAAACATAGCTGGGTATGTGTGTTTAAATAAACACTCTTGCCTCTTGGTTTCCTAAGTTGCCAAAAGTTTTCAGTATTTCTGCTCCTAACAGTTAACTCACTGTTACTGAAATCCAGTAGGAAAGGTAATAAATACATAAAAATGAGAAAGGTCAAAAAAAAAAGACCAGAAAGAGGCAAGCAACAGGTACCTGCAAATATTACAAATACCATGAAGAGTATGGAAACTCATTAGAAAAGAGATTCACAGCCAGAAGACACCACCTCCTTTGTCACCCTACCTGGGTGTTGTTGTTATTTGCGCCTTTGTTATTGGTGAGTTTTAATTTCCCAAAGGATATCTCCTGTCTCATCCAGTGGGAACCAGTATTAGGAGACTCTGGGTGAACATACATTTTGTTGCCTAAGAGAAAGTGAAACAAAACACAAAACCCAAGCATAAAGGGCTGTTTGCAAAGGGAGGTAGGGGAGGGGTATTTACTACCTATGCGCAAGATTTAAGAGCTAGATTTAGAACATGTCTCCCATCATTAGCAGTTTAAGAAGGCCAGTGGAGACCAACTAGACTCTACTGATTCCCCTCCCAGGGCCCCTGTGCTTTCAGCCTTCCTTTGACAAGGTAAAAATGGAACCAGTAGGCGATGCCTCTTGAAGGTTAACCTGGGGGCTTCTGAAGCTAGACAGGCAAGATCTGATGGAACGTGGTTGGATTTTTATGGTGAACTCAACCTTGGGGAGGCCTCTTCTCAAGTGAAGATTAGAATGCCAGATGCCCTTGCCACCTGGAGAGTTTACAGCAATTCCTTTCTCAAAGGTAGGGATGTGGAGGGAAGGGCTAGAGTAGGGTCATGGTTAAAATTCTATATACTAGTAGGCAAGAAGTCTGACTTAGCAATTCTCTCCCTTAATCAAACAATCAACACAAAGAAACTCCTAACACTTCCAGGCCCCGGATGTGGAGGGAGGGATGTGAGATTTAAATGTGTGGTGTCTTGAGTCGGGGGCTCCCGCCGATCCACCCTGCCCAGGCCCTTTCTCTCCTCACCCTGCATGTTATTGTCGGCTTTTCCGCAGGTCACCCATTTGCCCCCCTGGAAGCGCCAGTGGTTGGGGTCCGCCAGCACCACTTCTACGAACACGTTGTAGTGGGCGGTGGGATTGAGTCCGTTTATGTTGAAACTCAAGAAAGGAAACATGCGTCTGTGCAAGGGAATAGAACCAGTAAATCGGAACGCCCGGGCACAGGCCCACGCTTAGACGACATTTAGAAGTCTACAGACGAACAGAATACCGGTAGAAAAGTGGCCCTCACTACGTAAAATATTCTTGAGTTGGCAACTCTCGGAACATCTCTTTTCTGAAATAATTTGCCCCAATCCCCGCCCTTCTGCACCACTCACTCAAGTTCTTGTCCCTTTCAGATGCTCATTTATTTTCTTCCACGATGTTTAAAAATCATTATTTTTTACATGTACAAGTGCCAGAGAACATTAAATTGTTCTCGTAAAAAAAAATTAGTTCTACTGGTAAGGCTAAAAGTCCCCTTGGGACGTCCCTCTCCCAGCACCCACCCCTCACTTTTCCCAGAAGTAACCACTGCCCGCAGTGGGATGTGTATCCGAACTTTCTCAGGCCTGGGACCCCAGCCCCGTCTGACTCCAGGGTCCGGCCTAACCTACTACCCGGACCAGCCCCCGTTGCCGGCGCTCTTGTCCTCGCGCTCGTCCCCCGGATGCGCCCCGCGGAGACCCTGGCGCCTAAAACTGCGGGAGCCCATGTCCTGTGCTCAGAGAGGGTAGCCACCCCTGGAGCCTTCCCGCATCCGCGGCTCCTCGCCCGCCTTCAGGGACCGGCGTACCGCCGGCCGGGCGTACCTAGGATATCCAGCTTTGTGGACAAGCCCCAGTTTCCATTTCTGTCTCCTCCTCGTCAGTCCAGGTGAGGGTGACGAGAAGGAAGGGGGGAAGCAGCCGTAGCCTTAGCGCCCTGCACAAACCGCCGGTGCGCGGACGGGAGGGACATCGGACTGGAGATGCGGAGTCCCCACTGGCTGCGCACGGAAACTCACTCTCCCAGCCAAGAGCGGAGCGGGCGGGCGGCTGTCCCCCATTCCCGGCCACCCTCAGGACCACACAGGTCTTCTCTGCCCCCGCGCTTCGGGGCCCCTCCGCGCTGCGCTCACCTGCCCTGCTTCGTAATGATCATCTCGGTTTGGTGGCGGTGGAATTTGAGCCACAGAGGCCGGTTGCACAGGTAGACGTGGGCGCGGAAGCCGGAGCCGGGAACCCCCAGGCCCCCCAGTCCTCCGCAGGAACCCGCGGCTGCTGCCCCGGAGTACGGCCCGTAGAGCGGAGCCCCCTGGCCGTACTGATAGGCGCCCGGGCCGCCTCCCCCGCCGCTGCCTCCCGCGCCACCGCTCGCGCCTGCTCCCGGGCCGAACTGCGCCCTGCCGGGTGGGCACACGGCCGCGGGGAAGCCGCCGGGGGGCAGCATGGAGCCGTAGGGGTAGCGCGCCCCGTTGGGAGCCGGGTACACAGATCCGTGGGGCGCCCCGGCAGCCGCCTGGTACGGGAACAGCGAGCAGGGCGCGGCCAGCTCGGAGCCCTGAGGCCCGGGGGACTGGAGGTAGTAGCGCTCCGAGCTCAGGCTGTCCATGGAGTAGCGCGCGCTGGCGGCGGCGGCGGCGGCCGCGGCTACGGCAGCGGCGGCGGCGGCTGAGGGCAGCTCCTCCTCCCCGCAGGGGGAGCCCTTGCGGCCGTCCGGGGGCCCCGGCTTGGCCACGGCCGCGGTGCCGGCAAAGGCGTCCCCGGCGTCGGCGTCACTGAGCATGGCCGCGGGGGCCCCCGCACCGGCGGTTGCGGGCTCCCCGCTCCCTGCCTCACAGGAGAGGCTGCCCGAGAACTTCTTGGGCGCTTTGTCTAAGTCCAGCCTCTGAGGCGAGGGGGCCGCTCCCGGGAGGTGGCCGGCGCTCCCGCCGCCACCGCCTCGCGCCCCCTCCAGCGGGTAGAAGTGCGCGCCAGGCAGGTTCACCGAGCTCACCAAGAGCTGCTCCCCTAACTGCATGCTTTGCAGAGCGCAGACGGCAGCTGGCTGCTTCCTCTCCGGCCGCGGTCTGATTATAAAGGCAGGATGAGGGAGCCAGCGCCCTCTTCCGAGGGGAAGGTAACTTCCCCTTCCTCCTGTGCCGGGTTACCCACCTGGCGACACGCGGACCGCTAAGGCGCGCACTCGCGCGTCCCGAACCCAGCGCCCTTTCCACAAGGAAAGGGCACTGAGTTTGAAGGCAGGAGGCGAAAACTGACCGAGAAGCCCTCTCCTTTTCCTTCCGCGTCTCTTTTGCCTCTCTGCACCTCCACCCTCCTCCCCCGCACACACGGGAAGAAGAGGTCTTAGCTCTCTCTCCCCATCCACCCACCAGCGCTACTAGCCTTTCTGCCTTTCTCGACTGAAAAACTATCGGTCAAGTTGACCACTTGGAAAGTTGCAGGCTGTCATTGGCTGCTTTATATATGCGAGGCCAGGGAGGGGCTTCGCGGCCCCACAGCCTCAGGACCCTCCTATTGGCTGGTGGAGGTGACAGTAATTCAATTAGGCATTTACTAATTGGATCAAGTAGCCTGCGACTTTCTTTTCCTTTAGCTTGATTTTATTTCTTTTTCTTTCTTTCTTCCTTTCTTTTTTCTTTTTCTTTCTTTCTTTCTTTCTTTTTTTTTTTTTTTTTTTTTGAGACTCAGTCCTGCTGTGAGAATCAATCCTGGTGTCTGTATTTCGCTGGAATTTAGTGGAACAGGGTTTGAGGTCTCCGTAGCAGGGTCATCACAGCGGTCTGAGCCGGGGGATGCGAGGGCGGGAGCAGGTTCTAGAGGCCGGAGGTAGAAATGTTCTGCAAGCTGACGGCCTGCAGGGAGGCACCGGTCTCTGAGGGTGGGGATCTGGGACGACCTGGAGAGAGGCCCAAGGAAGTCCCTTCCCTCGTCGGGGGCTGTAACTTCAGGCACACTTTCTTCCCGATTGGAGAGGACTCTCTGGCCTTCGACAAGCAGGAACCACTTTTTGTTCGGCCCCACCCTTTTACTCAGTGGGAAGTGTTTGTGGAGAGGAACCCGGCGTTGGGCTTTTGGGATTCCAGGGGTGGCGAGAGCACACTGCAGTCCTTGAGGACAGAAGCCGTCAGCTTATGAATCAGAAGCCCCGGTGGGGTGGGATACTGGGAACACCCTCATCCCCATGCCATCACGCCTGCTTTCAGGAGGCAATCACTTTTACTCCCCACAATTTAAAATCCACGCTCAGTTTCCCTGAATCTCGGATCCCACACCCTCCCATCTTCAGTTGGGCCTGACACCGAGAAACAAAGCAGCCTCGCGGTTAAGATTCCCTGTGCCTCTCCTCTGCAGCGCAACACAGAAGGTGGAATAATTAGTGAAATAATCAGTTTGATATGGAATTAAGCTCTTTTGCCCCAGCTGCCTGTTTCTCCACTGCGTTTTTGCAGACAGCAGAGCAAGATGATGCCGTCCTATTGTATTGTTTATTAATACCCGCACGTTTCGTTGCGGGTAAGAAGCCTGAACATTTGCTGTTAATAAGCAATTACAGACGCGGCTTGTAATCGCTCCGGGAGCGCGTTTTCCGGCTAAGAGGTCGGGACCCTGCTTCCCCAAACCGAACGCGATCACACGGGAAACTCTTCACCCGCAACACGAGGCGGTCGCGGGATTCGTTGAGCGCGCACACGCCGGTGCAGAACGGCTCGAAGCTTTCCAACCTAGGTTCAAACCACAGCAGCATCGATACTGGCACGTCTGAGTTAGAGTGAAGCGGCTCTTAATGCACTCGGACGCGGTTACCAGGTCTTCGCGGTAGTGGAAACAGGGAGCGCGCGAAGGTTTTCAGGGTCAAGGCCCAGCCAGGCGGGGGAGAGAGCAAGTTAGGCGAGTGGCCCGGGTGGGGGCCTCGCAGGTCCAGGCACAGCAGCCCAGGAGCAGATTCCTGGAACGCTGGCACGGAGCGCGCTCAGCCTAGCACTTCTCCCGTGTCGTCCCACCAGTTTAGTTCGGGTTCGGCTTGGCTCTCTGCTCTGATCACCCCACCGTCCACTCCCACCTCGTCGGCTTTAGATTTCTTTTGACTCAGGGAAGTCTTGGAGAATTGCATTTCTCAAGTACTCTGTGCTTTTCAAGACTTCAAGATATTCAACGTGGAGGTTCTGTGAGCGGGACTCACAAGATCAAGAGCAAGGAAAGAAAGGGCAGCTTGGCGGGGGAGCCCGGGCTAGGGGATCTTGTTACCACTCAGGGCTCTTCCACATTAGCCTTGACCTGAGCTGCAGGATGTTTGAGGAAAAAGTAGGAAGGAGATCAGATCTCACGTTTTTGGAGACAGATTGGCTGGGGTTAGATCGCAGTTTTGCGCCTGACCTCAGCGAGACAGCGGGCCTCGGTGTCCCGAATTGCTTTCGAGGAGGCCAGGGAAGCTCTGCGCGTGGCAAAGCGCCACTGCAGGCAACAGGCATCGCTCCGACCCACTCTGGCGCAAATAACGCGAGCCAGCTGTCCCCTGCGCCACATCAGAAAGGCTTGATTTTATTCCAGCCACAGAGCAAGCTCTTGAAAACGCGTGGGTTCATTTGAGTGCTACCTAATTACGAAATATATACAAGGTATGTGTAATTAGGATTAGTGTTGATTCTTGAGGCGGGAAATTGCAGTTTATATCTCCCCACCTCCCCAATATAGCTATCCTTTTGCCCAAAGTTGAACACATTTTACAGGTGGAGAAACAAAGAGAAGTTCAAAGAGAATAAAAATTCGGGCTCTACAAAACCGCTCTGGGGCCCGGATATTTGGAACATGGAAAATATACCCATAATTTATATTACATTTATAGATATATATTACAAATTACTTTTGAACATAATGAAAAGCACTGTTTCAACTAAAGATGATTTTTTTCTGACTGCGTAGAGATAAAGAAATCTCCTTTAATGGTTCTTCTGTATTAATTACATTATTATTACATATGGAATATATTAGTCTAAATGCCTGGAGAGTTATAGATGAACAAATCTGTGACTGATTTCCTACTTGAAATGGGCTTTCCTTTTGCTGGCTCAGTTTTACTGATAACCAGGGAAAGAGGCATAAAAATTATTTTTGCACGTCCTAGTCGCACTTTAAAATGTAATCACTCTTTTCCAGAAACAGGAACAGAAAAGAAAGCTAAAGCAGTGACTTCAGTGAACAAGTCAGGCAGCACCCTCCTTAGATTGGGTGGGCAAATAGCACAGCCTTGCAGCCTGTTTCCTGTTTGATTTCAATTACACCCCAAGCTTCATGAAATCCAAATGAAACATTTATTGAAAGGTGCCTGGTTTTATGTGGCTCAACTGACAGTGTATGGGAATACATTGAACAAAAACATCAACACTAGGGAGGAAACGTGGAGAACGCTTGGAACCCCAGACCCAAGTGCTGGCTGGATTAACTCAAATCTTGCTCCATTCAGCCTGAGACTGGAGGGAGCAGGACCCTTTGAAAGCTACAAGGAAGCCAAGGTTACGCCTGTGTGTGAGCCTTAAAGGTCTTATGCTGTATTGTCTTGAGCAATAATACCAGCTTCATTCTACTGTCTTAAACTGATAACACAAAGTTATTGCCAACCTGGCCAGAGCACCTCTTCACCCCTTTCTCCCCATTAAAGGTAACCAATATCAGTGCATTCAGCTTTTAAAGGCAAAACTGAGAAGCATTTGGCTGTAAGACGGTATTACATAACAGATACATACAAACGTATGAATAAATTACAGGGGTGAGTTATAAATGAGTGCAGTGAGAAATGGTTCACTTCCCCTCCCTGCCACAACCAAGGGGGCCCATATAAATGTCCCAATAAATTCTATTATTTTCACCCCCACTAAAAATGTGTTATCAAAACACTGCCCGTGTTATTCAAACACTTTGTAAATTCTGAGCAGATTTGCTGCTGGTTCTCCTTTTAACCCTAGGAAAACATTCCAACATTAACCGGTCACCAGCGCTTCGCCTGGACTCTGGGCAAACGTCAATGGGATTTTTGTGGTGAGTTGGTCCTTTTACTATTTATCTATGGCCTTTTCTTTGTTGATGTTACATTTTATTTCGCCATCGCGGGTTCACTCTTTGGCCTTTTGTTCTCTGATGGCCAGATTCCCACCTCCACTAGGCTTTCTGAAGGGGGAGGGGGCTTCCATCACGGTAAGGTTGTTCATGTTCAGTTTTTTTTTTTAAGAAAATGTCCTGTGAGATAATATTTTTAAAGAAAATGTCCATTGGCCAGGACAAGTAGTGTTGATTGTGCTGAGAACAGCAAGATAGTCCCACCAACAGTTTCACTTTTTATAAGAATTTGAAATCACCGTGACCCTGAAATAGACTGATCACTTGCTTTAAAAGAAATCCACAAATGTGTCCACAAATGAGTGAGGCAAAGGGTTATATTAAACCCACTGTATTTTTCAAACAAAACGACCAATTTAAACTATTATCTTCAGCTATCAATCTATGTATTTTGATTGCTAAGTGCAGGTGTAGTTCACTGTTAAAATATGAGGAGGTGGGGGTTGGGGAATGAAAGTTAATTAAACATACCAAAAGTTGCTTATTACAAAAAATATGTTATCTTAAACATTGGATCAAGAATCTTCTTTGTGTAAGTATTTTTTAAACTGCAAATGAATTCCTGGATTTAAGTGCTGTTCTATCATCATCATCATCATCATCATATTTATGGAAGTTACAGATCCACATAAATAACAAGAAAGGCTACATGAGGCAAAATAAAGTGAAATACTCTCAAAAATAAAGTAGGGGAATGTTTGGCTAATCATTGCTACACTCAAATATGAGTTATATAGGGCTTTCCCTGTCTTGCTTACTTTCGTATCGAAAGGCCTGACTCTTAGTAGGTGCTCATCTCTTAATTGAAAGAAAGGGGTTACTAAATCTTCAGACTAGAACAGACAAAATAGCCCAAGGACAGTGTCAGGGCTCAGGCTTTATAACCATGGAGATGAAAGTGAAAGGTTTTTTTTTCTAAAAGAAAAAGAAAACACAGATTTTCCTAAACTAATGGACCCGGCATTTTCACCTTTTTTAGATTCTTAAAAGATCTTTTAAATCTTTTTCTTTAGACCTTTCTTAATCCAGAGCTCTTACATTATTACAAGGCTTTCTGTATGCATGTTAATGTGGACATTCTTCCACAGGAAAACAGAAAAGTGAATGCCAGAATTGCAGGACAGCTGTTGATGGGAACAACCACCATGTAGCCACTGAGAAATATTATCCTGAAATCACTTGCACATCACTAACAGGGTCAGCAGAATCAATGGAAATTAATGTTTCAACAGAAGGCACCTCTATGATGCAGGTGTGGCAGGATGTCTACACAATAGGTGGGCAGAATCAAATCCTGTTGACCAGAGCTTCAGGTGACATGGGCAGCTGGAATCTCCCATCCAGGCCCGAGGTGAGAAAGGGGGAGAGGGGAAGTCTGGGTTGGGGAGTTCTCAGAAGAACGTGTTAAGCCCTTAAGATAACCAAGGAAGGAGAGTGAGAGGGAAGGAGGAGGGAAGGAAGGTCGACAGGAAACAGAAACCAAAGAGATCATTCCTTAAACCTGTCTTTTCAGATCCCTAAGAGAAAAGCCGAAAGTTGTATGCAGAATCATCTGAGTTTGTGGCTGCACCTTTTTCACTAGCTTGGTGGGTCTCAGCAAGTTCCTAAACGTGTCTGTCCCCAATTTCCACATGTCGTGACCACATACAGAATGGAAAGCAGTTAGCACAGCACCCAGCACACAGGAAAGTCTGCAGTCTTTCCTATCACTCCAATCACAATTATGCTGAGCTCACTTTTTTGCCCTGGACACTGGACTAAATGAGGGCTCAGGAACCTTAGTCTTTCTCCTCCAGAAATTCCCAGTCTGATGGGGGAGTAGGCCAGGAGCAAACCGGTCAAGGGCAAAGTGAACAAGAGGTAGAAAGCGGGAGTGAATCAGAACCTGAGAGGAGAGTCCCCACTCGTTCTAGCAGCTCCTCTCAGTTTCCCCAAAAGCGGGGGAAGCCCAGCGAGGCCCGGGAGCGCTGCCGGGGAGGCGCACTTCAAAAGGAGGTGGCGGGCGCCCGACCCCGGTGCGTCTTCCGCCCGCCCCGGGCCCCCATTAGCATCTGTTTTTCCCAGGCTTCCCGCCCGCCCGACCCCCGCCGGGATTTTGCCGTTCCGGCTGATTACTAGCCAGAGAAAGAAAATAGGGTATTTAGCTCAGGTTTTGTTCTCCACCTACTTGGTTAAACGCCCGAGGAGGAAGGAGTTAAGTTAATAGTCGGAAGCTGCCCGCGGGGCACCCCGAACTGGGAGTCCCCGAAAAGGACGCCGTCTTCGACCTCAAGTTGAGAGGACAGGGCTGGGCAAGATCAACCGAGCGGGGCGGCATGGAGGAGGCTCCCAAGCCCAGGTCGACCTGGGAGACTTAACTGCTCGGCAGGTCCGGGGTGGGGGGTGGGGGGCCCTTGGAAGCGCAGATTCTGAGGATTCACAGGAAAGGAGTCTCTAGGGGGAGCAGAGAGCAGCTGGGATCATTTCTCCACCCAGTTGGGGCTGACTTTTCAAGCATAGAGTTGGTCCTCGAATCCACAGCCAAAGGAGGAAAACAATGAAAGAAGCAGTGGCTGACTATAGGCCAGACTCTCTGCTTTACCCGTACGACCTTTTAAACTTAGCACCCTAGAATGTTATCATCCCATTTTACAGGAGAGTAAAGTGATGCTTGGAGAGGTGAAGGCCCTTGTCTAAAGGCACAGAGCTAAAAATGGTAGCCCGGGAATTTGAATCCAGGAGGTCTGAGCTGCAGGGCTCCCAGCGGAGGGGTTAAGTACGTGTGAATGGGGTGGGGTGCGGGGTTTCTTTGAGGGGGAAGGCTCCGAGGTGGATGTTAGAATGCAGACCCCGCGTGGCTTCGGAGGAAGCGAGTGGACGGCGTTCGGTGCCCATCTGTGGCCGCTGGACCTTAAGAATGAATCTCTTTGGAGGAAGCTGGGCCCCATAGCTCCAGCCTAAATCCCAATCCTGGGTTCGAGTCGGTCCTTCTTGCTTGGGGTAACCATAGCAGGGGTGCACCGCTCTCTGCAAGCTAGGGCTGGGTCAAGCCCTGGGCACACAATAATACCCCATGTAAACCCCCACTACCACCTCACAGACGTAGGTACTTCTATCATCCCCATTTTACAGATAAGAAAACCGAGGCTGGGAGAGGCAAATTAAACTTGCCTGAGGGTGTGCAACTTGTGAACAGCAGGTCCGGGCGTACCGGGAAGCTGGGGAGATCGCCTCTTTCCCTGGAACTCTGAAACCTTGAATAGAAAACTGGGGTCTCCCGGCCTCGAGCTTTTATCGAGGGGCAATGGGCTGAAGGGGAGGCGCGGAAGCAACGGCCAGTTCTCGACCCCCTGCCCGCCCATTTCCTCTTCTCTTCGCATCCCCAGCTGCTCGGGCCGCTGGTCCCACCTGGGCCCGGGCTGGGATTTGGGGGACGTCGGGGCCCTTCTCGTCTCCCCGGCAGACGCTCGAAGCCTCTGAATCCCGCCCGGGTCGGGAAGAGAGACTGCCCGGTGGGTCAGGCCCTCCGCTGCGAGCGGGGCTTCTGCGGCCGCCCGAACCCCGCGACGCGCAGCTCGGGGACGCGCGGCGCCCGCGGAGCAGCCAACTCCGCCTCCAGGGAGTCTCCAAGGGCTCCGCGCTCCCGATGAACGCCAGCATCACCGTGCACAGTCGCCCCCACCCACGGCCCGGCAGGCGTCCTGAGCAAAAAATGTCGATTCCAGGCAGAGGTTGGAACCCAGACGTCTGCTCCTGGGACAGGAGGGGCCTCCCCGAGCGGGGGTTCCCGGTTTTTGCCCCGCGGCCGGCTTCGAACTCCAGAGGCACTCCGGGTTGCACTCGGGCGGTGGAGCGCCTCAGTTCCCCTTGGTCCCTTTGTTTGGAATAAAAAGATATTGGGGGTCGGTCCCATATAATTCCCCCGTCCTCCCTCTTTGCCTTTTCACGCCACGAACCTTTCTCCCTGTGTGTTAGGTCAGCTTCGAAGGCAGAGGCTAAGCTGGACTTCTTTGACTCCACCAATCAGAGATAAATGTGTATGTGTATCATATAATGTAGTGTGTTATATATAATAAAATATAATATCTTTGACAACAATAGAATGTTATGTACAACACCCTACAGTATATAATATATAAAATCAATGTATATTTTAAAACACATCTGCAGAAGGCTTAAAAAAAACTCAAAAAGCCGCTAGATTGCAACGTCTGGCGCCTCGGCCTTTTGGCAACCACAGTTAATTTCTTGTGTGTATTTCCGGGGCTTATTATGTGTTTGCACCAGCCAATAGATATGTACCTGAATTTCCCCTTGTCTGTCCCCACCCATCCGCACTCTTTTATATACACTATTCAACACTTTGCTTTTTTAACTTAAAATACATCTTTAACTTAGTTCCTGGAGAAGTCGGGGTTTTGCTAGCTCAGCACAACCCGGGGGCACAATTGGCGGGAAACGCGTAGCTAAATGCCGCGGGCACTGGGTGGGCGTGGGGGCCTCTCCTGGCAGTCGCGGTCCCCTGGGAGGCCGCCCGCGGGTCTGCGCCCCCGGAAGCGCGCGGCAGGAGGGGAGGTTTGCGCCGCGGGAGGCGCAGCTCCCCCTCGCTCCACGTGCGCGGAACCCCGCCCCGGCCTCGCTGTGGGAGTTTTCCTTTCTTTGAGACACTCCCACTATTTGTCACCTGAGACCCCAGAAGCGGGTAAACAAGCTCCCGGACCCTGTGCTCGGACCCGGTGCTCCGGGGGTTCCTGTGCGGGAGAGCGATCTGTTAGACGGCGCCGTTGCTGATCAAAGCGGAGGACCTGGAGGGGACAGTCAGCCCCAATAACATCCCGCTTGGCTTGGCTGCCGGGGGCGGATGAAGTTGCGCAGATGCGGGCCAGAAATGCGTGTTACCAAAGACCCAACGAGTGACGCGATCTGAATTACTTCCTAAATACCCTTTAAACTCAATGGCGACTGTTGAAGAGGCCGAAGCTCCCTGCGCTTCTCCTTCGAGGTCTCTTATGAGGCTCAGCTCAAAGCAGGGGCGGGACGCTGGGTGAGGGAGTGGACGAGGTTGACAAGAAAAAGCTTCCATGTCCCAGGGAGCTGGTGGAAGATACAAACAGCACCAAGTCAGTAGTTAAGAGATTATCAGAGAATATGGTCCCCAATCTTGGCAGAATCACCTGGGGAGTTCTTAAAAATCCCCGTGCCCAGGTGGCACCACGGAACAATTAAATCAATTTCTGAGTGAGACCCAGGTATCAGTATCAGTGAAAGATCTCCGGATGATTCCAATATGAGAAAAGTTAGAGAACTACTGGGCTTATGGGTTTGGGGGTTGGTGGCACTCTTTTTGGAAGAACTGGCGTTTGAGCCCAGAAATGAACGGGAGCACCCTGCGCCGGGTCCCGTGCTTGTTGGTGCTCTGGGTTTGGCAGTGGGGAAAGGAGAAACGGCGTTTTAAGAGCCGAGGAAGCAAGTGATGGCTGAGCATCTGGTCACAGTGCTCTGCCCACTCTCCCCCCTCCCCGTCCCGCCCCGCCCGGACGGTCTTTCAATTTCCCAACACCTAGGGAAGCTTTAAAGATTACTGCAAAATATCTAGTTTAAAATGATTGCGTTTTCAACAGAATTTAAAAGTCTAATAATGCATGGAAATTATTTGAAAATAGAATAATGCTGGAAAGCTTTGACAGCAACTTCTTAAAGTACCTCATGTAGACATGTCATCAAATCTAAGATGCTATCCATTAACACCCACCGTTATTTTATTTGCCACTAAGAAAAAAAAAACGGCTGATCCTCAAATTTTTATTTTGTGCTTATCGAAAGAATGGCTTATTTTGACAGTGTTATTTCCATATTTCACTCATACACACAATTAAAGTTGTAAGAACAGGCAGTAACAGCTATGCCACAACTGTCACCTGACAACAGTGATTGTAAAGCCCCATTGATTGTTGCATCTGGATTTCCAGAAATTAAAGGGTGGAATTGATGCAAGCCTGGGCTATCCAACCAGCTTACCTTTTAGCTCACTTAACCCTCATAACAACCATATGAGGCAGGGACTATTATTTATTAGTAACATTTTACAGATGAGAAAACTGAGGCACCTTAATGTATGCTACTTTAAGTCAGACTATTACCAAGTTGCAGAGGTTGGATATAAACCCACTTTGTGCTCAGTCACCACATAAAGCTGAGAAAATGTCCAGTTGAGTCAACTCTCAGAAAGGTTAAAATGAAGGGCCTGAGGTGAGAGAGGAGAGGAAGGATTGGAGAGCTCAACTAAGTGGTAGGCTGAGATCTCCATTTCAGTTGGACCTCAGTTTTGTAACTGTTTGGGGGGGGGGTAAAAAAAATAACGTGATAAAACAGTATTATATGGCTGAGAGCATTCATATCAACCATTAAAAGAACTATAAAAAAATGATATCTGTGTTTTTCAGGCTCAGTATGTTTTTCCAAAGTGAACATACTTGTATAACTAGCATCCATGCTAAGAAATCCAGTGTTGCTTGAACTCCAGAAGCCTCCCAAGTTCAAGAGTTGACCACCATTTTGACTTCTATCACCATCGATTAGCCTTCTTGAGTTTTGAGTTTTGTGTAAATGGAATCTTACAGTGTGGTCTTTGCGTCTGGTTTCTTTCATTCAACTTGCTCGGGATATTTGCTCATGTTGATACGTGTAATTGCATTTGTGCATTCTCCTAGCAGTGTAATATTCCAATGTGTGAATATATAATTTCTTCATTCTACTGCTGGAGACATTTGGGTTCTTTCCACTGTTTTGGGTTATTATGGATATTGCTGGTATGAACATTGTTGAACAATTCATAGAGATCAGACTATATATTTTTAACCAAAGCTAGTAACATTTTAAAATCTTGGGCTATTTAATCACGCAATTTATACTCTTAAGACTTACTTGTGTCAATGGTTAGGAGCATTAAGGGAAGGGATATCAGGTTAAAGAAGGGAGGAAAGATGAAAAGGAGACAAAGAGATGCTATGCCTTAGCATACATTGATTGTTCTGTATTCTAGTATTTAAGCACTGAATGTTTATGAATGCTTATATTTCCTCTGCAAATTGTTAAACACCCATAGGTCAGAGGGTTGGCAAAGCACACAGGCATTGGGGTATACTCAGAAGGCCAGAAGGAACCCCTTGCTTACGTTTCACCTTATATATTTATGATTTTCTAGCAATTGCCTAGGTTGAAATTTTCTAGCTGATACCAGTAAATTCTCCACTGATAAAAACCAGTAAATACCAGTAGATTTTCCACTGATATATATACATATAAAATTTTTCTATATATATATGGAAAACCTTTTCCCCCTTGATATGGTTTTTTAAGTTGAAGTATATTTTCTTTACAATATTGTGTTAATTTCAGTTGCACGGCCTAGTGATTTAGTATTTTTGCAGATGATACTCCAGTATAGGTTATTGCAAGATACTGGGTATAATTCCCTGTGCTATGCAGTATATCCTTGTTGCTTATTTATTTTATATATGGTAGTTTGTATCTATTAATTTCATACCCCTAATTTGTCCCTTCCCCTTTCTCTCTCCCATTTGGTAACCACAGGTTTGTTTTCTATGTCTGTGAGTCTGTTTCTGTTTTGCATATACATTCATTTGTATTATCTTTTTAGATTCCACATATAAGTGATACCATACTGTATTTGTCTTTGTTTGATTTATTTCACTGAGCATAGTATTTTCTAGGTCTATCCATGTTGCAGCAAATGGCAGTATTTCATTCTTTTTTATGGCTAAGTAATATTCCATTATATATAATGGAATATTATATAGAGATTATATTATATATATTTTATACATATAGACTATATATTAGAATATTATATCTATATATAGATTATATGTATCACATTTTCTTAGTCTATTTGTCTGTTGATGGGCACTTGGGTTGCTTTCGTATCTCAGCTATTGTAAATAACACTGCTATGAACATTGGGGTGCATGTATCTTTTAGAATAAGTTTTTTTTTTTTTTCTGGGTATATGCCCAGGAGTGGAATTGCTGGATCATATGGTAGCTCTATTTATAGTTTTTTGAGGAACTTCCATACAGATTTCCACAGTGGCTGCTTCAATTTACATTCCCACAAACAGTGTACAAGGGCTCCCTTTTCTCCACATCCTCACCAACATTTGTTATTTGTAGACTTTTTCATGATAGGCATTCTGTCAGGTGTGAGGTGATATCTCATTTTGGTTTTTAGTTGCATTCCCTAATAATTAGCAATGTTGAGCATCTTTTCATGTGCCTGTTGACCATCTGTATGTCTTCCTTGGAGAAATATCTAGTCAAATCTTCTGTGCATTTTTAATCAGGTTGTTCGTTTTTTAGATACTGAGTTGTATGAGTTTTTTGTATATTTGGAGTATTATCCCCTTATTTGTTGCATTATTTGCAAATATTTTCTCCCATTTTGTAGGCTGTCTTTTCATTTTACTGATGGTTTCCTTTGCTGTGCAAAAGCTCTTAAGTTTAATTAGGTCCCATTTGTTTATTTTTGCTCTTTTTTCTTTTGCCTTAGGAGACCAATCCAAGAAGATAGTGCTACAATTTCTGTCAAAGAATGTTTTGCCTATGTTCTCTTCTAGGATTTTTATGATTTCCACTTTTCTTTTAAAGCACTTTCTTGACTATTATCTTATTTTATTTTTCTAGATGAAATTGAGAATTTTGATCAGAATTGCACTGAATTTAGACTTTTAAAGGAAAAAGTGATATATTTACAACATAAACTTTCTTTCTAAAATTAATATATGGGTCTCTAACATTACTCAGCACTTCTCTCAGTATAGCTGTATGTTTTGTAGGCCTATAACTTTCTTGATAAATTTATCATTATGTATTTATATTGTTATTCCTGTTGTAAAGGGAAACTTTTGTCACATTTTCTAACTGGATCTTATTTGTTATAGTAAAGCTATTGACTTTTTAAATAAATCATGTTATTAACTACTTTCTGAATTCCTTTGAGTAGCTTTGTATTTGATTATCTTTTGTTTTTCTGCATTGTTCCCTTGGACATGATTATTTTCCTCCTCTTTTCCAATAGTTTAACTTTTGGATATTGAGCTGTCACTCAGAGCAAATGTTAAATAATAGTTAAAATAACTAAAGCATAGTTTAATAATAAATAAATAGTTAAATAATAGTTGAATAATCGTGTGTTATACCTGACTTTAGCGGGAATGCTTCTTATGCTAAATCATCCAGCCTGATGCTAAATTTTGAATAGATATAACAAATATAGGAATTTAGAATACATTTGAATATGTTTTTATAAGTACATATTTGTGCATGTATTTTGTGGCTATATGCAAATTAAGAAATTTGCCATTGATTCTTATTTTATCTGAGATAATGTCCCATTTTTTTTTCAAATCTGAAATATCATGTTGATTCAAAAGAATTATTTTGAAAATCAAGCTTGTTAAGGTTTACTTTACATACAGTAAAAATTCACCCATTTTAGCAGTATGCAGCTGATAAGTTATAACAAATGTATGTGCTTGTGTAACTAATACCAGAATCAGATGTATTAGAACATTTTCACCACCCAAAGTTCCCAAGTGTTTCTCTGTAGTCAGTTTTCTTTCCCAGCCCTTGGTCCCTGGCAACCCTGGTTTCTATGGTGATTAGTATATTTTCCTCCATGTAATCCATCATTATGGTGAATTTTACTAACAGATTTTCCAATAGCCAACACACTTGCATTCCTGGAGTAAACTGACCGTGGTCATATTTTATACCCACAGTGCATTGCTAGGCTCTTCATTCTAATCTGTTATCTGAAAGTTTTGCATCAGTACTTAAAAGGAAATTTGGTCTGTGTTGTCTGTGTTAGGTTTTGATTGCAATGGTATGCTAACTTTATAAAAATAATTTGGGGACTTGGTTTTATTCTCTATGAAACAACTTAACTACAAGTGTCAGTTTAATAAGAATTTATCCCTGAAATGAATAGGGCTTTGGAAATACTCTTTTCAAGCTTTTTCATTTTTTTCTTCTATTTTTATAGACCTATTTAATTCTTAAAATTTCAAATGTTTTAGCAAAGAGTTACACCAAATAGTATAATTATATAATATAGCAATCTATTTTACATAGTAATATAGTCATGTTTTATGTTTGGCCTTGATTCTGCCATCTTAGGTTATGATTTTACTTCTTCCTTGATGCCCTTTTCATTTTCTTCTTTTGCTGTGTGTGATATATACTATATATATTTTTTGTCTTTCTTTCTCCTTCCCCATATTTTATTAGTAATTCAGAAAATGCTTGTCCTTAATGATTATTTTTATGGCTTTAAATAATATACCTAGGCTTTTCTTCCCCCAGCCTAAGAGATAAAACAACATCCATAAACTATTGTGAAACAGGAGAACTAGCTAAAATGGAAGTATCAGGACGTTTATTCACCGCTTATCCGCAGTTTCTAGCACGTGGTCTCTGACATAGCAGATGGGGGATACGTAGAGCATGACTGGGTGAATGAACAGGAGCAGTCATTGGCTCCCACCTTTGAATTTTTGACAGCAGGCTTTGAGGTTTAGGTACCACTCCATTATATCTATATTATACCTATTCTATATTTTTGTAAGTTTGACATTATGTTGTTTTCTCTTAAAAAATGAACATTTAAATTTGCTTTATAATTGCAATTGCTGTAATGATTTGCCATTATTTATAATTAAATGGATCTTGAGCTTCCTACTAGTCCTTTGTGCACCGCCCTCTACATATCTAATCTCTTTTGCATGACTGGATTCTGTTATTATACAGAATTTTTTTTTCAGGAAAACTTTGCAGGTGCTATTTTCCTATAACCTGATCTTCTTTCCTCTTTCCCTCTCCTTCCCTCTCTCCTTCCTTCCATCCTTCTTTCCTCTTTCTTTTTTATTTTTCTAAGACACATTTATTTTTAGAATAAGTAATACCTTCATGTGGTTTAAAATTGAAGAATAAAAATCATCTGTCAATGGACACTTAGGTTGCTTTCATGTCCTGGCTATTGTAAATAGAGCTGCAATACGCTAACGCATATACATGGATTCTTAAAAAAAAAAATGGTTCTGAAGAACCTAGGGGCAGGACAGGATTAAAGATGCAGACATAGAGAATGGACTTGAGGACAAGGGTAGGGAGAAGGGTAAGTTGGGACAAAGTGGTAAGCTGGGACAAAGAGTGGCATGGACATATATACACTCCCAAATGTAAAATAGATAGCTAGTGGGAAGCAGCCACATAGCACAGGGAGATCAGCTTGGTGCTTTGTGACCACCTAGAGGGGTGGGATAGGGAGGGTGGGAGGGAGACGCAAGAGGGAGGAGATATGGGGATGTATGTATATGTATAGCTGATTCACTTTGTTATACAGCAGAAACTAACACACCCTTGTAAAGCAATTATACTCCAATAAAGATGTTAAAAACAAAAACAGTAACAAAAACAAAAAAAAGAGAAATCTTTCCTCTTTTTTTCCCAGCCATTCAGTCCCTCTTCCCAGATACAACCAATAATATCAGTTTCTATATGAATGCTTCTAGAGATATTTTATTCAAATTGAGGCATATTTATAATTTAATTTTTTCCAGTGGTAGCATATTACAGCACTCTTCTACATTATGTTTTTCTTTTCCTCTTAACAATACATGTTGGAAATTATTTCATAGCAGTACAGAAAGAGTTCCTCATTTTTTTGGTCAGTTGCAAGAGTATTACACAAGTGCACCATGGTTATTTATCCATTTCCCCACTGATGATCATTTAGGCTGTTTCCAGACATTTGCTGTTATAGTTAGTGCTGTAATAGATAACGTTAGGCATTGCTGTGTCCTTTCCTACTCAGCACCGACTGAATCAGAATTTCTGGGGTTGTGCCTTTTTATGAAAGCCTCCTGGTTGAATGTGATGTACGTTGACCCATACCTCAGGCAGTTATTCCTTAGACCCTCTGAAGCCTTCATTTTATACACCTTAGCTCCCTGTTGCTTCCTAAGAGGGTGCCATCTGAGATGCTCTGGTCTTCCCCTGGGGCCAGCTGTGCTCTCGGGTCTGGAGAGAGTTTCCAGATGTGTAACCAACATCTTCAGTTGGACTTACTGCTCTTGTTTATAACAACCCAGTATTGATTCTCAGAGTCTTCTTTCAGCATGTTGCAGATTTTTCTGTCTCTGGATGGTTCTCACCATAGTTGATAGTAATGGGTTATTTTCCCTTTTGTTTTGGCATGGCTGGCTTATTCTTTGAGTTTATGTCTTTTGTTAATTTTGTTCCATTTTGTACAAGGGGGTGTTCTATAAGCCTAGGTCACCTTCTGCAGAAGTCTATCTTACATTTACTATATTATTAAATTGTTTAGAAATGTTTACATTTACTATATTATTAAATTGTTTAGAAATGTGATTACTCATTTCACAGTTTTTAAAATAATTTGCTACTATGATAATGTAAAAGGTTTTTATTTTCATTTTTTATTTTTACTTTTTAAATTTTTATTGGATTATAGTTGGTTTACAATGTTGTGTTAGTTTTAGGTGTACAGCAAAGTAATTCAGTTATACACATACATATATTCATTCTTTTTCAGATTCTTTTCTCATAGTTTATTACAGAATACTGAGTAGAGTTCCCTGTGCTATATGGTAGGTCCTTGTTGGTTATTACAATAACGTAAAAACTAAATAGGTCTATGCTTGAATTTTCTAATGTCTGGGGTTTTAAGTTCAGTTTGCCTCACAACTATCTTCTTTTGGTGGGGGGATAGTTCTTAGACTTGTTTTGAAATTAAAGCCTAAATTCAGGGTGACCAAATTGAATATTTCTAAGGGCCAGGGAGATAAAGTAAATGAGGGAAGCAGGGTTAATGCCATTTTCTTTTCTTTTAATACATTACTGTGTTTTACATCAAGACATCAGGACATCAACATTGCTTAAATTAAAAGAAAAAAAACCTTTTGTAACCCCCAATCCTTTCTTTAGATAATCTTTTCCACCATTATCTTGAATTTCTGGTTGAAGCTCTTGCTATGAATAGTTTCATAGTGGCATCATCCTTTTCCCTGACACAGACATAGCCCACATGCAGGAGGAGTCTTTATTTTCCTAGTCCATTGTATATTTCCCACTTTTTTTTTTTTCCGGTACGCGGGCCTCTCACTGTTGTGGCCTCTCCCGTTGCAGAGCACAGGCTCCGGACGCGCAGGCTCAGCGGCCATGGTTCACGGGCCCAGCCGCTCCACGGCATGTGGGATCTTCCCAGACCGGGGCACGAACCTGTGTCCCCTGCATCGGCAGGCGGACTCTCAACCACTGCGCCACCAGGGAAGCCCTCTTATTTCTCACTATGCTCTTGAATAATAATAATAGTAATGACAACTAACATTTCTTGAAAATATACTATGTGCCAGACAGAAGGGTAGGTGCTATTTCACTGTTTTTTAAACCTCACCATAAGAAAACACAGCTCAGGCAAAGTGATGGTAACAATTGATGTTTACTGGCTACCTGTGATGTGTAAGGCATTACTCTGAGTTCTTTCATGTATAGAATTATTTAATCCTCATCATAAGGTTGGTATCAATTATTATCCCACTTTACACATCAGGAATTGAAGTACAGAACAAATAAGTAACTTCCCCAAGGTGAGCAGAGGTCATACATTATGGGATCTGGATTCAAACCCAGGTGGTTGGGTCCAGAGTCCATGCCCCCAGCCACCGCACTTGCTGCCTGTCTGCAATCCATCCATCACAAATGCCACTGACATTGGAAACTGCTGACAGAATTGGAGGTGGAGTATCTAGTACAGAGGAAAACGTGCCCTCCTCTAAAGGGGAAATCCCTAGTCAGTCCTAGCCCACCATCACTGGTGAGTATCTGGACACTAGCTTTGTCAATTCTGCTGATTTTTCAAGGAAGGAAGAATTTAGATATTTATGCAAAATTTCTGGATTTAAAAATATTGGAAATGATCCAAATATCTTTTTTTTTTAAGTATTTTTGATGTGGACCTTTTTTTTTTTTTTGCGGTACACAGGTCTCTCACTGTCGCGGCCTTTCCTGTTGCGGAGCACAGGCTCCGGACGCACAGGCTCTGGACGCGCAGGCTCAGCGGCCATGGCTCACGGGCCCAGCTGCTCTGCGGCATGTGGGATCTTCCCAGACTGGGGCACGAACCTGTGTCCCCTGCATGGGCAGGTGAACTCTCAACCACTGCGCCACCAGGGATGCCCACTTATTGGTTTTTGTGTGCCTAGTTCTTTAAAGATCTAGCATGACCAGTGCTGAATACTTCGATTCAACTTGTGATTCCCAAGAAGAGGAATGGGTGTCACTTTCATCTGTTTCACTGAACTTGTAAATACAGGAAGTGACACTGTTATCAGTACATTATCTTTGTCTAGGAGGACAGCAGTATACTTTGAATTAACCTCCTGTGTTAGGAGCTCATAGTATACGCAGTAATACAAAATGAACTGCAGCAACTGCTTGTGGGGTAAAGGATTATAAGTGTCCCAGATTAGTGAAAATGGTGCAATTCCCCTCAGATTTCCCCTTACTGAACATGAGGAGAGCAGCCAATTATTTTCCTGTTGAAAATTCTCAGATGTTGCATGACAGTGAGGGGAGGGAAGCTATTTCTTCATTAAGAATAGCTATTAAACTTCTATGTCTTTTCTCTCTAAAAAAGATCTGATTGTCACAGGCGTAGAGAGAGAACTACAGACTAAATACTTGGTTTTCATTTTTAGCCTTACAACAGACAATGGACCAGATATAACAATTAGATGGTAGAAACTTAATATTTACTTTCAAAGTTATGGAGCAGGACATTTCAAGAGTTTGAGGAAATTTTATAAAAATTGTTCATAAAGAAAACCTCAAATATCTGTTTAGCTTCCAAAATAGTTGAAATTGCAAGATCATGTTTTTTGACCATTGCAAAAAAATTTTTTAATTCAGCAATACAATTTTGAATATTTAAAATCACTCTTTTATAACATTTACACTCCACCCAATGCATCATTAATTTTCAGTGTTGCCTAAATCATCAATAAGCTACAAAGGTTTTCCCAAACTGGCAGCCTTAGACCAAATACCATCAGAAACACAGAGGCTTTGTGTGGACTTAAATATAGTTCAAGGGTTATGAAGGAGAGGAAAATCTCAAAGGTAGCTTTTTTTTAATTTCTGCACCGCTCAGCTTCCTCGACAAGGGATCAAACCCACAACCCCTGCAATGGAAGCCTGGCATCCTAACCACTGCACTGCCAGAGAATACCCTCAAAGGGAGCTTTTTTGAACTCAGAAGTTATATTGCAAACAAAGGTGATATTTAATGGAGTTTCAGCTCCAAGAAGAAACCCTTGAAAATACCCCCTTGTTCTGGTTACTGTCTTTGTCTCCTTTACCTTTTCCTCCCACATTTCCTTGGTAAGGAAACTGAGCAGGACCCTGTGGGGCTCCTGGGCATGGAAACCTTTCTGTGTCCCACGTTCCTTCTTTGTAGGGAACAGACTCCAGCCTCCATGACCTTCCCTGAGTCCCAAAGGGCAGGTTCAAACAGCTGTTAATCAGGGAAGGGAGGGGATTCAGAGACAAGGGAGGAGCAGTCAAGAAACAATAGTGCAGCCTTGGGGCAGGGTTCTGGTTCCCCCTCAAGGGATACACATAATAATATCTTTGAGCTCTTTACAGAACTAAAACCCCCAACAAATGGAAGATGTTGGCATTCTTCATTCCAGAGAAGACCACCCAAGGCCAGATTAAAGGAACCCCAGAAGCTGATCAGTAGATCACCTGAGGCCAGGTTAAAGGAGTGCAGGCTGTGTACACACCCTAATCTTATCAGCAACCCCACCCTTGAACCTTTGCTATAAAACTCCTCACCAAATCCTTCTGGGTGGACTGACTTACTGTTTTCAGGGCAGAAGCCCACTGTGTCCCTCTTTGCCTGGCAAAGCAATAAAGCTATTTCCTTCTACTTCACCCAGAACTCTGAGATTCAATTTGTCACTGGTGCACAGAGGCTGAGTTTTCAGCATCGGTGGAACTTGAAGTTCTTGAGTTTTACTCATAACATTCCCTCAGGTATGGTTCACTATGCCTGTAAGTATCTCTGGAGAGTACTGATTATAATTAGAGCATTTCCTCAAAATTCATGGAGAAACTCCATAGGACCCTGCAAGGTCATGGGGGACCCGAGTTAGAAGAACAATATGTAATGTCAAAACTTCAAGCAAAATCTCCCCAATTCTCATAACCTCCTCATGCTTTTAAAACTTCTCTTTCTACTTTCCGTTAAACAGCTTCTGAGAATAAAGCCCTTGGCTTATTGTCGTCATTTGGCCAAAGAATGAGAATTGATATTTCTGGCTCAGTTCCATTTTCCTTGACTTCTCTGATGATTTCTGGCAGGAATGGGGAAAGGGCTTCTTTGGGAGGAAGACACCAAGGTTGGTTGTAAGCCACTGGATCTAAGGAGTAAAAGACACCAGCCCACAAAGGGCAGGAGCTATTTCCAGAATGTGAGGCAAGTCAGGGAGAGCGGGGATGGTGCTACAAGATCTCACTGCCTGCTTTGCTCCGATCAGTTAAGGAAATACTGGGCTGCTGAGGGTGAGACTCAGAGGAGGACTAATCCTGCCTAAGGCCCTGCTGTACCCCCTACCCCCAGCTCAGGAATTTATTTTTCATCTCAGGGCAGCACAAACTCTATCATATCTGAATGAACCAGAAGAAACTGGATTCTGAGGCCTTTCAAAAAGTCATGCTCAGGGACTTCCCTGGTGATGCAGTGATTAAGAATCTGCCTGCCAATGCTGGGGATGTGGGTTCGATCCCTGGTGTGGGAAGATCACACATGCCACGGAGCAACTAAGCCCGTGCTCCACAGCTACTGAGCCTGCACTCTAAGGCCCGCAAACCGCAACTACTGAGCCCACGTGCCACAACTGCTGAATCCTGCATACCTACAGCCCAGTCTCTGCAACAAGAGAAGCCACCATAATAAGAAGCCTGCACACCGCAACAAAGAGTAGCCCCCACTTGCCACAAATAGAGAAAGCCCATGCACAGCAACAAAGACCCAATGCAGCCAAAAATAAATTAATTTAAAAAAGTAATAAAATAAATTTATTTAAAACTAAAGTATACTTAAAAAAAAATGTCACGTTAAAGATTAAAGTCAACCCCAAACACAGAGCCAGAGCAAGTTGGGTCTCAGTCCACCTTTGACCGTAACCAGCCTGAACTCCAGCTCTCAACATTTAAATGAATGGGCGAACCAGTTTCACAAAGCTGTGGACAGTGACAGGACGTGACGCCAGCTTTCCTGACCTCTGGTCAGAGAGCTGTATGACTATTCGGTTTTCTTTACATGACGTTCAGATTGGCATTAGTGAATAGTGTACCTCTGTCTGGTGATGCTGTTCTTGCCCTGAAATGCCCCCTGACTTTTCTCCGTCTAGCCAGTTACAGTGTTAAAGGTGGAGTCCAGGCATTTGACACCATGTAGATCTTCTCAAGTGGAGTCACAGAAATTCAAAGCAGTTTATAAAATAAAGAGGTTCAGAGTGCGTGCTACGATGGCCCTTCCATACCTAATCTCACCATTGTTAGGAGTTCTTAGTTCATCCCCTGGAAGTGAAGAAAGTAATAACTTGTTTTGAAATGAGAAGTCAAAACAGAAGCTCAGTTTCTTTGTTTTATCTAAATTCTAGTTAACTTTTAAGACCCAACATCCTCCAGAAACCTTTCCTACAATTTTCACTGTTACCAACACTTACTGTTTTGGTATTTGACTTTTATTTTCTCCCTAATGTATTTTTTCTGTATTTGTTTAATTTAGGTAACAGTGTCTTCTCAACATGTTTATGTGCTTCATAATCTATACATAGGTATCTGTCACATATCCATGACATAAATATCTGCGTATAAATTATGACCCATAGCCTCATAACCTAGTACCACACCAGGCACACAGTCAGACCTTAACTTGATGATGAGAGTAAACTACTTTTTAGAAAATTAGTCTGATGAGGAAATATTTAATTAATTAAATAATTAAACTAATGAAATAGTTCATAAGATAGTCATGAGCTACCATTTTTTTCCCTTAAATTCTACTATGGGCTCCCAAGTCCTCTCTCTGCCTCTCCTCTGCCCCTTTCAATCCGTCTTCCATTCTAAAGCTGGAGAACTCTTTTTAAACAGAAAAACCTGGTTATGTCATTCCTCTGATTTGAATTCTCCTGGGCTTCCCATGATCTTTGGGATAAAAGGCCTCAGAGGTCTCTGTGATCTGACTGCCGGGTTCCCTCTCACTCTGCCCAGTGTGCACTTGAGCCCCACTTGGAGTCCTCCCTTGGTGACTGGTGACTGTACAGGCCCTAACTTGGCATAGCTGGCCATTCTCCCCTTTACAGGTTACCCCCTTCATATATTTAAGTCCTAACCCCCATACCTGCAGGAGTGGTCTTATTTGGAAATAGGTTAATTGCAGATGTAATAAGTTAAGATGTGATGACATGGAACATGGGCCCCTAATCCAACATGTCCTTCGTGTCCTTAGAGAAAGAGGAATTTTGAACACAGAGTCGTGCACACGGGGAGAATATCACGTGAAGACTGGAGTGATGCTCCCACAAGCCAAGGAACTACCAGAAGCAAGGAGAGAGACTTGGAACAAATCCTCCCCTAGAGCCTTAGGAGGGAGCACAACGCTGCTGAAATCTTGGCTTTGGATGTCTGGTTTCAGAACTCGGAGACAATACATTTCCATTGTTCTAAGCCACCCAGTTTGTGGTTGCTTGTCACGGCAGCCCTAGGAGACTTGTGTGCCCTTTTGGCCCTTGGTGAGCTCTTACCCATTGTTCAATATTTGGCTCAAATGTCACCTCTTTTGGGACCTTTCTCTGACATCCCCCCCCCCACCCGAAGTTGGATTAGTGGAGTCTCTTGTGTTTCTCTCATATATTTGCATTTTGACCATTGCTTCCTTGCCTGTATCTCACCATGATCTGTATCTTGCTTATCTCTTTATTAAGCTCCCTGCATAAATGTCTTGAAACGTGTTATAGAACAAGTGGATTTTTACCTTTTTGGTGACTTTAGCAGCATCTCTATGGAGAGATAGTTGTCTCATAGGAATGTGGTGACATTCATTTTATAGAGGGAAATCCAGAGGTATAAAATACCTGTAGTGAAAGTAAATTATCAAGGCCAACTAGCAGCCCTATAGCACAGCCAGGAGCAATCTTCCACATTTTGGGTTTAAAATCAAAGCATTTTGGAGACTTCCTAAACCTCCCCTTGCAGAGGAAGAAGCTGAGATCTATTCTGTTAGAAGAATCCAGAAAAGAAAGACATTCACTCCTTTGGATGCTTATGAAACTATTAATAAAATTAGGAAATTCTTTCTGAGAAATTTAAATGAAGATCCAGAATTTAGACTTACCCTCTAAGAATTTAGATTTATCCTATAATTTAAACTCCTCTTAACTCTTTCCAAGAAACCCTAAGAATTGTGACTAAACTTCATTTAGGATGAATGTTGGTATGCTTTCCTCCAGCTTCCACTAGTCAGAATTTAGTCTACAAATTTTGTATACAACAGAAGAAAGCTCATTTAAAATAGTAGCTAGAATTTATGAACCTGATTGGTCCAGTTCAATACTCTATGGATAATAATTCTGATAATAATCTGAGTCACAATTCTAGTGTTGTCTCTTAATACAAAATCGTAAAGATTCCATGACTACCACTGGGTACTGAAGACTATTCTGCATTGGTCTCTTGGCATCAGGAAATTCACTGTGGACCCAGTTGAAAAACAAAATGGAAAAGAGTGGAAGGATCACATTTGTGTCATAAGCAAATTCTTTGTAAATCATCAAGAGACTGCATAGATGGCCACAAAGAGATTTTGTCAAGGGTTTTATACAACTAAAATCAATTCATCCACTTTATCTGTTTTGAATGCACTGGGCATGCAACTGGAGATGTCACTAAGAGTTAGAGCTGCTCAGAAACCTTTAAGGTGTCAATTGACCATATTTTTAGGTGCAGAAATGTTACATGGACACAGCACAGATTCACTAGTGATTTACTTTTTAAAATCTGCAACAAATGGACCCAGGAATCTACAAGGGAATAAAAATATCATGAGAGCAAAGCTGAGTTGAAGCAGGGTAACTCAAAATCAATATTTTGCTTTTAAACTCTTAAGGGGAGACCCAGGAGGGCTGCACTCATTTTGTCCCCCTTACTTACTATCCTCAGAGGATGGGAGTAAAAAGTGACAAGCCTGCTCCTTACTTCAGCCAGGACATTCTTCACTAACAAGCCACTTGTTAGAATTTTTAGCTTCAATTTCCTGTCTAGTGACTTTTTAATAGCTATCCTATCAGATGCTGGTTAAAAAAAAATCAAACTTACCTTTCATTTTACATAAGTGAGATTGCATTTGGGGAACCAGGCAAAGACCAGTCAATAGCAAACTTGATGGGAAAAGGGATGCTCTTTTAGCTCTGCCTGTGCGAAAAGGGGACTGAAGCACCACCAACAGCAGCTTAGCTGAGTTTTCTGCAATGGATTAGAATCCCTTGTTATTAAATCCAACTATTTTCTGACCTTGTACACTGACAAGCAAAACCTGCACATTCACGACTTTGCTGGTGCCTTCAGTAGGTGCAAACAGTGAATTAAAGAGTGAATAGGAATTTTCTTTAAGGAGCAGCCTAAGCATAGGTTGTATTCCAAGTGGATGATACCAGTTAAGTGTTCTCCTTACCTCCTTCACTGTTAGTGGGAGTGTAAATTGGTACAACCACTATGGAGAACAGTATGGAGGTTCCTTAAAAAATGAAAAATAGAGCTACCATATGATCCAGTAATCCCACTCCTGGGCATGTATCTGGAAAAAACCATAATCAGAAAACATACATGCACTACAATATTCATTGCAGCACTATTCACAATAGCCAAGACATGGAAACAACCTAAATGTCCATCAACAGATGAATTCATAAAGAAGATGTGGTACATATATATATATAATGGAATACTACTCGGCCATAAAAAAGAATGAAATAATGCCATTAGCAGCAACATGGATGGACCTAGAGATTGTCATACTAAGTGAAGTAAGTCAGAGAAAGACAACTATCATAGGATATCACTCATATGTGGAATCTAATTTATTTATTTATTTAATAAATTTATTTATTTGGCTGCATTGGGTCTTTGTTGCTGCATGTGGGCCTTCTCTAGTTGTGGTAAGTGGGGGCCACTCTTCGTGCTCGGGCTTCTCATTTCAGTGGCCTCTCTTGCTGTGGAGCACAGCCTCTAGGGCACGCAGGCTTCAGTAGTTGTGGCACGTGGGCTCTAGAGCTCAGGCTTAGCTGTTGTCATGCATGGGCTTAGTTGCTCCATGGCATGTGGGATCTTCCCAGACTAGCGCTTGAACCCATGTCCCCTGCATTGGCGGGTGGATTCTTAACCACTGTGCCACCAGGGAAACCCTGGAATCTAAGTTTTAAAAATGATACAAATGAACTTATTTACAAAACAGAAACAGACTTACAGACATCAAAAACAAAATTATGGTTACCAAAGGGGAAAGGTGGGGGGGAGGGATAAATTAGGAGGTTGGGATTAACAGATACACACTACTATGTATAAAATAGATAACCAACAAGGACCTACTGCATAGCACAGAGAACTCTGCTCAATATTCTGTGATAACCTATATGAGAAAAGAATCTGAAAAAGAATGGAAATATGTATAACTGAATCACTTTGCTGTACATCTGAAACGACTACAACGTAAATCAAATATACTCCAATAAAACTTTAAAAAATGTTCTCCTTAAAGAGTGCACTTTTAAACAAAACCAAAGCCCATGTTAGGCGATTTCTGGTGTTGGGACTATTTAGGAATCAACGACACCAGCCTTGGTTTAGTGCAGATTGCCACCCCCCCCCCCACATCACTCCTCACACTTGCTCAATGAACACTGCTGGCTGAGCAATTTTAGGAATAGATGACCTGGGAAGACAGGACAGCTATATCTAAAAGAACGAAATTCGAACATTTTCTCCCATCACATGCAAAAATAAATTCAAAATGGATTAAAGACCTAAATGTAAGACTGGAAACCATAAAACTCCTGGAAGAAAACATAAGCAGAACACTTGTTGAAATAAGTAGTAGCAATATTTTGTTTTGATCTGTCTCCTAAGGCAATGGAAACAAAAGAAAAATAAACAAATGGGACCAAGTTGGTGCAGCCACTATGGAAAACAGTGTGGAGGGTCTTCAAAAAACTAAAAGTAGAAATACCATATAAGATAGCAATTCCACTCCTGGGTATATATCCGAAAAAAATGAAAACGCTAATCCAAAAAGATACATGAACCCCAATGTTCATAGCAGCATTATTCACAACAGCCAAAATATGGAAGTAACCTAAGTGTCCACCAACAATGGAATGCTACTCAGCCATACAAAAGAATGAAATTTTGCCATTTGCAATAACATGGATGGACTTGGAGGGTATTATGCTTAGTGAAATAAGTCAGGTGAGAAAGACAAACTGTATAATATCACTTATATGTGGAATCTAAAAAATATAACAAACTAATGAATATTAAAAAATGAAACAAACTCATATATATAGAAAACAAACTAGTGATTACCAATGGGTAGAGGGAAGAGGAGAGGGACAAGATAGGGGCAGGAGATTAAGAGGTACAAACTACGATGTATAAAATAAATAAGCTACAAGGATATATTGTACAGCACAGGGAATATAGCCAATATTTTGTAATAACTCTAAATGGCATATAACTTTTAAAAACTGTGAATCACTATGTTGTACACCTGAAACTTATATAATATTGTAAATCAACTATAATTCAATAAAAAATGAAAGGTTAATAAAAAGTCTATAGCTTAATGAATTCTCACAAGCTAAACACACTTGTCCAGTCAGTGCCCAGATCAAGAAGCAGAAATTGCCATAGGCTCCCTCACAGATCTACCTTCTCCTAAGGGGTAAATGCAATTCTGACTTCTATGAGCATAGCCAAGAATTGCCCGTTTTTGTCCTCAGATGAGTTAAATAATACAGTATGTACTCTTTTCTTTTTGCTTCATTCACTCAACAATATCTTTGTGAAATTCACACATATTGTTGCATGTAGTCAGTCCTCATTGCTGTATTATTTAATTATACCATTATTCAAATATACCACAATTTATTAACCTTTCTATTGTTGATGAGCTTTTGGGAGGGCTCCATTTTGGACTATTGCTACTAGCTAGCACTGATGACTTTTTAAAAAGGCAGTGCCTTGTTATGAAGTCACTATACATTCACCAGTGATCTAGTCACCAGATTCTATTAAGGTAGTTCTGTTATTGTAAGTCATTCCTTGTTTTAATGATTAGATTTATTTTCTATTAGTAAAATAAATGATGGGCAGAGTAGGGAGTTAAGAGAGGGAACCAAAGAAACTGTTATCTATTGCTATACGGTAATGAATCCCCAAATTTAGTGGCTTACAAGTAACAATTTTATTATTTCTTATAATTTTATGTGTTGATTGTGATCACCTGAGCAGTTCTTCTGCTCCAAGTGGTTCACTGGAATCCTCCTGTGGTTGCAAATCAGCTTGGAAATATCCAAGATAGTTTTACTCACATGTCTGGAAACTCATCTGGTTCTAGAATGACTGGGGGTCGCCTAACCTCTCTCTCTCCATGTGATGTCTCATCAGTTATGGATCTAGCTCAAGCTTTTGTGGCCAGATCACAAGAGAAGAAAAATGGAAGCTACATGGCTTCTTGTGGATAAGACTCTAAAACTCCCAGAATATCACTTGTATTCTATTAGTGAAAGCAAATCACAGGGCCAAGTTGAGATTCAACAGGAGGGCAATTAGACTATCCGCCTTGATGGGACTATCAGTGTGCTTTCACAGGAATGAAAATCATTGGTCATCATCTTGGAGACAAGCCACCACAATAACCGATCTTGTTTCTGGCCAAACCTTGGGGGGAGGGAGAAAGACTGTGCAAAGTCTTTAGGGTTATGTGGAGAAATGACTAGATATTAGTCTAGAAAAGGGGGAAAGCTGATGGCACAGAGGAGGAAGGGCTGCAGTGGAGAGCTGGAAGTAGTGACCAGGAGTCAGGATAAACATTGATCTCTGGCTTTTCATTGCTGTGGGTGTATTCATTCATCCAGCAAGTATTTAATGTAGGAGACACAAGGCAGGGTAATAGACGGATAAACAGTTCCTGGAAGCAGCATCCTTTCAGGTTGCCTGTTCAGAGTGCGGGAAATATTTGGAAGTCAGATTGCTCAAAGGACAGTGGGAAGGACTGAGGTAGGGATTCAGGTAAACTTGGGACACATAAAAGTGTGGGGTCAGGGCTGTTACAGAAGCAAGGTGACCCTGGGCTTCTCTGGGCTGCATGGCTGGCAGGTACATGCAGGCTTTCACATGGGTCTAATTTAAGGTGCTAAGTTCCTTATTAGTTGTCTATTTTATATATAGTATTGTGTACATGTCAACCTTAACCTCCCAATTTATCCCCTCTCCCTTTCCCCCCTGGTAACCATAAGCACCTACTGTATAGCACAGGGAACCCTACTCAATACTCTGTAATGACCTATAATGGGAAAATAATCTAAAAAAGAGTGGATATATGTATATGTATAACTGAATCACTTTGCTGTACAGCAGAAACTACATTGTAAAGCAACTATACTCCAATAAAACTTAAAAATAAATAGTTATTACAAAATAAAAACAAAACAAAAGCGGGGCTAATTTCCAGCAGGGTCTGAAGTTTCCATATTGTCGATAGAAAAAAGTAGTCAGTTCAGGAAGGAGTCAGTGTGCTGGTGGCAGATGATGTTTCCAGAGGATTGCGAGGGATTTGGCTGTGTTCCATTAGCCACTGGAGAAGCACTTGCCATTAGGAGAACCTGGTCACCATGGATTTTTGCAACTGGTTGAAGGTGACATATTTTGGAATTAACAGGCTCCAATGTTTCAGGCAACTTCCGGTGACATCCCTAGGGGATCTGTCAGGGGATAGTGTGGTCAGGGAGGTGCCCATTCACATTGCCTTGTCTGTGTCACCTCAGGGCTAGCCTCGCTTTCAGCTGCAGCTCCTGGTTTCTTGTCTGAAGGGCTCTCTCTTGTCTCTGGAGATGGCTTTGCCACCAAAAGAGACAGGATAGTAATGCCCCTCCCTCAGTATGCCTTCCCCACTGATGAACAGGATCTGGTGTATAAATAACCCAATTCCCTTGCCTCTCAAGGGGGTCATTTTGAGGTGTGTGTTCTGCCCTGGCCCCAAGTGGGATTAAGCTCCCATTGGCTTGATAACATATACTTTAGTGACCGCCTTCACTTTTGACTCTGTTTATAAGAGTGTATTAAGAGAAGGCCAACATATCACCATCACAAAATTGCTTGTGACTCACGGTTCCCAAGAGGAGGCGACACACCGTGCCATCAAGGGGTGGGGCTGGGGAAAGTAACAGGGCAGGAGGCAGGAGGGGAGGGGATCTGTGGGGAAGAGCCCTCACTGTGGTTTCTTGAGAAGGAACAGATGAGGCAGGATAAGGAGGTTTAGGGTGGGCAAGTTTGAATCATTTCAGCAGGTGCTAAGGCATAGGGGTTGCCCCTTACTTGTCTGGTACCTGTTCCTGGGTGATTAGGGCAGGTGAATAATGGCCTGGTGTTTGAGAGCCCGATAAAGGAGGTGGTTCCTGTGTGGGCTCTGAGTTGGTTGGTTTGTATTTGAAAGGTGCTCAAGAGCAAGTTCTTAACAATCTCTAGGAATTGATCAACCCTGGGAGGGCAGTCCCTCCAGAATCACAAGAACCTAGACATTGAAGCACCAGATACAGATATAAAAGACACAGTCAATATAGAATCTTGCTTTCCTTCTCCCATATCTGTGTTCCTAGCTCCTCCCAGATAAACTACCTGAATTTGAATCCTTTTCTCAGGCTCTGCTTCTAAGGACTCCAAACTAATTCAGGCAGCTAGGGTGACTCCTGTAATAACCTGAATTTGGGGTGGCTAAACTAAGATGGTGGCAGTGAGAATAGAAAGAAAGGGGTTCTCTAGAATGTACACAATATATTTTCATCCTTGGAATCATGTTAGTTGAATCAGAAAGAATATATATATATATATTTATATACATTAAATATATTAATATTATAGTAATATATTATTATATAATAATATATTAATTGTAAATATATATAATATATTTATATATATATTTTTTATTTTTCCAAAAGGAATTTAATCCCAAATGAAATTTAATCCTAGTCATTATTTACAGCTTCTTGATTGCTGTGTTGGAGCCAGTTTGTACCATCCCATGCTAACTGAATCTTAAATATCCTGGAAATTTGAAAACTGGCTGCTAAAATGTTGGTACCTTGATATTGGCTATGATGGGAGTATTTACTCCATAGAAATTAGCAAATGCTGTAAATCAGGGCTTCTCCCCCAAAAGAGCAGCTTTATCAGCAGCCTACTGGTACTATGGGAAGTTTATAAATAAAGTAATACAATGTTATTCAGTTTTAGTGTTGGGAGAGTAATCAGGATTCATCTAATCTAACCGCCTAAATTCAAATATAGGAAATGAACCACAGTGAGAGTGAGGGACCCAGTTTGCACAGGATGAAACTTGGTGGCAAGACAAAGGCTAACACAAGTCTCTTGGTAGATAAGTTTCCACACAAATTTCATACCTGGGCTGGGATTTTAAGATCAATGTAAATATTACTAGTATTGGCTATTTTTTTTCATTTTCAGATTTTATTTACAAAGTAGTGTGTGTGTGTGTGTGCTGAGGAGAGGAGAAGGAAGGAGAGAGAGAGACAGGGGAAGAGCTATCCAGAGTATTCCCTACTGACAGTTTAATTTAATAAAACCATTTTGTTAAAGGCTAAAAAAAAAAAAAAATCCCCCAAGCATTCATTGACACTGTAAATATGGAAAGTCTGTTATTGAACAGCAGTTAAGTAGATGCCAAGGGAGAACATTGTGAGAAAATCTCAACCAAATATTGATATGAACATATTTCTGTTTGCGTGAAAATATGTTCACTCCGTATGGGAAAGGAAACTGTAAGGAGAGAAGTACAAACAACACATTGAAGCGATGTTGAGTGGAGAAGCTGTTAATCTGCCAGAGCAAACCGCTCCCGTTTACTCTGTGAATTTTCCTGGAGAGGTTGTCATGAAATTTACTTACACAAATGGGAAGCCAAAATTCTCCCATTCAGGAAAAATGACAGATTTTAAGGACTGCTCTTTGGTGAGGTTGAAAACACACACAATACAGTTATGCTCCAAGCAGGTATTTTGATTGAATCATCAGGGCTTTATAAACCCCAGAGAAAAGTGATTTCCCTTTTAGAAAATTATGTGTATTCATGTATTAGCCTATAGATATTTATATTTGATAACATTATACAAGAATCCAATGTGTTTTGAACTCTGGTTTCCAACATTTAGTCTACAGTTTTAGGTCCTCCAAGTCAGTTTCCAGATTAAGAAAAATCAGAACCTTATTCCCCTAACAGTCTTATTTTCTTTCCAAATATGAAACATATTATTGGGGTTAATTAAAAGGAACAGATCAAGCCAGAAAGATGAAAAATAAAACAGTCCCAAATGACACTGTACTAGTCTAACCTTAAGAAATACATCAGGCAAATTCTAACTCAGGGACATTCTACAAATACCTGACCAGCACTCTGAAAAGGTCATCGAAAACAAGGAAATTCTGAGAAAGTGTCACAGTCAAGAGGACCTGAAAGAGACAAGAGAGCTAAAGGTACATGTGGTACATGTACATTGGCTCCTGGAAAGGAAAAAGGACATTAGGGAAAAGTTGAGGAAATTTCAGCTAAATATGGACTTTAGTTAATATTAATATATCAAGGTAGATTAATTAATTATAATAAATATACCCTACTAACATAGGATGTTAATAATAGTAAAAACTGAGTGTGTGTACATGGGAACTCTCTGAAATATCTTTGCAATAATTCTGTAAATCTAAAACTGTTCTGAAATTTTTTAATTTGTTAATAACATAAGTCAGAAACACATTTTTGGGAAAATAAAACATCTGTTAGTTTTAGCTTTTATCTTTTATTCACCGTTTGTGTAAAGTCTTACCACATTGCTGTCAGGAGAAGCAGTCATGAGCTCAATGGAGGACAAAAAAGATGTAAGAGGAGCAGGGATTCCAAAGCCAAATCATCAAGGACAGTTGAGGACTTTGCTGGTGACAGTATATAATGTCAATGAGCTCTGATTCCAAGATTACCCAGTACCCCAACAAATGGTCCAGGAACTTTGCTTCTTATTCTTCAGGGGAATAATTATATCTGTGGGAGGGAACTGGGAAAGGAGAAACCAAGCTTGCAAAGTTCAAATTTCTTTTAATGGGGCCCTGGTGGGGGAAAAGAGACCAATTGGTAATTAAGATGCTTTTTGGCCTATGTTTATTTCCTGTGTATATCTCTTTTTGCGATAGTCTCCAAGGATGACCACCATTAATTTCTTCCTCCCCTTGAATCCTGGTTGGGCTTTAATGACCCACTTCACTAATAGGAGAAGGAACTGACTTTCTAGAACTTCTGAGACTGGGTCATAAGAAGCTATGGCTTCTTCCTGGGCCTCGGGTTGCTTGTTCATAATACTTCCTCTTGGGAATCTCCTTGGAAACTAGCCACCTCACTGTGAAGAGAGCAGCCACATGGAGAGACCACATCCAGGTACCCTGGTTGGCAAGCCCAGCTGAGTTTTAGCTCCACCCAGCCAGCACTAACTGCCAGGTACATGAGCCAGCCATTCCTGATGTCCAGCCCAGTTAAACCATCATCTGATTCCAGTGCCACCCACCATCTGACTATAACCTTGTGAAGCACTCTAAGCAATAATAGCCCAGAATGAGTGCCATCAACCCACAGAATCGTGGGGGGAAATAATAAATTGTTGTTTTAAGCCACTAAGGTTTGGTGTGGCTTGTTAAACTGCAATAGATAACTGGAATTCTCCCTTAAAAAGCAACCTATTGGTATTTTTCCCTTCCTGGATTCCTTGTTGGACATGCTATTTCCTCTGGGACTAGGACACTTTGACTTCCCTTGTTCAGTTCCTCTGGAAGCTGAAGATGAGCAGATGGTGGTTTTGAGTATCATTGCTCTCCATGTGAACAGCAGGAGCACAAAAAGGGACCAAAGTTTGAGGTAGTCCCATCTCTCACCCTGAGGGTTGAGCTGTGTGGCTGACAGGTTCTTGGTGCTCCGGCCGGGTGTCAGGCCTGAACCTCTGAGGTGGGAGAGCCGAATTCAGGATACTGGACCACCAGAGACCTTCCAGCCACATGTAATATCAGTTGGCAAGAGCTCTCCCAGAGATGTCCGTCTCAATGCTAAGACCCAGTTCCACAAAACGACCAGCAAGTTCCACTGCTGGACACCCCATGCCAAGCAACTACCAAAATAGGAGCACAACCCCACCCATTAGCAGAGAGGCTGCCTAAAATCACAAAAAGTTCACCGACACCCCAAAACACATCACTGGACACAGTCCTGCCCACCAGAAAGACAAGATTCAGGCTGATCCACCAGAACACAGGCACCAGTCCCCTCCACCAGGAGGCCTACACAACCCACTGAACCAACCTTACCCACTGGGGGAAGACACCAAAAACATTGAGAACTACAAACCTGCAGCCTGCGAAAAGGAGACCCCAAACACAGTAAGTTAAGCAAAATGAGAAGACAGAAAAACACACAGCAGATGAAGGAGCAAGGCAAAAACCCACCAGGCCAAACAAATGAAGAGGAAATAGGCAGTCTATCTAAAAAAGATTTCAGAAAAATGATAGTAAAGATGATCCAAAATCTTGGAAAAAGAATGGAGAAAATAAAAGAAACATTTAACAAGGACCTAGAAGAACTAAAGAGTAACAAACAATGATAAACAATACAATAAATTAAATTTAAAATTCTCTAGAAGGAATCAATAGGAGAATAACTGAGGCAGAAGAATGGATAAGTGATCTGGAATATAAAATAGTGGAAATAACCACCACAGAGCAGAATAAAGAAAAAAGAATGAAAAGAATTGAGGACAGACACAGAGACCTCTGAGACAACATTAAATGCACCAACATTCAAATTACAGGGGTCCCAGAAGAAGAAGAGAAAAGGAAAGGGATTGAGAAAATATTTGAAGAGATTATAGTTGAAAATTTCCCTAATATGGGAAAGGCGATAGTCATTCAAGTCCAGGAAACACAGAGAGTCCCATACAGGATAAATCCAAGGAGAAACATGCCAAGACACATATTAGTCAAACTATCAAAAATTAAATACAAAGAAAAAACATTAAAAGCAGCAAGGAAAAAGCAACAAATAATATACAAGTGAATCCCCATAAGGTTAACGGCTGATCTTTCAGCAGAAACTCTGCAAGTCAAAAGGGAGTGGCAGGACATATTTAAAGTGATGAAAGGGAAAATCCTAGAACCAAGATTACTCTACCCAGCAAGGATCATATTCAGATTCGACGGAGAAACTAAAACACTTACAGATAAACAAAAGTTAAGAGAATTCAGCACCACAAAACCAGCTTTACCAAATGCTAAAGGAAATTCTCTAGGCAGGAAAAACAAGAGAAGGAAAAGACCTACAGTAACAAACCCAAAATAATTAAGAAAATGGTAATAGAAACATACATATTGATTATTACCTTAAATAAAAATGGATTAAATGCTCCAACCAAAAGTCATAGACTGGCTGAATGGATACAAAAACAAGACCCATATATATGCTGTCTACAAGAGACCCACTTCAGACCTAGGGACACATACAGACTGAAAGTGAGGAGATGGAAAAAGATATTCCATGCAAATGGAAATCAAAAGAAAGCTAGAGTAGCAAGTTTCATATCAGACAAAATAGGCTTTAAAATAAAGACTGTTACAAGAGACAAAGAAGGACACTACATAATGATCAAAGGATCAATCCAAGAAGAAGATATAACCATTATAAATATTTATGCACCCAACATAGGAGCACCTCAATACATAAGGCAAATACTAACAGCCATAAAAGGGGAGATCGACAGTAACACAATCATAGTAGGGGACTTTAACATCCCACTTTCACCAATGGAGAGATCAGCCAAATGAAAATAAATAAGGAAACACAAGCTTTAAATGACACATTAGACCCGATGGACTTAATTGATATTTATAGGACATTCCATCCAAAAACAACAGAATACACTTTTTTCTCAAGTTTTCATGGAACATTCTCCAGGGTAGATCATATCTTGGGTCACAAATCAAGCCTTGGTAAATTTAAGAAAATTGAAATCGTATCCCATATCTTTTCCAACCACAATGCCATGACACTAGACATCAACTACAGGAAAAAAACTGTAAAAAATACAAACAAATGGAGGCTAAACAATATACAACTAAATAACCAAGGGATCACTGAAGAAATCAAAGAGGAAATCAAAAAATATCTAGAAGCAAATGACAATGAACACACAATGACCCAAAACCTATGGGATGCAGCAAAAGTAGTTCTAAGATGGAAGTTTATAGCAATACAATCCTACCTCAAGAAACAAGAAACATCTCAAATAAACAACCTAATATTACACCTAAAGCAATTAGAGAAAGAAAATCAAAAAACCCACAAAGTTAGCAGAAGGAAAGAAATCATAAAGATCAGATCAGAAATAAATGAAAAAGAAATGAAGGAAACAGTAGCAAAGATCAATAAAACTAAAAGCTAGTCCTTTTAGAAGATAAAAAATATTGATAAACCATTAGGCAGACTTATCAAGAACAAAAGGGAGAAAACTCAAATCAACAGAATTAGAAATGAAAAAGGAGAAGTAAAAACAGACACTGCAGAAATACAAAGGATCATGAGAGATTAGTACAAGCAACCATATGCCAATAAAATGGACAGCCTGGAAGAAAAAATGGACAAATTCTTAGAAAAGTGTAACTTCCCAGGACTGAACCAGGAAGAAATAGAAAATACAAACAGACCAATCACAGCACTGAAATTGAAACTGTGATTAAAAATCTTCCAACAGACAAAAGCCCAGGACCAGATGGTTTCACAGGTGAATTCTATCAAACATTTAGAGAAGAGCTAACATCTACCCTTCTCAAACTTTTTCAAAATATAGCAGAGAGGAACACTCCCAAGCTCCTTCTCCAAGGCCACCATCACCCTGATACCAAATCCAGAAAAATATGTCACAAAGAAAGAGAACTACAGGCCAATATCACTGATGAACATAGATGTGAAAATCCTCAGCAAAATACTAGCAAAGAGAATCCAACAAGCACATTAAAAGGATTATACACCATGATAAAGTGGGGTTGATCCCAGGAATGCACGGATTCTTCAATTTACACAAATCAATCAGTGTGATACACCATATTAACAAATTGAAGAATAAACACCATATATAATCTCAATATATGCAGAAAAAGCTCTCAACAAAATTCAACACCCATTTATGATAAAAACCCTGAAGAAAGTAGGCATAGAGAGAACTTACCTCAACATAATAAAAGCCATATATGACAAACCCACAGCAAACATTATTCTCAACAGTGAAAAACTGAAAACATTTCCACTAAGATCAGGAACAAGACAAGGATGTCCAGTCTCACCACTCTTATTCAACATAGTTTTGGAAGTTTTAGCCACAGCAATCAGAGAAGAAAAAGAAATAAAAGGAATCCAAGTTGGAAAAGAAGAAGTAAAACTGTCACTGTTTGAAGATGACATGATATTATACATACAAATCCTAAAGATGCCACCAGAAAACTACTAGAGCTAATCAATGAATTTGGTAAAGTAGCAGGATACAAAATTAACACACAGAAATCTCTTGCATTCCTATACACTAATGAAGAAATATCTGAAAGAGAAATTAAGGAAATACTTCCATTTACCATTGCAACAAGAAGAATAAAATACCTAGGAATAAACCTACCTAAGGAGACCAAAGATCTGTGTTCAGAAAACTATAAGACACTGGTGAAAGAAATTAAATATGGTACAAACAGATGGAGGTATATACTATGATCTTGGATTGGAAGAATCAACATTGTGGAAATGACTATACTACCCAAAGCAATCTTCAAATTCAATGCAATCTCTATCAAACTACCACTGGCATTTTTCAAGGAACTAGAACCAAAAATTTCACAATTTGTATGGAAACACAAAAGACCCCGAATAGCCAAAGCAATCTTAAGAATGAAAAACGGACCTGGAGGAATCAGGCTCCCTGACTTCAGACTATACTACAAAGCTACAGTAATCAAGACATTATGGTACTGGCACAAAAACAGAAAGATAGATCAATGAAACAAGATAGAAAGCCCAGAGATTAACCCATGCACATATGGTCACCTTATCCTTGATAAAGGAGGCAGGAATGTACAGTGGAGAAAGGACAGCCTCTTCAATAAGTGGTGCTGGGAAAACTGGACAGGTACATGTAAAAGTATGAGATTAGATCACTCCCTAACACCATACACAAAAATAAGCTCAAAATGGATTAAAGACCTAAATGTAAGGCCAGAAACTATCAAACTCTTAGAGGAAAAGATAGGCAGAACACTCTATGACATAAATGACAGCAAGATCCTTTTTGACCCACCTCCTAGAGAAATGGAAATAAAAACAAAAATAAACAAATGGGACCTAATGAAACTTAAAAGCTTTTGCACATCAAAGGAAACCATAAACAAGACCAAAAGACAACCCTCAGAATGGGAGAAAATATTTGCAAATGAAGCAACCGACAAAAGATTAATCTCCAAAATTTACAAGCAGCCCATGCAGCTCAATAACAAAAAAACAAACAACCCAATCCAAAAATGGGCCAAAGACCTAAATAGACATTTCTCCAAAGAAGATATACAGACTGGCAACAAACACATGAAAGAATGCTCAACATCATCAATCATTAGAGAAATGCAAATCAAAACTGCAATGAGATATCATCTCACACCAGTCAGAATGGCCATCATTAAAAAAATCTAGAAACAATAAATGCTGCAGAGGGTGTGGAGATAAGGGAACCCTCTTCCACTGCTAGTGGGAATGTGAATTGGTACAGCCACTATGGAGAACCGTATGGAGGTTCCTTAAAAAACTACAAATAGAACTACCATATGACCCAGCAATCCCACTACTGGGCATATACCCTGAGGAAACCACAATGCAAAAAGAGTCATGTACCAAAATGTTCATTGCAGCTCTATATACAATAGCCCGGAGACGGAAACAACCTACATGCCCATCATTGGATGAATAGATAAAGAAGATGTGGCACATATACACAATGGAATATTACTCAGCCATAAAAATAAACAAAATTGAGCTATTTGTAATGAGGTGGATAGACCTAGAGTCTGTCATACAGAGTGAAGTAAGTCAGAAAGAGAAAGACAAATACTGTATGCTAACATGTATATATGGAATTTAACAAAAAGAAATGTCATGAACAACCTAGGGGTAAGACAGGAATAAAGACACAGACCTGCTAGAGAACGGACTTGAGGATATGGGGAGGGGGAAGGGTGAGCTGTGAGAAAAGGAGAGAGAGGCATGGACATATACACACTACCAAACATAAGGTAGATAGCTAGTGGGAAGCAGCCGCATAGCACAGCGAGATCAGCTCAGTGCTTTGTGACCGCCTGGAGGGGTGGGATAGGGAGGGTGGGAGGGAGGGAGATGCAAGAGGGAAGAGATATGGAAACATATGTATATGTATAACTGATTCACTTTGTTATAAAGCAGAAACTAACACAGTATTGTAAAGCAATTATACCCCAATAGAGATGTTAAAAAAAAGATGTGGCACATATATACAATGGAATATTACTCAGCCATAAAAAGAAACGAAATTGAGTTATTTGTAGTGAGGTAGACAGACCAGAGTCTGTCATACAGAGTGAAGTAAGTCAGAAAAAGAAAAACAAATACTGTATGCTAACAGATATATATGGAATCTAAAAAACAATGGTTCTGAAGAAACAGGGGCAGGACAGGAATAAAGATGCAGACATAGAGAATGGACTTGAGGACATGGGAGGGGATAGGGTAAGCTGGGATGAAGTGAGAGAGTGGCATGGACATACATACACTACCAAATGTAAAATAGATAGCTAGTGGGAAGCAGCTGCATGGCACAGGGAGTTCAGCTCAGTGCTTTGTGACAACCTAGAGGGGTGGGATATGGAGGGTGGGAGGGAGATGTAAAAGGGAAAGGATATGGGGATATATGTATACATATAGCTGATTCACTTTGTTATATAGCAGAAACAGAACATTGTAAAGCAATTATACTCCAATAAAGATGTTAAAAAAAAAAGAAGCAACCCATCTCCTGGACTTCCCTGGTGGTGCAGTGGATAGGCATCCGCCTGCCAATGTAGGGGAAACGGGTTTGATCTCTGGTCTGGGAGCATCCCATATGCGGTTGAGCAACTAAGCCCATGCGCCACAACTACTGAGCTTGAGCTCTAGAGCCCACATGCCACAGCTACTGAGCCCACGTGCCACAACTACTGAAGCCTGCACACCTAGAGTCCGTCCTCTGCAACAAAACAAGACACTGCCAGGAGAAGCCCACGCACGCAACGAAGAGTAGCCCCCATTTGCCAAAACTAGAGGAAGCCCGCACGCAGCATCGAAGACCCAACACAGCCAAAAATAAATAAAATTAAATCTTAAAAAAAAAGAAAGCCACCTATCTAGATATTTCCCAAGATTTGACCAATAGGTGACTGAGGTCTCTGAAAGCCAATCTGGATGGACCCTGTAATATCTGGCACAATTGGAAATCAATAACACTTTGATAAATATAGACTATATTGAGAGTATTTAGCTTTGAGTATTTAATGATAAGCAGGACAGGTGTGTAGGCTCGAAGAAAGATTTTATCTTAAAGAAATTTTATATTTTCCCCAGTTTTAATACTTCTTTCACCCCCTAGAATTATTGAACTATATGTAAGAGCCAGGGGATTTTTTTTTTTTAAGATTTCAGTTGTTGCTCTTTTTTGGGTCACTTTTAGGTTATAACGTTTTTGCGTGTGTGTGAAAAAGAAGGAAAGTAAGAGCAGAAAAGGAAAGAAGGAAGGAAAGGAGCAACATTTTGTTGTTGGAGTTGATCATCTTTTATACCTTATCCTTCTATATCTTTGCATTTTTACTCCCCCCCAAAAAATAAAATAAAATAAAAAGTATCAATTCTTTATCATATATCCCATGCTCTGAGTGTTGTATACATATTAACTAATATAATGCCAAAGACAACTCTGTGAGTTTGGTACTATTATCATCTTTATTTTACAGTTGAAGAAACTGAGGCACAGAGAGTTTAAGAAATTTGTCCAGGTTTGGCTCCTAAGCCTTAAATGGCATTTCAAACCTGGGCCATCTGGTTCCAAAAGCCATGTTTTTAATTCACTCAACATCTTCAAATTTTACTAAGTGAATTTATTGTTTATTTATTTAATTCAAATGCATTGGATTATCATTAACTGCTCAAAGTAGCTACATTTGCAAACTCTTTAAAAACAAGACCTGCCTTCCTCGTGTGCATGAGTGTGAAAAATGATAGACACATATTCCCTTTGTAATTTTCACCTTTTATAGACAAAAGTGTTGGAAGGAATAAAAACAAGAATAAACAAGCAAACCACAAGAAAAGAAACAAGGAAAACATGTTATAGGGTCAGATAGACCTGAGTCTGAGTGCTCGCTCTGGCTTTTGGGTGAGTTATGACTCTGGTAGTTTCCTCGTGTGTGAGTGGGGCTCCCCTGCCCTTCCCCACAGGTCCTGGGAAGTCAGTGCATTTCTGAACTGTGAGGACCTGTCTCAGAATAGGGGAAGCAGTGAAACTCTGGGGTGTTGGAATCAGACAGGCTGGGGTTTGAAACCCTTGCCGGCAGACTCCTCAGTCTGTAACTTGGGGCCAATGGGTGTGAGAACTAGATGAGCTACGTTTGTCACGTCAGAACTGTGGCCATGACGATGCTGGTGTGGGTCCTCCTCCACCTCCTCTACCTGCTCCGTTCACGCCCCACCCCCCTCAGGGAGAAGCTGGCATGCTTGTGTCCCCTCATTTTATTTTTATTATGGAATAATTCGAATAGAGTAAATTCGCCATTTTTAGTGCACATTTCTGCGAGTTTTCATAGATGCACGCAGTTGCATGACCACAAGGACAAGACATAGAACATTTCTATCGCCCCCCCCCACCCCGCCCAAATTCCCACCTACTCCTTTAAGTCAGCTCCTATCCCAACTCCCAGGCCACCACTGGTTTGTTTTCTGTCTCCATCCTATTGTTTTTTCCAGGATGTTACATGAATAAAATTATATAGCAGGTAGTATTTTGAGTGTGGCTTCTTTCATGTAATAGAATGCATTTGAGATTCATCTTCAGTAGAATTTTATTTACTCTTAAAAGTATACTTTTTTCCCCCTCTGTTCCTTCATGTTGATGTTGATAGATAAATAATTAAGGGTGAGATCTCAAAAGTTCCTCTTACACTCAGAGATGATTCTATTCTTTGATTCATCGACATGTTAGCAAAAACCCCAAACCAAACTAAACCAAAACAAAACAACAGAACACTGGAGTATTTGTGTCAACATATTTAGCATAGTATCCCCTGACAAGAAAAATCTTAATATCCCCTTTGTAATTTTTGCACAATAAAAATAAAAGGGAAAAAAAGAAAAAGACTCACTACTTTGACTTTTTTTTCAACTTACCCATTCATTTTACAGGAATGCTTTCTTTAGTGACTTGGTGACACAAATCTGCAGCATCTCATTTGGGCTTTGGAGACTATTTTCAGCTACTTATATCCTCTGCATCTAGCATAATGTGATTTATATGTGCATGCTGACTCCATACATACTAGCTGGCAATGGACTGAGATGAAGCCTGCTGAGGAGAATCCGATGACAGTAGGAACCCAGGAAGATCAACGAGTTTAGGGAAAATGGATTTTTTTTCATGTTTTTTTCCACTTTAACTCTTAGACACGCCAAATCTTGGCTTCCTAGCACTTACTGCCAATTCTTAAACAAGGAGTTGGAGAAAAAGGGGATATAATGGAATTGTTTTCTTTCTTTGAAATTGGAGTGGGGAATAGGAAGGGAAGGTCAAAGATGATTGAAATGAAATAGATGTAGCAGTTTGGGAGAATTGAAGCTATTAAGCTTTTTTACTGATTTACTGCAATGATTCTTCCAAACTACAATTCCAGACTTCAAAGGCATTATTATTTCTAAATCTATGGTTGGCACTTTCACTCTCTGCTGCTCTGGAAATTGCTGCTTGTTTCCCAATCCATTTTGATGAAAATGCAGTAGCCCAGCCCACAAGCCATTGAGCTAGATGTAGAGAACTCAGTGGTAAGAAAAACAGCCTGCTCTTGCCCTCATGGAATTTACAAGCTAGTGGGATTTTGTGAATATCTTATAAACTCATGATAACTTCCCAAGACCCTATAGGTACCATGATATCAATGTACCACAAAAGCACCCTCCAAAATATGACACTCAATTTGACAGGAGGAGGAAAATATAGGAAGTGGTGTGTTTGGTTTCAAAAATGAAAGAAGAGGGACTCTAGAGATTTTGAAGCTTTAATATTGTTTCATTATTATTTTTGCAGTCTACATTTTCTTTTATTTTCAGCTTCACTGAGGTATAACTTATAAATAAAATTGTAAGATATTTGAAGTGTACAATGTGGTAATTTTTTGTTGTTTTTTTAAATTAATTTTTATTAGAGTATAGTTGCTTTACAATGTTGTGTTAGTTTCTACCGTACTGCAAAGTGAATCAGCTATACTTATACATATATCCCCTCTTTTTTGGATTTCCTTCTCATTTAGGTCACCACAGAGCACTGAGTAGATTTCCCTGAGCTATACTGTAGGTTTTCATTATCTATTTTATATATAGTATTAATAATGTATATATGTCAATCCCAATCTCCCAATTCATCCCAAACCCCCCCCCTTCCTCCCTTGGTGTCCATACATTTGTTTTCTATGTCTGTGTCTCTATTTCTGCTTTGCCAATAAGATGATCTATACCATTTTTCTAGATTCCACATATATGCGTTAATTTATGATACTTGTTTTTCTCTTTCTGACTTCTTCACTCTGTATGACAGTCTCTAGGTCCACCAACATCTCTGCAAATGACCCAGTTTTGTTCCCTTTTATGGCTGAGTAATATTCCATTGTATATATGTACCATATCTTCTTTATCCATTCCTCTGTTGATGGACATTTAGGTTGCTTCCATGTCCTGGCTATTGTAAATAGTGCTGCAGTGAACATTGGTATGCATGTCTTTTTGAATTATGGTTTTCTCTGGGTATATGCACAGGAGTGGGATTGCTGGGTCATATGGTAGTTCTATTTTTAGTTCTTTAAGGAACCCCCATACTGTTCTCCATAGCGGCTGTATCAATATACATTTCCACCAATGGTGCAAGAGGATTCCCTTTTCTCCACACCCTCTTTAGCATTTGTTATTTATACATTTTTTTATACACTTTTTAATGATGGCCATTCTGACCCATGTGAGGTGATACCTCATTGTAGTTTTGATTTGCATTTCTCTGATAATTAGTGATGTTGAGCATCTTTCCATGTGTTTGATGGTCATCTGTATGTTTGGAGAAATGTCTGTTTAGATCTTCTGCCCATTTTTTGATTGGGTTGTGTGTTTTTTTAATAAATTTGTTTATTTTATTTATTTATTTTTGACTGCTCTGGGTCTTCATTGTTGTGTGTGGGCTTTCTCTAGTTGCGGTGAGTGGGGGTTACTCTTTGTTGTGGTGCGCAGGCTTCTCATTGCAGTGGCTTCTCTTGTTGTGGAGCACGGGCTCTAGGCACACAGGCTTCAGTAGTTGTGGTTCATGGGCTCAGTAGTTGTGGCTCACGGGCTCTAGAGTGCAGACTCAGTAGTTGTGGTACATGGGCTTTGTTGCTCCATGGCATGTGGGATCTTCCCAGACCAGGGCTCAAACCCATGCCCCCTGCATTGGCAGGTGGATTCTTAACCACTGTGCCACCGGGGAAGTCCAAGGTTGTGTGTTTTTTGATATTGAGCTTCATGAGCTATTTGTATATTTTGGAGATTAATCCTTTGTCATTTGCTTCGTTTGCAAATATTTTCTCCCATTCTGAGATTGTCTTTTCATCTTGTTTATGGTTTTGCTGTGCAAAAGCTTTTAAGTTTAATTAGGTCCCATTTGTTTATATTTGTTTTTATTTTCATTACTCTAGGAGGTGGGTCAAAAAGGATCTTGCTACAATTTATGTCAAAGAGTACTTTTCCTACATTTCCTCTAAGAGTTTTATAGTGTCTGGTCTTACATTCAGATATTAATCCATTTTGGGTTTATTTTTGTATATGGTGTTAGGGAGTGTTCTAATTTCATTCTTTTATATGTAGCTGTACAGTTTTCCCAGCACCACTTACTGAAGAGGCTGTCTTTTCTCTATTGTATATTATTGCCTCCTTTTTCATAGATTAGGTGACCATAGGTGCATAAGTTTATATCTGGGCTTTCTATCCTGTTCCATTGGTCTATGTTTCTGTTTTTGTGCTAGTATAATACTGTTTTGATGGCTGTAGCTTTGTAGTATAGTCTGAAGTCAGGGAGCCTGATTCCTCCAGCTCCTTTTTTCTTTCTCAAGATTGCTTTGGCTATTCGGGGTCTTTTGTGTTTCCATACAAACTGTAAAATTTTCTGTTCTAGTTCTGTGAAAAATTCCATTGAATTTGATAAGGATTGCATTGAATCTGTTTACACATGACAACAACAACAACAACAAAGCAAAAATGATTTACCAGTTGAATTTAGGGAAAATTAGAGTAGGTAAATTGAAATACTAGAGAAAAGTTAAAGTAAGATTTAAAAAGTTGGAATCTCAAATGCATCGTGTAAGAATTGTATTCTATACAGATGTATGGTCATAAATTTAGATCTGCTCTGATTAGTAACAGAGAACAAGATTTGTCCCATGATTCACAGCACAAATACCATAAAAGCAAAAGAACTGCTTAGAAGAATCAAAACTGTTCTTGGTACTGAGATATAGGACAAATTTCTTCACTGAGTCCCTTGAGGAAATAACAAAGTTGGTGTTAATATAAGTAAATGTTCATTTCTATTGTCAGAATTATCACCTGTAGTAACTTGAATACAGGAGGTTTGCAAAGAGAACATTTATGAGTATCCTTGTTTTCTGTTGTTCTCTGAAAATGCCATGTGTCCCCATATAGCAGACTTATCTAGATGCTTTACCAGTAAAGATGGGGAGTGTGGCTTCTTGAAAGCACCAGAAGACACGTAGAGGAAGCCTGGTCTCAGGAGGTCTGGTTGTAGGAGAGAGCTCTGACCAGTGCTCTTCTTGCCAGTCCCCAGGGATGGAGTCATTTGGTGGCAGTACTGAAGGTGACCCAACTTGTCCTGGCCAGTACACTGCAGACCTCTTACACTCAAGGAGCCATCTCTCCTACTGTCTGCTGTTCCTGACAATCTGCTTAGGCCTTGGTTTCCATGATATCATCCATTCTCCCATGAGAATGGATGATATGAGTCATGAGTCATGAGTCATGGGATGAAGGGTCTCCTCTCTTCCAGGCTAAGTTCTGAAATAAAGCCAGAAACAAATGGCTTGGTGCTTCCAGTTTCCTGAAGACTCACTAGTGCGCTTTTTCACCAGTGAGTTAAAAAGGCTGTGAAGTCCCTTTCTTCTTAGAAACCTGCCCCCAAATTCTCCCAAGACTCATCCAGAACCCAATTTAGTTGAAGGGACTGTTCTGCATGTAAACTATTCCTTTCCCCAAAGCTCAGTCAAGACTATTATATTAAACTCAAGGATCCTGCCCCTCTCCTCCTGGGGCCAAGGGCTATAACCATGGCTTCCTCTCATCTGTTTGGGGGTCTTATCCCAATAGCTTTTACCATCACTCCTAACTAATTCAGTTATCTCATATCTAAGGAGATTTATCAAGCCCACATCTCAATAAAATCATAGCTAGCCCACCTCATCTGCCCAACAAAGTACAGCGGAACATGCTCAAATTCAACCAACTGGGCAGTCAGTAAATATTTTTAGTCTTCTACATGCCAGGCAAAACAGTGATGAAGTACCTTAGTCTCTTCCTTTAGAAGTTATATTTGAGTAACACTTCCAGTGGGTAAACAGGTTAGACTCTTTGAGACCACACTAGATGTAGAGTTTCAGGATGGAAAATTCTTCTACTGTTCCTGTAGTCTCTGAATTGGGCAAGTTCACCTGATTGATTGTAATTAGAGAGAAGTACTTAATATCTCTTTAAATATTGCAGCAAATATGTGATAGCTCCATTAGAGTAGCATTTCTACTGCTTGTTAAGTCTTACTGATGGTGGGTTTTTCTATTCAACTTATATCCCTTCTCATTCCTGATGCTTTTTCCTTTCAGTCTGGCTGGGTAAATGAGGATGATAAGCCAGCATCCTTTACAGAGAGCAATGGTTAAGAACATGTGTGCATTGTAGCCAGAATTAGATTCCCAGCACTGAAAATATCCGCAGCAGTTTATTCATCCATACTACAACTTCGTTTCCTCATGTGTACGATGGGGGGAGGTAATTGCACCTCTCTCCCTTGTGAGACGAAAGCAGTCAATGAATGATTTCCATTATTATTACGTAATAACAATCACAGCATTCTAAAACTAAAATGGATCTTAGAAATCATCTAGTTTAAACTAGTTGATAGGATTTTTGACATAAAATTTCCTCCAGACTAAACAAAAGGTTTCCAACTGCACTTTGCATCTAGACCTGACTGTACAAATTGCCTTGAATATTTCAGGTTGAAGAATATTGAAGACCTAAACAGGTTAAAAATAAGCTTGGACTTAGTGCCTATTAAAATAATGTTTCCTGACAAGGCTCTAATAGAAGTAAAAATAACCACAGAAGAGTCCTTTATACCAAGCGGATTCATATCCTACTTAAAAAGTGATCACGATATTTATGCCAGTCATTTACTAGATTTCCATTTCAGACAGGAAATGGCTTGAGTAAGGAATGTTCTTTTCACTTGGCACTGCATAGGGTATTACAAGGCTGGCTTGGGACTGTGCCAGGGGGTCCTAGAGAAAAGATAGGTTGGCATCTAATTCAGAATGAGGAGTTTTTGGGGGTGGTCAGTAGGAGTCCAAATGGAAGATACCAGAGACTAGGGGCTTGGTTATAGAATATAGATGAAGTTAGGGAGCCAAGTATCTTAGCCCATTCATGCTGCTATAACAAAAATACCAGAGATTGGTTAGCTTAAACAACATTCATTTCTCACAGTTCTTAGGCAGGGAGTCTTAAGATCAAGGTGCTGGAAGATTCTGTGTGTGAGGAGGTCCTGTTTCCTGGTTTGTAGACAGCTGTCTTCTTGCTGTGTCCTTACGTAGAGAAGGAGTGTGGGAGCTCTCCAGGGTCTCTGTTATAAGGGCACTAACCCCGTTCACTGAGAGCTCCATCCTAGCCACCCAGTTCCCTCCCAATGACCCTGACTCCAAATACCATCACATTAGGGATTAGGTTTCAACATGGGAATTTTGGGGTAACAAACATTCAGTCTATAGCAGCAAGTCTCTAAGAAAACAAGCAGGTTAACAGGCATCCATGAAGTTGGTCTGTTTCCGTCAGAGTTTATTCTTAACAATGGCATATGTCATCTCAAGGCTATTTTTGTTTGCTGGATCATGGCTGTAAATGATCTGAAAGGACCACCTAGCTCCCAGACCTTCCTATGGAAGGGGAAACACTTTCAAAAAGGCACTTTGACTAGTCCAGGGATAATCAATGTCCATATTCAGTTCAAGATTCAACTGTGAAGAAAAACCTACTAGAATTATAGATTCAAAAGGAAGTTCAGTTTTCCTATCTCTGAAGCATCCTTCAAAAAACACAAAAATCAAAACGGTCAGTGTCCAGAAGGCCATTTTGCTATTATTCAGTTCATGTAAAGATACTTTTGGGAATTCCCTGGTGGCGCAGTGGTTAAGAATCCTCCTGCCAATGAGGGGGACACAGGTTCGAGCCCTGGTCCAGGAAGATCCCCCATGCCACGGAACAACTAAGCCCATGCGCCATAACTAATGAGCCTGCGTGCTAGAGCCCACGAGCCACAACTACTGAGCTTGTGTGTTGTAACTACTGAAGCCCGCATGCCTAGAGCCCATGCTCCACAACAAGAGAAGCCACTACAATGAGAAGCCTGCGCACCACAATGAAGAGTAGCCCCTGCTAACCACAATTAGAGAAAGGCCGTGTGCAGCCACAAAGACCCAATGCAGCCAAAAAAAAAAAAAGATACTTCCTTACACCGACTTGAAATCTGCTTCCTTGCGACTTCTGTATACCCAGTGATTCTATTTTTTTGTGGGTGGAGTGGGTAGGTAACTTCTCTGATGCTTAGCAAAGGAACATATCCTGCTTGGAAACATTCTGCTATTTATATTCTCCTTTCTCTCCAAAGCCTACCTGGCACCTCCTGAAAGAACTCTGAAGGTTGAGACAGGAGGAGGTACCATATTTTATACAAAGTTTTGCACTGATGGCTGGTTTATTTCTGCCTTTTTTTTATTCTAGTAAAATACACAGAACATAAAATTTACCATCTTAACCATTTTAAAGTGTGCAGTTTAGTGGTATTCAGCACACTTAAATTGTTGTGCAGCCATCACCACCATCCATCTCCAGAACTCTTTTCATCTTGCAAAACTGAAACTCTGTACCTGTTAAACAATAACTTCCCCTGTCCCTCCACCCCCTACCTTCCCCTGGTCCCTGACAGCCATCATTCTGTTCTTTGTCTCCATGACTTTGGCTACTTTAAGTACCTTATATAAGTGGAATAATACAGTATTTGTTTTTTTGTGACTGGCTTATTTCACTTAGCATAATGTCCTCAAATTTCATGCATGGTATAACAGGTCATAATTTCCTTCTTTTTAAGAGCTGAATACTATTCCATTGCATGTATATAACATATTTTGCTTTTGCATGTTTCTTAAAAATTCCATACCAGAAATGGAAGAATCAGAGAACTCAGAAGACTAGATGGAACTTCAAGGCATGATCTAAATGTGTAAAAAAAAAACAGAAGAAACTTCATGAAAATGGCATTCACAAAACCACAATGACATACAGGTACACACTCACTAGATTTGCTAAAATTTAAAAAGGTTGACATCACCAAGTACTGGCAAAGATGTAGATCAATGGGAACTCTGATTTGTTGCTGTTGGTATGTAATTTGGTAAAATTGATTTGGAAAACAGTTTAACAGTAGGCAATATAGCTGAACATAAAACTTCTGACAACGATTTCTCTCCTAGGTATATATCTAAAAAAGTTGTACACGTGTGCACCAAAAACATTTATGAGAATATTCATAGACCTACTATTCATAATAGTCCCAAACTGGAAAGTAGCAAAATGCTCAACTGTGGAATAGATGAACAAATTACTGGTATGTTGATACAAAGGAATGACTTATGGGAGTGAAAATGAACAAACTACTGCCACATGCAGTAGCACAAATAAATCTCACAAACATAATGTTGAGTGAGAAGCCAGATAGAAAAGCATGCCTACTGCATGATTCCACCTACCTGGAGGCCAAACTTGATCCATAGTAAGAGGAGTCAGGATCCTAGCTAACTTTGGGGAATTGGGTAATGATTGAGAGAGGAAATGAGGAGGGCTTTTGGGTTTTGGTAATGTTTTGTTTGACCTGGATGATCATTACGTGGGTACGTTTACATCTTGAAAATTCATTGAGATATATACTTGTGTGCTGTATGCTGTATGTGTGTTCCTTAAAATAAAGATATATATTTCAAAGATGATGACCATTAATTTTAAACACCATGTATGTTATATATGAATATTTATAGAACATGTGTAATTATGTCTGTATTCTTTGAGCGATAGGATTTTTTACTGTTTTTCTATTTGTGACACTGTTTTCATAATATTATTTATGAAACAGGTAATTAAATTCAAGAAGAGACTAATTAATATACTCTTTGCTTCCCAATGGATCCAAATTTCCCAAAAGATACCTTAGATAGTAGAATAGAAAAGGAACAACCATCGACAGATGAATGGATAAAGAAGATGTGGTACATATATACAATGGAATATTACTCAGCCATAAAAAAGAATGAAATAATGCTATTTACAGCAACATGGATGGATCTAGAGATTATCATACTAAGTGAAGTAAGTCAGACAAAGAAAGACAAATATATGATATCACTTACATGTGGAATATTAAAAAAATGATACTAATGAACTTACTTACAAAACAGAAACAGACTCATAGACATAGAAAACAAACTTATGGTTACCAAAGGGGAAAGGTTGGGGGGAGGGATAAATTGGGAGTTTGGGATTGACATATACACACTACTATATTTAAAATAGATAACCTGTAGAGCACAGGGAATTCTGCTCAATATTCTGTAATAACCTAGATGGGAAAAGAATTTGATAAAGAATAGATACATGTATATGTATAACTGAATCACTTTGCTGTACACCTGAAACTAACACAACATTGTAAATCAACTGTAGTCTAATATAAAATAAACTTTTTTAAAATAAATAAATTAAAATTGAAAAGCAAAATGAAAAAAAAAAGAAAAGGAACAAGCTAGCTGTGGGTGATGACCAGAGCAGAAGATAATGGAAAACATAACAATATCCATTTTTTAATACAAAAACATATCTTATGTTTACTTGTTGAACCACTGATGGGAATGCTGCTATTGGGGAATCGCAGGACGTTTGTCAAGGAAAGGGCCTTAGAGATGACTGAGGCCACCTCCTTCATCTTACAGAGAAGATGAGAGCAAAGTCTCAGGGTCTCACCGTCTGATGATGGAAGTCAGGACAAGAATCCAGCCCTCCTGATTCTTAGGTCAGGGCTCTCCTTTCAAATCAGCCCCTTGTTGCCTCTGTGGGTCCCTGTAAAGCTGTGGCACAGACAAGGGTCAAGTGATGAAAAGTCTCACTGCGTAGACCGTTTGAAAGAGTTAACAGTTCTAGACATCTCTCTGAAGTCACACCACTTTGCAGTGTGACTTTGCAACATCTCCTTTCAAGAGGTGGCGTACCTTCCTGACTCCTTATAATGGCTTTAACATTGGGACCTGCTCTGACTAGTAGAATAAGACAGAGACCATGGAGTGTCAGCTGGGAGCTGGGCCTTCAGAAGCTCTGAGCAGTTCAGCTTTGTGTCTGGAATCCTGCCTGCCATCGGGTCAGCGACCTCTGGTCAGTGACCTTGGATAAGTGACCTCAGCCAGCATGTTGGAGGATGAGAGCCCTCGAGGAGCAGAGGTGAGCTGTTCCTTCCATAGTAGGTTCAGCAGCTGACCATGGACTTCACAGCCCAGCCTCCACCAGACCTTTGCAGCTGAGCCTGGCCAAAGTGCTGACCCACAAAATTGTGGGTTAAATTAGTGTGTCTTAAGCCACTAAGTTTTAGGGTGGTTTATCCCACATCAAAAGTGAGTGGACACATCACATCAACCACCATGAAGCCATGTCTCATTCATCAGTGACATTGCAAACTGGTGTCCTTTTTCTCCCATTTTATTTTTTAATTTTTAAAATTTAAACGTTTTTACTTATTCATTATCTTTTCCTCCCATTTGCAATGAGGAAACCTCTTAGAATGAAAGATACAAATTCTAAGGCGGCAAAGGAGAATTGGCATTTACGGCGTCTTGTCAAATAAGGCCTGGACACGGGCCCCTGCCCTGGAAGACCTCTGGAGAGTTGGCATCATGTGACACTCTGGTGCCCATTCATTCCTGCTTTCCTTCTCCCTCAAGATAAGCAGATCCAGATATTATACACAACCTACCACTTTCCCTTTCTCCTTTATCAGCCCTCAGAGATGAGATGGCCCTTTCCCCTTAAGACCCCCTTTTATTAGGGCTGTTAGTCATTATAAAGGAGGGTCACTTTTGATCGACTCTAGTCGTGGTTAGAAGTTCAACATCCCACGCTCAGGACCCTCAGGAGCACTTGCTGGTTTGACAAATCCCTTGCAGAGATGTCCTCTGTTCTGTGGACAAGTAATTGAGCTAAGGTATAATTCTTTCAAGAGAAGTAAGTATTCATTCTGACCTTTTCTTGCTATTCTGCCTACTCCTAGTGCACAGTGTGTGCTCTGATGGCCGCTGTGGCCCCAAGCCAGAGGGAGGGAAGTCTCACCATATTGTTGTCAGAGCAGATAAGCAGTGGGGCACATGAAAGGGAAGCGCTCCAGGATCGCGGGCTGCCTAGGCTCAGACGCTCTCCCGATGCAGCTAACAGGGCTCATGGAAGCAGTAAAAGCCACACTCATCAGGGAATCTCAGGCTCCCAGCACCCTGGTGGGAGGGTGGCTGAGCAACCAGCCAGCTGCAGCGGGCTCTAGTTCCTTAGTTCCTTCTTTAAAACACACACACATACACACACACACAACATTGTCTCCTTCCAAGGTGAGACACCTTTCAGCAGTAGGGCTGCTGCTATATAAGATTAATGAAAAATGATTACCAGTGGCTTTGGTCTCATAATTTTTTGTTAGTTTTTTCATCTTCATGGCTGCTTCCTGCCTTTATTTTCACTGCACAGGACATTGCAGAACACCTCACAGGTGCAAGGCAATGTGCTTAGCATTACCATGAGGGCACAAAGGGAACAATGAACAGCCTTCACAGTGGTGAGCATCCGTTAAACAGCAGAGCAATATGTCTGAGCAAAGAAATGAATTATAAAGGCTGCTATTCGAAGGGGAAATGTCGAGCCAGAGTGCTTCTTCTCATGGAAAATCCTTATTCTGGAGAACATTTGGAGTCTCCATTCTCTTCTTGATTATAAAGGTTTTTCTCCATACTTATAGCTTGGAAACATCATTCTCTGAGAATCAACTCTGACACCAATAGATGGACCCAACAGGGCTGGACACTGCCAGAGGCAGGGCCCCACTGGACTAGGTGGTGCCAGGAGGAAAGAGGTGTGATGAGAACAAGAGGGTGAATGCAAGCACTGCCCGAGAGACAATGAAGGAAGGAAACCTGAGAGACAGAGTTGGTTGTCTGGCATATATTCTGCATGGACAGACTTGTCACCTAGCCTATACTCTGCACGGATGCACTTACAATTTGTCTTTGCTGCTTTCCCCTTCATACCTTTCACTCTTCAGTTACTTTCTCTTTCTCATGCTGAAGGGGTGACAATCTGGCTCCTGTTCATGAGGTATAATGCTCTGGATGCTCCCTCCTCTTCTCATTTGCCAAGTTATCTTAGAAATCTCCTTGAAAAAACTCTGGGACTGGCTCAGCCCCAGGTAGGTCAGGATGAATTAGAAAACAGGACCAAAAAACAGACTTATTTTAACATCCCATTTTTCTACCCAACCCGCTCTCCCCTCCTCCCACCAAGGAAAGGCTAAATTCAGATTTCTGGTGATCCGCTGAAGGTGATTAGAACATGGGGTGGGTAGGTGAGTTTTATGAGAGGAAAGGCAAGGAGCTATGAAGGAAAGGTCTTACAAGCTCTGTCGAGCTTCCCCCAAACTGGGAAGGAGATGATGTGGAGCCCAGTGCTCCAGGGAGAGGGAAGGATTTCAGAGGGAAATGGCCAGCTCGACCATGATCTCAGTAGCTTCCAAAATTGGCAGAAGTTCCCATGCCACAGCTTTGCCAAGCAGCACTGAGGTGCCATGTCTCTTCTGAACATTTCCAAGGGAGCTGTTTATATTCTGGTCCATGGTGAATGGCACCCTCTGGAGCTGTTACCATAGCAGCTCCATAGGGACTGCCCAGATGATGAGCATGTTGTAGAAACCAGTACAAGGGACTAATGCTCCGGGCTGCCTCCTCCACAGGTGGTGCGGAGGGTGGGTGTGGGTGGGAGGGTGAACACTAGTAAACACTAAGAATCGATTTCTCTGCAACCCAAAAGGATGGGCATTCAAAGCCCATAAAATTTTTCCTTTTAAGTTTTTCAACTGAACAAAATTCACAACTACCCCACAGGTTTTCCTTGATGGGAATTCCAAATGATTCTTTTGTGTCCATTTTTGCTGCTGATTCAGAGCAGGTGCCCATTGGCTAATGACTATCCTTTCTCAGAGTCACAAAAAGAAACATGGACCATTTGGGGAAAATGAGGTCTCAAAAAAACAAAAACATGGCTTCCAGAACTGGATCCACATTTTTTCCAGGATATAATATATTATCCATGTTATCACTGCTCCTAGTTTTCAGATATTCTTTTCTATAGTCAAAAATATATATTGAAAAACCTTACTGGAGCCAAGAGTATGAAGAATGTATTTGCCAAGGGTGCTGTAATTTAGGGTAGGTGTCAATTACAACAGCAGCAGAAGAAGCAATGGCTACAACAAAGCAGTAGGTTAACCGTACAATTTAGTTTTAACTTCCTTTTGTAGTTAAGCCACCTGTTTAACAACTTTCTCCATTTATTTCTGATTATTTCACCTTCCTAAACACAGAGGGGCAGCATAGATGATATCTATTCATCTCTTTGATTTTGTTAAGCACTCAAGCTAGTTATTATAGAATTGGGTCTCAGCCACCCTCAAGCTAGTTGTGCCATTTAATCCTTCAGGTCAGCATGAAATACACACTTATCCCAGCTACCCATGGCAGGGGTGGGGGGAGAAGAGATTTCTGCAAGCAGATATCCCTTGCCCTGGAGGCTGCCCAACAAGCCAACAATGAAAACCAATATAGGTGATCCCTGTGTCCTGATGGTATGCAAAAGAGGCCAGCTGCCATGCAGAGAAGGGCTGAAGGGTTTAGTGAGGTGGGCAGGAGCTGGACCCGGCAGATTCTTCTACAGCCAGGTTTCTCAAGCTCAGCACTATCACCATTTTGGGCAAGATAATTCTTTGACTGTGGCCCTGTCCTGTGTATTGTAAGATTTTTTTTATTTTTATAAGAGTAACCAGTTCTTTTTTTTTTTTAATAAATTTATTTATTTTAGGCTGTGTTGGGTCTTTGTTGCTGCTCTTGGGCTTTCTCTAGTTGTGGTGAGCGGGGGCTACTCTTCGTTGCAGTGTCAGGGCTTCTCACTGAGGTGGCTTCTCTTGTTGCGGAGCACAGGCTCTAGGTGCACGGGCTTCAGTAGTTGTGGCTCGCAGGCTGTAGAGCACAGGCTCAGTAGTTGTGGTGCACAGGCTTAGTTGCTTGGCGGCATGTGGGATCTTCCTGGACCAGGGATCGAACCTGTGTCCCCTGCACTGGCAGGTGGATTCTCAACCACTGTGCCACCAGGGAAGCCCAACTGTAAGATTTTTAACAGCACTCCTGGATTCTGCCCACTAGATGCCCATAAGCAGCATCCCCAGTTGTTTCAACAAAAATGTCTCCAGACATATTCTGGGGGTCAAAATCACCCCCAGTTAAGAAGCACTGTTTTACAGCAAGACTCTTAATCCCAAAATCAGTTGGGAGCTATGTTGTCAATGCTAATAAAGTGATAAAATTTGCAAATAATGCTGATTTTATAAACTAGACCAAATTTATGTTTATCCCTCTAAAAATGTTACTGGTCATTATTGACCAAGATGTTTCTTAAATGGAGGAGACAGTGGTGATGTAACAGTTGTGAGGCATAAATGTGTGCTGAGATGCCTTTTCTCTGCTCCAGCCTGCAGTGTGCTACCAGAGAGGGACCCATCACTGTTGTGACATTTATGGGTAAATGCAGTAAATGCAAATTCTGAAGATTTGTCAAGATCTGGCCATACCAGTCAACCACATTGTTTTCCTGTGGATCCATTACCTGAGTAGCAGCAAAAATAAGAAAGGTTGAGTAAAGACCGTTTCACAGCCAAAACAGTTCTTAGTTTGGCACTGTCAACTACAATGGAGAACTTTTCTGCTTCTTCACCTACCTTTGTCCTAACTGGCAGAAGAAAGCCATTTCTCACGGGAGGAATATGTTTTGCTGATCATTTCAGCTGAAGGTATCACACAAAGAATATTTAGTAACTAGCCTTATAGAGTTAAGCAGATTGGGGATGTTAGTTAGAAAAGCTGAAATTGAGTGTCCTCCACCACACTCCAATAAAAAGAAAGTATTTAAAAATTTTTAATCTATATTTATGCTCGTGTCTCTGCTGTGACAACTGCTCAAAGAAACAGCAAATTCAATCTCTTTGGAATACACCGGTATGCTAGTGATGAGTGTCTGGCAAAAATAAATAAGATTAAAAAGAAAGCTGAGAGAAGAGCTTATCCCAACTGACAGTTCTGATGATGCCCTTTCCTGAGGACTAAATGGAGTGAGTTTCAAAGGAGCAGTTCGGTTCTTGTTCTGTCTTTGACCTTGAGTCCCCCTAGAGCCGTCACTAGCCCCACACCCAGTCTCTGAGGTTCTGTGGAGGCAGGTCTGGACCAATGGCTCCCAGGCCTGGCTGAGCATTTATTCACCTTGGGAACTTCAGAAGTTCTCAGAAATTCTAATGTGGTTTTGAGTGTGGGATCTGTGAATACGTATTTTTAAGAATTTCCTCGGGTTACTCTGACATGCAACCTACTTTGGGGTCATCTAGAATAGCCAGAGATGCTGCTGCTGATGGTGATAAAGATGATGATATCTACCCTGCATGGAGCACCTAGTGTGTACTAAATACTTTCACGCAGTGGCCCATTTTATCTTCACAATAATCCCTGTGACTTACTATTATTGTTTCCATTTGAGGATGTGGGAACTGAGGCTCAAGGTGTTTAATTACTTGCCCAAGTTCATGCAAATGGCCCTGGAGTTTTTAACCATCATGTCATTTTTCCTCCCTACCATATATTGAACTGGAAGCAGGGAGTGGGTATGAAATTATCAAGAAACATACAGATGCATGGGGAGGAGGTTTCACCAAGAACATTTGGAATTTTTCTAGAACTTTGAGTCCAGGCCTGTTTCTCAGAGTTGAGGAATGGGCAGGCTGACAGGAGCATTTCGGTGTCAAGTGAGTCTTTGCCATGTCTCAGCCAAGGCATCTTACAGCTCCATAAACATGGAATGGAAGCTACAGAACTGCCTGGGGGAGAATGTTCATAAAAATGATATTTTTACTGAGCACCAGAAAGAACATTTTTGTCTTTAAATATGCAGAAACACTACAGCAAGTATCACAAATTCATTCTGGTGATGCAACCAACAACACTTAATTATCAGCTCCACAAGCAAATTAGGTGAGAAAAGTACTTGTCTTCTTATATTTATTTTATTCCTAAAAGAATTCAAAGAAGATAATAATTTAACTACCGCAGCATATTACTTCTTTCCTCCATCTGTTTTTTTTTTTTTCTCTCTCTCTCTCCCTTTTCTTTAGCCACAGGTACACCAGTTCTTTTACTTTGTTTTTGGCGTGGTCATCTGTAGAGGAGCTTGGATGCTGTGTCTTGAGGACTCCACTGGACCTCCTGGAAAACCAAGCAGAGCTAGTCCTTGAGAGAGGGTTAGGTGGCAGGACAGGGGGTGGGTTCCCAGGTGCCGCCTTGATGTGTCTATTCAGGATGCAGGGGCTCCTTTCCTGAGACCTTGTGCAGGATGCTCTCACTGTTCACAGAGGTGGCTTTGGGACACTGTGGCACTGAGGCCAATGTGTCATCTCCAAATCCTAGCTGCATACTCACCCTTTCTGGTGAGACCCTGTTTTGTGGTAAAGAGGCCTTAGAGAGCCTGCAGAATGAATCCCCTGGGTGACAGGCAGAACAGAGGGCCCACCGCTGCCCCATTAAAGCCATGCTCCCCTTTACCTTCTCACTCATCACTTAGCTCTGCTCCAAAGGAATCATTCGGAGATGCTTCTGGAAGGGAAGTTATGGCCTCCTCCTTAATATTTTCTGAAAGCAATGAAGTTTCAGCTATTTTACTAAATATGCTAGAAACAGTTCTTCTTTGTCTGTTTTCCCCATTTTACAAATCTCTGAGTTCAGTCTGTCACTGTGTGGCAGTGACAGGTGGGAAGAGGCTGGCTTACGACTTTGGGGCCCTTCAAGGGACCCAGTGTATAAACCCAGTAAACCACTATAAACCACTGCTATAAACCTATAGCACTATAAACCACTGCTGGTTTATAGGTTTTCCTATAAACCACTGCCGGCCCTACCAGCAGTTATAACCCCCACAACTTTGGTTCTCCAGCTCCCAAAATTGGAACAACCAGCAATTCTAGAGTTTGTCTAGTCTAGTGTTTCTAGAATCAAATGCCAGGAATGAGTGGGCAGCACACACAGGTGTGGTGAGCCAGGAGGTGACAGTGTGAGCTGGACAGCATGTGTCCCATCAACAAGGGAGCCAGCCTCAGCTCCATCACACTGCTGACATGTGGCAACAGGGACCCAGGTTGCCAGATCTTTCCATAAAATTTCAGCAATCTGGATTTTTTAGGAGAAAGTTTATAAACAGTTAACGTTAGCAAATAAGTCAAGTTTCAGAAAAACATATTTTGTGGGCCAACAAAACATGTCTAGAGGCCAGATATAGTCCAAGGGCCACCAATTTGCAACTTCTGCTCTAGTTCAACTTCATCTTTTTGAGAATGGATCACCCAGAGGGTACAAGCTGACTCAACCAGGTGCAGAGCCGAGGTCTGGTGTCTGAACCACGGGCAAGCTTCCTTTCCTTTATGTTTTACCCTTAATTCTCATAATTTTTATCAATTCAAAGATTTACTTCAATTAGTGGTAATTGGACACATTCCATGTGCAAAGAACTGTGCTAAATGTTTGAAATTACTGGAAAATTAAATAACTTCCCTTCCCTCAAAAGATTGATACTTCTCCCAAGAAAGGGCAGAAAAGTGGGTTTTATAATGTGTCTCCTCTGTGCCAGGCATTTCATACCCAACGTTTCAAGGAATCTTCAAAAATTCCTAAAATGTCAGCATTATTCACCATCTTCTTCCAACTGAGGTATTACAGGTCAGCGAGATTAAGTGACTCACCCAGGGTCATGCAGCTAGAACGATAAAAAGCTGAGATTCAAACTCACAGCCTCTGACGCCAGTGTCCATGCTTTTCTTTTCTTATTTTTTGCTTATCAAAATTGTGAGTATTCAATAATGAAATATTGGAACATACAGAAACAGTATTATTTAACACACGCTTTTTCTACTGGACCATACAATAATCCAGGCACCAAAACACAGCATTCACTGACGCCAGCGAGAAGAGGGTAAGAAATAAAATGTGAAGAGCATGCAAAGTTGCTGAAATGACACAGAGGCACCAGGGTGAGAGCTGGTTGGTTAAAGGCAGCTTCTTGGAGGAGGTGAGCTGTCGGCTGGAGCTGGGTGTGGACCCCTGAAAGGTCGGGCACTGAGCTTGGGTGTTCTCAGCCCCTGAACAGGTCCCGTAAAGGAAATCTGTTTTGCCTACTGTTTAAAACAGTTCGTGATGACTCAGAAACTAGGGGTGGTGGTGGCAGAAGCAGTTGAAGACAGCTGGTCCCCTGGGAGAGGGTGCGAGAGCCTGCAGGGATTCGAGGACCCACTCAGGGTCATGTAGACCAGAGGCTTTGGCTCTGAGCTCCCCAACCCTCCTGCTCCTGGGCCCTGGCTGTCTCATCCAAGGCTCAGGCTCCACCTCAAATTACTTCGTTCCTCTATAAGCATCAAACATTTGACATTAATCATAAAAGGTCTGAACTATTCATCTGACAATTAAACATCCTCTGGGGGTATGCTGAAGGCTCGGTATTTATGTTTGTGCTTTTATTTTTTCTCTTTAGTAACCCTTTCTTTGTCTTAGTGTTTTAAAATACATCAGTAAAATGTCTGCTTTCCTACCTACTGGCTCAGGCCATGGGAAAGATTAGTTCACAGAAGAAGACTTATTTATTTTATTCTCATTAAAACTACCTATGCTACAGTATCGTTTCTTCACTTTTTCCAGAGTTACAACACTTGGGAGAGAGCTGTTAGGATCATCTTTATTTTTTTTCTCTCTCCTACATTTATAATGTTTGTATATATATTTTTTTTTCTAGGAAGCATAGTGTCTTTAGCTAATAGCCCTTGATTCCACAGCTTCTACTTACGGTGACTTGACAGATTGGTAGCATATCCAGGGTTAGGCACTGGGGAGCAATTCCCTGACAGCTGGTAAAGGGAATCAGGGCTCCCATCCGATGTGTTACGTAAGGCTTTTTAGATAAGGAATTCAAGGTGAATATATTTCTTTATGCCAGTTAGGCAGAAAACCAGGTTTACATTAAGAGGTGAATGACAATCATTGAAGATTTGTGAAAAAGCATGTGACGGTACATAGGAATTTTCAGTTTGATTGAACTTGCTTTAAATTTTATATTAGAGATCAGCAGTTGGTTTAAGTGATGGTTTTATTAGGAAGTTATATTTTCAATAGAAAAGACATACAATCCATTTTTAATTCAGCTGCCTCGCCTAAGGGAACGCCACATGTTTTAGGGAACAAGGATTGCCTTTGCTTTCCTGTGTCCTGGAGGCAGCTGCCTCCATAAAGTCTTGGTTCTAGGAAGAAATAAACAACCTCTAGAGGATCAGCCTTGAAAAAGGGCTTAAGTGATTGCGGGTACCACATCCACCTTCCTTCATGGTGTCATTTTTGATTTATTTTTAAAAATAAAGTGATGATATCCCAACTTCAAAGGATATAAACTCCATGAAGGCTGAGCTCTTTCTCTGCTTTGTTCACTGCTGTATCTCAGGTGCCTGGACCATGCCTGGCACGCAGCGACTCTCACAGACAACCAGCAGCTGAGAGCAAGAAAATATTTGAAATTTTTTCTATTGAAAATCTCACTGTCAGATTTCTTTCTTCCTTCCTTCCTTTCTTTCTTTCTTTCTTTCTTTCTTTCTTTCTTTCTTTCTTTCTTTCTTTCTTTCTTTCTTTCTTTCTCCTTCTTTCCTTCCTTTCCTTCCTCCCTCCCTCCCTTCTTTCTTTTTCTTCTTTTTTGCTTTTGCTGAAAATTTTTCCCTTAGAGCTGCATAAATTACATATGTCCTGAATATTAATCTTCGTCTGTGCTGCCCATTTCATACTGTGGTTTCCTAAGGTGAAGTACATGATTTGCTCAGCTTACACTATAAAGTGCTTACCACAGGATAAAGGGATGTGGATGTATAATAAATTTCACTTGATAAAATAATAATATTAAAATTAAATCCTAAGTAAAATAATAAAATTAAGTCCTGATATAAAAAAAAATTAGAGAAACACAGCACTGCCTACAGGAACATATTAGGACTTCCTGGCTCATTATCATCAGTTGTGAGATATTTCCCAAGTAATTTATTGCCAACAATAAATATAGCAAACGTTTATTAATTTTTACTGCCACACATATAGCACTAAGAATCAGTGATATTTATTTATTTAGTGATTTTCTTGGTTGTATGGCTTTTTTTTAATTTATTTTTTCTTTTTTTTAAATTGAAATATAGTTATTTACAATGTTGTGTTAATTTCTGGAACAGCAAAGTGATTCAGTTATACATATATATATATATACGTTCTTTTTATATTCTTTTCCATTATGGTTTATCACAGGATATTAAATATAGTTCTCTGTGCTATATAGTAGGATCTTGTTGTTTATCAAGGGGGAGGCGGTTGGAGGGAGGGGTGGAGTGGGAGACTGGGATTAGCAGATAAAAGCTATTATATATGGAACGGATACACATAACTTTTAAAAACTGCACAGCAGCCCTGTTGGAGATGAGGAGATATAGACTTTAGAGGTTAGGTAACCACCCAATGTTACCTGACTAGGAAGGGCTGGAGTCAAGATTCAGGCTCAGTCAATCTGGCTCCAAAACCAATTCTAAACCAAGGTGCTACACAGCTTTACATGTTTCTCAATGTGGTTAAAATACTAACCTCTGTAAATAAGACGCTATTATTATAAATGAGAGCAGAGTCAGGGATTTTCCTAGATTCCTGTCTCTCTCAGTCACGTACTCTTTGATTTGCCTTCTTGAGCAAGAGAAGAAGGTGGTGTGGGACCCCTGTCGTCCATCCACTGAGGGTCCTGAGTAGCTAGTGCTATCTGTACACTATCAAGGCTTTAATGATTCTAATTCTTTTTGTGGGGGGGGGGGGTCATCTAAGATGGCCTGAGACATTCTGGGTATCTCTTTCTCAGTGTTTTTTTTTTAGTTGAAGTATAGTTGATTTACAATGTTGTATTAATTACTGCTGTACAGCAACATGATTCAATTTATCATAGGATATTGAATATAATAGTTCTTTGTGCTATACAGTAGGACCTTGTTGTTTATCCATCCTATATATAAAAACTTACATCTACTAATCCCAACCTCTCACTCCATTCCTCCCCTAACCTCCTCCCCCTTGGCAACCACCAGTCTGTCCTCTATGTCCGTGATTCTGTGTCCTCTATGTCCGTGATTCTACCTTTCATAGATAGGTCCATTTGTGTCATATTTTAGATTCCACATATAAGTGATATCGTAAGGTATTTGTTAGTGATTCTCATTCTTGAAATATTGTACTTAAACCCTGGGGATGGGAGGTACATCCTGAATGACTCGAGGTCTTTTTTTCTCTCTCCAGTGTTGGTACTCATATTGGTACTCATGGTGGTACTCTGGGGATTGGTATTCTAACATGAGTACCAATCCCCAGAGTCTTAAATAAAACATGTTTCCTGAATTCTCTACAAGAGGTAACAAAGTGAGAAATCTGCCCTCCAACTCTCACAGCAAAAATTGAAAAAGTTCTTTTGGGGTGTTTCTCTCCTTGAAGTTCCCCCAGCCTGAGGAGCCCCATCTCTCTCTCTCCCTCCAAGTCCTGCCTGGCTTTTCCAGGCCTCTCTCCTAGGAATGGTTCCATGGTCTTTTTTTTTTTTAATAGAAATCAACCTTCCAGTTTCCCCAGCTTCTCAGTTCTGAGGCTCAGCCCCACTCTGTCCCTGATCCTCACACCAAGTCCTGTCCCTGGTGACCACTGGTGACCAGGCCCTGGACTGCCTGGAGGCTGTGCCAGAGGAGAGGTTATGAATAGTTAGATGCAAGAATGTTTGTTTGTGTAGTAAAGGTATTTTTTCCCTCCAAATGTGGATATCTCCAAAAGACTGTGACAATTGTGTCACATTTATCCTGGGTTAAAGGTTGAAAACCATGTATATATAAATTATTGAATTAAAATACATTATATTGAATTAAAAATAGTAAAAAAAAACCCCGAAAACCTGATATTTGGAGCCATCATGCCAAGATAATAGTCTATCTACCACCTCACTTTTCAGTGCGTTTGGTGTTAAGCTGTAGACATACTTCTAAGTCTCAAAGAGTGGTTTCCTTATAGGACCCAGGCCTGGTTAACCTTTTCTGCATGTTTTCCCCACCCTTCCTCCACAAAGGCCACATTAAAAACCACAACTATAACTCATCCATATGTACCCATGAGCAAAAAGTACATGAACAAGTTTACAAACTTTTGAACAATGTTCATATTTACTCCACTTTTGGGTCCCTGGAATCCAATTCCACAAATAATATCACCCTGGTTCCAGAGGGCACCGGTGTGGCTTAGCAGTCAGGGCTGTGGTAGTCTGTGACCCTCTACCGCCTGGAGGGCCGCAAGGCTGAGTCAAGCATGCTGCCTACACGCCACATGTCAAGGGTGATATGTCAACCCGTTACCCATGAAAACATTCAGGGCTTGTGAGACAAATGGGTGCACAAGTGCTTTGCTGAGCTGGGCTGTTTTGTTTTTGTTGTTGTTTCTGAGAGAAAAAAAGAAGTGTTTAATTTAAATTAAAATGGTTTTATTACTGATATGAAATTAGCAAAGCCCAAATCAAGTGATGGAAATATTGAATTCATTCCCTAAACAGAACCAAAATTTCTTAAACATTACCAAAATAGTTCCACTAAAGCAAAGTAGATTTACATTTCTTAATATGAGAAAACAACAAGGTAGGTTAGGTTCGTATAACAAACAATACATTCTCTATAAAGTCTCAGGAATACCCAAATGTGTTCTGGTTTGGATATGAAAGAGGGCACCACATCTAACTGGCAATGAGGTGTGTAGCAAACAAAAGCTGTTACTAAAAACAACTCAACAGCAGGCCATACGAGTATGAGGCCATCACTGTCAAAATCTTCAACTGTGACCGGCAGGACCATCATGGGGGTGGTGGTGGCGGGGGCGCACAGATGTGGTCACGTCCAGTGATATAACGTGAGGGGGAACGCCAAAGGAAGTGAAAGCAACTAGCAGCAGGTGAAGGGTGTCCACTCTTCAGCTGTGCTGTATCAGACACAATCCTAAGAGCCAGACCCTTCTCTGCCTTTAAGATGACACTACAGTCATCCCTAAGCCAGGTTCTCTCTTGGTTCTTCTCTTCCTGTAATATATTGCCTCTCTGGTTTATGGGGGAGGCTCTCTAGGTAAAAGTTATACCAGATAGAAGATGAAAGAAAATCAGGACCAAGAAGACATACTTTGGGTAACTCAGGAAAGCAGCAGTAGGAGTTGCCAGAGTGAAAAGTTAAAAGCACTGGAAACGAAAACGAAAACCAAACTCACTACTACTACCTGGCCTTCCTCTCAGGGCTGAGGTGTGGCAGGTGAGGCTTGATTACAGATCAACACAAGTCATAGGTTGAATAAATTAAGACAACTTTCAAATAAAAATCCCAAATTAATACTGAACGATATAGGCTTATGGGAATTCTTTTTTTAAGCCAATGAATATTGAGCTGGGCTGTTTTGAAGCTGCATTTGAGGAGGGCAGCTTAGAACAACCCAGCAATTAGCCACAAATCAAAAACATTCAATAGATTCACAACCAAAAAGAAGAGAACATAAGTATAATACAAAAGGAAGTCATCAAAACACAAAAGGAAAAAGAAAAAATACAATGGAATATTACTCAGCCATAAAAAGAAATGAAATTATTTGTAGTGAGGTGGATGGACCTAGAGTCTGTCATACAGAGTGAAGTAAGTCAGAAAGAGAAAAACAAATACCGTATGCTAACACATATATATGGAATCTAAAAAAAAAAAAAAAAAAAAAGGTCATGAAGAACCTAGGGGTAAGACGGGAATAAAGACACAGACCTACTAGAGAATGGACTTGAGGATATGGGGAGGGGGAAGGGTAAGCTGGGACAAAGTGAGAGAGTGGCATGGACATATATACACTACCAAATGTAAAACTGATAGCTAGTGGGAAGCAGCCGCATAGCACAGGGAGATCAGCTCGGTGCTTGTGACCACCTAGAGGGGTGGGATAGGGAGGGTGGGAGGGAGGGAGACGCAAGAGGGAAGAGATATGGGGACATATGTATATGTATAAATGATTCATTTTTTTATAAAGCAGAAACTAACACACCATTGTAAAGCAATTATGCTCCAATAAAGATGTTTAAAAAAAGAAAAAGGGACAAAGAAGAAATATAAAATCAACAGGAAAACAAAGTTTAAAATGGCAATAAATACATATCTATCAATAATTACCTTAAATGTCAATGGACTAAATGCTCCAATCAAAAGACACAGAGTGGCAGATTGGATATAAAAAACAAGAGCCTATATAATATGCTGTCTACAAGATACCCACTTTAGGGCAAAGGACACACATAGCTTGAAAGTGAGGGGATGGAAAAAGATATTTCATGCAAATGGAAATGAAAAGAAAGCAGGGGTCACAACACTCATATCAGACAAAATAGACTTTAAAATAAAGCCCATAAAGAAAGAACAACCCAGCATTAACTAAATTATGTCTTCACTTCTAAGTTAAAAGACAGGATTAAAGCAGATGTAGCTGAAGCTCTGGAATTGATTCTTCCTGTTAAATAAAATACATTGGTTTCTGACTTTCACAAATATTTATTCAAATATGAATGTTAAATATACTTTATTTTAGGGTGCTTCATGAGTGCATGTTTTAGTGAATAGAATTACACACACACACTGAGATAAGTCACCCAAAGTTTCAGAGAGCTTTTGCGTAGTATTTATTAGATTACAATATCTATTTAATTTATGATACTTGAATGAATATATATGAGTAAATGAATGAATGTAATTGTAGAAAGAGGTCTGATTTCCCAGTGTCTTTCCAACTCTTATTACACACTATTTGGTTGTTCTTTTAGGGGAAGGGATTGCATTGAGGTTCTCTTTACTGAATCATTTGAGCTACTTTGAAGAGTTTAAGACGGCAATATTTAATTCATGTCTTGCCTAAGAATTCTAACCACACCAATATCCAGCAGTGAACACTCATCTCAATTTGGAGGTCTCAAAGCTACCTCAAACTAACTCGCCCAAATCAGATCTATGATCTTTCCCCAAATTTCGTCAGTTTCCCACCCCACGGAACACCAACACCATGCATCCAACTGCATAAGCAGAAAAGAGGGAGTCATTCTTAATACTCCACCTTCCCACACTCCCAAGTGTCAGTCGTTACCAAAGACTCACGTTTACAACCTAAATAATTCTCCGGTCCAGCCCCTTCTCGTCATGACTACATACTCCCCAGCCCAACCCACCATCACCTCCTGAGCAGCTTCTTCTCTTGCTCAAGTGGCCCCTCACTGATCTTGGAAACCTTGCCTGTCACGGCTGCCCCTAAACATCCTTGCTCAGTACCGGGTCTTCCTTCCAGTCCCAACCATGCATCCTGTACATCCCTTTGTGCTCCAGGTCTTTCCACAGACTGATCTTTCTTCTCTGCCCACCTCCAGTTCTGCCAGTCCCTTCCTTTAGCTTTCAGACAGTGTATCACTTCTTCTGAGAAGTCTTCCTTGACTATCCTAGATTTGGTCAGGTTTGTCAAATATATGTCCATGGTATCCTGTGTTTTTCCCTAATAGAATTTTAACCCATCCTTACTGATATATTCATTTGGGTGATTATCTGATGAATGTCTGTACCTCTCTCTGACTTGTTTATAATTTTCATGAGGCCCAGTCTTTATTACTCACCATTCTATCCCCAGGGATAGCACGGAGCCTGGAGTGAAGTCCCTGTTCTATACATTTTGCTAGTTGTATGAACTGATGAAGATCTATGGAGCCCAGACATTCAACAAAACTCTGTTGAAGAGTTAGAAAGGACCACTGAACAGCTGTGCAGTTTTGCTGCCTTGGAGAAGGGCTCTTAGACCAGATAACTTCTTGAAAAAGCATCTCTAATTCTAGAATGTGACAAAGCTCTTGAATTCTTTGGATACAATTGCTACCTGTTGCAATACGAGGTCAGGCTGGGTCTTTCCAGAACCTGTCTTCACATGTACTTTCCTCCTGGTGGCCAGGGAGGGTCTTTGCCTCTTTGTTTCTCCACAAGGAGGAAGGAAGGTTTCAACAGCCAAATTGCAAATCACTCTATGTATCCTAGGAAAAGGCATCAGAGTCAGGTTTGGGGTGTACTGCTCAATGGCACGAATGTGTGGCGTTTCCTTTTTCTCTCTGGTGGAGGATCAGCATCATGCATTATAATTATATCTCTGTAGATGTTCTGAACACTTCACCACAAAATGTATTGATAATATGGGCTCAGGGAACTATGCAAAGGCAGGGTCTCCTCCTCTAAACTACCTCTCAACTTGCGAATGCTTTCTGAAAGATCTCTAAGCAATGACCAATCTCCATGGTGGAGTGCTCAAAGATGAACTACAATTTCTTTCACTGGAATATTCCCCTTTTGGTTGGAAGTCTTATATCATAAATGTAAACCTTCTTTCAAATGACAGCCCTTCAAGCACTTTGAGACTGTTATGAAAGTTGGCCCTTTGGAAGGACATTTTTTTCTTCTAGTCGTTTTCAGTCTCTTAGTAAATGCTGGATTGGGCTATTTGTTATTACAAATGGAAACTGCAAGTTCTTGCAGCCCCAATTCCAAAGCCTAGTTTCACAAAACCCTCCTATGTTCTAAAATCTACCTGGCAATCAGTGCTCAACCAGCCCTATAAACTCTGAGCGATATTCATTGGCGAATTCAGTATAATGTTGTTAGACCTCCCCAAACCTCGTTTGTGAAAGATATCAATTCTCCATCCTCTTAAGGCTATCATGATGGAATGATCTATGATGTCCGATGTAATGATGTTCTGAATTCCTTTTTAAAAAGATGTTAAGGGCTTCCTTGGTGGCGCAGTGGTTGAGAGTCCGCCTGCCGATGCAGGGGACACGGGTTCGTGCCCTATTCCGGGAAGATCCCACATGCCGCGGAGCGGCTGGGCCCGTGAGCCATGGCCGTTGAGCCTGCGCGTCCGGAGCCTGTGCTCCGCAACGGGAGAGGCCACAACAGTGAGAGGCCCGCGTACCGCAAAAAAAAAAAAAAAGATGTTAAGAGGTTAATTTTATTTTCTAATTTTATTTTCTAATTTATTTTCTAACCCCTGTAGGGCTGTGATCCCAGCTCACAACACTCTCCCTTCTATTTGTCTCTCTGTGTCCCCTTATCAACACTGAGATGAGCCCTGCCACTTGGATGACTCAGTGACATAGTTCTGGCGTCACCTGGGTTTGGTGAGGACCTGGCACACGTCTGCAAACTGTATCATGGGGATTCGGGTGATGAATTCAGCCAGGTCCTGCAGTTTCTTTTCTCTTGAGGATTAGAGGCTAGGTCTGTCTATTTAGGTCAGAAAACCAATTAGGAAAGCTAAATGGGAGGAATCCGTGATCTCAGGTGAGGCTCTGCGGTGAAGATTAGGAAGAAGGAAACTGGATTCAATCGTGGAGTTGAGCAATCTCCACTTTAGAAGGCAGACTGCCCAGGGGGCATTTAAATGCTGACAAAGGTCTATCAGGCTTCAGTCGGGCCAACTAACTTTTCCTTCTTTTACCTGTTGCTCTGACTGCATATCAAAGGGATTATTCTTCCCGGATTTTGAAAAACAAAATAAATGAATACCAATTGCTCTTAGAGACCAAAAGCTGTATCCACGTCTCAGAACGGTCAAACAGCTTTAGAAAACAGTTTTTGTTTTTGAAAGAAACCATCTCATTAGAAGTGTTTTGTAACTGGGAGGAAATACACCAAGGTGATAGCAGTGGTTGTTGTTTGGGACCTGGGCCTGTGGAAAGGCTTTTTTTTTCTTTCTGGTTTTCTATATTTTTGGAATATTCTTCCATTATGATTATTATACAAGGTAAGAATAAAAGAAATTCACAGCCACTCTCCTGAATGAAAACAATAACATTTCTTTTCCGCTGAATATAGCAAACTCAATAGTTTTAATTGAATTGTTTCTTTTCCCTTATTTCCCTGTTCCCAACAAGTCTTTCCGTTATCAACATGGGGTTTTCAGCTTAACTGGGTATGTAGGGTTCAGAAATTGCTCAAAGACTGCAAAGTGTAGAATTCCATTTTTCCCCTCCATTTTAATTTCCTTTAGCAATTTAGCACTTCTTTTCAAATCACACATACAGAAAAAACAGAGAAATTTCTTAACACGCCTTTGGCAAATCACATGGCAAGAACTGCCACTGTTTCTATTTACATGCTTTGGGCAAGTTATATTTCAAGTAAAGAGCTTCATCTCAGAGCCAAAGAAGAATTTTTTTAAAAAGTTTTTTGTAAGCAACTAATTCTTTCAGACATGATGTACCATGAAAAGCAAAACACAACCTAGAATTTTATACAGTGATATAAGAAGAATGTACCTCTTAAGAATCTATACTGTTAAATATTATGCTTCTAACTTAGAGAAAATACCATGAAAATACAAAATATTTTTTTATTTTTCTTAGTAGTATGTTAATATTTACATGAGCCAGAATATCAATTTTTAGTAAAAATAAAATCATATTTTATTTTCATAAAAATAAAACTATATGATTCAGATGAAACCTCCAAATCTCAAAGTCTACACTTTGAATGAAATACTACTTTTAGCAGCTACCAATAAGTTAAAAGAAAGGGTGTGATCATAAATTGGGGAAATTCACTTAGTTTTAGATAAACGTATTTTCACAATACATACTTGCAGACTTTGCTCTTGTTTGGAAGGTAAGTTATAACTTATTCAAGGAGGGAAAATATGAGGTCAAGGAAAAACAATTATTGTAAAATAAAACTTTTCCTTGCTAAACTCTGAAGGTAACAGAAATGTGAGAAACAAAGGCAAGTAACTTGGATTATATGGTCTGGGATGTATTTATGTGGTTATTTATCTATAATTTGGAAATTTAGGGAAAAGAGAATTTAAATTTACACTAATTTATACAAATGTGTTTTCTTTGCTCACTCCAGGAAATTTCTAAATTTTGCCTTTTTTAATGTCACTACAGCCCCCAATAATAGTGTCTTCTGTGTACATAGTGATTTGCAGTTTTCAAGTAGCTTCCACTTTTTTTTTCTATTAACAAGAACATCTTCAATTGGCTAAATGCAAGATTTGATGGACAGTGAAAATTCTTTTCCATTCACTTTCATTTAACTTATTTTTCTTTTTATTAATTTTTTGTTTTTTTGTTTTGTTTTGTTTTGAGATGGGTTTGGAAATCTCTTGAGGGTTTTTATTTTTTTTCCATTCTATTTTTTTTAATTGAAGTATAGTTGATTTACAATGTTGTGTTAGTTTCAGGGGTACAGCAAGGTGATTCAGTTATACATATTTATATACATTCTATTTTTTTTTTGTTTGTTTTTTGTTTTTTTGCGGTACGCGGGCCTCTCATTGTTGTGGCCTCTCCTGTTGTGGAGCGCAGGCTCCGGACGCGCAGGCTCAGGGGCCATGGCTCACGGGCCTAGCCGCTCCGTGGCATGTGGGATCTTCCCAGACTGGGGCACGAACCCGTGTCCCCTGCATCGGCAGGAGGACTCTCAACCACTGCGCCACCAGGGAAGCCCCTATATACGTTCTATTTTTAATATTCTTGTCCATTATGGTTTATCATAGGATATTGAATATTGTTCTCTATGTTTATTAATTTTAAACTATGCAATTGTTTCTTTGTTAAAAGATGAGTTCAGCCTACAAGGATTTCTTCAGCACAACCTCCTTTGCTGCCAGTGAAATGATGTTCTTTTATTTCTGAATTCATGGATCACTGTTTAGAACTTGTCTTCACATCCAAACTCAGTGGGAAGACCTCTGGCAAGGGTGAGAGATTCAGCTCTGCTGTGGCTTTGCTGGGGGACCTGGTGCATAGACGTTTACAATTCAAAACAATCAGAGTTTAGCTTTAGAAGTAAGTGGAGAATGAGAAGAGTCCTACCACTTTAAGAAAGCAATACACGCACACACACACAGGTGAAATGGAGGTAGTATTTCTGGTTTTATTTCATTATTTGTATTAGACTATTTTTATTATTATTATTTATTTTTATTAGCTTATGTTGCATTGGGAAGATTTCTTTAAGTATGGCGTTTTCCTGATGCATTTAGAATATGATTGACCTGGTCAATATTCTTAAAGAATAATTGTTGTAGAAATTAATGTGCTCTTTCATCAACTAGTTCTGGTTGTTTTAAACCAAATCCTCTATGTAGGAATTAAGCTGGAAATGAGATCAACACTTGCTTAGGGCACTGACACTTTCTTGGGCTCTATTTTCTCATTTGTATTATAACCCTGAGAACAAGGGGTAACCTTTGCAGTGCCCGCCTTACCTTCCTATCAGCCTTCTTATATGTACGTGGTTAGATAATATCATTTTTTTGCCAAGGTGGCTAATGGTGCACCCAATATGTGTATTGTCCCTTTCAAAGGCCCCAGCTAACCACTTACATTACCATCCACTTCCCATCATGAAGTGTGAACAGAAGGGATGGATGTCACTTTTGGGCCAAAGTTTTTAAGAAGTGGGTATACCTTCTTCTATTCATCGGAAACAGAATCCCCAAAGCCCCAGAGGGTGATAGAACCCAAGATGGAAGGAACCTTGAGAGAATATAAAAAAGCAGGAACCCTGGCTCTTCCCCTCACTGGCTCTGATCTGAAGCGTGTTTTTTGGCTTAATCTTCTAGTTGGAGTAGATTAGTGGTTCTCAAAGTGAGGGGCCATAGGATTCCCAAAGATCCTTTCATGGTGTCCATGAGGGTAAAACTGTTTTTATAATATTACCAGATATCATTACATGTTCATAATCATTCTCTTAAGAGCTTGTGGGGTGTTTTCTACACAACACAGGATGACATCGTGGCTCTGATGGCTGATGGAACACGTGCATTCTTATGTTTTAAAATTTTCTTCTGTTTAATTTCTAATAAATATTAATAGATGTAATTCACATAAGCAAAAGCTCCACAGGGTCATTAGTGATTTTTAAGAGTGTAAGAGCTCTTGAGACCAGACATTTGAGAATTTTTGAGCTGGATACTTTCTAAGGTTTTGGATAAGTCTTTAAAAGTTTGTGAAGTAATTGTTGTATATACACAAACTAATGATAGCATTTTTAAGTTGCTATGCCTTTTTTTTCCATACCAAGTTGTGGTGGAGATTAAAATACTCTGGAATCTAGTTTTAAAAGATCTCTTTCCAGAAAAGTGTAGATACTTCTTTCTTTATGTATCAGGAATTATATTAGCATAATTCCTCTTTATGACATGGTCAGTTGCCTTAAACAAATTATAAAATAGGAAGGGTAAAAGTATTTTTTCAGGAGGAATGGAATGTAATGTGCCATTCCAAACAAGTAAATCTGATGATTACATTTCTAGCAAACTGTTCGTTTGTTTTTAAAATTTTATTGGAATATAGTTGATTTACAATGTTATGTTAGTTTCAGGTGTACAGAAAAGTGATTCAGTTATATGTATACATATATTCATTCCTTCTCAGATTCTTTTCTCATATAGGTTATCACAGAATATTGAGTAGTGTTCCTTGAGCTATGCAGTAGGTCCCTGTCAGTCATCTATCTTATATATATATCCTATAGTAGTGTGTGTACATTAATCCCAAACTCCTGATTTATCCCTCCCCACTATGTTTTCCCTTTGGTAACCATAAGTTTTTTTTTCGATATCTGTAAGTCTGTTTCTGTTTTATAAATAAACTCATTTGTATCATTTAAAAAAATTAAATTCCACATGTAAGTGATATCATATGATATTTGTCTTTCTCTGTTTGACTTACTTCACTGAGTATAATAATCTCCAGGTCCATCCATGTTGCTGCAAATGGCGTTATTTCATTCTTTTTTATGGCTGAGTAATAATCCATTATATATATGGACCACATCTTCTTTATCCATTCCTCTGTCGATGGACATTTAGGTTGTTTCCATGTCTTGGCTATTGTAAGTAGTGCTGCAGTGAACACTGGGGTGCATGCATCCATTCAGATTATGGTTTTCTCCCACTCTCCCCAGGAGTGGGATTGCTAGATCTACATTTCTAACAATCTTAATAATATACCTGCTGTGCTCATCCAGGGGTCTGGATAAAGACGCTTATTACACTATTGATGGAAACAAACCAATACAACTTTGATTGTGTCCCTTTCTTAGAGACTTTTCATAGTTTCTTGCAGGTCCTTAGGGTTAAGCCCCATCTTCCACAAAACCCTTCTGGATCTTCTCCCTCCACTCCACTGTCCTGGCCTCACCTCTGAGCCCTCTCCCTCCAGCTTTGACTCTATTCCAGGTCCAAATTTTAAACACATTTTTGTCCAAGAAGATGCTTGATTCTCAATCTCAATGCACCTATGCTTCTTTTCTTTTAATTGAAGTATAGCTGATTTACAGTATTGTGTTAGTTTCAGGTGTACAGCATAGTGATTTGATTCTTTTGCAGATTATAGTCCATTATAGCTTATTACAAGATATTGGGTACAGTTTCCTGTGATATATAGTAAACCCTTGGTTCTTATGTATTTTATGTATAGTAGTTTATATCTGTTAATCCTATACCCTTAATTTGTCTGCCCCTGCTCCTTCTCCCCTTGGTAACCATAAATTTGTTTTCTATGTCTGTGAGTCTGTTTCTGTTTTGTATATAGACTGATTTGTATTATTATTGTGTGTGTGGATATATAGATATAGATATATAGATATGCCACAAGTTCTTAAGCCAATCATCTGTTTTTGGGCACTTAGGTTGTTTCCATGTCTTGGCTATTGTAAATAGTGCTGCAATGAACATTTAGGTGCATGTATCTTTTTTTTTTTTTTTTTTTTTTCCAGTATGCGGGCCTCTCACTGTTGTGGCCTCTCCTGTTGAGGAGCACAGGCTCTGGACACGCAGGCTCAGTGGTCATGGCTCACAGGCCCAGCTGCTCCGCAGCATGTGGAGTCTTCCCGGACCGGGGCACAAACCCGTGTCCCCTGCATTGGCAGGCAGACTCTCAACCACTGCACCACCAGGGAAGCCCGGGTGCATGTATCTTTTTCAATTACGGTTTTCTTCAGATATATGCTCAGGAGTGGGATTACTGGATCATATGGTAGCTCTATTTTTAGTTTTTTAAGGAATCTCCATACTGTTTTCCATAGTGGCTGCACCAGTTTACATTCCCACCAACAGTGTAAGAGGGTTCCCTCTCTAGTATTTGTTATTTGTAGACTTTTTCATGATGGTCATTCTAACGGGTGTGAGACGATACCTCACTGTGGTTTTGATTTACATTTCTCTAATAATTAGTGATGTTGAGTGTATTTTCAAGTGCCTGTGTTTCTTACCTCTCAGCCCTTGTGATTCCCTGTTCCAGGACACCCGTGGGATCCAAAGAGAGAAACCTACTACTTATCCTATAGGATCACGATCCAGTTAGGTAATGACTCATACCTGTCTGGCAACAAGCCTTGCCCAACAGCCGATTTGGATAAGACATGAGGCCTCCTTATGCCATAAAGGAGATCTGCCTGTGTATGGCAACATTGTTCAGTGTGTTAAAGAAATGACTCAGAAAAGGGCTTTCCAGATAGCCAAACACAAAACACTCATGAAATATACAAAAGTGAAATCCTCACTTACCTAAATAAATAGACACTGGTACATTTAGAGAAAGGCAGTATCTGACATTTATTGAACACACACAACACACACCTCAGAGACCAGTTCAAAGTCCAGATTGCCATTTGAGGACTATAGGTATGGTTGCTAATTTATTTTGACTAATTGGTGGAGTTGATTTAAATTATGCATGATAACGTTTTACAGTATATTTCACAAAAGTAATGAAGGTGGAGTTTAAAAAGTTCTGGGCTTTTAAGCTTTTCTTGGGAAAAGATGAAAGAATGCCATTGTTTCTTTCTTTAAAACAGTATTAAAACACTAGAACTCATGGAGTAAATATAAGAGAAGTCTGTGTTTTAGGAAATGCATAGACTTCTACAGTCTTATCTAGCAGAATATCTGAAACAAAAACTGTGCAGGTCTCGTGTAGCTCATCTTCCACATGAAAACAGTTGCTGGTGAATGGGGAGGGAATCCAGGTCTTTATGTGCATGGCTTTCTGGGTTAATAGCAATGATAATGGTAACTAACATTTATTAGATGCTTACTACGTTCTGAGCATTTTGTTTCCATTGTCTTTAAATGCTTATAACATCCTAGAAGTTGAATATTATTGATTCCAATTTAATATCCTTACAGATAAGGAAACTGAGCAACAGAGAAGTTAAGTCCCTTACCTAAGGTCACACAGCAGTAAATACAGGATTTGAACCTATGTAGACTTGTTCCCTAGCCTAGCATCCTTAACCCCTAAATTATACTGTTCAGTAATCACTGAATGAACAAACTTCAAGGCCTTCCTTGAGGGGTCTTTCTTTCCATCTGTATAAAGGACTATAAACTGCAAGAACTTTCATAGAACATTTAATCAGCTCAGTACTTCAATTGAAAGAATTTCCTTTTAAACTAAGCTATTAATCTCTTTTAGGAAAACCAGAGCCAGATATAGGATACTCCTCTCTTTCATTCAATTCAACTCACCTCAGCTCAATGGGGAGAAAAGGGAACCCTACACTGTTGGTGGGAATGTAAATTGGTGTAGCCACTATGGAAAACAGTAGGGAGATTCCTCATAAAACTAAAAATAGAGCTACCCTATGACCCAGCAATCCCACTCCTGGGAATATATTGAAAAAAAACCCAAAACAGTAATTTGAAAAGGTACATGCACCCCAATGCTCATAGCAACATCATGTACAACTGCCAAGATATGGAAGCAACCTAAGTGTCTATCAACAGAAGTATGGATAAGGAATATGTACTACATATATATACAATGGAATACTACTCAGCCATAAAAAGAATGAAATTTGCAACAACATTGTTGGACTTGGAGGGTTTTACGCTAAGTGAAACAAGTCAGAGAAAGACAAATACTGCATGATATTACTTATATGTGGAATCTAAAAAAGTACAACAAACTAGTGAATATAATAAAAAAAAGAAACAGACTCATAGATACAGAGGACAAACTAGTGGTTACCAGTGAGAAGGGGGAAGGGGGAAGGGGCAATATAATGATAGGGAATTAAGAGGTACAAATTATTATGTATAAAATAAGTTACAAGGATATATTGTATGACACAGGGAATATAGCCAATATTTTATATTAACTGTAAATAGAGGATAATCTTTAAAAATTGTGAATCATTATATCGTACACTTGTAACATTTAAAATTGTATGCCAATCGCACTTCAATAAAAAAAACTGAGCTCAATTAAATTCATATTATTGGATGTACATTGCATGCTGGGTTTGGGGAAGGAGATTGTAATTCAAATATCAGTAAGGCATTATCTCTGCTTTCTAGGAACACAGAATCTCTTGGGGACAGGAATAGAGGAGGCTATAACCCCAAACTATAATCGCAGGTTTGAGGTGGCATATGCTGGGTGCCGCAGTACTTCGGCCAGAGTAGGGTGGGAGTGGGCAGGTAAACTTGAAGATTTTTACCATTGTATTTCCAGCCCTAGGAGACCATAGGTAACAAATATTTGTCGCATGAACCACTGACATCCCTTAAAGTAGTAAGTAGGATCTGAAAAGATTTCATGGAGAAGAAAGCATTTTGAAATGGATATTTTTTTAAGTTTTAGAGGAGGGGAGCATTTTATTCTGTGGCTGCAGAATATGCCAAGGACAGATACTTAATAAAAAATGTTTGAGAAGGGGATGTCTGGGACCTGCTGACTGTTGTTGAATTGAGATGAGTAGGTGATAATGATGAGGATTTAGCTGACATGTATGATACATCTCTGGTGCGCCAGATGTTTTTAAGAACATGCTCTCATTTACTCTCCAGAATTGCAGAGTTTGTGGTAGACACAAACGTGTTACCCAGCTCTCCCTGCAAAGAGCTGCTCCCAGCTGTGGAGAGTGCGGTCGGCTGACAGTTCCTGTTCTGCTGTCGCCTCCTCCTGAGCTGGCCTCAGCTGCAGGGAGCCACCCACCAGCGTGCCCTTTCTGGGGACAGCCCAAGATAGTGATTGAATGATGCTGGAGCTACTCTGTGGGTTTTATTTGCTCCAGGGCTCCCTCCAGGGCTGGCCATGGTGGTGTTGGGCTTTCACACCAACAGGAGTCACTTCACTGTCATCTCAGATAGATGTTTTCTATCAGGAAAGCTCTGGTCATCTGTGACCCCCAGAGGAAGCTAAAGCTCTGGCCAACTGTGCCCACTCTTGGCTTGGCTGCTTAAGTCAATCTTTTAAGTCTCAGCTGAACTGAAACTGTTTCCTTGTTCCAAGCTTTCATAATACCCTTTATAGAATTGGCAACAATTTGCAATCACCTATTTGCTTCCTCCTCTCTCTGCTCCACAAGGCTATGACTCCAGGGGGGCATGGGTCACCCCTAACTTCCCACCTCTGAGCACACTGCTTGATATACAGTAGGAGCTCAATTTACATTTGTTGAAGGTATGAGTCATTACCTATTAACAACAACTGTTGTTGTTATTGTTGTCGTTCTAGGCTCACAGTATGTCTTTGATTATTTCCAAATGACCAAATAGGGTGGTCAGAGATCAATAGGCACTCAAAATTTCTCCTCATATTTACTGCTGAGGTCGTGTTTAATCTTCCTCAGGAGAGGTCCAGGTCCAAAGACAATTCTGACGTCTTCCAGGAATGGAGGCTCCATGGGCGTTCTCAGATGCCTCTCCCAGTGTCTGGAAACCTCTTAAGTTTGTAAGCTATTTGGTTTGTAAACTCCTTTAAAACCAAAGCCATAGGTGGCACCTTTTGACCTTGTTATATCTTCCTCTTGGGAATATTTTTCATCTTGAAATGTGGCAAGGTTATGAAATATTGAAGACATGTTCCCTTTAACCTTTGCCCTACAATCTCACGCAGTAGAAAACCAGACTCAGGCGTTTCTGACATAGGTTGCTGCTCAGAGAGGCTGTTTCAACTTCATAGAGATGATGACTTTTAAAGATTTCAATTGTGCAGACTTTTTAGCTTTTACCTTTTCAGACTAGCCTGATCTTTTTTGTAATCATAAATATATTCTTCAATATAAAGTTAATATATTGACAACACAGAGAATTTTGAAAAAAGAGAAAACAGGAAAAAAATGTCACATTCCCAGTCATCTTATAATGCATATGGGATGAATTTTCTGTCTGCTAAAGGCTTATTCTTTCAGAGTTGCTCTGAAACCAAACTTATCCCGGTCCTGCACAGTTGTGGATTTGGAATTAGAAAACTCAGGCTTGAGGCTCTATTGCCTAATAGCTGTGTGTGCTTCCCCAACTTACACAACCTCTCTGTATCTGGTTTTCTCCTTAGTAAAATAGGATGGTGATTCCTGTTAGTGAGGTAGTAGAATGCATTGGGGGATCAAGCAAGATAGGGCAACCCCCCTATTAAGCGCTCTTAATATAAACATAAGTTTCTATTATCACTCATCTTTCTCTGGATTTTTTTCTGACCCTTGTGTTTATAGTGGCTGCTGCTGGTCCATCTACATCCCCTGGAGCCTCACACTGTAGCTCCCACAGGCTCATCTTCACTGCAACATTTGCCTCTCTTTCACCCAAGGGCTTAATCTGGCAGCCAGTTCCTGGTAAATACACACAAGACAGGTTAATATCAGAGAATAAACACCTTCAGGTTGGGCTATAACCAATGACTGATGGAAACTGATCTGTATATACCCTGGTTTATCTGCTTTTTGTGGGGGAACACTTAGTCTCATAGACTACACTGGATCTCAGAGCTTCCCTGGTGTCATTAAGCTCTAGGTGCCCACAGCGATAACCAGCTCAACTATACACTATTTTTTTGGCTTCCTGAATCATTTATTGGCTCCCTTCCCTTTACTGACTCACTAGTCCACTCTCTAACTTGTATTTCCTTGGATTACCTCCCAAATAAACTACGTGTACTTGAATTCTTGTCTCAGGGCTTATTTCTGAGGGTACCCCAAACTCAGCCAGTATGAGTCACAATTGTTTCGGATAGAAATGGCAGGCATCCAATTTAACTCAGTCTAGCCCAGATTAAAATTAAGAAAGTCGGTTCACTGACTATATAATGCAATGTCAGAAGGTGACAAATCCTATTCAAGGATGGTTAGATCTGCTGAACTCATTGACTTGTTCTCTCTCTTTCTCAGCAGTGTTTTCCTTTATGTATGAGCTTATCTTCAGATAGAAAAGATGGTGGCTGTGAGGCTCCTCCCAGCCCACACTGCCCTTATAGCATGCAGTGCCTGAGAACGTAGACCTTTTGTCCACACCAGTATCAATTCCAGAGAAGGTGTCCTATTAACAGTATTGGGACACATGCTAACCTCCAGAATGGTCACTATGTCCAGCAGTTGAAGTATGCTGGGTGATCACCCCAGGAAAGGGACAGCTCCAGTGGGACCACCTGGGATGAGGTGAAGGGGGTTTGGCTTCAAAAGGATGTGGGCAGTGACAAGAATCCCACAAATGAGAAAATGCTTTCTGGGGTTGCAGTGTTCGTTCTTGACGGTACCGTACATTTTTGAACCTTTTTACCCCAACAGAAGTACTTGGAACTAACAATATGACAATAGAACCAGTGAATCCTTTTCCAAGTTCAGAACAGATGGCTTAGGCGTCACCTTCTGTAATGGAGGAAAAGGAAAATATATGCATTAAACAGTAAAAATAATAATTATTCGTCAAGCACATATAAGACATGTTCTGAATTCCATGCTAAGTATTTTACACACATGATTTTATGTAAATCCCAGAGATAAACCCTGTGACTAGTCATACAGATGACTAGGATTTTTATTTTATAAATGAGGAAACTGAATGAGTTTCTCAAAGTTTTTCAGCTCATAAGTGGCAGAGACATTTGCATCAAGGCTGGTGTGGTTTGAAGCCTGTGCTGCGGCCACCATGCGGCAGCGCCTGCCTGAAACTGATGCTTTGTGAACATCGCCTTGGTTGGATCTATGTATACGAATGCTCATCTGCTGTTACGTTCCTTTGCAGTGTTCAGACGCAATAGAACAAACAAACAAACGAAAAAATCAAAACACTGATTGAATTCAAGTGTGGATTAACTCCTTCTTTCTTTCAAATCTCACACTTGAGGTTGGAGACTCTTTGGTCCAACACTAAAGTTTCCTTCTGATCCAAGAACTTGCAGACCTTACACCTAGAACCACCTGGCCTAGACAAGCCTTTTAATTTAACAATAGTATAATTGGAGTTGCCCAGGTCACTACATCGATTGTCCTTTTGCAGTAAGCCTACAAAGTCTCTTGATTGAGTAGGCATTAGGTTGGATCAGATTTGATAAGGATTAATTTATGAAGTTTATTTTTTTAATTAAAAACATTTTTAAAATTTATTTTATTTTTTATTATTTTTATTTTTTTCTTTATTCTTTTTATTGTGGTAAAATATACATAACATAAAATTAACTCTCTTAATCACTTTAAATATACAGTTAAGTGGTATGAATACATTCATAACATTGTGCAACCATCACCACTATTCATATCCATAGTCCTTTTCATCTTGCAAAACTGAAACTCTATACCCATTAAATGATAACTCCCCATTTCTCTCTGCCCCCAGTCCCTGGCGACCACCATTCTACTTTCTATCTCCAATTTTGACTACTCTAAGTACCTCATATAAGTGGAATCATACCATATTTGTCTTTTTATGACTGACTTATTTCACTTAGTGTAATATCCTCAAGGTTCATCTATGTTGTATGTAGCCTATGTCAGAATTTCCTTCCTTTTTAAGACTGAATAATATTCCCTTGTATGTATATATCACATTTTGCTTATCTATTCATTCATTGATAGACACTTGGGTTGCTTCCCATTTTAGCTATTGTGAATAATGCTGCTATAAACATGGGTATGCAAATATCTCTTTAAGATTCTGCTTTCAATTCTTTTGGGTACATACCCGGAATTGCTGGATCAAATGGTAATTCTATTTTGAATTTTTTGAAGAATCACCATACTGTTTTTCGTAGTAGCTGTACCATTTTACACTCCCACAATTTGCGGAGTTTCTTAATCAGCTCTCTAGGACCATCTCTCTTACTGGGGCTGTAGGCTGCAGCTCTAAGTATTTTGTGCTTGATAAAAAACAGAACTGTATTTGTATTCCTTTTAGACATTTTGCAATTTTGTTGCTGTTTAAAGATGTAGGAGGTAACTGGGGTACAAGTCTAATTATCTCTGTGATCAGCTGATGAGTGAATTACCCATACATTTGAAAGTGCTAAATTCTCTCATTGGTTTGGCCAATATTTATTCATCTACTCTTGTATATCAGGGTCTGTGCTAGGTGCTGGGGACACAGCAGTGACCCAGACACAAACAAACTGCCCCACAAATAAATATATAACTACAAATTGTGATAAGGATTCTGAAAGAGTTCAAAAGGCAGATTACATCAGTCAGTTTCCAGTGTATGAACCAGAAAAAAAACTAGGTATTTTAAACTGGATGTAAGTTAATACAAGGAACTGGGTGTTTGGAGAAATCAGTGGAGGGGATGAAGGAACAGCTTAATTTTGGGTTTCAGGAGTGTCTCCCAGAACACTGTAGAGCTGTCTCACCAGGGCTGCCACCACAGTGGAACTTAACCAGAGTCAAGAACTCACTGCCACCCACATAGGTGTCTTATCAAAGCTGCCCCTGAACACCTGGGGAGCTGCTGAGTGGATACCCAGGGCCATGATCCATAATTTAGGAAGCCAGATCAAGAGGCAACATGACCACTAATGTCACTATACCCTCTCCCTCTTCACTGTCAGGAATCTGAAAACTGATACAGTAAGGAAAAAACTCACATTCTCATGATGGCACCAGTAGCAATTGCTGGGTAGAACCAGGCCAGCATCCAGAACCTTAGCTGCAAGGGAGTCAGCAATGCAGTTAGCACATCCGTCCTCTCCAAGCATGGACATGGAGTGGGTCCATCTAAAGGACCCAGTGCAGGATATGGATTTAGTTTGGGAAGTAGGGAAGGCTGCTTCAAGAAAGCAACATTTCAGCTGAAACATGAAAAATGAGCAGGATTTGGAACACAGTCAAGGAGTGAGAGGTAGTCCATGTAAAAGGAACAGTGAAAGAGAAGGTCTTGTGCTAAGAGGGTGCCTGGTGTGCCTGGGGAGCTGGACAGCAGCTGGTGGAGCAGGATGGGTTAGAGGGAGAACAACAGGCTGGAGGGCAGGGAAGGCCTGCTCGCCTAGGGCCTTCTGGATCGCTTCTAAGATTAATACGATGGAACTCTAACTGCAGTGGAAAGTCATTGAGCTATTTAAACAGGATAGAATTGATCTGCTTTATATTTATGAAGGTTATTCTTGCTGATGTGTAACAGTGGTTTAGAGGCAGCAGGAGGAGAAATGGGGCTAGTAAGCTTAGTGAGGAGTTGTCGTTCAGATGAGGGTGATGTCAGTGCAGGTGATACAGAGAATGGAGGAACAGGAACTGCACTTTGGAGGCAGAGGACTTGAGGCTGGGCTAGTGGAAGCAGAGGTAAGGGTGAGGGAGGAAAGAATCTAGGCGAGACTCCTAAGTGTCTCATCCGAATGGCTGGAGGGGATGCTCACACTACTTAGTGCAACGGGGAAGGCAGGTAGAGCAGGTTTGCCTCTACGACCTCAGCTCTGAGGTCACATAGTGTCACTGCTACCACAGTCACAGGTGCTCCCAGATTCCGGGTGAGGAAACAAAGGCCTCGCATCTCAATAGAAGGGGTTTTAAAGCATCGCTGCAAGAAGATCATGGGAGAAGGGAAATATTGTTATGGACATTTTAGAAAGTATAGTTTGCTACACTATCCAAAAATAGGGTGATCTTTCCATTTAGTCAAGTCTTCTGTTGTGTCTCTCTGTAGATTTTTAGATTTTTTTACTCCTAGAGATCGGGCACTTTTAGAGTAGATTACTCTGCTTTGTTGTCTTATTTGATGAGACTGTAATTGGAATAATTTCTTCAATTGTATTTCCTAACTAGTTATGGTTTACACAGAAAAGCTATGGTACTTGTGTGTTAATTTTGTAGCTGTTCACATTAGCGAATGTCTTGGTGAAGAATTAGTTTAAGACATTGCTCAATTACCGGGTCATTATTTATTTCTCACTTTTTTTTTTTTTTTTTTTCTTGCGGTGCGCGGGCCTCTCACTGTTGTGGCCTCTCCCGTTGCAGAGCACAGGCTCCGGACGCGCAGGCTCAGCGGCCATGGCTCACGGGCCCAGCAGCTCCGCGGCATGTGGGATCTTCCCAGACTGGGGCACGAACCCGTGTCCCCTGCATCGGCAGGCGGACTCTCAACCACAGCGCCACCAGGGAAGCCCTGTTTCTCACTTTTGATTGTCATGTGACACGGTTTCCACAGTCTAGTCAAGCCCAAAAGAAGATAGAAATGGGTCATTCTTTCATTGTATCATTCACCAAAAGAATCTGTGATTCAAATTTGTAAATCCACCTTGTAGAGATATGTTCCTTGTCATGACAGAAGTAATTCTCCTTACAGATTTTCCTTTGTGCTTTTGGCCCTTGAGGTCTCCATTTTACAAAATGGAGGGGAGAGTTTGAAGCTGTCTGATTTATTTTAATACTGTCATAAGGAAGGCTGGACTGTAGAGCTGGGGGTGTTCCAGCATCAAAATATATTACCTTTTGTTACTAAAATAAAATATTGTTATTATATTATTACTAGTATTTATCTTTATTAGAGATGATTTTTATTTATTCTTCTTTATTTTTGCTTTTTATTTGCTTTTTTTGCTTTATTTGCTTCTTTATTTTTCAATTTCCCATATAATGCTTGCATAATAGAAAAGTGAAAAACTCATGCAAATTCCTTACAAAACATTTTGAAAACACAGGCAAGTAAAAGGAAAAAATATAAAGTGACTTGAAATCTTGCTACCTAGAGATAAGCACTCAATATTTTGGGATCCAAATTTATAGAATTTCTTAAGTAAAAACGGGATTGTACTCTACATATCTTATTTACCCTGTTCTTGTAAATAACGAATCCCATACGAATAAATGTTCTTCAGACATAACGTTTCAAAAACTGCATATTCCGAGGCTTTTCATGAATATTACTTAGAGAAGTTGACTGCATCCACACTTTGGCCAGAGGTGTAAACAATCCCCTCCCTACTCCAGCTTTCCCAGCATTGGTGACTAAAAGAGTTGGAAAATCTTATTACTGTTTTAATTGGCAGCTCCCTAATTATTAAAAAGATTGATCATTTTCCCAAAAGATTCAATGGACAATTGCCTTTGCCAGGATTGCTTGAAAATTCTATCACAGTGAAACAATGGGAGAGACATCTGTATGGGTGAATTTGTAAATATTTAATATTCAAGTTGTCATATCTCTAGGTTCAGTCCCTTTAACATGCATACACTCACTAAATCCCTATTTTTAATCATTGACAAATATCTATTGATGGTCTACTATGTGACAAGCCCTGTTCTGGGTACTGGTGACAGAACAGTGAGTGGAAGTAGCAAAGTCCCTGGTGCAGACACTATGAGGAGAAACAAACAAGCAACAATGTGTGATAACACCAGGGCAGAACATGGGATATGGTTTGGGGGCTGCAGAGTGGAGGGGGGTGCTGGGTATTACAGGGGGCTCAAGGGAGACCTCTGGATGAGATGATATTTGGGTAGAGACTTAGATGAAGCAGTGAGTGAGTGAGCCATGCAGGCATCTGGGGAAGAGTGTTCCAGGCAGAGGGACCAGAAAGTGCAAAGTTCCTGGGCAGGCATGTCCTGTTTTGATGGAGGAGCGGTCGGGGCAGAATGAGGGGTGGGGGCAGTGGTCCAAAGTGAGATCAGAGAGTTGGAGGGGCAAGGTCATGTGAAGGTTTGTAGGTCCTGGCCAGGAAGGACTCAGATTTATTCAGAAGGAGCTCAGAAAGGAGGTGGAGAGATTAGTATGGCGCCACTGCCATGGTTTGGCTGAGTGGCCAGTGGTGCACAGGGATATCAACCATGTCTCCCAGCAGGCCTGCCCTGCTCTGCCATCCTCAGGATGGCCCAATCTCTCTCCTCTAAGGCCAGACCAGGGACAGAGGGAGTGGGTGTCTTATGAGGTTTGCTGGGTGCTAAAGGGTCTGTGTGACAGGCAATCACAATACCTAAGAATGACAAGGCAGGATGGGTGGGTGTCACCTTCAGAAGCTGGTTTGACAAGCCTGGGTCTCACACTTTCGGGGTTGACAGGAACATGCTGGTGACTTAGAGAAAAAGCAGGTGGAGGCACCAGAGACTTCAACAAAATGCCCAAAAAAGAAGTGACAGACATGGATGCGTCGTGGGTACCAAATCACTCCATACTTAATCTCCGTATGAGGTACTGAGCATCTATAAATGACAGCAAGAGGCAGCCTGGCAGGCTGCTGTGGGTTTCACTTGCCAGTTAGGGACTAACTGGAGGTTTTTCTCATGTCTGAAATGCCACTTCTGAACACAAAAACTAAGCAAAGTGGGTTCAAAGTCCCAAGTCCAGCCCTCTACTCACAAACCAGGTCAATGAGCTGTCAAGCAGGAAAGGACTTGGAAGGACCAGGACCAAGGACCCTACGGGTAGCATTGATCATCTCCAGGGCCTGACCCAGAGACCTCATGTGGAGAGTATCACACAGAAACTTCACAGGGAGAACCAGGGCACACGAGGGGCTAGATTCCTTGTGGTGATGTGGTGGTCGTTGTCCTAAGCTCTAACTTAGGGGAACAATCAGTACCAGAGCTCCCTTCACTGTCCAGGCCTCTTCAAGGATGACAGAAAGCCCACCTTTTCCAGGGAGCCCTCCTGCCCATCTCAGCTCACACTCATCTCCCTTCTCTGGCTTTTGTGGACCTCTGGATGGCAACACTTGTTTAGCACTTAATTGTTCTAGAAGGTAAAATTCATGAGGCTGATGACTGTTCTGCTTATTTCTATACCCCCAGTGTAGGAACCATGGTGGTATCTCAATGAACAGTTATTAAAAGGATACATTTTCTATTTTTATAATTAAAAAAAATTGAAATATACTTGATTTACAATGTATTAATTTCTGCTATACTGCAAAGTTATTCAATTATACATATATATATTCATATATATGTATATATATATATGCATTCTTTTTTACAATATTCTTTTCCATTATGGTTTATCACAGGATATTGAATATAGTTCCCTGTGCTATGCAGTAAGAGCTTGTTTATCCATTCTATATAAAAAACTAACATCTGCTAACTCCAACCTCCCACTCCATCCCTCCCCCAACCCCCTCCCACCAATCTGTTCTCTATGTGAAATGTATGAATTTTAAATTCTTTTAAGGGTGTATAGATATTCTTATAAACTTAGGATGAGATCAGATCTTGTTTGTTGTCATCTCTGTCCTTTTTCTTCTTTCTCTGCCATATTATCAAGCAAACACCATCAGTGGCCCATCCATATGACCTCGGCCCACTCCAAAATCAGCTACAGAGGGTTCCCGTGCTTCTTTTGGCTCTGCCATAGGTGAGGGCTTGGTCCTCGTGTCCTGGACATTCTCCAAAGAGTCAAATCTGCCAGGATGACCCTCCGTCAATAAAAGATGGGAATTGGTAGATAGCTTCCAGATTCCTTGCTTCTTTGTGGAATAATTCTGTGTGCAGCCCACAGTCTCTCAGAAGCCCCCAGAGGACTGAGCCCAGCTGCTGGCAGTGGTTGCCCACATATAGTGCACCCTCACTGCTTTCTTACCTCCCCTTTCCCAGGTCATCACTGTCTTACTCTATTTCCTGGGACCACCTCCTAAATCCTAAATAAATTACTGATACCCAAATCCTCACATCAGGGGCTGCTTTGGGGGAACCCAAACTAAGACACTTACCTACGGTGCTTAGAAAAGCTGTGCATATGGGATTCTTGTGAAGATGGAGTGAAGTGATGCAAGTAAGGTGATCAGCAGGGCTTGGTCTACGGTAAATGTCTGGCCCCATCAGCCACTATCACAGTTGTAGTCCATGTTGACGGTGCCCAAACAATATTTGTGCATTCTTCATCTTTGAGGTGGGATTTTGAGGAGGAATTGAGGCAAAGACCAAAGGGCACCCAGGACAACAATAATGGTGGAAATCAACGAGGAGGAACAGAGTCAAAGATCAAAGACAAAGCCATGAGAAGCAGTGCATACTAGGTGTTCGCCTGTGTGGTACCAATGGCAGAAGAAGTAATACATCACCCTGGGCCAGTGGGGAGAGTATTTTCAAAGCAGTGATGTAGTCCTTCAGCCAGCTGGAGTATAAGGATATTTACAAGCTGATGGCAAGGGTCTATTAAGACAAACCTGGCAGGAATGGTCAGAAATTTGGCTTCCTTTGAAGGGACAGGCAGATTCTGTATGTCTAGTTGCGGAGGAGCAGTTGGTCTAGTTTCTGAAGCCTGTGGACAGAGAAGTGGAAAGCAAAGGCATGGGGAGAGCTAGAATCCTGAGGATTCGAGAATCAGCAAAGGTTAAAGTCTGTACTTGGGTCAACAGATACATGCTACTATATATAAAATAGGTAGCCAACAAGGACCTACTGTATAGCACAGGGAACTCTACTCAGTAATCTGTAATAACCTATATGGGAAAAGAATCTGAAAAAGAATGGATATATGTATATGTATAACTGAACCACTTTGCTGTACACCTGAAACTAACACAACATTGTAAATCAACTATACTACAATATAAAGTAAAAATTAATTTAAAAAATGTCTGTACCTGCAGAAGAAGTGTTTAAATCTTTGCACTTTGTTGACTGTCTCTGAAAGAGATCAGATCCCACACGGGACTTTGGCAGTGATTCTGAGCAGTGGCAGACCACTGGTATGCCACCATCATACCAACAAGTGTAATTGGTTCTATAGTGACTTTTCAGTACTAGGGTTTGTGCCTGACAACGTTTGATTCTGTAGAATGGAGGTCCCTTTGGAGTCCCAGTGCCTCTGTGCACAGTCAATAAACATATGTAGCAGGTGGGGAAGTAAAACAAAGCCAGTGACATCAAGGTAGGAGGGGAGAGGGAAGAAGAAAGCAGTGAGTCCTCAGCAGATGCCCTACCCGGGTTGGCTGAGTGGGGTCGGGGCCCCGGGGTGGCTGCCTTCTCTCAGTCCTGCCGGCTGGGACCAAAACAGACAAGACGTTCTCACTGATGTGGTTTCTTGCCAAACCACCGCTGTAGTTTACAGCTTACCCCAACATGGGACAGGCTGTCTTCTCACCTGCTTTTTATGAACGGTGTGATTGCATCATCGTAGGGAAGACATAAAGTAGGCTGGGAAAGGGGAATGCGGATGTTCCACCAGTATGGACAAACTGGTCAGGTCATAAAGCACCCAGAGACCGGATACAGGTGCTTGGGAGAAGCTGGAAAACCAAGCCATCTGAGACTTTTGGAGTCACTCTGAACCCTGGGAGATATCTTTTGTCATATTGTGATTTAGGATAAAAAATACATATATTTGGTTTTTGTCCCCTTTTCTGGCACAGAGCTACTAAAACCCTTGGAATTTCCTAAATAAGAGTGACAAAGGTGTCTTTTGTTATGTTAATGAAGTGACTTTTGGACCTTACCTGGGGATGGGGCTGGAACCAACCGTGTGATTGGAGAGTTCAGTTTCCCCCTCCTCCCACAAGCCACTGTGGAGGGAAAAGGCTGGATTTTGAGTTCAATCACCAATGGCCAAAGATTTAATCAGTTGCACCTCTGTGATGAGGCCTCCATAAAACCCCAGAGCTCTGGTTGGTGAACACGTGGAGGTTTGGGGGAGGGCGCAGGAGCTCCACGCCCTTTCCCTAAACGAGGCTCTTAGGCCCTTGGCCTCTTTTCCATCCAGCTGTTCCTAAGTTGTATCCTTCTCTAATAAACCAGTGATCTAGTAAGTATACGTGTTTCTCTGAGTTCTGTGAGCTGCTCTAGCAAACTAATTGAATCCAAGGAGGTGGTTGTTGGAACCCCTGATCTATAGCCAGTGGGTCAGAAGAACAGGTGACAATCCCTTACCCTGTGGGATCTGATGCCACCTCTGAGTAGCTGTTGTGAAGACTGGGATGAAGTATAGGACATCCCACTGGGGCCAGAGAGAAACTGCGCCTGCAACACACACACTGGAAATTGACACCTACCTTCACCTTGGTCCCTGGGATTCCAAGTGTGCCTTAGGGGTGATTGGGGCTCATAAAGCTAGTCCCCTTTTATCTGTGAGATACTGTGGTGACCATGCAGATACCTAAGGTGTCAATAAAGTTACAGCGAGTTATTAGTTATACTTTGATCCTGGGCATGACTAATTTCCTTATGAAATTTAACCAAAAGCCTGAATCTCCTGATCGCTGTTCCATGTGATCCAGTGGCAGAGGGAAAAAAATGGTTCTCAGGACTGTCTTGACTCCTATGAGAGCTCATGGGTAAAAACAGAAACTGAAAAGTGATGTCTGGCTTGTGTTTGACCAATAGCAGGTCACTCACCATCTCTGGGCTTCAGTACCTTCCTCTGTGGAAGAGACCCTTTGATTTCAGGATTTCCAGGTCTCCTCCCAGTCTGTTCCCTGGGGCTCCCATAGTGGGGATGGCGTGGGAGGCCCAGCTGCTGTCGCTGCTTCCACTACCTGCAGGAGGAAGTTTTGAACACTTTTGTCTTATCTCTTTCTCAGTGATTCCAATTTTAGTGCCTGTGGTAAGTGAGTAATTCAATTATTTGTCAAATATGTTTTTTATTAAATGATCCTTTTGCTGTGCAGTCATTTTAATTCCCTTTTAAAATTTTCATTCAACTCTATGACATAACTCACAGCAAGATCCTTTTTGCCCCACCTCCTAGAGAAATGGAAATAAAAACAAAAATAAACAAATGGGACCTAATGAAATTTAACAGCTTTTGCACAGCAAAGGAAACCATAAACAAGATGAGAAGACAACCCTCAGAATGGGAGAAAATATTTGCAAACGAAGCAAGTGACAAAGAATTAATCTCTAAAATATACAAGCAGCTCATGTAGCTCAAAGTCAAAAAAAAACAATCTAATCCAAAAATGGGCAGAAGACCTAAATAGACATTTCTCCAAAAAAGATATACAGATTGCCAACAAACACATGAAAGGATGCTCAACATAACTAATCATCAGAGAAATGCAAACCAAAACCACAATGAGGTATCACCTTACTTGGGCAGAATGGCCATCACCAAAAAATCTACAAACAATAAATGCTGGAGAGGGTGTGGAGAAAAGGGAACTCTCTTGCACTGTTGGTGGGAATGTAAATTGATACAGCCACTGTGGAGAACAGTATGGAGGTTCCTTAAAAAACTATAAATAGAACTACCATACAACACAGCAATCCCACTACTGGGCATATACCCTGAGAAAACCATAATTCAGAAAGAGTCATGTACCACAATGTTCATTGCATCACTATTTACAATAGCCAGGAGATGGAAGCAACCTAGGTGTCTATCGACATGAATGGATAAAGAAGATGTGGCACATATATACAATGGAATATTACTCAGCCATAAAAAGAAATGAAATTGAGTTATTTGTAGTGAGGTGGATGGACATAGAGACTGTCATACAGAGTGAAGTAAGTGAGAAAGAGAAATACAAATACTGTATGCTAACACATATATATGGAATCTAAAAAAAAAAATGGTTCTGATGAACCTAGGGGCAGGACAGAAATAAAGACGCAGAAGTAGAGAATGGACTTGAGGACATGGGAGGGGAAAGGGTAAGCTGGGACGAAGTGAGAGCGTGGCATAGACATATATTCACTAACAAATGTAAAATAGATAGCTAGTGGGAAGCAGCTGCATAGCACAGGGAGATCAGCTCAGTGCTTTGTGACCACCTAGAGGGGTGGGATAGGGAGGATGGGAGGGAGACGCAAGAGGGAGGAGATATGAGGAGAGGGAGGAGATATGGGGATGTGTGTATACGTATAGTTGATTCACTTTGTTATAAAGCAGAAACTAACACACCATTGCAAAGCAATTATACTCCAATAAAGATGTTAAAAAAAAAACCCTCCTGTGGAATTTTCTGTTAGTGTTCTGATGTTTCTTAAACATCAACATTTCTAACACATCTGAAATTTATTTTAGCAAATTATTGCAAAATTTATTTTTCTCATGGTATGTAACTATTTGCCCCCAGATTGACCCACTTATTTTTGGCTATTGGATTCCCTACTGATTTGAAACGCCATTTTTATTTTATCCTAAATTCTTAGTAAAAATGAGCTTCTGAATGGGTTTTCTCCTCTGTTCCGTTGACCGTCAGTGTGACATTATAAATTCTTATGCTGTTTAAGGTGAAGTTTGTAGCACATACGTCAGTGCTCCCCCTAGACCACCCTGGTTCCCTTTTACTCTTTGCTTCAGTGCTTTGGAGACTGAGCTCCTGGTGGCAAACTCTGTCAATTCAATAAACAATGGCTTTAGTATTTTAAGTACAATTCCTAAAGAACATAAGGATTTTGATTTCTCAGAAACTATCCAGCAGAAATTAAACAGAAGAGTGTCTTTCTTAAAATTTTTAGACATATTTGAGATTTAATCATTTGTTAAATATTTATTATCTACTATATGTCAGACACTATATCCCTCTCTCTCTACCTCTACATATTAGTCGAACCATAAAATTATTTTCACATATCTTTCTTAACTAAATATATCATGCACACTTTTCCATTTCAGCTTATGAAAATTCTTCCTCATTTTGTTTAGTGGCTGCATATGGGTGTGCCATAGTTATGGTCATTCTGTTCTCTCTTATTCCCCAAATGAGGTTTATCGTTGCTTTATTAGGTTCAAAATTATGACAAATTCTTTAAAGCAAGGTTGTTCTTTCTAATTTTCTTAATTTGACTCATCCCTTTTTTAGCTGAATTTTGCCATCAAATAGTTTTTGCACATTTGAGAGGTTTTGTTTCTTTAATTTTGAATGCCACCATTGTTCTGGAGGAGTCTGAAGGCAGTGGGTTTCCTCTCGTGTCCATCACATGTTCATGTGCACACGCAGGAGCACTTTTCAATACGGTGACTTCAAGAGTCTGTCCTTCTCTCTCCCTCTCCCAGCTCCCCTCGTTTTTTGGTATTAAATTTCCTGAATTTTCTTGTTCCTTATTGATATGTAGATTTAGGTCTCCCATTGTTTGGGGAATAGCTTCTTTTATAAATATTTTTTTCAATTCCATCAGTTTTATTTTTGTTTTCAAATAGCAAATTATATGTATATTTAATCATTGTGACCTATCTTCCATATCTATTATCTTTCATCTCCTTAATAGATTTTAACCTCTTTGTCATTTTTTTTCCTGCAATATCTTTGATCTTTTTTTTTTTTTTTTTTTTTTTTTTGCGGTACGCGAGCCTCTCACTGTTGTGGCCTCTCCCGTTGCGGAGCACAGGCTCCGGACGCGCAGGCTCAGCGGCCATGGCTCACGGGTCCAGCCGCTCCACGGCATGTGGGATCTTCCCGGACCGGGACACGAACCCGTGTCCCCTGCGTTGGCAGGCGAACTCTCAACAACTGCGCCACCAGGGAAGTCCTGATCATTTGAAAACTTTCCTCTATGACTGGGACGTTGTCTTTGGCTAAGTCCATTTTCTTTCTTGATGTTTCAAATTATGTTGCTTTCATTCTTAGTGGGTTTTCTTAGATTTTGGAAGCCGTGTAAATCACTGGGAAGTATGGCTCTCTGTTTCGAAGCTTGATATGAAGTACTTTGTCTAAGTTTATATATATATATATATAGAACCATGCGTACCATGGCACCTAGACAAGTTATATACATATACACCTTGTCTTTCCTTTTATTTTTTCAATTAATTAGATTTTTGGTGTATGATCTGGCTTTGCTCTGCCATTATATCTTGACTTTTTTTCTTTTTCTTTTCTTTTTTTGGCTGCGTTGGATCTTTGTTGCTGTGCATGGGCTTTCTCTAGTTCCAGCGAATGGGGGCTACTCTTCATTGTGGTGCGTGGGCTTCTCACTGCGGTGGCTTCTTTTGTTGCAGAGCATGGGCTCTAGGCACACGAGTTTCAGTAGTTGTGGTATATGGGCTCAGTCACTGTAGCTCGTGGGCTCTAGAGAGCAGGCTTAGTAGTTATGACGTGTGGGCTTAGTTGCTCTGTGGCATGTGGGATCTTCCCAGATGAGGGCTCGAATCTGTGTCCCCTGAATTGGCAGGCGGATTCTTAACCACTGCGCCACCAGGGAAACCCTAGGATGACTTGTTTTTGTCTAAAAAATGTCACCTTTAGCAGCATAGTACATGGCCCATCAGTCTCAATTATGCATCCATTTCAGAAAAACCAAAAAAGCAAAATGTACAGGAGTGGGTTGAAGAAATCCAGTGAGTTTTGTGCCCAATTCTGCATTGTGTGGGTTCCTTATTCCCTTTAGTGAATAAATGCACTCATTGATAAATCTGACAAAAATTGGAACAAATGAAAGCAATTAGAAATACCATTTAGGAATTTGTTCACCATGATAACTTTTTTAAATTTATTTTTTTATTGAAGGATAGTTGATTTACAATGTTGTGTTAATTTCTGCTGTACAGCAAAGTGACTCAGTTATACATATATATACATTCTTTTCTATATACTTTTCCATCATGGTTTATTCCAGGATATTGAATATAGTTCCCTGTGCTACACGGTAGGACCTTGCTGTTTTTCCATCCTATATCTAATAGTTTGCATCTACTAATTCCAAACTCCCAATCCATCCCTTCCCCACCCGCCTCCCCTTTGGCAATCACAAGTCTGTGCTCTATGTCTGTGAGCCTGTTTCTGCTTTGTAGATAAGTTCATTTGTGCCATATTTTAGATTCCATATATAAGTGATATCATATGGTATTTGTCTTTCTCTTTCTGACTTACTTCACTTACTATGATCATCTCTAGTTGCATCCCACCATGATAAACTAATTCTATTTCTATTTTGCAACATCAATCTTCAAAGATAATAATAAAATAGTATCTATAATAAAATAGTATCTATGATGACAATAAATTTCAGCATTTTGTACAGAAAGGATCTGTGAAGACTGCCACCAAGAAACGAGAATTTCAAAGCTTTGGTGATGTACTTCAAAGTTCCCACTACAGTTGTTATCATTGTTCTAGTGTTGAGAAATGAGATTCCAAGCAACATTTCTGCTTCTTCCTCCCAGCCACCAACCATCATGTTCACCCTTCTCTTGCTTGTCACCCTCTGGGCTGTAGGGGTCTGCCATCGTTTTTTTATGTGATTGATTTGCTCTTGCATATCATGTTTTCCAACCAGATTGAATTGGGGGTTATTTTGGAGGGGACTTTAAATATTTGCAAATGATATTTCCATAGATCAATAGCAATCTGACTTTTAAAAAGTTTTAAAGAAATCTTGACTAGATCTCCACACTTCACCTCCTCATAACATTTTCCCCTTTGCAAAAGCCTATGTAAAAAACTGAATAGTGAGAAACTCCCAGTAGCAGCCCACATATTTTCCCTCCAAATGGGCTTCTCATCTTTTAGGCAGTTTTTCACATGGTTTTGGCTTTCACGCTTTTGGTCATCTGTCATGCTTTGTTCATTAGAACAGGTGGAGGTTTTGTTCCATCTTTCCAAAGCATGTAAAACAGAGAGTGTAAATACAAGACTTTGCTTCAAAGAAATTAAGGAATGAAATGAAGTCTTAGACATATAAAGGAACTTGAAGTTTGAAGCTTTGCTCTTAGGCTCTCTTGACCTCTTTGATGAGTCAGGTTTTTTGGTTTAGGAGAGGGCTCTCTGAAGGAAGCAATGCTGTGTCCTCGAGAAGGATCCACCTTATCTTGATTTTCTGAGGGTAGAGCATCCAGAGTCTGGGGTGGTACTTTTTTTTTTCTTAATTTTTATTTCATATTGGGCTATAGTTGATTAACAATGTTGTATAAGTTTCAGGTGTACAGCAAAGTTATTCTTTTTCAAATTCTTTCCCCATTTATGTTATTACAGAATACTGAGCAGATTTCCCTGTCCTTGTTGGTTATTTTAAATATAGTAGTATGTATATGTCAATCCCAAACTCCCAATTTATCCCTCACCCCCCAACTCCCACCTTTCCCCTTTGGTAACCATAAGTTTGTTTTTGAAGTCTGTGAGTCTGTTTCTGTTTTGTAAATAAGTTCATTTGTATCATTTATTTTTTAGATTCCTCATATATGTGATATCATATGATATTTGTCTTTCTCTGTCTGACTTCCTTCACTTAGTATGATAATCTCCAGGTCCATCCATGTTGCTGCAAATGGCAGTATTTCATTACTTTTTATGGCTGAGTAATATTCCATTGTATGTATGTATCACATCTTCTTTATCCATTCATCTCTTGATGGACATTTAGGCTGCTTCCATGTCCTGGCTATTGTAAACAGCACTGCAATGAACTTTGGGGTGCATGTATCTTTTTGAATTATAGTTTCTACACATATATGCCTGGAAGTTGGATTGCTAGATCATATGGTAGCTCTATTTTTAGTTTTTTAAGGAACCTCCATACTGTTCTCCACAGTGGCTGCACCAATTTACATTCTGGGATGGTATCTTTAATTTAGCTGTGCCTTAATGCGAATCTACTAGGGATCCCCATCATTAAAACTCCCCAGGACTGACCTTTCTCCAAGTTATAATCTATATATATATATATAATGTGGCAGACTGCATCTTGCCTCTTCTGTGCCCAGCTCACACAGAGATTTCTGCAACTTTGGGTGCTTGAGGACCAGTGCACAAACAGCAGCAGAGAACTCATAGTCAGCAGACAGGTGGTAGCCCAGGTGGAACAGTGCTGCCTGGAATCATGTCCAGTGGGGCTGCCCAACCGAAGAGGCACCTGAGGGCATGAGAGTGCTAAACAGAATGTTTGGGGAAAAGGCAGAGTGCAGATGTCATGTAGTAACTGGACCCATGTGGGAACCTCTTGGGTTGGAAGTAACTCAGGGAAGGGTTTATGGGGACCTGTGATATGTGTTAGCAGGAGCTATTAGGGAGGGGAATGGGGAGAAACCAGCAAACATCTGTTGCTATATCTTCTGAGAATAACATCTTTGAGATAAGATATATTTAATATTTCCCTCTCTAACTTAGTTAGTGAAAATATAATGGTGTAAGGGGAAATTTCATGCAAGAATGTACGCAGAGTTTAGTGCTTCTGGTTATCTTTTCAGTAAAAGTTTTGTCACCCAACTCACAGATAACTCATATTCTCAGTAAAATGATAAGTTCCACTTCTGTGGAACTCTATCCTTTCTCTATCCTTTCTATCCTTTTCAAAGGCTTCCCCATATACCCTAAAAATTGAAGGGAGTAATACCTAAACCAAGGTCTTCTAACTCCAAGTTCACTACTCTTTCTACCAAATCATGCTTATTGTAATAGTTTTTCATAATAAAACAGGTTGCATTAATTTTTATAAATTCAGATAAAATATTATTTTAAGGAATTTTAATTAAACTTAGATAAAATAGGCTAAGCCCACTTTGGTAATTTTTATAATATGAATAATGATACTCTGCACTACACAATTTTCAAAGCACTTTCAAATTTTAAATAACCTAAAGAAATGAACAGGGAAGTTATTACTGCCTGTACTTGAGACAGAAGGAAACTGAGGGGCAAGGAAATTAAATGACTTGCCTAAAATCATTCATCGCTAGAGGAGATTGTGTCTTGAAACTCTGCGCCATCATAGAAGTCATCCTTATAAATATAGTTTGGCCACACTTACACATTTACTGTCATTTTTTAAAATTTAACCCATCATTGTTCTTCCTTCCCATATTGTCCTGAGTTCTTTTTCTAAGTCATCTATGGTGAACCTTGAAACAAACATCTGTAATTGAATAGTTCATTGATTTCCATGAAACTAAAATGAGATCATCTCTACAAGCCACAGATGAATCTTCATCTTTGCCTCCCTCCCAATCCCAGCCTTCTTTTAAAAAGAGCAAGAAGGTTGTCAAAATTGGCACCTTTTAAATTGGCAGTGTATTAGAAAAAGAAAAACAAAAACTTGCTTAGGAAATAATTGAGGTGGGATGTCAGAGGTGTCACCTGCCATGCTACCTGGCAGGTGCTAACCTGCACGGCTGGCGTTGATACTGGCTTTGGTGTCTACTGGTCTCTTCAAGACAATGCTGGGCTTACCCCTTCATCACGGAAGACAGAATAAGAAGCTCACAGATTCTTAGCAAGAAAAAGAAAAATGGTATTCTTTTCTTTCTTCCTGTAGTAGTCAGGAAGATCTTTCATTTAAATCTTTTCAATGTAACCTATAGAAACCACTTCTAGCACTCTTTCTGAAACACACAATCCCAGGACCCTATGTTCCTTCTCCTTCAGTATCAAAATCCAGAATGCTCTCCTTGGATCTCAGTCACTGAAAGAGGCTTTTCTAAAAGGGAATAATTAAGTATCAAGCTACTGATTGAAGAGGATATTTAAAGAGACTCATTAAAGAGGATATTTTAAAATCTTTTTCCACTTTTCTGTTTACTGCTCCCCAAAGATAGCCAATATGATTCAAAGATTGGCTGAAAATTTGGGAAGAAATGGAGGAGTTGAAAGCACGTGGTGCTGATGACTTGACCATAGACTCAGAGAACCTTTCAGTGTGGAGGTTTCATCCCCCACATTGCAAGGGGAGGAGAGCAGGAACCTGGGGACGAGTCAGATGTGAACTCTGCACGCTCGGTGAGCTGGCGTCCTCCCTCCAGTTTCAGGGGAAGTAGCATTTCCTAGTTATGGAATGGATGCTCAGTTCTGAGACTCAGGGGAAGCATATTTTAAAGTTAGGTGGTGTTTATTTCTACTGGCAGCGTCTTGTTTTTATTTGTCCCTGCAAAGTGGTTAGGCTACGGGGAGTGAGAAATAGGACTACCAAACCAGAAAGATCAAATAAAAGTCTGTTCCATAAAATAATTAGATGTGACTGATGTCAGTCATGACCACTCTGGATACCAGGACATCCATTATTCCTGCTGTCCCCATCACCTTACACCTTTTAACCCTAAAATCCAGGTATTTCAAAGAATTCCACTTGCCACTCAGACTATCTTACTGGTCACTGAGAAATAGTTTGGTGTGTAATTAAATATGATATAAAATATGAACATTTCAGCAATATGGCCGGGTAAGAAATGAGGAAATGAATGAGTGGTGACATAGGATAGATTCTGGAGGTGACCGTTGATCTCTCAATCCTGATCCCACCACTTTCTAGGTATGTAATCTCAGGCAGGTTACTTCAGTCACATCATCATAAAAATGGAGATGAAAACTGTACCTATCTCATTGGATTATTGTGAAGATTAAATAAAATAGTGTCAATAACATTTTTAGTACAGTGTCTGGTAAACAATACATGCTCAATAAAATGTATATGGTATTATTATGAGTAGCTTTACCATTCTCTTAGACTATAAGGTCCAAACTTTTGACTTCCAAATTTATCTCTGATGACTACTTTTCATAGTCAAAGCAAAAGCCACTATCCCCACCTAATGGCCAATCAATAATGAAATCATTTACTCCTTCTCATCGCCCTTCATCTCCTTGTCCAGTGCCTCCTCTGAAACACACGGCACCCTTCCTCCTGGGCACAGAGTGTTCCTCCTGGGCACAGAGTGTTCTCTAACTGCCTCTGGTATACGTTCTCCTTTCTCCGATCTATTCCACACATGTTGGCAGCCACAGCTCTGAACACTTCACTCCTTCCAAAGATTTCCTATTGTGACCAATCTTTATTTTAACAGCTCATTACTTCTATTTTTAAGATCTGCCCTCGTATGGTCTTATGATAGATTTGATTATTGGTCCCAATTCTCCACTCCACTGTAATAGGGTATAATACATTTGCCTTGTAACTTTGCTGTGCTCTCCCACTGCAGGCGGTATCTACTTCCCTAGCCATGTAACTTGCTTTGGCAATGAAATATGAATGGATGTTGCAGAAGCAAAGATCTTAAGTGTATTTTTCATGGATTGGCTTGGTTCTTATGCTCTGGATCTGCCATGAGAAACACAATGCTACCCAGCCAAGCTCAACTGAGATCAGCCAAACCTCACTGACCTGCTGACCCATGAGCATGAGAACAAGTGCTTGGTGATGTGGGTCACTGAATGCCGGGGTGCTTTACTATACCCCATTATTGTGGAAATAGCTAACTAGTATAGACCAACTACTTTTCCAGCTTCACATCTGACTACAGTCTTGTGAAAATGCTGTAGTCTAGGTAATCGTGACAACTTAATCGTCCTGAATATGCCCTTGGCTTTTCTACCTTTAGTATCCTGGTCCTTCTTTTTGTCTTCTTGCTGACAAACATATACCCAGTATTTATTGACACTGGGCTAAATCATCATGGGTGATCTCTTTGTAATCCTCTTGAATCTCAAGGCAAGCTATCATGTCATACATGGTTTAGAATTTTTTAGTTTTACTTTTTCAACAGGAAGACAGACTCCTTTTGATAAGGGGTTCATATGTAGGAAGGGCCTCTCTGTTCTAGAAATTGATTGGTATTTTGTGTGTAGAGTCCATCCATGAGATAGAGATTCTTTTCTCTATAGCATGGAAGGGGAAGGAAAGACTCAGAGTAGTTATGTAATTTGTTCAGAATGTAAGCAGGAGAGGCTGGGATGAGGTTTGTTCTGTTCTGTCTCTCAATACTGTGCTTTGGGCTACACCGCCTTACCTTCTGCATCTCACAAAATTAGTAAGTAATCGCTCTACTCAACAGGCAAGTGACACAAACAATAGTGTGTTGTAAGTGTGAAGAATCTAGAACATGAAGTGCCACATCTTAGTGATTTCATCAGAGATATGATTTACAAATTTAGATTCCAAACCTTAAATAGCTCACGCCTCCCCCTATTGAGGCCTGCTCTGAATATTGTCAATGTTTGTCTCTTTAAGTTCTATAGAAGTAAGAAGAAAACCACAGAGCAACCACCCCAGGAGAGCAGAGAGAGTCTGACCTAAGCCCACAAAAGCCAAAAGCAGCAGGGTCGGAGTCAAAAGCTTGTCTTAACGCTTTGTCTCCAACTCACACCCTGGCACCTACCTTCAGGCTTGGTCTGTTTTAACAGCAGAGTGCTAGCCTTGAATTTTTAAAACTTAACTCTAAATCTCTTGACTCCATGTGTTTAAGATAGACTTTGCATGTTACTATTTTGAAGCAGCTATTTGTCAGAGCTGGAGAGGAGGGAGGGAATCAAAGAAGTTTAATGGGAGGGGCTTCTCTTAGAACTGAAGCTGCTGAACTGCCAAGCTCAAGGGCAGTTTCTCTTGCTGCTGTGAAGCTGACTGGCCCGATTCCAAACCAGTGTTTCTCAGCCTGGCGCTGCTGACATGTGGGGTTGGGTGACTGGGTCGCGGGGGCCATCCTGTGCATCGTAGGATATGTAGCAGCATCCTGGTCTCCACCTGTCAAATGCCAGTCATATTTTTCCCCAGTGGTGACAATCAAGATGTCTACAGATCTCTCCAAATGTCCCCTGGGGGCAAAATCACCCACGTTGAGAACCACTACTCTAAATGAATAAATGAGACTACGATCATTACAGTCTTTTAAACTCAGACAGGAAGGAAAAATTAAGGGATGATGGATAAACTTATCTAGAAAAATCATCCTAATAGCAATTAGATAAAATAATGAGGGAATTATTTTTCTAAAGTCTTCCTTATCAGTATTATATACATGTTAGGATAGAAAAAGAAGGTGCCAATGAAAGCGCAGACTAGCAAAGCAAACTATGTGGAAATACCCAGTAAATTAACAGTAAAGCCTACACAAAAACTTGTCTCTCTCACAGAAGGTGGATATTAGGATAGTGTACTGTCATAGGGACATAGCAGACTGAGGGCAAAAGTCTCCTTCTTGATATTAGTGTTCCATGTCCTCAGAGCCAGAAAACTTGAGAACTCTAGCCTTTTTAAGCCTCCCCTCTTGCTCCAGGGACTCTGCTTTGTGTCTTAGTACATGAGGCAGGCATTATGGTTCTCATTATATGGACAATGAGCTTGAGGCATACAGAGGCATCACTTGCTCAAGTTCACAAAGACAGAAGGAGGAACTAACCCCAGGTCTGCCTGGCTCCCAAGCCTGGGTTCTTCAGTCACTATGACATCTGCATCCCAGAGCTAGGAGAAGACCATGGATTCCATTAAGCTTCAAGAAGTAGTCTCACCTTCCACTAAATCCAGGGCTGGTTTGTCTTCTGATGCCTCTGATCACTCATGGAGTTCAAGGAGATTGTCTATTGCTCCATGGGATAGGTTGCAGAAGCCTCTGACTCAAATATTGTGTGAGTCTGCAGTTCTAATGAAAGCCACCTAGAGAAAGGAAGAAAGGCATACCGTTATTTGTATTGAGCTGGAAGGAACTATTGGGAAGGAAGCACTGAAGCTGTGGAGAAAGGTGGCTCCAGGGTTTCTGGAAGGAATTCTACATCAGTGAAGTAAGATAGGATGGGATGGGGAGAATACCATGTGTAACCTTCTAATGATGGGTCCAGCAGATCAGAAGACCCTCTAATGTGGAAAATGTGAGGGCCCAAGGGACCAGGAAGAGACAGACGTCACAAAGAGAGGCTGGTCTTTGAACCTCTGAAATTCTGTTAACACAGTTATATTCCTTGGATTCAAGCTAAATCTAGGCATTATTCATTATTGAATAAAATGCCAGTAGATATATAACACCCCAGGCACTATTGATGGTGAGTTTCATTTTAATTTATTCTAGCTTTTTCCAAGAGCATGTTTTGTAAGGATAAGGAAAAAGTTGATTGAGGTAGGTGGACATTGACTTGGGTGGTGATATGGATCTGACCCAGAGTTCACAGAGCAGGAACGGGAGGTGAGATGCTTAGACACATCCCAATTACACTCCTTTGGTCATTTAAGAGGTGCATTTACTGCCCACCCATTGTGTGCTGGGCACTGTGTTATGTATTGGGGTGGTAGTGATGAGGAAAACAGCGGGGGGGAATAACACCTTTCAAATGAACATATAATTAAATTTATAATTAATGACTGCAATAAGGACCCTGCAGGGAAGTAGAGGGATCAATTGACAGGGCTACCTGGCTTTTTTGAGAGGTTAGGAAAGAATTCTTTGAGGATTAAATGTTTAAGCCAAGATCTACTGGGCAAGGGCACTTGGAGAAAAGAGCTTGTGCAAAGGTCCTGGGGCAAGGAGAGTCTTCAGTCTTGGGAGGAACTGAAAGTTGGCAAGAGGAAGAGTGGTAGGAGATGAAACTGAAGAAATGGGAAAGGGTTAGATCAGATCGACAGTTTTGTTCTTTATCCTAAAAGAAATGGATTGATGTGTTCGGATTCACCTTCAGAAAGATCTCTGATTGCTTTGCAGAGGCGTTTGGATGAGGCCAGGGTTGACATTTGAGGAAGCTATTGCAATAGTCCTGACAACAGAGAGGGTCACAGTGGCAGCAGAGACAGAGAGAAGCAGACAGACTGAGGAGATGCTGAAGAGGATGAGCCAGTCTCCAGGCCTCACCCCATCTGGAATCACAAGTTCTGAGTGATCGCAAAACCAGACTTTATGATATCTATTTCCTGTGACCAGTAAATGTGACACCTGGGCATCATGTTCTCTACGTCTTTCAATTTATAGGTAAAGAAACTGAGGTCTGAAAGGTGAAGTGACTTGCTCAAGATCACATGATAGAACTAGAGCCGAGGTAATGCAGACCAGCTGGTGGGGGCTGCTCAGGTTACCAAGGTCAATGAGCACAGATTCCTTACAGTCATGGAAATGTAGGATGATATGCAAGGTGGAAAGAGATGTCAGACTGAACCTCATTTCTGGCACACAGCAGGCTTTGGATGAGTGCAAGGCTGACTTAAGTGTCTCTGCTTGCCCCTCACCTGTCCCTAGACATTAGGGAGAAGAGTCGGGTCATGAATACCATCCATTATCAACTAATGTAAGAGAACTTTGAAATCTACCTGGGATGGGAAGTGGTGGTTGGTGTGCAGGGGCAGACATTTTTTAGCCTAATAAGACTCGTGTGTTGATTCATAAAAAACAGAGGGCATAAAAAGAACGTGGGTTTCTCACGTACGTTAAAGGAAGAATTGATTAAGAGAGGTTTCTTTGCTTACAAATTGGAGAAGTATACTCTGGCTAATTTAGGCAAAAATAAAATAAAATAAAGCTAAAACACAACAACCAACAACAAACAAATGAAAAACAATCAAGCAATCCACAAACAAAACAAAGAACCACAAAGAAGGAAATTGTGAGGCTCTTGGTTGTTCAGAGAGGCAGCTGGGAGGCTGGGAGCCGGGAGCGGAGCCGCCCGAGCAGGACTCAGGCTGGGCTGACTGTGATGCGCGTGGTCAGTGTGCTCTCACCGTGTCTATTTCAGGTGGGAGCGTCTGATTGGCCTGGCTCAAGAGGGTGTGGTCCCTGAACGTGCATCTCCAGGAAGTTTCAACTGAGATGAGGTATCACAGGTAACCAACCAGGTAGGGCTGCTGTCAGGAAGAGCACGTGGGTCCTAGGTAACCAAGAGCAAGAGGATACTTACAAGTGCCATCGGAAGGACAGTTCCCTTAGTGAGGTTTAGTTTCAGGGAAATCATTTCCTAGGCCACAAGGAGAGATCCTCCTTACCTCTTTCTCCTACCCTGTTTCCCCACCCCACCCTCTAGCACCTTCAGGCTCTAGGGTCAGACAGCACCCCTACCAACTGCAGACCAATAGGAAGTGATGGAGGAGAAAAGCCACAGGCTCCACTGGACCCCGTGGTTAGGACCTAACCACACGGCACAGAGATGGAAGGATGGGAGTGGCAGGGCTGGTTGGGCAGACACACGGAAGGGCTAAACGTTAAAGACAGCGACAAGTGAAGAGAGGAAGGTGAATGTTAGGGAACCTGGAAGGTCCCCAGGGCACATCTGAAGGCTCAAGGACCTCCTTTAAAGTCTCCTACCCTGTCCTGATCACCAGGAAAGTGAGATGTCCCCATATGGGGTCTGCAGTTGCCCTGACCCTGTATGGTTTTGAAACCATAATTTAAAGAACTGTTTCAATATTCCTTGGGGGCCAGTGTTTCTTGAAAAGACTGGGAAAACAGCCTTCCTCCCAGACAGATTCCATCAGCAGCCAGCGGAGGTGCTCACCATCGATCAAACTAGTTGAGCGCTGTCTTCCCATTGCTTTGTTGCCAGTGGCTTTTCCACCCACGATGAGCGCTAGAATTACTTCAGGACCATTTCAGTATGCCTGGGCCCCATTTCAACAGATCAGAGTTTACTTGGTCTGGGTTAGGACCTGAGCATCAGTATTTTTGAAAGCTCTCAGGTGAATCCAACACACAGATTCCCCAGGGTTGAGAATTCTATGTTGATTTTTCCAAGAGGAGATTTGATTAGCCCTTTCTGGTCATATCGGTATAAAATACGCTACTGGGCAGAGCTGTTTCCTCTGGGGCCCAGCAACCATTAGGTTGCCTCTGGCTGGTGTAGTAGCACCTGGGCTACCATGACAAAAAGGACACAGAGACAGATGTGCCACAGAAGTAGAAAATATTAATGGATATCTGTAAGGCTAGTGCTGGGCTTCTCAGACTCCTTTGAGCCTTATGGAAGGCCGGTCCTACCAGGGTGCTCCCAGTACTAAATTAATGCACAGTGCAGTGCCTAAAGGTGAGACAGGCCCTCTCATTGTCCTGCGCACTCAGGGTCATCGCCTCCCAGGGGCAAACTTTCTCCCCAAGTTATTACTAGCATCTTAAGGAAGCAATAGGTCAATGAGCATGAAGAGTGGGTACATCGGGCTTCCCTGGTGGCGCAGTGGTTGAGAGTCCGCCTGCTGATGCAGGGGACATGGGTTCGTGCCCCGGTCTGGGAAGATCCCACATGCTGCGGAGCGGCTGGGCCCGTGAGCCATGGCCGATGAGCCTGCACTTCCAGAGCCTGTGCTCCGCAACGGGAGAGGCCACAACAGTGAGAGGCCCGCGTACCGCAAAAAGAAAAAAGAGTAGGTACATCCATAAAACAGCACCTTTGTCTTCTCCATCCCCTGAAACATTTTCTTTCCCTGGTGGGTCTGTCTCCTCCTGCTCCTGAATGAAATCTCCAACAGACTCCACTGTGACCTGCCTCTGTGTTTACAGGCTCTGGGTTCTCCTTTCCTCTTACAGAGGCCTTTCGAAAAGCCTGAGCTGGCTTCATGAAACTTCTTTCCCTGGCTCCATAGAATCCCAGCCTCTGCTCCTGAGTGCTGCCAGCAAAGCATTTGGGCAGCCCTTCTCACTCTAGGTTTTTTAAATGGGAGTCAGACCCCAGTCCACAGGCTACTTTGATTTTTTTCAGGGGTGAGCCAAGCAGCAGTGCTATCTCCCAGCTTAAGGTTTTCCAAGGGGTCCTTCTGAAGACTCCATCAGGATCCTTTGTTTAGACAGGAGCAACCCTCCTCCAGCTCTCCCCCAGGGAGGGTGGTCCCCCTGATGACAACAGCTCTGTCCAAACAAATCTCTTAGTCCTGTTCACAATGTTTCAGGGATGCTTCCTCACTGGACTTGGGGGGAAGAGGCAAGAACAGGTCTGCTCCCCTGACACAGGCCTCCGGTGGGGAGGGGCCCACAGGACTCACAGCAGAACTTTCTTCTGTGTTAGCCACCTACCCACATCCTCTCTCCTTCTGCCCTCTCATCCTCTTGTCACATCCTTGAATCACCTAAGGCATTCAAAGGTCTTAGGATGAGTTTTCAAATCCATTTCGTTTGTAAATCTGCATAATCTGAACTCTATCCCATGGGTGCTGAGAAATTCTAAAGTGAAAAATGGTGTGGATCTGCCCTCAGTAAGGCTGATGTGTATGGGAAAGGCAGGTAGGCATGAGCCAGAGACACCACAGCTAAACTCTCAAGGTTCTCTGGAGAGCCCATAAACAATTAAAATTGTTTCCTGTGATACCTTTACTGGGCTTATACTAGTACAAAATGTCCATCCTGACCTCTTAGATCGCTGACAGCTCATCAGTTTATGCAAACACGTGCAAACTCCCTGCTTGCTAAACTCAGCTGTCTCCTCCCCACTCTTATTTCTCTCCAAAATTCTGCTTTTGCCTGTTTCTGACTACTCCGTCTTCCTCACATGTGAAGGAACAATTTGCATACAAAATAACAACATGGATGGATCTAGAGATGATCATACTAAGTGAAGTAATCCAGGCAGAGAAAGACAAATATCATAGGATATTGCTTATATGCAGAATCTAAAAAAATGATACAAATGAACTTATTTACAAAACAGAAACAGACTCACAGACATAGAAAACAAACTTATGGTTACCAGGGGTGAAGGGTGGGGAGATGGATAGATTGGGAGTTTGGGATTAACATATACATACTACTATATATAAAATAGATAATCAACAAGGACCTACTGTATAGGACAGGGAACTCTGCTCAATATTCTGTAATAACCCAAATGGGAAAAGAATCTGAAAAAACTAGATACATGTATATGTATAACTGAATCACTTTGCTGTACACCTGAAACTAACACAACATTGTTAATCAACAATATTCCAATACAAAACAAAAAAAAGAAAAATAGCAGCAACCACCATAGCTGGAAAGAGTCTGTGTCTTACCCCTTGACAGGACCTCAGTCAAACATGAGGCAGGGAAAGTTCCAATAAGGACATCCTGCTGCACTGTCTTCTTAGTAGGCAATGGTGGCAGAAGCAACTGGTTGCCCCCCAATATCCATCTTCTTTTTCTTATATATTTTAGCAGTTCTGACTTTTAGGTGGCATATGGCATTGTGAAGAAAGATCTTCTTTTCTCCATAAGACTGTTTAACATCACAGGGAAGGATTAGAATTTGCCTGGCTTTGGATCACATGTCCACCTCTGGCTCCATCAACATGCCTGGAGGGTAAGTTGTCTTGGACAAGTAGTTCCTGCAAGAGCCACACAGGTGGCCTGCTTCTCAGAAAGAAAAGGGTCTGTCTCCATGAGAGACTGGCACTGGGCAGATCAAAGATAGAAGTTGGAATCAGGGCTGTTAAGATTTCTGAGGCTGGGACAAAACTCTAATTCAAAAAGATACATGTACTTCTATGTTCATAGCAGCACCATTCATAATAGCCAGGACATGGAAACAACCTAAATGTCCATCAACGGAAGAATGGATGAAGAAGATGTAGTGCAATATTCTGTATATACAATGGAATACTACTCAGCCATAAAAAAGAATGAAATAATGCCAATTGCAGCAACATGGACAGACCTAGAGATTATCATACTAAGTGAAGTAAGTCAGAAAGAGAAAGACAAATACCATATGATATCACTTATATGTGGAATCTAAAATATGACACAAATGAACTTATCTACAAAACAGAAACAGGCTCACAGAACAGATTTGTGGTTGCCGAGGAGTAGGGGGGTGGGGGAAGGAAGGACTGGGAGTTTGGAGTGAGTTAGCAGTTGCAAGCTATTATATATAAAATGGATAAACAACAAGGTCCTACTGTATAGCACAGGGAACTATATTCAATATCCTGTGATAAACCGTAATGGAAAATAATATAAAAAATAATGTATATATAATGTATAACTGAGTCACTTTGCTGTACAGCAGAAATTAACAGAACATTGTAAATCAACTATACTTCAATAAAAAAATAAATTAAAAAAATTTCTGAGGCTGATTCTCCCTCTTTGGATCCTATAGCCCTTCTTTGGTCACTGTGAAAGGTGATCTAGGCTAATTGCCAATTTGTATCTAAAGTAGGAAGGCTAAGTATTTTCTTTGATCTTGAACTTACTTTTATTTCTCACATGTGCTGCCTTGGTAAATCTACTTATTATCACTTTCTCTACTTTGCCCTATATCCTGCTTGGTCTCTGTTAGGTTTCTGTTAAAAATCTTATTCACACATTTATGTGCTTGTCTTGATTATAGAAAGTTTTATTTTTACTGCTCCCTTATCTTTCCTTTACTTCAAACCCATTGATTCAATCATCTCAAGAGAGGTCTTTCTCTCTCTCTCTCTCTCACACACACACACCACACAGAATACTATCCCGAGTGACAAAGCTGTGGAAATTAAGGCAAGGAACAACTTTCAGAGTAAGCAGACCCATCCAAAAAGGGGGACATGTGATTGTTGTGGGGGGGTGAAAGGGGAATACAGCCTTAGCTTCCAGAGAAGAGAAAAAAATAGGAAATGACTAAAATGGAAAACTCATAGGACTATGAGTATGTTATTTAATGATTTGAAGGCAAATGCCAAAAATACAGCAAAAAAATGAGATGAAGGTGGTTGTTTCTGGGGAGTAGGAAGTAGTGAGAAAAAAAAGATGATTCAGGGAGCCCATAACTTTCATAATAAATCTTGTTGAATTGTTGTTAAGTCATGTGCATGATCATTTGATAAAAGTGAAAATAAAATAAAAAGGACTCTAAATATGAGCCGGTGGTCGTGGATTCTGGCCTGGCTTAGCTGCATCGCTCAGGTTTTCTGTTTGCCTCTCTCAGAGTCAGGTCCCCACATCCATCTTTCTCTTGGCTTCATCCCTGGTTTTGATAGCTCCTCCTATAATTACTTCCTGAGAAGGAAGTATGTAGGAGATTTTAAAATTTTAAGAAATTGTACATCTAAAAATGTGTCTAACTTACACTGAAACTTAATTGTAATGGGCATAAAATTGTAAATCATTTTCCCTCAGAATTTCTCCATTGTCTTTTAGTTTCCACTGTTATTGAGAAATCTGAAACCATTCTGAATTTTGGTCCTTTGTAAGTAAACTTTCGCTTTCTTTTCTGGAAGCTTTTGGGATTTTCGCTTTGACTCCAGTATTCTATGACTCTATAGCCTTGATAAAGATCTATTTTAATTTATTGTTGTGAAACTTGATGAGACTTTTAATTCTGGAAGTTTTTCTTTAGCTATTTCATTGATTGTTTTCCCTGTTCTGTCTTTCTAGAATTCCTTTTATTTGGAGGTTTAGTTTTCTGGACACTCTCTAATTTCTAATTTGTGAATCTTTTCTCTCTTATATTCCATCTTTTAGTCTTTTCACTCTACTTTCTGAGAAATTTCCTCAAAATTATCTTCTAGCACTTCTTTGAGATGTTTATTTCTGCTTTCGGATTTTTATTTTCTAAAACCCACTCTTACCTGTGTGAGCATTTTTTAAAGAGTATAATCCTGTCTTACTTCATTTATGCAGTATCTTTTCTCTCAGAGAATATTAATAGTTTTGTTCACTGTTGCCGCCTTGCTTAGACTGACTCTCATGTTGTGGTGTTTGTTCCTCAGGTGTCTGGTGATCCTTGGCTCACTCAGTACAGTGCTTGTATTGAAGAACTTAGCTTTCTGGGGTGTATTGTCAGTCACTACATGTCCTTCTGCCTTCCAGTGTCCAAAATTTTACCACTATCAAAAGAGGAGAGATTCTTTCAAAATTTATTTTAATGTAACAGCTTTATAGAGGTATAATTCATATACAAGTCACTGATGTGAAGTATATAATTCAATGGTTTTTAGTATATTCTCAGAGTTGTGCAATCATCACCACAATAAATTTTAGAACATTTTCATCACCCCCAAAATAAACCCCATACCTATTAGCAGTCATTCTCCATTTTCCCCATGTCCTTCTAGCCCCTGGCAACTACTAATCTACTTTTCTCACTCTGGATATTCCATATAAATGGAATCATACAAGATGTGGTCTTTTGTGTCTTTCTTCTTTCACTTAGCATAATTTTCAAGGTTCATTCATGTTGTAGTATATATCAGTGCTTTATTCCTTTTTTTCCTGAACACTATTCCATTTTATGGAGATACCACTTTTCATGTATATATTCATCAGCTGATGGACTTTTAAAAAACTTTTTTTTGGAATATAGCTGATTTACAATGTTGTGTTAGTCAAAGAAGAGATATTCTTCAAAGAAGAGAATTCTGTCAATGGGAAGGGAGATAATTTTCTGTCTTGCTCTCCTTATTGATAAAAGATGCTCTTTGGAGAAGAGGCCAAAGGGGAAGTGTGCTAGGAGGGCAGGACAGGACCCTTGCTCTGTGGTCCAGAGCAATTCTGTGCTGATCTGAAACTTACAAACCCCAGTCAGAAAGCCTTTCAAACCTTCCATCTCTCTTTAGCAGACAGCTTGAGCCCCACCTACTGCAAGCTCCTGGGTATCCCTCCTTCCCCAACCCTTTTCTTCCTTAAGCAGCTTATTTTTTTTTTAATTTTAATTTTATTGAAGTATAGTTGATTTACAATGTTGTGTTTGTTTCAAGTGTACAGCTAAGTGATTCAGTTATACAAGTACATATATTCATTTTTTTTCAGATTCTTTTCTCATATAGGTTATTACAGAGTATTGAGTAGAGTTCCCTGTGCTATATAGTAGGTCTTTGTTGTTTATCTATTTTATATATAGTAGTGTATATATGTTCATCCCAAGGCCCTGATTTATTCCTTCCCCCATGTTTCCTCTTTGGTAACTATAAGTTTGTTTTGGATATCTGTAAGTCTGTTTTGTAAATATGTTCATTTGTATCATTTTTTAAAAAATTAGATTTCACTTATGAGTGATACCATATATTTGTCTTTGTCTGACTTACTTCACTTAGTATGATAATTTCTAGGTCCATCCAAGTTGCTGCAAATGGCATTATTTCATTCTTTTTATAGCTGAGTAATATTCCATTGTATATATGTACCACATCTTCTTTATCCATTCCTCTGTCAATGGGCTTTTAGGTTGTTTCCATGTCTTGGCTATTGCAAATAGTGCTGCAATGAATATTAGGGTGCATGTATCTTTCTGAATTATTGTTTTCTCCAGATATATGCCCAGGAGTGGGATTGCTGGGTCATATGGTAATTCTATTTTTAGTTTTTTAAGGAACCTCCATACTGTTTTCCATAGTGGCTGTACCAATTTACATTCTCACCAACAGTGCAAGAGGGTTCCCTTTTCTCCACACCCTCTTTAGCATTTGTTATCTATACACGTTTTAATGATGGCCATTCTGACCAGTGTGAGGTGATACCTCATTGTAGTTTTGATTTGCATTTCTCTGATAATTAGTGATGTTGAGCATCTTTTCATGTGCTTGTTGGTCATCTGTATGTCTTTTTTGGGGAAATGCCTATTTAGATCTTCCACCCATTTTTTGATTGGGTTGTTTGTTTTTTTGACATAGAGCTGCATGACCTAAGCAGCTTATTAAAGCAACCTTCTCATCCCCCTGAATGGCTTTCTCTGAAGGAAATTTTGGAAAATACAGTTTTCTCCCTCTCATTACACTTGCAGAGATTTTAATATCTTTTAAGTGTAAATGGCCAGATGACCCATCTTTTTTTCCTGCCTCAGTCTACTCGTCTGTAAAATGGGGCTAACACTGCCTCCCCCACCACAACACTGTGACAGGAAGTTAAAGGAGGCAAATGGTCAGAGCTGCCACTCAACCCTGAGCACAGTGGAGACGCCTTCTCCCAAGGCCTACTTCACCAGGAGGCCCAGGTTGACGGTTTGCAAAAGTGAAAGTAACTTTAAACCCTATGAGATCAAAACCTAAGGTGAAAAAAACCCAGTAACTAAATTCTCACCTCGAAACCATTGTAAGTAAAACCAAAGAGGAATGAGAAGCTAGGACACTCTCCAGGCAGCACGAGCCAGCAGCCCCACTGTCTGCACAGACCCAGGGAAGGTGTGAGACTCTCACAGACTTGTCCCTGCCTCCTTCAGACCAGCGGGTGCCTGCCCCACACCTCGCTCTCTGCCTCCCCACCCCCTTCCTTCTATTTTTATAACTTAGAGAAGAACAGGAAGGGGTATACATTTTTAAGTGTTTTTCAGCACTTGGGGTCTGTCTGTGTTCTAGAAACTGGTATGGTTGTGAGCTTGTCACAGAAAATGGTTCTGACCTAGGGCAAGGGCTTCTGTCTTACAAGTCATCCCCTAGCAGGTTGGGGGACATTTGCCATCTCCTCTCCAGTTGCACAGGGAAGCCCTAGCTCACACTGCATATGACAATCAAAGCCAAAGTTCCCAAAAGACCCCAAGACGCTTTTACTTATCGGGGAAGGGGAAGGTGGCAGCAGAGCTCAGGTTTGAGACGAGTCTGTGTTACCAGGGGGCTCCACAGGGACACGGTGATACCCCAGGCTGCTGGACCACAGTCATCACTCAGCTGTCCTGACATGTACATCATTTAGAATGAAACCCTCTGTGCAAATAGACAATAGAAAATGTTTGTGGTCTCCAAATTAAATATATGTCCTTCAGGGCAGCTCCTGGGTGTCTTGTTTTTTCCCTAGCAGCCACTTTCAACTAATTCTCTATTTTTTGTCCCCCGACTTAGCTGCCAGTTCTATTTTTCTTCTTTTCTTTAGGTCAGATTACTTCTCCTAATAGGTTTGCCATATTTAGAAAATAATACAGTTAAATTTGAATTTCAGATAAACAGTGATAGAATTTTAGTACGTTCAATGTAACATTTGCACATGTGTATAGCAAAAAGTGACATGTTACTTATCTGCAATTCAATGGAACAGACTCACACTAAAAATTATTCATTGTTTATGTGAAATTCAAATTTAACTGGATCTGTATTTCATCTGGCAATGCTAACTGTAGATCTTTTTTCCTCTCCTCTTCTGTATACTTTCCAGAGAAAGACTTTCTTGAAGCCACAGGGAGAAATAAAGGAGTACAGGCACGTTAGTTCCCATGCTGTGACCTACTACGATGAATTCATATTGAACCGAGGAGCTAGGATGGTTTCAGTTTGCTGGTTAAAGGTAGGGTGAATAGAGTTGTTTTCACTTTGTTTCTCCCAAGAAATAACCTTATGATGAACATTCATAGCTTTCTCAACTGATGAGATGACCTGTGAAGCAGGATACTCAATTCTGCAGCATCAAATTCCTAGCATATGGGTTATAGAACAGACAACAGATTTGTTTTCTGAGATTGTTCTTTTAAACTGGGAGAACGTCAATTCAGGGAACAAGGCTTTCTCGAGTCAATGTTAAGTATGTAAGTCATGAACCAGATGCTTCTCGAGTTACAAAGCTTCAAGGATCTCTCTCCCACCTTCACCGTATTCTAGTTCATTTGGGGAATATGTGTAAGAAGGCAGCTAAGCTTTAGAGCAGTATACTTGTTACATGAGCAGTATATATTTAAAATGCTATTTTGGAGGAATTCCATTCTCTATAATATTTAATGTGTTCTTTTTCCTTTGGAAAAGTTTTTAAAAGTTCACAGATTTACATAACCTATAACCATATACCCCAATGATTTCGTGAATTAGCAGACTTAAATCTTTTGCATTTTTGCCTTATATGTAATTTTACACACTCTTCCCCCATATCTTAGCATCTCTAAAATTGGATGCACTTTAAAATTAATGGCATATTGTGGCAACTTTTTTTCTGAGTGATTCAAAAAATAATAATGGGTTTTATAATTGATATCATCTTAGATTTTACATAACAGCATGCTTTTTTACTATTAAAATAATATGACATTACAGATACAATTGAAAGACTATTTTCTCCCCTGCCCCTCACCCTAACCCCTGCCAGTCTCATTTTCCTTCACTCTTCGGAGGCAAAGGCTATCATAAATTTAATGTGTGTTTCAGGCGATAATTATATGTATTTTCTTAATATATAGTATTGTTCTCTGTGTTATTGCTCTACATGCATCTATCTTTTCTTTTTTTTTACTTACAGTTATATTTTAAAATCAATCCATGTTGATTTATAAAGAGATTTTTTTATCCCCTATATCATATTCTATTGTATGAATAAACTGCAATTAATTTATCCATTCTCTTACTGATAGACATTTAGCTTGTTCCCAATTCATTTTTTCAGTTTCATATTACTATAAGCAAGAATTCTCTAATATTTAGAATTTAATAATCTACATTTAGGAATGGAATTTCCAAGTTATACGATGTGTACATTTTCAATTTTCAATGTATCTGTAATTTAATTCAGCCTGCACTTAGTGTGCTTTTAACCTTATGAGTGAAATCTGGATTTGTTATTGTGTGAGGTTTGGTTTTTTCTCCTCAAAGGAAAGCCCTTGTTGTTTTGCCTTTCACCCACTTCTTTACCAGAAATTGTAATAGTACAGTGATAAAGTCACTCTCCATAAATATCACCTTTGAAACTTCTTTTGTGATGGTTTGTGAGCCATTGGTCAACTGAGCCACACACACTTCCTAAATCATCACTGTATTTCCAAAGACCTCCTGTGTTTGAAAGGCCACACAGCCCTCTCAGGCACCTTTGTCAATCACCTGGAGCTGGAGAGATGCAATAACCATAGTGTGAATTTTAAAGACACAGCAGTGTGTGTTAAGGGCCTAAGGTGGGCATTTTCATTCCATCCAACAGTGCCAGGAATTTACTATAAGAAAGTAATTAAAGAAGTGCACAAAAAAAGAAATGACAAGGTTTGAACTACAGGTAATTTATAACAGTAGAAAGTAAGAAGCATTGTTAGGATTCTACAGTAGAAGTAACCTGATTTATAAATAAATCAGGGCGGGTTTCTATGAACAAAAAATTGTCCTAGAAAGTGTACATAACATGTTAAATGAAGAAAATGGGGTAAAAGATATTTTGAAGAGTATGACTTCTTTTAAAGAATGTATTCACAGAAAAATATCTGGAAGGATATAACCGAGGCATAACAGTGGCTGTCTCTGGGATATGGAATGATGGATGGGTCCTATTTTCTTCTTTTCATCATCTGTCTTTCTAATTTTTATGCAATGAACATACATTATTTTTGTAACCAAAACAATTTTAAAAATGAGCTAGGGGGCTTCCCTGGTGGCGCAGTGGTTGAGAGTCCGCCTGCTGATGCAGGGGACATGGGTTCGTGCCCCGGTCCAGGAAGATCCTACATGCCGTGGAGCGGCTGGGCCCCTGAGCCATGGCCGCTGAGCCTGCGCGTCCGGAGCCTGTGCTCCGCAACGGGAGAGGCCACAACAGTGAGAGGCCCGCGTACCGCAAAAAAAAAAAAAAAGAAAAGAAAAAATGAGCTAGGATTTCGTTTGCTTGGGTCATGGTTTTGTGTTGAGAATAGACATGGGAGATGTGTAAGTTGGTAAGAGAATTTAGGAGCAAGATGAGAAAGGGAAATAAGTTTAGTAAAACATTATCTGGGAAAAATTTTGAATTTTTCTTGTGCATTTTCTTTACCCTTGTTCTCCAAACTTTTTAAAGGAGTCTAAGCAGAGGTGGCTGGTGTCTTGCAGTGAATAATTCGGTCCTTCTTCTCTTTTTAAAGACTTCTTCACTTACTCCTTCACTGTAGGTGGAGAATTTATGCTCCCAGTAAAGACCTGCAGAGTAGATTTGATAGCCATCCTTGATAATAAATTTAAGAAAGGTATCTAATACTTCCTTTAGTTTCTTTTTTTTTCTTAATTTAGTTTGGAGGAGACCAAATTCTCCTCTAGAATAACATTCTCTTTGTAGCTTCAATATCCCTTCTTTGAATCTTCACTGTGGGGAAAAAAATCAAGGCAAGAAGCTGTGAGCTCCTTATCAGCTTCAAAATGTTCAAGTGTCAGTGTCCATGAAGTGAATACAGGGGTCTGTAGACAGGCTCCTTAACAGTTAAGATACTCAAATTTAAATATTCTAAAGTTACTCTTACCAAAACTATTAAAATGATAAAATCAAATGCTATTTGGTTTATAGGATATGGAAAAACTGGCTTATGTACCTACTGATGATGGACTTAAAATGGGTTCCATTTTTATGGAAAGAATCCTAATGATATGTAAAAATGATCAAAAGAGTTTTCATTCTTTTGAGTGAAAACTCAAAAGAAAAGAAAAAATGATTTGCACAAAAATGGACAGAAGCGCATTTGCTTACTATCCTTTCATGACATAACTTCAGAGCCACTGCACTGGAGTTCCAGATCCCTTCCAATGATTCTAGGATCCATAAAATCACAGCATTTTAGAGAAGGAAGGAAACTGAAAAGTCTAAGTAGATGCGCTTAAAGAGTTTAGAAGATTGTCTCATGGTCCCCCAGGTAATAACTGAAGAAGCCGTTTTACGGCTGATGGTTCTGTAATTATGAGTTAACATCTTTCACACAAAACCAGTGCACTCAGTAATGAGGTAGCTTCCCATGAAAATGGGTTGTTTGGTCATGCTGAGGCAGGAGATCGATGGGTCCCTGGGGCAAACAGTTGGAGTTCGTTCCCTGTGGACCCATACTCCAAGACAAGAATAACAGGATAATTGAGAGAGAAGGCTTGGCCCTGCCCAGATAGAAGATAAGAGATCACATATCCCTCATTCTTGAAGCCAGGAGACCTCCCCGACTACACATGCTCAGAAAGGCTCCTTGGAGGTCAAAGGGGAGTGATACTAAGTGGCTAAGTCTACCCATAGGCCTCTTTGGTAGAATCCATCCTGGCTAAGAGATGCGCGCGCACACGTGGGAAGATCCTGAGATATACCAAATACAGATTTTGAACCAGGTAAATCAAAATGATTGGCCAAAGAAAACACGGAAGAAATGCCCCCATATAAGTGATTTAAACTGCCACAAAGATGTGACTTTTTCTCTGGGCCTGCCCATGTGTCTATCCACACGTACTGTACTCTTTTTTCTCCTAATAAGTACTTTACTTGTGTCACTATTTTCTGTCTTCGTGGGAATTATTTTTCTGCAAAGCCGTAGGGCCAGAGCCTTGTCACTGACCACTGGTCCAGTGGCTAGGATTCAGTGCTCTCACTGCTGTGACCTGACCTCAATCTCTGGCCAGGAACGGAAACCCTGCTTCAAGCTGCTGCAGGCTGAGGCCACCCGAGATCAATGCCGAGGACCTCAGGGAGCTTGTCCAACTTCTGCATTTAAGAGAAGAAGAAATGGAGGTGCAGAGAGATGAAGTGACCTGCTCAAGGTCAATGGACTTGCCTTAAGTGCTTTGTGGATGGGAGATGAGTGTGGGAAACCAGTGGCAGTATGAGTCATGCCTGCCTCTTTGGGTTGGGATATTTGGATGAGGCTGAGGAGATGCAGGAGCAAGCGCTGGTGAAGTGGACCACGTGCCAGAGCTGCGCCTGGCATTCCAGACAGACAATAGCTCTGAAAGGGGTGTGAATGGCATTCACTGCATCCCCACAGTTAACCTCAAAGAAGTGTTAATTTTACAGTCAAACTGAGGACCATTGAAATTCAGGCAGTGTCAGAAAACAAGCATTTACTTGGAACCAAAAGGACAATTTGTCTCTTTTCCTTTGCATTGTCTGGCCCGTTAATTTTCCCAGAATAAAACATCTTCAAGCAGACTTTCCCCGCTCCTAGAATTCCCCATCCCAGTCTAGGCAAACAGGACCTTTAAACAGAAGAAAAGCGCATTCCCACACCTTTTTGGTGAGACCAGAATGAACTGATCATTGCCTCCAAGGAGGGCCATTTTGGGAAATAAAGGTAAAGCAGCACACACTTATTCTTCTGAGCATCCCCTTTTATTAGCAACATCATGATGTCCTTCAAGAGTCCATCACATTTATTAGAGTGTGGACACTTTTCGTCTCAAACCACCAACTTTGTTTATGACATTGCTGGGGTTTTGGATGATAATTTTACCTTTCTTTTCTTCATCTCATGGTTTCTCAGTCTTGGGGACTGTCTACATTTTGGACCAGCTAATTGTTTTGTGGGGGGGAGGGGAGGCTGTCCAGCATACTGCTGTACATTAGCAGCATCTCTGGCTTCTACCCACTAGAGGCAAGTAGCCTCCTCCTCCCCTATCTCCCTGTTCATGACAACTGAAAATGTCTCCAGACATTTCCAAATGTCCCTGGTTGAGATCTAGTCCTAGCAAACACATCACTGTGCTCTTCTAATCCCAAAAGGCATCAAGGCCTTTCCCAGAGCACAAGCCCCATGGTTTTGGCTTCCTGACCTTCTTGGTAATAGTCTACTGGACGATCTACCATCTTGAAATGAAAATCGAAAACCAAGAATGTTGGATTATTTGGGAAATTATAGGAATATGAACCAATTTAATTCTTTATCCCACTCCATTTTGCTTACTCCCCTCATCTGTATTTCACTAGCACAAACCTACATTTTCTATACCTAAGTGTGTTACTGTTTTGCTGAGCATCCTGTATAATAATAACACCTACCATGTACTGAGCCCTGTTGTGTGTCAGGTTCTGTGTTATGCACCTTATCTTGTCACAACCACCTGGAGAGTTGGGCACAAGTTATCCTCATGTCACTAGAATGTGAGCTGCACAAGGGCTGGAACCATCTCTCTAGTTACCAGCACACCCCAAGGCTTTCCACAGGGGCCAGGATATGATGGCATGCATCACAGTGCCCAGGAAAGATTCCTTAAAATGCATCAATGAATACTTTTTATTTTTTAATTGAAGTATAGTTGATTTACAATGTTGTGTTAATTTCTGCTGTACAGCAAAGTGATTCAGTTTTACATATATATTTATAAATTCTTTTCCATATTCTTTTCCATTATGGTTTATCACAGGATATTGAATATAGTTCCCTGTGCTTATACAGTAGGACCTTGTTGTTTATCCATTCTATACATCATAGTTTGCATCTGCTCATCCAAAACTCTCACTCCATCCCTCCCCCACCCCTCCCTTGGCAACCACTGAATACATTTTTTTTTTAAAAAAAGATTTATTTACTTAGTTATTTAATTTATTTTTGGCTGCATCAGGTCTTAGTTGCGACACACAGGATCTTCTTTGAGGCATGCAGGATCTTTCTTTGTGGTGCGCAGGCTTCTCTCTAGTTGTGGCATGCAGGTTTTCTCTTCTCTAGTTGTGGCGTGCAGGCTCCAGAGTGCGTGGGCTCTGTAGTTTGTGGCACGCGGATTCTATTTGAGGTGAGCGAGCCCCATAGTTGTGGTGTAGGGGCTTACTTGCCCCGCAGCCTGTGGGATCTTAGTTCCCTGACCAGGGATCGAACCCACATCCCCTGCATTGTAAGGTGGATTCTTTACCACTGGACCACCAGGGAAGTCCCTGAATACACTTTATGGAAGATTTTTGACCTCTCTCTTTTATAACCCAAACCCAATCTTTCAGCAAATCCCGTTTTCTCTACATCCCACGTATATCCAGAATATGTTCATTTCTCACTACCTTAACTAACACCACCCTGACCCAGGCCAGCGCGATCTCTCACCTGGATGATTGCAGTCATCTCCTGACTGGTGTCTGCACTTCTGCCCTCATCCTGCTGTGTTATCTCTTATCAACCCAGCAGCCAGGGGAGCCTTTAGGGCAGTTCAGGCCACTCCATTCAAAGCCTTCCGAAGGCTTCCCATCTCACGCAGAGTAAAAGCTAGAGTCCTTTAGTGGCCTGCAGAGTTCTAGACGATGTGTCCTCTGTCACTTCCCTGACTTCATTTCTTTCTACCCCCCTCACTTACTCTGTTTCCTCTACCCTGGCCTTGCTCTTCTCAACCCACCAAGCGCACTCCTGATTCAGAGCCTTTGCGCTGGCTGTTCCCTCTGCCAGAAACACTGTGCCCACAGATCCCACACAACCCTCTCCCTCCTCAAATCTTTACTCATAAGTCATCTTCCCAAAGAGGCCTTTGCTGGCCATTCTATTTAAAGTCGTAACCCTCCCGACCCACTTCACTGCTAAATTTTCCTTCTTTGCATTTATCTCCTTCTGATAAACCAGAGTGTAAGCTCCATGAAGGAAGGGATTTTTGCCTGTTTTGTTGGTTATTCAATTTCCAGCATCCAGTACTGGAATATTTTGTTCATTGTTAAGTGAATGAATGAGTGAGTGAGGACACAGAGATACTAAGTGGCAAAGCTAGGATACACATCCAGTCTACCTGCCTCAAAATCTTGTTCTCCTAACTGTTCTCAAACTTAGCTGAGCATCAGAATCACGTGGGGGGTGGAGTATGCTTGTGAAAATGCAGATTCCTGGGCCTTCAAGGAATCAAAGTATGGGGGAGGGGAATTTAGGAAACTCTACTCTAAATGGTCCCCAGAAAGTCCTACACAGCTCGCCCGATGGCTCAGCAAGCTTGTAAATGGGAACTTAAGTTGTGACCTGGGAGCCATCTGTACCAGTACCAGCTGGATCCAGATGTGAAGCAGCCTTCTGAGCTGTGAACCTTGACTCCACTGCCCACTCTCAATGTGACTGCTTCCTTTTATTTTCTTTTTCTAATCAGGGGCTCTTTGAGGAAAGGACCCCAATATCTAACTGTGTTGAATGTCCCATGTCTGCAATTTCCTAACTGTATGGCTTGGTCAATTATAGACTTTCTTTATCAGTTTTCTCATCTGTAAACTGGAGATAATAAATACTCATCCCTATCTCATAGGATCACTGTGAAGATTCAATGGACTTAGATTATGAACTTACCAGAACAGTACCTGGTATAAAGCAAATATTCAATAAATGTGAAATTATTACTGTTAATACCACAACTTTCTAGGCTCCAACCAAGACCTGTGAAATCAGCCTCTGCAAGTCCGGCCCGAGAGCATTTAAAACAGCATCCCATGTGATTCTGATGCACACAGAGGTGCGAGCAGCCCTGTCTCAGTCTGCTCTGTGGGGAGCAGAAGTCAGTCTGCTCCAGCCTGACAGCCATGTGCTCAAGAGACCGTGGGTGGAAGCAGAAGTCTTCTGGCCCCTTGAGTAACATGGGAGATGCCTGGCCTGGCTGGAAACAACACAGGTGAGTTTGGAAGGGCAAAGGCAGCTCAGAGCTGATCAAGCCCATGTGCTCATTTTCATAATGAATGAAGCAGGCTCCTCAAGTGATTGTATAGCCCATGTGTGAATATTCCTAAAACAGAGGAAAGGAATTTCTCTACAGACTTGGTACGCAGTCAGTGTGGTCCAAGGACCAACAGAATTAGCATCCCTGGGAAGCAAGTTTGTTAGAAATGCAGAATCCCCAGTCCCCCTCTCAAACCTACTGCATCAGAAGCACGATTCTAGAGCACTGGTTCTTAGATTCAGCTGCACATAGGAATTACTTGGCAAACTTTAAAAAAATACCGATAATTGAATTCCATCTCTGGAAATGCTGATTCATTTGGTCTGGTGTTAGAACTGGACATGGGGATTTTAAAATCTCTCTAGGTGATTTTATGTACAATGAACTATGATAACCCTATGTTGATGACTCAAGATACCCATCACTCTTTGGGTGATCTGAATTGGGAGAAACAGAGTCATCAATCTAGGCTTGGGGCTGGGATCCCTGCTTCTCTTCCATGGTGAATGTCCAAATCAAGGATGGTTTACAATTACCATTTAGAAAAAAACCATGGCATTTGATTTACAGAAAAATCATATATATTTATACGTACGTATGCCATCTCCTCTCTGGCATTACAAGTTTTATCTAATAAGGAAAGGGATAAGACAAGAAGATTAAACTTAAAAAATAGAGAAAAGAAAAAGACCTATCTCTCCCCATCCTGCCACCCAAGCACAGCAGCCCCCTTCACTTAACAATGCAAGTTTTATGCTAAATGCATATTTTCCTGTTGACTTTGCTCACCCTGGATCCATTCTCAGATCTACCAAAGCAGATGACTGCATTTAGCCCTGTGTTGTCGTTGGTGGTTTTTTTTTGGTTTCTTTTCCCCAATTAGATCGCTGCTTAGGATTTTTCCCTTTATAAGCATGTTTTATGAAAAGAATGCATAATCGTCTCCTGAATTCATTCCATTAACTGTCTGGCACTTCAGCTTGCTCTTCTGTGACCCAGAGATAACTTCTAGCCTATCTCCCTTGTGGGGAAGATTACATGAGATAATGAAGGCAAAGATGCTTTGAAAAAGGATAAAGGAGCTTAGACCAGTGGGACAGAGGAAGCATCATCAATATAACTCCATTTGTTGACAGCCAGTGTGCCAGGCACTGGGTAGTTTACATATTTTGCCTCTGATGCTCACAGAAACCTTAAAAAGCATTACTACCCTTGTTTTACAGACAGGAAACTGAGGCTCAGAGAGATGCAGAAACAAGCTCTGGGGCTCTCTGCCAGTAACTAAGAAAGCCAGTTTTCAAACCTTGTTCTTCCTCGTCCTGAAGTCACTTCCTCAAGCAGTCATTCAAAGGCTACCCCCAGAGATTCTAATGTAACTGGTCTTTAGGTAGGTTTGGCCTTGGGGATTTTTGAAAGATCCTGATGATGTTAACAGAATCAGTGTTAGAGCACCACTAGGCTAACTGCCCATAAAGAGACTAGTGACTAAATTACTAAAAAGAATGTATGTAATAGAATTATACATGATCAAAAGTGCATCACTCTAGTCAAACCAATGAAGAGAAATTTTCATCATCTTTGAGTATGACTTTAGACAGCCCTGCGTATACACACAGTATGACCTATTTATTAAAGTGAGTAACTAATAATTGCTGAATATGTAAAGAGATTGAATGGTGGGTAAACCAATGAAGAAACAAAAGAATGACACAGCTGAGCATTGGGAAAGGTGCATCCTTTTTGCTTTTATTTATTTTTAATTTTTTTGCATTGGGGCAAAATTAGATCTATGGATTTGAAGTCAAGAGAATTGTGTTTGAATGTCCACTGTGGAAAAGTCAGATAAGCTCGTTGAAACTTGGTTTTATTATATATTAAAAGAGGAAAATGATCCTGTGGCTTTTGTGATAACAATTAAGATGACTGTTATAGAAAGGTAAGGGAATATTATCATTTTACTATACTAACAAGAAAAACCCAGGAAGTGTAACTTTGACCAGCAGTTCTCAAACTTTAGCACATATAAGAATCCTCTGGAGAGCTGGTTAACATGATTCTGGGCCCCACTCAGTTGCTGAGTCAGCACATCTGGAGACTATACGTTATGTAGCACTGACTTGGAAAAAATTATGACGTGATGCTTAACCAAGAGCAACATATTTTGCTGCCCTTTTCCCTCTCCTAAGGCATCTCAATTCCTCTTTTAATTCTCTTTACCGTCTCCAAGCTTCAGAACCAGCTTTCTAAAAAGAAAAAATTAGCATAATTCATTCATATTTGTGAATAAGTTGACACCTATGTCCTACTTCATCTTGTAATACCATAATTTTAAAACAAATTGTGGAACAGAAACTTGCTCATCTCCTTAAAGGGTTACCAAGTTTTAACCAGTAAATATTGTTCTGTCATGGAAGGTGGTGTGAAGGAATGTAAAATAACAGCTTAGTTTGGAAAATAAAAAAGAACAAAGGTGATGGATGCAACTAGAGAAGATCTTACTAAGTGAATTAAGTCAGAAAGAGAAAGACAAATACCATATGATATCACTTATATGTGGAATCTAAAATATGGCACAAATGAACCTATCTACAAAACAGAAACAGAATCACAGGCATAGAGATCAGACTTGTGGGTGCCAAGGGGGTGGGGGGAGAGAGAAGGATGGACTGGGAGTTTAGGGTTAGTAGATGCAAACTATTACATTTAGAATGGATAAACAGCAAGGTCCTACTGTATAGCACAGGGAACTATATTTATCCTGTGATAAATCATAATGGAAAAGAATATTTAAATAAAGAATGTATATATATGTATAACTGAGTCACTTAGCTATACAGCAGAGATTGGCACAACACTGTAAATTAGCTATACTTCAATAAAGTTATTTAAAAAAGAATAAAGGTGAAGAAGGATGGGAGAGACGGTGTCTACGGGAGGTGGACTCAGTACTTCAAAGTTTTGACCAGAGTTAATCCTTGACTAACAAACTAATCTGGGCTCTCACTTGAGTACTCTCCTTGTGTTTGTCTAAAATGAAAGAAAATGAGAAAGCCTAGTTGCAAAATTTATTAGGTGGGACCAAAGTTTAAGCCTGCTAAGATATTAGATGTTAAGGCTCTAACTATAAGAATGTTCATTAAATTTTTTAAAAATAAATGACTCTTCTTTATAAGTAATACAATCATATGATTCAAAAGTCCATGCGAAATCAGTAAAAATTGTGGAGTAGGGAGCTCTTGGGATCTGTTCCTCACGAGAAACACAAAAATCTGGGGAAAAAATATCAGAATTAACCTTACTGAACTCTGGGAGTTAACCAGACGTTTATAGTAATCATTGAGTGCTTAACCAAAAAAAGGCCACTGAAACATTGTAGGAAATTTTGGTGGCATTTTCACTTACCTTAGCCCCACCATTGTCCCCAGTGTGGCAGTGCAGTGGTCTTAAAGATAGAAGCCCATAGTCCCAGTACAGGAGCCAGGTTTCAGAGGGAGCAGAGAACATCTTGTTCCTGAGGAATTGTGTTTGTCTGTTTTGACCTGGTTAGAGTTTCTCTGGAGAACTGGTGCAAGGGACTTCCCCCACCTTTTTTTTGCCTCACTTGGAACTCTACCAGGGCTGAGTGGCTACATGAAGGACATCCCCCAAAACACTGAAAGATAAAGAACAAGCCAATGCTGTCTGGGGCAAAAAGTAACAGTTTGGAAAACAATAGACACAGGAAAAATACAGGAGGAAAAGTTGAAGAGTGAGATTTTTGAGGGGAATACATTCTGAAAAGTTCCCATGTATACTAGGGAATCTAGAAAGACATGTGTATGCCCAGGGCAGGACACATGCTCAGAAAAAATAGAAAAAGTCAGAGGCTTTCATCTCTGGATGACCTTTATGCTCAGTGCAAGTGAACAATGACCTAAGGAAGGAGTGACCCAACACAAAGCCAATCTGAAAAAACCTGGAGAATTTTTTCCTTGATTTTCCAGGTTTTCTTCTTTTTCTTGGCTTCAGCTATTTAAGGATATGTCTGTCAAACAAACCACTAGCTGAGCAGTAAGCTAAAAGAATAGAGACTTCAGAGCTTCCCATGACAAGAAATACAGTCTTTACAAAAATAGTTTAGAAAAGCCACCAAGCAAACAACAACCTGCAACCCACAGTAAGCAATAACAAAATATCCTAGAAAGGGGAGAGAATTTGATTTCCAGAGTTAGCACATTGTAATACTCAGAATGGCCAGTTTTCAATTCAAACTTATGAGGCATGCACAGAAACAAGAAAGTATGGCCCACTCAAAAGAAAAAAATTAATTAACAGAAACTGCCCAAGAGGAAGCATAGACATTGGGCATACTAGACAAAGATTTTAGATCAACTACATTACATACGCTCAAAGGGAACCAAGGATGAAGAATACAAGGAAACCAGGACTATGAATTCTCACCAAACAAAGAATATCAAGAAAGAGATGGGAATTATAAAGAAAACCCAAATAGAAATTTTGGAATTGAAAAGTACAATAATTGAAATTAAGAATTCATTAGAGAGTTTTAACAACAGATTTTTGAGCAGACAGAATCAGTAAATTTGAAGATTGGTGAAATGAAATTATCAAGTCTGTGGAGCCAAAAGAAAAAAGGAGAAGAACAACAAGAACGAAATCAGACAGGGCCTAAGGTACCTGTGGGACCCCATCAATTGTAGCAACATATGAATAATGAGAGTCCCAGAGAGACAGTAGAGAAAGAGGCAGAAGGAATATTTGAAGAAATATGCTCGAAAACTCCCTAAATTTAGTAAAAAACACGAATCATCTAAGAAGCTCAACAAATCCCTAAATACGCAAGATGAACACAAAAAGATCCGTACTGAGACACATAATAATCAAACTGTTGAAAGAGAAGTATAAAGTGAGAGCTGTGAAAGCAGCAAGAGGAAAACAATGCACTACGTGCAAAGGATCCTCGGTAAGATTAACAGCAAATTTCTCAACAGAAACCATGGAGGCAGTGGAACAACATATTTTAAAGCACTGAAAGGAAAAAACTGTCAACCAAGAATTTTATATCTGGCAAAACTATACTTAAAACCTGAAGGAGAAATTGAGACATTCCCAGAAAAACAAAAGATGAGGAAGTTCATTGTTAGTAGACCTGCCCTGCAAGAAATGCTAAAGGGAGTCCTTCCAGTTGAAATGAAAGGTCATTAGACAGTACCTCAAAGCCATATGAGAAATAAAGAACAGTGGAAAAGGTAGCTATATAGATAAATATAAAGGCCAGTATTATTGTGTTTTCACTTGTAACACCTCTTTTTTAATTATATAACTTAAAATTCAAAGGTATAACACAATAATTATAAATACATGTAACAGGTGCACATGTATTTTGTAAGATGTAATTTGCAACAATAACAACATAAAGGTGAAGGATAGCGATGTGTAGGAGTAGAATTTTGTATACTATTGAAGCAAAGTTTGAAGTAACTCAAACTAGGTTATTATGTTAATTGTAATCCCCAAGATAACCACTAAGAACATAATTTAAAAATATATGGAAAGGTAATAATAAAGGAATCAAAATGCTACACTACCAAAATATCAATTTAAAAAGACAGCAATGGAGGAATTGAGGAAGAAAAATGATATGACTTATTGAAGACAAATAGCAAAATGGCAGAAGTCCTTCCTTATCAGAAATTACTTTAAATGTAAACAGATTAAACTCTCCAGTTTAACAGCAGAGATTGTAGAACAGATTTTAAAAAGTAACAACAGGATGCAGCTATTTGCTGTCTAAAAGAGATCCAGTATAGAGTCAAAGACACACAGTAGTTGCAAGTAAAAAGAAAAGATATCACATGCAAATAGCAACCAACAGAGAGCTAGGGTGGCTATACTACAGTATTACACTACAGTAATAAAATGAGGGATACACACAACACACACACACATACATACACATGACCATCTCAACTGAAGCACAAAAAGCCTTTGGGAAAACCAAAAACTCCTTCATGATAAAAACGCTCAACAACTCAGAAATAGTAGAGAATTTCCTCAAAATGGCAAAAGTCATATATGGAAAACCCACAGCTAACATTATAATCAATGCTGAAAAATGTCCCTCCCCTTAGATCAGGAACAAGACAAGGATGCTCACTCTTACCACTTCTGTTAAACATGATAATGAAAGTTCTAGCCAGAACAATTAGACAAGAAAAAGATATAAAAGACATCTAAAGAAGAAAGGAAGAGGTATAACTATCCCTATTCACAGATGACATGATCTTATATATAGAAAATCTTAAAATTTTCATTTAAAAACTATTAAAGGTAATAAATGAATTCGTCAGGAAACAAGATCAATATCAAAAAATCAGTTGTATTTCTATATGCTAGCAATGAACAATCCAAAAATGAAACTAAAATAACTCTATTTACAAAGCATCAAAACTAATAAAATACTTCAGAATAAATGTAACAAGGAGACAAAATACTTGTACACTGAAAATTAAAACATTGCTGAAAGAAATTTAAGAGGATCTAATTAAACAGACTTTTGCTATTCATGGATTGGAAGACTTAATATTGTTAAGATGGCAGTACACTCACCAAAGCGAGGTACAGATTCAATGTGATCCCTATCAATATCCCAGTTTTTTTGAAGAAATATAAATGCTGATCCTAAGATATATGGAATTGCAAGGGGCCCTAAATAGCTAAAACAAAATCTTGAAAAAGAGAACAAAGTTGGAGGACTAACATTTCCTGATCTCAAAACATACTTACTAGCATAAAAATAGACATAAGATATCAACGAAATAGTATTGAGAGTCCATAAGTAAACCCAAATATCTATGATCAGCTGATTTCCAACAAGGGTGATAGAACCATTCAATGGGGAAAGAACAGTCTCTTTAACAAATGATGCTGAGAACTGGATATCCACATGCAAATGAATGAAATTGGATCCTTATGTAACCATAAAAAAAAAGTAAACTCAAAATCAAAGAACTAAGCATAAGAGCCCAAACTATAAAACTCTTAGAAAATACAGGAATAATCTTCATTACCTTGGATTTGGCAATGCATTCTTAGAAGTGACATCAAAAGCACAAGTAACAAAAGAAAAAAATAGGTATATTGGACTTCATTAAGATTAAAAATTTTTGTGTGCCAAAGGATACTATCAAAAGAGTGAAAAGACAGAGCACAAAATGGGAGAAAATACTTGCAAACCATATATCTGATGAGTGTAGTATCTAGAATCTATAAACTTCTACAATTCAGCAATAAAAGGACAACCAAATTAAAAGTGTGCAAAGAAACTGAATAGACATTTCTCCAAAGCAAGTATATAAATGGTCAACGAGCACATGAAAAGATACTCAACATAGTCATTAGGGAAATAGAAATCAAAATCATAGTGCTATACCACTTCAAACTCAATAGGATGGCCATAATTTAATTTAAAATAAGGAAATTAGCAAGGTTTGGCAAGGATGTGGAAGAACTGGAACCCTCATACATTGCCATTGCCTGTGGGAATGAAAAATGGTGTAGCCTCTGTGGAAAGCAATTTGTGGTTACGCAACAAGTTAAACACAGAATTTCTATATGACCCAGAAATTCTACTCCTAGGTATAAACCCCAAAGAACTGAAAATAAGTGTTCAAACAAAAACTTATACACAAATATTCATAGCAGCACTATTCACAATAGGCAAGAGATGGAAACAACACAAATGTCCATCAATGGATGAATGAATAAAGACAATGTGTTATATCCATACAATAGACTATTATTCAGCCATGAAAAGAAATGAAATACCAAAGCAATGTACAAGGTGGATAAACCTTGAAAACATTATGGAAGCCAGACCCAAAAGGCCACACAGTATAGGATTCTATTTATATGAAATGTCCAGAATAGGAAAATTCATAGAGAGAGAAAAGAGATTTGTGGTTCCCAGGGAAGAGAGGTAGATACGGGGCTTCTTATTGTGGTGATACAAGTTCTGAAACTAGATAGATATGATGGTTTAAATATCATGAAGGTACTTAATGTCATTGAATTGTATACTTAAAAATGGTTAAAATGGTAGATTTTATGCTATGGGTATTTTACCACCAAAAAGTGTCAAATGTGAAAAGGCACACTGAGAGAAATGCCTTGATCCCATGTCTATACCCTCCACCTGATTCCACCCTGACTCTTAGGGGTAAACACTTAAGAAGTTTATTGTTTACTTTTTTCTTACATATTTATGAAATACAAGCAGATTCGCATATACATTCTTTTTTTTAAATTTTTTTTTTAATTTTATGTCTACGTTGGGTCTTTGTTGCTGCATGTGGACTCTCTCTAGTTGCGGCTATCAGGGGCTACTTTTCATTGTGGTGCGCGGGCTTCTCATTGCTGTGGCTTCTCTTGTTGCGGAGCATGGGCTCCAGGCACGCGGGCTTCAGTAGTTGTGGAGCATGGGCTCAGTTGCTCCGCAGCATGTGGAATCTTACCGGACCAGGACTCGAACCCATGTCCCCTGCATTGACAGGTGGACTCTTAACCACCGCGCCACCAGGGAAGCCCCGCATATACATTCTTATAGATATCTTTTCCCCCAATAAAATCAATCATGTTATATATACTAATCTTCACTTTGTTTTTTAAGTTAACAATATATATACCCTGGAGATCTCCCCAGATCAACACATAGAGATAGTACTCCTCTTTTACAACTGCAGGTCCACTGCTATGAAAGCACTCATTCCTCTGGAGACCCACTTAATATCATTCAGCCTCTGAAAACAAGTTATAACCCTTTTGATGGAGTTGTTAGCTACCGCTATGGTGGTAATCATTTTGCAGTATGTGTGTATCAAATCAACACACTGTACACCTTAAACTTACACAAAGTTACATGTCAATTATATCTCAATAAAGCTGGGGGAAAAAAGAAAGCAAAAGTTCAGCACTTTCCTCACTTTATTTCCAACCTCAATAATCAGTCCTGCATTTCATTAAAAGCCTAAAAGATCCAAATGACCCCAAAGCAAAATACCCTACCAGGAAGCAAATGCAAGATGATGAATTTCCTTGTGCATTTTCTGGTCTATTCACCTCCCATGGCCTGCTCCATACTACACGAGCTATTTGGGATTGGTGATAGTGGCTGAGATTCTGCAGGATAGAAACCCTAACCCTTGACATTTCAGCATTTTATCCATTTTGGAAAGTGAGTAGGAAGAGAGGGTAACAAATAGGACATCTGCTCCTACAGGCTTCAGAATTTGTCGTAGGATCTTCCAAACCCAATCTTTGACTCATTCTTTTTTTTTTTTAACATCTTTATTGGAGTATAATTGCTGTACAATGGTGTGTTAGTTTCTGCTTTATAACAAAGTGAATCAGTTATACATATACATATATCCCCATATCTCCTCCCTCTTGCATCTCCCTCCTCCCACCCTCCCTATCCCACCCCTCTAGGTGGTCACAAAGCACGGAGCTGATCTCCCTGTGCTATGCGGCTACTTCCCACTAGCTATCTATTTTACATTTGGTATTTGACTCATTCTTGAATGCATCAGGAAGGTGGGTCAACCTTCCTGGGATCCCAACCATTTCAAATAGCTTCTCTCTTGCAAAGATCAAAGGAAACCAGTGATTCTCAGCTGCTTCAGTAATTCAAATCAGAAAAGAAAGCGGTTAGTAACTTGAAATAAACCCAATCGAACTCCAGATTTCAGCAACCATGAAAGAAATTTTCTTCACACGTATGTTTAATATAACGGGTGAACAAGTGAAAAGGAAATGAGTTTGCACAAGGTACTATGGTTAGTCTTGTGATTCAGCACATTCCTTGGTGTAGATTCGCTCCACCTACAAGTAAATTTTCTGAAAACTTGGCATAGCTGCCTTCTGGGCTGAAGCAAAAGCGGGTCTGCCTCAGCTGCCTATCTCAATCTTGTTATTCCTTTCAGAGCAGGGACAGCTCCACCTCCTCGTGGTTCATAATCCATCTTATACTGCTTTCCTTCTCCGCAGCAGCACTCACAAGGCGGCATCCAGTGTCCAGGCTCTCGATAAAGACGTGCTGACTTGAACGAAGGCTATTCATGGGTTCTACGTGGTTTCCTGTGGATATGTACCAGGGGCGGAAATGTACCAGACCGCGCTTCCTGAAGGCCAGCTTCTCTTCCTCTGACAGCTTCTGTTCTCCCGAGGCTGTTAGCTCAGAAGGCAGCTGCGCAGGAGCCCCTGATGAGCCTGCTGCACTCTCCTCCACGAGGCACAGGTCCCTCGCGGGCGGCAGTGCAGCGGAGTTGGACGCAACATTTCTCTCTGCTTCTTCTCCCACTCCGGGACGGACCTGAGTCTCTGTGCCTGCTTGACCTCCTCCGCCGTAAGGCTGAAGAAGTGTAGGGGAGGTTTAACTGGGAGGCGGGGAGAAGGCCGGGAAACCCTGCGCTGGGGGTCCAGCGTGGCCGGGCGCTCCACAGCGGCTACATGGGGGGGCTCCAGGCTCCGGGGCTGGGCTGGCGGGGGGGGGGGCAGGCCCGCTCAGCAAGGAGAACTCTCTAGGGCCCTCCTGAAAAGAGAGGTAAAGATGTATCTCTAGGAGATTAGGTAGATAGATAGATAGATGAGATAGATAGGTGACGATAGATATTTGGGATACACATATACGGTATCACCTGAACTTGTCTGCAGAATCAAATGAGAGGAACTATTTTCTCTGGTAGTGGTTGATTACTACATTATTTTCTTAAAATGCTAGTTTTGAGTTACTGTGTAAATGGAGTGGTTTTTTGTTTTCTTTCTGTTAATGATGCTACTGTATTGCTAACAAGATTCTAAATTAAAAAAAGAAAACAAACAAACCCAATCGAGAGAGAGAGAGAGAGAGAGAGAGAGAGAGAGAGAGAGAGAGAAGTTTTAAGGAACTGGCCCACCTGATTGCAATATCTGGCGAGTCTGAAATCTGTAGGGCAGGTTGGCAGGTTTGAAACTCTAAGCTGAAGCTCTAGTCTTAAGGCAGAATTTCTTCTTCTCCAGGAAACCTCAGTTTTTGCTCTGAAGGCCTTCAACTGATTGGATGAAGCCCACCTACATTATTGAGGGGTAACTTCTTCACTTAAAGTCAACTGATTATAAATGTTAACCACATCTACAAAAAATACCTTCACAGCAACACCCAGGTTAGCATTTGATTAAGTAAGTGTGTATTGTAGCCTAACCAAGTTGACACGTAAAATTAAGCAGCACACCTTCTCCTCTGATTTATAAATACCCCAAAGGCTGGAGCAGCAGCTGTGTCGAGGACTTAGTGTGCACTCTGCTGCCATCCACCTACCTCAATTATTTCTGGCCCAGGTGCCTCTTTCTTCTGGAGATGTCTGTGTCCTTTTAAAGTTCCAATCTGCTTTTAGTCTTAGTTCAGGCTGGTCTTCTCTCCCTGGGCTGTCCAGGAATATGCCTCACCTGGTCCCCAGCTCTGTTGCTAGCTAAACTTGTGTCTGGTAACTTGAATGGTATAAGACTGTAGCAATTGTCTATGCCATGGCCACCATGCACTGTCATGCAGGTTGTATAGTGCACAGCTCTGGGAAGTGACATTTATATCCTAGACTATGTGAACAGTATCCTCTAGAGGAGCACAGCGTATAGCTGTACAACCCTAAACAGAGACACAACTCCCAGACATCCATCCATCCATTACCTCATCTACCTCATTACTGCCACCCTCAGCCATCTCTGGAGGGAATCCACATTCAAAACTTCATTCATTCAATGTTATGACATAGTATGAATGTGTTTCATGTTTGGTAATTGCAATCATTGTTGCTTTTGTTGTGGTCATCCATTTACAATGCTTGGTGTCAGTTTATTTATCTCTTGTAAAAATAAAATACAGTGTGTGTGTGTGAAAAAAAAAAGAATACTTGAATAACGAGTTTGTTTGCTATTAGTGTAAACATTAGTTTACTCTCAATAACAGCCTTTTTTAGTTTCATCGTTGTAGATCTGAGTTTATCTTAGAATGGTGAACTTTTTTTTTTTTTTTTTTTTTGCGGTACGAGGGCCTCTCACTGTTGTGGCCTCTCCCGTTGTGGAGCACAGGCTCCGGATGTGCAGGCTCAGCGGCCATGGCTCATGGGCCCAGACGCTCCGCGGCACGTGGGATCCTCCCGGACCGGGGCATGAACCCTCGTCCCCTGCATCGGCAGGCAGACTCCCAACCACAGCGCCACCAGGGAAGCCCAGAATGGTGAACTTTGAAAAGACATATATTATTTGAAAATAGTTAATTTAATTTTATGAGATATCCTAACAGTGACGCTGTAGCATTTTAAAGAATAATCATATATTAAAAAGTTTTTAAAGACTTGATAGGAAATATGGATTCCGAATAAAATTACATTCCCTATGGAAAAAAACAAAAAAACTTCATTCATTAGGGAAGACCCAAAGTGTAGTGAGATCAAATACCTGAGGGCAAGTCTAAAACCCCCTTCAGTCTTTAACCCCTTAGTGTGAATAAGTTTAGCAGATTTTTCCTGGAGGCAGATCTTGATACACCTATAAGACAGATAACAAGCCTGACAAAGGATTTGAGAGCATTCATCAAAGGCAAAAATTCATGAAAACACACTTCATAAATTTCTCTACAGTTAAGCTTGTCCTACACTGCTCTTAGATGGATTTTGACTATATTTCTGTGATAGGATACTGGAAACCCAAATCTCTCTTAAACCGCTGCTCACAATCTTTTTCTCTTTCACCAGCTGTTCTTGGCCTCATTCATCATTCAACAAATACTGGCTGGGCATCTTTCATGGGTCAGGCAGTGGATGGGGCCCTAGTCCTTCTCTTGGAGAGAGTCTAGTCTCCCGTCCAGGCCCTGTCCCCTAATTTCTAGTAAAGATCTTTATCCAAAATGCCCAAAGACGTTGATAGTCTCTGGGCTGAGAAAAAGAAGTATCTCTGGTTCATTCAGTAAGGTGTAGGTCCTGGGGTGATTGATAGAACATTTTTGAATGGGGCCATGGAAGCATTAGCTTAATACACAGACTGTATAGAGTGCAGGCAACAAGTGTGGTTGCCTGAAGGAGCAGTTAAAGGTCAAGTAGTCTGACTGTGCTGATGACACATGTGAACTAAAGGAAAAAGAGATGGAGCTAAACGATCTCTGTAAGCTTTATGCTTCCTTTCAGCAACAAGTTTATTAGGTGGAAATTGATTTTGGCAATACATTTACATATGTTTTCTTTTGCCTGAGAATTTGGAAGACCACAAGTCATAGACCATTTGCTGCTTAGGAAGCTGGTCTGATGGATTGCTATTGCAAGAGCAATAGAAACCTATTTTCTATCTTGTTCTAAGAGAGTTTTAAGGACTCTTACAAAAACACGTGGACTGTACTAAGATTAAAAAAGAAACGTTGGTGAAAAAAGCAAGAAATGGAAAAATAAAGAGCTTTGGGAGTCTACAGCTTGCAAATATCTTCCTATTTTCTTGAGCTTTTCTGCAAGAATGTTGTTTCTTGCAACTTACCACTTATATAATTTCATTTTATCTAATATGCATATTTTCTCCATGTTTTATGTCTTTGAAATTGAAGCTCTTTTTACCAAAAAATGGCATTTTAGGTAAATAAAATATACTAATTGAGCACCCTATAACTAAAGCCATACCCCATTTGCTGTTTTATATGTGTTTCAACCAGATTTTCAGTTGCTTCTCATGTCCATATTTTGTTTTTCTAATTAGAATTGTAAACTCCTTAAGGATAAGAGAGTCCCTAGTGGTGCCAGACACTTTATATGCACTAATTTTTCTGAATTCTTTCAATAACTCTGTTTGATGAATTACTCCCATTTTACAAACAAGGAAATTGAGGCTCAAGGAGGTAAGGTACTTGGTGAAGGTCCTATAGCCAACTGATTAGTAGAATCAGGACCTAAGCACAAATCTGTCTGACTCCAGTATCCTTTCCCTCCCAACTGTGCCAGCCAGCATCTTCTATCTCAAAGTCACAGATCACACCTGGTATCGATTTTGGGTTCCCCATAAATTTTCTTCTCATTCTATGGACATAGTAGGTGTTCAATAAATTCTTGTCAATTGAATGAATGATTTCTATCTCATGTCTTTTTTGGAGCAATTCGGTTGGCATGGGAACAACTGTGATTTCTACTTTCTTTTGTTCATTTTGGTTCAACCTCTTTGGGATGCCTTAAGTATGGTGGAGCTGCCAGGAACAGAAGAAAAAAAAAAAGCAGAGAGCCTCTTGAAGGGCAAATCATGCCTTTTAACTCCCCCACTTTTTGCTGAAAGGATCTTTTTGTTAAGCCCAGTGTTGTAGGAGTAACTCTCTGTGGGGAGGTGAGGGTGGGGGGTCTATGTGGTTTTGACAAGGGTGGGCTAGAATTTACCCTGGAAATCTTGACTAAAATGTTTTTGTGGGTCTGGGGCACAGTTAGGTTCACACCTAGGAAACTCTCTGAGGGTAAAGCCACAGCTTGGTTCAATCGGGTGACTCACAAGTGTGAAGGTTCATATTTTAGCACCTGGCAATCAGAGGCAGAATTAAACCACTTAAAAATGAACACTGATGAAAACTCAGAAGCATTGCAGGGGCTCCAGGCCATGGCATATATTAGAATCTTAATTGCAACAAAGAACTGAATTTCCATCTAGTTCATCATTGATTCGTGTTAAAGGAATACGAAGGGACAATTCTGGGTGGGCGGGTGAGCCTTTGTGTCCTGTCCTCGGGTCACATTCTGTGCTTGAACAGTTCTGATTTCAGGAGCACCTCCTTAAAAGCAGGTTCACTGTGGTATTTATCAGCTAGCCTTGGAACAGGACAATTATGAGGTCCTGAAAGCTATAATATATATATATATATATATATATATGTACATTTAACAAATTCAAGCCTCAGAAACTTGCAGAGGTAAGAAAAGAACTATAGTTTTCCAAATATAGCTAAAATTCAATACCTGGTTTGTTTAAAACTGCTCTTTGATTTCTTCAGAAAAAATTTGCAAATGTGTATGGGGGTATTGGGTGGGGAGGTCCTACTGTCTGCTGGTGTGAGATCCACGGCTGCCTCATGGAGCAGAGAAGACACGGGAGCTGGGGACTGCAGCTCAACTCACTTCAGAATCTCTCTGCCTGGGCGAATTTACAGATTTCTTAGGACTTTTGTTCAGTTTTTAACATTTCTAGTATTCTTTTTGGGATTCCGCCAGGGCTAGCAATTTATAGACATGATGGAAGTTATGGAAATGGGAGTATTTTGTTGCTGACTTGCAGAGAAAGTGCTCATGGGAGATGTATGCTTGTAGTTCATCCAGTTAGTCTGCCTCCTTAGCCAGCACTTTAGCCCTATGAGCCTATGCTTCATAGATTTTAAAAAAATAAGCTATTTAGATTTCCTACCTTCTACAGTTTTTCAGAATTTTGTCTTTCCCTGCAGTTTGAGACACTGACTTTTATAGTAAATACTGAAGCTTATGTGATAACTAAGGCTACGTATTAGTAACATAGATGCCAGGCGTCCACTGTATCAAGAGTCCCCCAGGCTCTTGGCGCCTGGAATCAGAAACAACAGAAGTAAGAATTGGATCCACATTAAACGTGATCATTTCAACCTCTTTTTTCCCACTGGACTTCAAGCTCTGTGCAGAGGATCGTGTCTGGTTTTGTTCCTCTCACAGTGCCTAGGACAATGCAGGAATGATATGAATATCCAGTTAATTATTTTTTAATTTTATTTTTTTATTTATGGCTGCGTTGGGTCTTTGTTGCTGTGCATGGGCTTTCTCTAGTTGCGGCGAGCAGGAGCTACTCTTCATTGAGGTGCACGGGCTTCTCATTGTGGTGCCTTCTCTTGTAGCAGAGCACAGGCTCTAAGCGCACAGACTTCAGTAATTGTGGCATGTAGGCTCAAGAGTTGTGGCATGTGGGCTCTAGAGCGCAGGCTCAGTAGTTGTGGTGCATGGGCTTAGTTGCCCCGTGGCATGTGGGATCTTCCCGGACCAGAGATCGAAGCCATGCCCCCTGCATTGGCAGGCGGGTTCTTAACCACTGCACCACCAGGGAAGTCCCTGAATATCTGGTTAATAAATGAATGAATTAGTGCGTTAGGGGAAGAACTGTGCCCGCCCATAGTATCTGCATTCTCTAGCTTAGAACCTGGTACTAGTATATCTTCAATAAGCAATGACAGATTTGCATATCTTCCTGGAGCTTAAAACATCAAGTTGTTAGGCTTCATGAAATTCAGCAATTACTTATTATATGATTATTGATTTTTAGAGATAGTATTTCAAGTTGACAGTTCCCAGATAAACAAGGGCTAGGTCTTATCCTTGGAAGGGCCCACAACAAGGAGGTGCCTCTATAGGTTCTGCGACCTTGCCTCACTTTGGTGAGGCCGACTCCTGACTTGCTTGCTTCGACTCTTGTAACTCTTTACTGAGTGTATTCAAAAATCAAATCCAGCTGTGTTCAGTTATAGGAATGGGGTGAGGTGGGGAAATCCACATCACGGAGCCATGTTACAGAAACTAGAACCTCTGGTGGCACCTAGAATACAGCCCCCTGGATACAGTGTAATGGAGAGTGAGGAACAACGGATGGGAGTCTGAAGGCTCGAAAGGTGCCTGCACTGCCAAAAACCATAATGACTTGTTTAACTTCTTTGTCTTTTCCTCCTTGTCCGTATTGGGGACATCTTTTGAAGAAAAGCAGTATCAAAGAAATCATGTCCAGGGTAGAAAAGAAATCATAGCTAGATGATACATATATCTGTTTGCAAACATACAACCACATGGTGAATACCAATTTGCTCAGAAGTCAGTTCTTAAGGATGAATTTCTGATGCTTTGTTAGAGATCTTGGAAATTCAAATACAAGTATTTCCCATTCCACCTGTGTAAGGAACCTATAGATGCAAAGTTTAATAGCCTTATTTGATTCACTAAAAGTTTAAGTTCATGATTCATTCTAATTTTTTCCCTTTTTCTTCCTATTCCAGGCAAGATAACATTTGCCAACTCAACTTTAGAGTCATACAGGACTCCTTTGCCTCCCTATCTATCCAACGTGTGATACTGTGATCTAATTAAAATAGTTTCTCAGTGTGTTATCAAAGAAATTCTAACCATTAGACATCAACAGCCTACAGGAAACCACCATCTTGATGTTAGAAAAGAAACAGGAAGTACTGCTTATCTCTGGGCCTCCAAGATTTCTGAAGCACTTACCTGCTCTGCTGGGCTCAGACTTTGACACCAAAGCTGTCACATCATTTATGGCATTTCCCTAGTTCTTTACAATACCACTGCAAAAGTTCACATGCCAGGAAAAAGGGTAGATATTAAAATCATTCAATATCAAACAATAATTTTGAGGTGTTTTCAAACACTCTTTAATATGAAGAGGAGGATCTAATACTCTATATACAGTAGGAACTAAATTTTGGAAAACACACATATAAACACACAAATACACACACACATTGGGAAAGAAGACGGAAAAAAATACACCACGTGACAGAGCTGCTCTCTTTTGGTGGTGGATGCAGGACAGAGTTTTATCTGCTTCTTTCTGCTTATCTGTGTTATCCAGATTATATCCAATAATCATATATTACTTTTATAATTGGAAAAGGTTATAAAAAGAAATGTTATTGAAAACATTTATCTTGATTGACTGGCATGGAGGTCCAAAGGCTGACCCTAAGGTAGGACTCACCATGTTCCAGAGCTTCTCATGAGAGCTGGTTGCAACCTGTCTCCAACTGAGACCACACCCTTGCTCAGCTGCTCCCCTTGTCTCATTCTGCTTCCCTCATTCCCTTCTTCCTGAAAGCATCCATTCAATAAATCACATGAACAGGAATGAGGGTTGCCAGATTTAGGAAAAGCCAACACACAAGATGCTCAGTTATGTTTGAACTTCTGGTCAAGAAAGAATGATATTTTAGTAACAGTGTGTCCCATGTAATATTTGGAACATACTTTTACAGAAAAATGATTCACTGAAATTTAAATTTAACTGGGCATCTTGTATTTTTGCCAGCCATCCTAGTAAGAATTCATATTTTAGACTCTTCTTGTAGAGATCCTAGCCCACAACATCTCATCCACATCAAATATAGAAAAGTAACTGGCTGTGAAAATTAAAGGAATGTGTAGAAGGATTTCACTGGTAATTCCCTTCACCCCGCTCCCCCCCAGTCCCCCCGCCCTGCATATATAAGGGTTCCGTGGCTACAACTGGGAAACAACTGCATTCCCCTCTGATGGCAATCACAGAGTGTGAATTTCAGGGCCCACATGGGGAACCCATGGGAGGAATGCAGACCTCGGGTCACTTTTAAAAGAGATTATGCCGTAGAGGGTGACCCTAGGGAGGGAACCCCAGCAGGTTGTCAGGTGGGCTGAGGGGACTGCAGAAGCATCCAGCCAAAGGAAAAACAGAGCCTAGGACAGGGGTTGGAAATCTTTTCTCTAAAGGGCCTGATGGTAAATATTATCCTCTGGGTCATACAGTCCCTGCTGCAGTTACTGGCTCTGTGGCTGTTGCACAAAAGCAGCCAAAGGCATTATGTAAATGAGTGGGCATGGCTGTGTTCCAATAAAACTTTATTTACAAAAACAAGCAAGGGAGGAATTTGGCCTCTCTATCATAGTTTTCTAACCCTTGGTTTAGGAAATAAAAAGAGAAATTAGAGGGAATGAGTAGGGGAACCTACCGAGAATCTATGAATTTGCCCATCAGAGAGTCCCTGCAAATGTCCAGTTGTTTCATGTCTACACCAGGCTGGTGGAATCAGGTCTGCTTTGCAAAGGTCAGAAATGGAAATGAATAAACTGAAGTAAAGTGAGAAGAGACCTAACTTTCAATCAAATTTGCAGTTCTGACAAAGGGACTGGTCATTTTTTTTTTGCGGTAAGCGGGCCTCTCACTGTTGTGGCCTCTCCCGTTGTGGAGCACAGGCTCCGGACGCGCAGGCTCAGCGGCCATGGCTCACGGGCCCAGCCGCTCTGCGGCATGTGGGATCTTCCTGGACCGGGGCACGAACCCATGTCCCCTGAATCGGCAGGCGGACTCTCAACTAGTAAAACATTCCTGTCCCCTTAATTCCCCATCTTCCTCTCTGTTCAATCAGAAGAGTCGGGCAGGGAGAGGAGTCAGAACTACGGATGGACTACAAGGTCCTACCGTGTAGCACAGGGAACTATATTCAATGTCCTGAGATAAACCAGAACGGAAAAGAATCTGGAAAAGAATATATGTATATATGTATAACTGAGTCACTTTGCTGTATAGCAGAGATTAACACAACACTGTAAATCAACTAGACTTCAATTAAATAAATAAATAAACAACTAAATAAAGAAATAAAAATTTTTTAAAAAAGCTAATGAGGAGCAAGTGGGGAGCAAAGGAGGGGAGGAGGATAAGCACACCCTGCCCTGAAGGCACAGGGCGCCGGTGGGTGGCGTTACATTTGCCTTGTTCAGATGTGACTTGATGCTGTACAATTTAATCTCTGAATTAAAGCTGGTTGAGATTTAGAGTGACTGGAGGACTTTCTGGTGCCTAAGAATCAACAGATGAGTCACTACCTCACCGTTCCTGCAGAGGCCGGTAAGGGCTGTTCCCACTGAGCGAGACTGAGCGACACAAAGTTTCTATGGTTACAACCCAGGAGTCCTGCACATTCAACAGGCTGGAGAGACAGGAAAACTTGAAGCAGGGCAGCACACAGCAGCTTGTGTGCTGGCCTCCTGCCCCACCCTGACCCCACTGTGGTCCCTGGATCCCCAAGACCTGCCCAGGACACCAGGGTTTCAGGGTGCCCAGTTTGCCCACCATTGTGCCCCATCTGACCCTCCCTTAATTTGGAGGCCTGCAGAAAATGGCTTAAAACTGCCTAACAAGTGTGATGACACCAATTAACTACTTCTTGGCATTTTCCAACTGACATCAGAGCACATTCCAGAGCAATGCTGTATTTCAGGGTTCTGCTAACTTTTCCTCTAAGGGGCCAGATAGTAAACATTTTAGGTTTTGTGGGCCCTACAATATCTGTGGCTGCTCCTCAACTCTGCTGTTCTAGCTTGAAAGCAGCATAGACAATACATAAACAAGTGGGTGTGCTGTGCTCCAATGAGATTTTATTTACAAAAACAGGCTATTTACAAAAAGTTGGCCTGTTTGGACCAGAGCTTGCCAACCCCTGCTATACGGTACTGAAACATCCATTCTCTGTTTTGCCAAAAAGAGGTCCTATTTTTTCCTCCAGAACCATCCTTCCCACCAACCCTACTCCCAGGCCATGTAGTTCAGGTGGTTCAGGCCCCACTCTTGACCCAGGGGTGGGCATGTGACCCAGGTCTGGCCAAACATCATGCAATCCTATATCCACTATGATTGACTAGGTGTGGGTACCTAAGCCAGAGTTAATTAAATTAAATTAAATTAAATTAAATTAAAGATATTCTTGCTTGGACAACTCTGGATTTCAGTCCAGAAAGATGTATGCCCGGAATGTCTGCCTGTCTTCAGTGGGATTCCCCTAATACAAGGATTTTGTTCCCAGGAAAACCTGAGGGGGTGTATGGAAGTCAAACTGGGGAGGGAGGGAGGCCAGTGCAGGTGCAGTATTAAGCAAAGTTCTGCGGCTCAGTTCTGTGGGAGGTGGGGCAGCTCTGGGGACAGCCCTCCCCTGCCTCTCCCCCACATGCTGCAAAGGTGCTTCCTTCAGGGGAGGGGGTTGGGGTGTTGACACCTGTGCACTGGGGACTTTTACATTCCTAGGCAGGTCTAACTCTCAGGAAAGCAGCAGGCAGTGCTGCCTTCAGAACCATAAGACAAGGAAGCGCGGGGCCCTTAGAGGTGAAAGGCGCCAGGTAAAAGGAAGGGCATATGCAGAAAATCAACAGTGTGTCTACACTGTTAGAGAGAGAAGCAGACAGAGAAAGGGGTAAAGGACAAGATGGGAAGAACATGAGGTCTGAGGACAGTTTTTGAGCCCCTGTGTTTAGTATTCCTAAAACTTTAAGTTAGCCCTGGACTTTGCAGTTATATGGTGGAAGTGGGGGACGCTTGAAGTTTTCTGTGACTCGCAAGCAAAAGTGTCCTAATTGGTAGAGACCCACGATTGATCAGCTCCTGCCATAACACAGAGTAGGAAGGAAACAAACCTTACGAGGCAATACATTGGTCTTTGGACCTCAAGTCCTGGAAATATTTTCTCTCAGCTGAGCTTTGATGTTTCCATTTCTGTTCTTAATAACAGCCCTGTTGTAGAATTGCAGGGGTATCTTTCACACTCTTATAAAAATCCAACTCCTGAGAATGAGGAGAGCCTGAGAAGTCTGACCCCAGCTGGTGGTGAACCCCAGGTGCACTCAAGACCTTAATAAATAATGGAACACAAGTAGAAGGAAAAGCAAGAAATGTGGGAAATGTGATATCTCAGTTTGGAGGCCCGGTGGACCGACTTGGCCGTCGTGGATAGAAACAGATTAAGTGTGAGAAATCACTCATCCCTGATATACAGGCGTTTCATAGGCTCTGCCATTGTGAGAAGCATTCAGCCTCAGTAAGTCACAGACAACAAAATGTGCATTTTTTCACTTCAGAGGATTTAGCCAGTTGATTAACTACAAAAAGTGAGAGGTTGGTGGGTAAAAGACAGCTTTCACTTCAGGGAATTCTGGTGGAGCCCTCCAAGAAACGGAGTTCACATCTCGGCTCTGGGACTCATGGATAATATCTCACATCAGAAAACCAACATAAATGATGTGGCAAGCGGGGCCTCAGGCAGGGGGCATGGTGGGCAGAGAACTCTTAGAAGTCTCTCCTCCCAACCTTGTGGTGGGGAAACCCTTAAAGACACGGTAGAATAAGTGGAGAATACTGGAATTCCTGCACTAGGTCTGATTAGAAATCATCTCCTATTTTTGGAGAAATGTAGAATGAGGTGTCTACAAAGGTGATGGTCCTGGAAATATTCTTCCTCACTAATTGTATGTTTATTCTTCTTTTTCTTTCTTTTAAGGGAATCTGCTTGTCACTAGGATAGGAAATCAGGAAAACATTCAGAGATTCACAAATGTCAGTGTACTCAGGGCTGGATTTACCAATAGGCAGACAGGATTAGGTGTAACCTGGTTACGTTGCTACTATGAATCTCCGCAGGTTTATTTTTTAAATGCTATTATTTCAATCATCTAACAAAGGAGCTTGACTCCACCACTCAGTAGCTGTGTGACCTTAGGTAATCCTGAGATCTTTAAGCCCCAATAATCCTCTGTTATAAAATAATAAAAGAAAAAATTTTATAGGAGAATTTCTGAGAATTGTGAGATAATTCATGTAAGGTATCTTTACATACTAAGCACTAAACAAATATTAGCTAGGATAAATTATTATTATTATTATCATCAGTATAATTACGAGGGCAGGTCTGAACAAAAATAAAAAATGTGGAGCCCATTTTCCATGTTCAGCCTTCCAAATTCACCTTTCTGAGAATCCATCTCCTGCACTGGCAACAAAGAAAGAACTTGAACTTGAACTTGGAGTTAAAGCCATGGATCTAGTCTCTGCATTGTCCCTTCCCAACTGTACAGCCCTAGAGGAGTTACAGACAGGTCTCCCAGCCTGGATTTCCTTATCTCCAGAGGTGAGGATACCCATCTGATGGGTTTGTGGTAGAGACTGAATATAAATCTCTCCCACTGTGCCTGGGAGGCAGTCGGTGCATATTTACATCCTGCTTCTTTTCCTTCCACCGAGGACTCCCATCTGGAATCCCGGCTGCAGCGTCCTGGGTAACCTCAGTTCTCCAGATCCTGTTTTACTCTCTCTCAATTTGATAGAGTATCTGATTAAAGGAATTAACATCATTCATTTATTCAAGAAATGTTTTTGGTTACTTACTAGGTGCCAGGCACTGGGGTACAACAGTACAAAAATCCCTGCCCTCTGAGAACTTACTTCCACTTCCACAGGGTTTGAGTTGAGCTGTCTCTCACCAGCAGAAAAAAAGGAAATGGTGCAGACAGCATGTGAGATGGGAATCATTCTTTTTTTCCCCCAGCTTTATTGATATATATATATATATATATATATATATATACAAAATTGACATACAGCACTGTATAAGTTTAAGGTGTACATACATCATGAAATGACCACAGTAAGTTTACTGAACATCCATCATGTATAGATACAATATAAAAGAAATAGAAAAAATATTTTTCCTTGTGATGAGAACTCTTAGGATTTACTCTCTTAACTTTCATATATAACATACTGCAGTGTTAATCATATTCATCATGTGGTACATTACATTCCTAGGATTTATTTATCTTATAGCTGGAAGTTTGTACCTTTTGACAGCCTTCATCCTGATCCCCCTCCCTCAGGCCACACCTATGGTAACAACAAGTCTGATCTCTTTTTCTATGAGTTTGTTTGTTTCTATTTGAAGTATAATTGACCTACAACACTATGTTAGCTCCTGTTATACAGCATAGTTATTCGATATTTCTACACATTTCAAAAAGATCACCACGATAATTCTAGTTAGCATGAAATAATTCTTAAGCGTAAAAAATAACATAGAGAAGAGAGAGAGGGATAGGAAGCCTTTATGTGTATGTGTGTATATGCGTGTATGTATGTCTCTATGTGTGTATATGCATGTATGTATGTCTCTATGTGTGTGTAGTGTATGCATGTGTGTATGTATGTATAAGTGTGTGTACATGTACGTTTGTATGTACATATGTGTATGTGTGGTTTTGTATGTCTGTACATGTATGTTGTGTATGGGTGTATGTGTGTAAGTACATGTGTATGTGTGTATATGTACTGTGTGTGTATGTATGTGCATGTGTGTGTATCTGTGTGTATGTGTGTGCGTGTAAATTTTAAAGAGGTTGCCCAGGAAGCACTGACAGAGAATTGGACTTTGAGTACAAACCTGAGAAAAGAAAGCAAGCTAAGTCTGTAGGACATGGGTGGAGAGAGGTAAGTACCTTCTACAATCTTATTATATAACACAGAATCCATGTGACAGAATTTTTATATCTAATTCAGAATTGTTAGCTTTCACTCCTAGATGAACCCCAAGGTTTAGTCACCATTGGCCCTTCTTCTAATATTACAGATGGGATTAAAAACTGGTATTTGGGGAAACCAGGTTAACACTCACCTGGTTCTGATATGATGATGTTCTACTTAATGACAGCTGAAAGCATCCTGATTTTCAGTGCTTTCCCTGTCCCCTGGCCTTTGGTCAAGATTCTTTTCTGTCAAAAATGCACTTAGCTGTATCATACCCAGTTTGCTGCTCTATAGGCCGTGGTCCAGAGGCACAATCAGTAATCAGAACCCAGTACGGTAGCTGCCAGCACTAACACATCTGTAGAACATGCCAGACGTGGTTCTAAGTGCTTTATATCATTACCTCATCTTACCCTCTCAACAACTCGGTGAGGTAGGTTCCTGTCGTATCACCATTTTCCAGATAAGAAAACTGAGGAACAGAAAGATTAATTTGCCCAGAGCTGTGCAGCTTGCAAAGCAGTAGAGATGGGATTTTGAATCTGGTTGTACATTTGACACCGTATCAGTGGGTTTCAAACTTCAGTATGCAGTAGAGGCCCTTGAAAAAGTTGTTAAACCCAAATAGTGGGACCCAAACCAGAAATTCTGAATCAGTAGGCCTGGGTAGAACCTGGTAATTTGCATTTCTAACAAGTTCACAGGTGGACCACTGTGCTATATTATACTGCTTCAAGCTGGAGGGGACTTATTTCTTGGTGCTGTGACAAAAGAAAAAAGTGCTGTCCTTTAAAAACACTTTCAAAATAGAGCTACCATATGATCCAGCAATCCCACTCCTGGGCATATACCCAGAAAAAACCATAATTCGAAAAGATATATGCACCCCAATGTTCACTGCAGCACTATTTACAATAGCCAGAACATGGAAGCAACACAAATGTCCATTGGCGGAGGAATGGATAAAGAAGACGTGGTACATATATACAGTGGAATATTACTCAGCCATAAAAAAGAAGGAAATAATGCCATTTGCAGCAGCACGGATGGACCTAGAAATGATCATATTAAGTGAAGTAAGTCAGATACAGAAAGACAAATGTCATGTAATATCACTTATATGTGGAATCTAAAAAAAATGATACAAATGAATTTACTTACACAACAGAAACAGACTCACAGATGTAGAAAACAAACTGATGGCTACCAAAGGGGAGTGGAGGGAGGGATAAATTAGGAGGTTGAGATTAACATATACACACCACTACATATAAAATAGATAATCAACAAGGTCCTACTGTATAGCACAGGGAACTCTACTCAATATTCTGTGATAACCTATATGAGAAAAGAATCTGAAAAAGGAAGAATATATGTATAGGTATAGCTGAATCACTTAGCTGTACATCTGAAACTAACCCAACACAACATTATGTAAATCAACTATATGTCAATATAAAATAAAAATTAAATTAAAAAAAGAGCCTAACTACCAAAAAAACCCACTTTCACTCCGTTTATTGATAACAAACCGGCAAATCCAAGTGCTTAGGTTAGATTCAATTAAATCAGCACAAAGCTCCTATAAGCAGCTCCCAACATAATTTACTGTATAAGACAACAGTACTAAGAATTTTAAAGAAGCCAGAGTGTGATTGGAGAAATATGAGCGCTTTGGAGGCCCACAGAGGTGGATACACAGAAGGTAGGTTGTTAAAACAATAGCCCCAATTAGTCTTTGTCATATGATGCTGCCTCTCCACCCATCAAGAACTGGGACCTATTTTCTGTCCCTGTTGAATTGAGCTGGCCTAGTGCTTTGACAAGTGGAATGTGGTAGATATTGTGTCCTTCAAGTTCTGGGGCCTTGGTCTTAAGATACCTTTTTTCTTTTGCATTTGCCCTTGCCCTCTTGGAACCTTGAAATCATGGAGCTAGAAGAAGCTCAGTCTAGTTTACTGGAGACGGAGCCACAGGAGGAGCCACAGACAAGTGTGCAGTGGGGGCGATCACGAAAGCCCCCGGGCTTCCTGTCCACTCAGCAGGCTCTGCTGGTCCCAGCCCCACCACCAGCAGCTACTAAGAACCTCCAGGTAAACATTCCAAATGCAACTGCTGGCCTGGCATTGGAGAGGTCCATCTTTCCCTCCAGGGGCTGCTGGTACCAGGCTACCCACAAGCCTGGGAGTTCTGTCTCCCTGTGTGCACTTGAGGCCATGAATTCAGGGCCATGACACTGACTATCAGTATCACATAGACTTATTCCTTGGTCAGTTCTCTTGCCATCTTTCTGGTTAGACTTGCTAACTGAGCTTTAAATTAGCACAAATAAAACAGGCTTTAGGCAAAGAAATTTGGCAGCCAGTTGTTATCTATCTAGGATTTAACAACATTATTTTGTTTTCATTGAGTGTGTGTTTGTGTTATTTATTTATGTATAGTGATCCTGCTTTTTCATGAGTGTTTGTTACCTGAAATTTTATTTTGACTGAAATGGAATAATTTCACAACTAGATTCACTTATAGAAAAGAGTAATAATAAATGATAGCAAGGAAGTAAACATATGGTAAAATCCAGGAAAGTGGTAAGGAAGATGTGGCAAATGGGGGGGGGCACTAAGATAAGTGCCTCTGTGTTCACATGACCTCACAGACCTCCCCCCCGCGCCCCCTGTCCCCCGCCCTCAGAGCACATGCCCTGAGGGTCACGGGACAACTGTCCTGGCTCCCAGGTTGCCTCTCCCTCCCTCTCTTCCACCTTCATCCCAAGCTCCTTGGAGATGGGTTCTTTCAGGCTAGAACATGTTGGAGGAAAGTGAAGAACTACCTCCTGTGAACGTGGCCCCTTTCTCCTGTCTCTTCCTTCCCCAGTTAGCATAAGGACCTGCCTGTAGACTGGTCCCCTTGTGCAAAGGCTCTCCTCAGCCCCCGAAGGCCCTTTCTTGTCCAGCTGGTTCTAGGCCTTAAGCTGTAAGCTTCACAGTTTAGGCAGGGACTTAGAGTTTCATCTGATCACAGCCTCAGAAGGCTGGAGGCACTTAAGGTGAAATCCCAGCTTAGGACTAGAGAAGGGGAAATGTGCAAGAATCTCTCATGATGTATTTTGGTGTCTGAAGAGGGCATAAATCCAGCAGAAAAGCAGAGAAGGCAGGATCTCTCAATATTTAAGCAGTTAGTATTTACTCTCATATGTGTTCCAGGCACTGTTTTGCATACCAGGGACACAGAAGTCAACAAAACAGACAGGGTCTGTTCAGTCAATAAATATTCTTTCTTTTTAAATTGAAAAGAAATTTTTAAATTTTTAAATTCTTTTTAATTTTGAAATTGAAGTATAGTTGATTTATAATGCTGTGTTAATTTCTGCTGTACAGCAAAATGATTCAATTATACATATATATACATTCTTTTTTATATTCTTTTCCATTATGGTTTATCCCAGGAGATTGGATATAGTTTCCTGTGCTATACAGTAGGACCTTGTTGTTTATCCATTCTAAATGTAATAGTTTGTCTACTAACCCCAAACTCTCAGTCCATCCCTCTCCTTCCCCACCTCTTCCTTGGCAACCACAATCTGTTCTCTATGTCTGTGAGTCTGTTTTTGTTTCGTAGATAGGTTCATTTGTGCCACATTTTAGATTCCACATATAAGTGATATCATATTTTATTTCTCTTTACTTGACTTACTTCATTTAGTACAAAAATCTCTAGTTGCATCCATGTTGCTGCAAATGGCATTTCATTCTTTTTTATGGCTAATATTCCATTGTATATATGTACCACATCTTTATTCAACTGTTGATGGACTTTTAGGTTGTTTCCATGTCTTGGCTATTGTAAATAGTACTGTTATGAACATAGGGATGCATGTACCTTTTCGAATTATAGTTTTGTCTGGGTATATGCCCAGGAGCGGGATTGCTGGATCATATGGCAACTCTATTCCAGTCAATAAATTCTTGATACATAGGCCAGGGGCACTCAGACAAGAAAGAAACAGAACGAGGAAAGAAATGTCCCCTGACCTCAAGGGACTCACAGTCAAGTGGGGAAGACAGATATTTGAGGACAGAGTCCCAACGCTTTGACAGGGTGCTAAGGGAGCCCAGGGGGTGTGGAGGGGACGCCAGCCTCCTGGTGAGGTATTAGGGAACGCCTGCCCTAGATGACAAGAGGCCTGGGTTAAAAATGGAAAGAATTTCACTCTGCTGGGAAGTATTGTGGTTATGGGGGTAGGGAAGCATTCTAGAAGAAAAAAGCATGAATAGCCCATTCACGGGCGGAGACTGCGGGTGGCGGAGCGGGGAAGCTTTGGAGCTGCGGAGGAGAGTGCAGCAACAGGGGTGTGGAGGGCAAAGCGGAGAGATGCCCTCACAGAGGATCTGTGCCGACCGGCACTCACCAGCCCGAGAGGCTTGTCTGCTCACCCGCCGGGGCGGGCGGGGCTGGGAGCTGAGGCTCGGGCTTCGGTTGGAGCGCAGGGAGAGGACTGGGGTTGGCAGCATGAACACAGCCTGAAGGGGGCTAGTGCGCCACGCCTAGCCGGGAGGGAGTCCGGGAAAAAGTCTGGACCTACCAAAGAGGCAAGAGACTTTTTCTTCTCTCTTTGTTTCCTGGTTCACGAGGAGAGGGGATTAAGAGCGCTGCTTAAAGGAGCTCCAGAGACTGGCGCGAGCCGCGGCTATCAGCGCAGACCCCGGAGACGGGCATGAGACGTTAAGGCTGCTGCTACCACCACCAAGAAGCCTGTGTGCGAGCACAGGTCACTATCCACACCTCCCCTCCCGGGAGCCTGTGTAGCCCGCCCCTGCAGGGTCCCGTGATCCAGGGACAACTTCCACGGGAGAACGCACAGCACACCTCAGGCTGGTGCAACGTCACGCCGGCCTCTGCCACCACAGGCTCGCCCCACACTCGGTATCCCTCCCTCACCCCGGCCTGAGTGAGCCAGAGTTCCCAAATCAGCTGCTCCTTGAACCCCGTCCTGCCTGAGCGAAGAACACCCTCCGGTGATCTACACACAGAGGCGGGTCCAAATCCAAAGCTGAACCCCGGGAGTTGTGCGAACAAAGAAGAGAAAGGGAAATTTCTCCCAGCAGCCTCAGAAGAAGCAGATTAAATCTCCACAATCAACTTGATGTACGCTGCATCGGTGGAATACATGAATAGACAACAAATCATCCCAAATTGAGGAGGTGGACTTTGAGAGCAAGATTTATTATTTTTTCCCCTTTTCCTCTTTTTGTGAGTGTGTATGTGTATGCTTCTGTGTGAGATTTTGTCTGTATAGCTTTGCTTTCACCATTTCTCCTAGGGTTCTCTCCATCCGTTTTTTATTTGTTCTTAATAATTATTTTTTATTTTAATAACTTTATTTTACTTTACCTTACTTTATTTTATTTTACTTTATCCTCTTTCTTTCTTACTTTCTTTTTACTTCTTCTCCCTTTTATTCTGAGCTGTGTGGATGAAAGGCTCTTGGTGCTCCAGCCAGGAGTCAGTGCCGTGCCTCTGAGGGGGTAGAGCCAAGTTCAGGACACTGGTCCACAAGAGACCTCCCAGCTCCACGTAATATCAAATGGTGAAAATCTCCCAGAGATCTCCATCTCAACACCAACACCCAGCATCACTCAACAACCGGCAAGCTACAGTGCTGGACACCCTATGCCAAACAACTAGCAAGACAGGAACACAACCCCACCAATTAGCAGAGAGGCTGCCTAAAATCATAATAAGGCCACAGACATGCCAAAACACACCACCAGACGTGGACCTGCCCACCAGAAAGACAAGATTCAGCCTCATCCAGCAGAACACAGGCACTAGTCCCCTCCACCAGGGAGCCTACACAATCCACTGAACCAACCTTACCCACTAGGGGCAGGCACCAAAAACACGGGAACTACGAGCCTGCAGCCTGCAAAAAGGAGACCCCAAACACAGTAAGATAAGCAAAATGAGAAGACAGAAAAACACACAGCAGATGAAGGAGCAAGGTAAAAACCCACCAGACCTAACAAATGAAGAGAAAATAGGCAGTCTACCTGAAAAAGAATTCAGAATAATGATAGTAAAGATGATCCAAAATCTTGGAAATAGAATAGAAAAAAATTCAAGAAACATTTAAAAAGGACCTAGAAGAACTAAAGAGGAAACAAGTAACGATGAACAACACAATAAATGAAATTAAAAATACTCTAGAAGGGATCAATAGCAGAATAACTGAGGCAAAAGAACGGATAAGTGACCTGGAAGATAAAATAGTGGAAATAAATACAGCAGAGCAGAATAAAGAAAAAGAATGAAAAGAATTGAGGACAGTCGCAGAGACCTCTGGGACAACATTAAACACACCAACATTCGAATTATAGGGGTCCCAGAAGAAGAAGAGAAAAAGAAAGGGACTGAGAAAATATTTGAAGAGATTATAGTTGAAAACTTCCCTAATATGGGAAAGGAAATAGTCAATCAAGCCCAGGAAGTGCAGAGAGTCCCATATAGGATAAATCCAAGGAGAAACATGCCAAGACACATATTAATCAAACTACCAAAAATTAAATACAAAGAAAAAATATTAAAAGCAGCAAGGGAAAAACAACAAATAACACACAAGGGAATCCCCATAAGGTTAACAGCTGATCTTTCAGCAGAAACTCTGCAAGCCAGAAGGCAGTGGCATCTTTAAAGTGATGAAAGGGAAAAACCTACAACCAAGATTACTCTACCCAGCAAGGATCTCATTCAGATTCGCCAGAGAAATTAAAACCTTTACAGACAAGCAAAAGCTCAGAGAGTTCAGCACCACCAAACCAGCTTTACAACAAATGCTAAAGGAACTTCTTTAGGCAGGAAACACAACAGAGGGAAAACACCTACAGTAATGAGCCCAAAACAATTAAGAAAATGGTAATAGGAATATACATGTCAATAACTACCTTAAATGTAAAAGGATTAAATGCTCCCACCAAAAGACATAGCCTGGCTGAATGGACACAAACACAAGACCCATGTATATGCTGTCTACAAGAGACCCACTTCAGACCTAGAGACACATACAGACTGAAAGTGAGGGGATGGAAAAAGATATTCCCTGCAAATGGAAATCAAAAGAAAGCTGGAGTAGCAATTCTCATATCAGAGAAAATAGACTTTAAAATAAAGACTATTACAAGAGACAAAGAAGGACACTACATAATGATCAAGGGATCAATCCAAGAAGAAAATATAGCAATTGTAAATATTTATGCACCCAACATAGGAGCACCTCAATACATAAGGCAAATGCTAACAGCCTTAAAAGGGGAAAACGACAGTAACACAATCATAGTAGGGGACTTTAATACCCAACATTCACCAACGGACAGATCATCCAAGATGAAAATAAATAAGGAAACAAAAGCTTTAAATGATACATTAAAAAAAAAAGAAAAAAGCATGAATAGGGCTTGGAAGTGAAAAAGATCGGGGACTACCCCTTGTGACTGGAATTCCCCTCACTCCACCCTCACCCAGTTCCTACCCTCTGCCATGCCTTCACTCTCTGTAGTTTTGAAATTTCTTTTCTTACAATCTTGCCTTTATTGAAGCTAGGCCAAGAAGGCAGCTGCTTTGGAGAAACATTTGTTTCCCTTCCCTCTTTCTGGAGAGTTTAAGGGGGAGAAATAGGCTGGAGATATAGATTTGAGAACATTTAGTCCTATTTTTTTGACAATTATCTCCTGCATTTTTCCCTGCTATGTCTTTCTGAAATTATTATTAATAGATTTAAAACCTCTTAGATTGAGCTTCTTAATCTTTATCTTTGCCTTCAAATGTCCAGTTTCTTATATTTTGGGGGGGGTTCAATTTTCTGAGGGATTTCCTTGACTTTCTTTTCTATTCATTATGTGTTAATTTATTTTTTGTTATCATAGTTGAATTTTTCAAGTTCTTTGTTTTTGATTGCTCCTCTTTTATAATAGCCAGCTCTGGTTTTCCTGATTCAAGATTTTCTCATATTTCTCTGAAGATATTAATTAGTATCCCTGAAGTTTTCCCCTGTTACCTGAATTATTTCTCTTTGAGTTTTCTTTGAGCAAGTGAGGGAGTGAGTGTGTTTAGAGAGCTTTCTTTATATTTCTAATGATTCTTGATTGCCATGATTATAAGTAAAACATTAACAATCTTTTAGAAGCTGTTGTGAACTTAATTGAGTGCCCATAAAACCTGTATGTTGGAGTCTTAACCCCCAGGACCTCAGAATGTGACAGCATTTGGAGATAGAGTCTTCAAAGAGGTAGTGAGGTAAAATGAGGTCATATGAGTGGGCCCCCATCGTATATGGCTGGGTGTCCTTAAGAGGAGATTGGGACACCCAGACTGAAGGAAGACCTTGTGAAGACAGAGGGAGAAGACAAAGAGAGAGATCTCAGAAGAAACCATGCTGATGCCTTGATCTCAGCCATCTAGAACTGCAGGAAAATAAATTTCTGTTGTTTAAGCCACCCATTCTGTGGTATGTGGTTGTGGCAGCCCTAGAAAACTAATAGAGACATAAGGCTGTCTTCACTTTGGGGTGAGTTGCTAGAGAACTGGTTCTTTCATTAATGCAGACCCTTTCCCTCACGAAACACACACACAGTTTCAGTATGCAGTGGCCATTCAATGTCTCGAGAGATGAATCCTCCAACTTTCTCCTGGAGGCAAGCACCTAGCTATGTGAAGCCTTCGTGGTCCCGCCCTTCAGAACACAGTTTTCAGTTGACTATTCCCCCATCCCCTTTGCAATCTTGTACCTCGCTGCCACCTTCTGCTGTGTTTGGTGCTTCTGACTTCAAGTCTTGTCCTTTCACGTTCACTGGAGAATAAAATTCTGGCTGTCAGTTGTAGGGAGTGGAGGCGTTGACTGCTGGCATGTCTGCCTAGGGCTGGGGTAATATGGTGCATGCATGCAATCTACAATTTCCAGCCACTCATATGTGTTTTCGCTTTAAGCCTCGGCCTTTCCCATGTGTCCTCTGCTCTGAGTTCTCTAGGGCAGGGGTCCCCAGCTCCCAGGCCTCGGACTGTTACAGGTCCCCGGCTTGTTAGGAACTGGGCCGCACAGCAGGAGGTGAGTGGTGAGCGAGAGAAGCTTCATCTGCTGCTCCCCATTGATCTTATTACCGCCTGAACCATCCCCAACACCCCACTCCCACCCCCCACCCCGTCCGTGGAAAAATTGTCTTCCACAAAACTGGTATCTGCTGCCAAAAAGGTTGGGGACTGCTGCTCTAGGGCAAACGAGTCCCCTTCTGAATTTGTACCCCCTTGGGCATATATTTTAGGTTTACGCTCTTTCTTCTATATCAGATGGGTCACCACTCCCCATCTGCTTTACATTTTCCAAAAATGTGAACAAGCCTCTCCTTTCCTTGCTAGATTGTACCTTCTCTATTCCTTTACTGCTACTTTGTCGAAGGAGATAAAAGAATATGTTTGATCTGTCATTTTAGCTATCTAGGCCACTTTTGGAAAAGAAGAAAGGTAGATTATTAAAATACATTTTTTTCTCATTAGAAATTGGAGTTGATTATGAAAACAAAATTCAAAAGATTGTTTTTTAAAGTTGGTTTTACACCCAGTAGAAAGTAAAGTGAGGTCTGTGAACTGCCTGAGCTGCCTGTCATCTGTTTGCGTTTCAGTTTCCTCCCCTGTCAAATAATGGGATAAGAGTGAATAACTGGTTCCTCAATTCAAGTGGTTATTAGAATTATCTTGGGTGCTTGTTTATAACCCAGATCCCTAGGTCCCAGGGTCAAAATTTGGATTCCCTAAGTCTGGAAAGTGGAAAGCATGAGGCTAAATAATCCCTTTGGGCCTCTGACACTTGGATATCTTAGTGATTCTGTGAATTTCATCTCTATTGCTTGATTTTCTTTTTAACTGGGAACTCTTTTATGAAGAACAAATAAGCTAAATATTTCGATAATTGTAGACCCATTTAGAGCCTTAAACTGAGCTTCAATATTGCATAAGAATATGCCAGGAGTTATCAAAAAGTGGAAGCATTTAGTTGATGTAGTAGCTGGGAGGAACAGGGTGGGGTGTTTGGAGAGGATGTTAAGTGATTTGAAAAAAAAATTTTAGTATTTTTATATTTGGAAAGTAAAATACCACTTTTCATACAACAACTTAAAAATTAAATGCCAGAATTTTTTCTTGTCTGACATGATATGCAAGAAATAGAATTTGTTTTCTGCACACACAAAGCTCAGGGTGGGAGGCGGAGGTTGGGGTATGGTGTCATGAGATTTTCAGGTTTATCCAAAGGGGTCATGTGTTTTAAAAGGTTGCAAAGCACTGCAAGCAGTGAGATGGATTGGTTTCTGAAGAAAAGTGAGAAAAGAAAACCATTAAGTTCAACTGTCACTCTTCCAAATGAATATTGAAACCACCTGGGAAAAAGTTTTGAGTGAGGTTTACAGTCAGAAGCAACGTTGGTGTTTTTGAGGTTTGCTTGTGAATCGCCATTTAGCTGTACCACATGCTTCCTAGAGATGTGATTAATTGCCATATTTTGAAGCTTTCGAAACTAAGGTGCCTGTTACGTGGGGCTGACTCATTAAAGGGTTCTGTTCATTTGGATGAGTGGATTTATGTGTTGTGTTATGGCTTACTGGACAGAGAATTTGGGAGACTGGTATTTCAGTTCTATTTTTGCAGTGACATGGTGTATGAACACTAAGTATCTAAGAACACTAGGGTCACTGAGTATTTTATCTTTAACTCTTTGTGTACTCTATATTGCACGTGAGGGTGATTTGGCTCAATATTGTCACCCGTAGACCACCAAGGTTCATTTGGTTGATTGACCAACTTGTCCAACAAGGTAAGTGTCTTCCTTCTCCTTCCTTCTTTAATTTGAAGATAAATAATAGCATGTAATCCAAGCAATAGTTACTTATTACAGTGGTAGAGTAACGGCAGTAATTGTGGTAGTAGTCTTACTATAAATCATTCCTTTACATAAGAGGGGGACTGAGTATGGAGACCAGAACTATAAGTCTAAGATTAAAAGCAGTGGATCTAGAGACAAGAAAACTGATTTGGGTCCTGGTTCTCCCAGCTCTGTGAACTTGGTCAGGATGGTTTCAGCTTTTCAAGCTTCAGTTTCCTTGTTTGTAAACTTGATATCATAATAACTACCTGATAGAATTGTTTTCAGAACTGAAGGAAACAATATTTTTAAGCACCAAAATCATGCCTGGCATTTTGTCCTGAAGATGATGGAACCCTCTGCAAATTTTTAAGTAAAAGAATGATGTGATTAGATATATGTTTTAGTAAATGTGAAGAATGAGAAAGAGGTGCATAAAACTAGAAAATAAGAGATACGAAGCAGGGAGACAGATGAAAAACTTATACAGCTGAAAAATTATATGATCTTAAACAAAGCAGAAGAAGAAATGAAGAGAATGAGACCTACTTAAGTGATAAGAGAGTAAGTCTTGTGAGTAAGGCCCAGGCCCTACTCATCTTGGAGCACTTAGCACTAGCACAATGCCTGGCTTGTATGGTAGGTGCTAAGAAAATATTTCTTACTTGGTCATAGAATTGACTCAGTTTGGTTGAATGGTATCACAAAAACATAATAAGGTGAGAAGTTTCCTAATTCTAACTAATGTGTTTTTCTCATGTTTCCTGTTACTTTTAACTCTCTCCCTCCTTTTGTCTACCTCCAATTTGGGGAGCTAGGCATTTGCCTTCTTTTCTTTGGGAAAGGGGTGCCATAGGAGAAAGTAGGCTTTAAAAAATATGGTAAAGTTCATAAGTTTTGATTTTTCAAGAACCTCATCTCATTTGGAAGAATACATGATGAATCAGAGTCAGTATCTCCTGCACAGAGATGAACAAAGATTCCTTATCTTGAATGTTGGGGAGATTCAGAGGGGATGTGATAGACCTGGGGGTCTCCTGGGGCAGTGGGGTGGGCCGAGGGTAGAGGAAACTGGATAAGTTTGAGCTTCTGTCCCTTGGTGGTACCTGGGGGTGGGGGTGGGGAGAGGCAGCTCCAGTGCCCACCACCAGCTGATGAGGACGCCTCAGTGCTGTGCGGCGTGGCCTCAGGAGTTCCTTGTGTGAGCACATGCCCTGCACAGCAGATGGGTCTAGGACCTGAAAACACAGCAGAGTTTTCCACAGATCAGAGCTGTGCCATACAGTAGAATTTTTCCCACACACAGGTGTGACTCAGAGGGAAATCGGGGTCTTAAAGAGACCTTAATGATGGGAATGGCAGGGTAGGGAAGAAGGGTGCAGTGCTGACCTGCCAACGACCAATGACTGAAGGCTAGAAGGGAACCAGGACACCTGAGTGGACAATAGTGTAGATGTCCATTGACAACCGGGTGCTCTCCCCCAGTCCACCCTGGTACCTTGACACTATGAGTTCTGTACGGCCCCCAGAATTCTGATGCAACCCTGGGGAAAGTGGAGGAAGCTGAATTTGAATTCAGTTCTACAGAAACAAAGAAAAGTTCTTGACCACCTCATTTTCTCTGAGATTCAAGCTCCCTATGCAAATAAGATTTTTGGACATATTACTAGAAGTAGAGTAGGCATGATTTTTAAGTTGCTGCATAAATACATTCTGTGTTGCACAGGTCCAAACACACCTGAGATATAGATTCAATCTAGGAACCCAATTTTCAAGAGTATTGCCAAATGGAACCTCACGAGAATGGAAAGAGAATTAAAATCACGCAAAATGAGAAAGCAAACAAGGATCTGGGATCCTTAGCTGGAACTCTAGCAATTTTCTACTATTCAAAGAGTGAAATGCAGACCAAGGGGGGAATTTCTGTGAACATTTATATGGCACTTCCTATCTTCCAGGAACGTCTCAAGCACTTTGTATAAGTTAACTCTTGATTCTTGCAACAAACAGAGCAATACGTGCTATTATTAGCATCTACATTTACCAGGTAAAGAAATGGAGGTGTGGAGAGGTTACATCATTTGCCCAAGTTCACACAGCCGATGAGTGACAGAGCCAGGATTCAAATTCGGGTTTGCTCCAGGGTTCATGGTCTCACTTTGCTCCCCGTCATGTTCTGAATTTGTGTAGTAACGAAGACCTTCACAGTTAGAAAAGAGCACTGGTCTCAGAAGCAGTGATTTCACTGGGAGTAGGTTAGGCAGATGTCATGGCTGTGTGGAGAGATCTGAGATTCTGGTGGAGATGGGCATTGGACCGAATGACGCTGAGGTCTCTGATTCGCAGACTTTTAAAGTGAAAATATTTTATTTATGTAGCTAACAGACCTAATTGAGGATGATTGGTGAAATTATTTTCAGATCCTTCTATATTTAAAAAAATTTGGGGGCTTCCCTGGTGGCACAGTGGTTGGGAGTCTGCCTGCCGATGCAGGGGACGCGGGTTCGTGCCCCAGTCTGGGAAGATCCCACATGCCGGGGAGCGGCTGGGCCCGTGAGCCATGGCCGATGAGCCTGTGCGTCCGGAGCCTGTGCTCCGCAACGGGAGAGGCCACAACAGTGAGAGGCCCGCGTACCACAAAAAAACAAAAAAAAATTTAGGGGCGCTGACTCTACCTCCTGGTTATCAGTTCTGTTGGCTGAATTTCTTGGGGTTTGTTTTCAGTACATTGTTTGGAATTTTGGTTTGAGAGCTTCTCTTGGGTGGTCCCCCACCCATCTCCCTTTTTTCTATCTGTGCTCATTCCTATCTAACATGTCTGAGATTATGATGGTGGATCCAGTCTTCCATCTCATTACAATATTGGGAATGTCCCGTTTGATGGTCCATGAAGGTCTACTCCTTAGGGATATCAACGGTTTACAGTACTTCTGGAATGCATTCAGAGAGTGGATGTGTATAATGAATTGAGTCCAGACTCCAACTTGTTTTATGTATACACTGACTTCTTCAAGTATGCAGCCACATGCAAGTCAAGGGAAGATTGTATTTTGTTTTAGACTGAATTTTATCAAAAGAGGTTTACCATTTTGGAAAATCACATTACTGACAGTCCCTTGACTTAGGCTTTTGCGTTGCCAATGGCCTTGCACCCCATCAGTAGCTACCTTGCTCACAGTGATTGCTGCACAGAGTTGCAAGTATCTACAACTTCTTTATGCCTTGTAGTGTGACTGTGACCAAGTACTTACATATTGAAATAATAAATTTCTTTCCTTCTATTTATTCTTTATATTAAATATAGACATTAATTTTTTAAAAATCTATGTGTAGGTAGGTTAATTTTTTATAAATTTCATTTGGGATAGAACAGAGGGCATTACAAAATACTATTATAAAATGGAGGCTTGAGGATTTATAGAGATTTCATTTTGCTTTGAGTTTCTGTAACCCCCAAAACCTCAAAATGAAACCAAGCCAAAAACCTCTAAATTTTAAAACCAGGGCTTCCTTGAATCTTGACTCAGTTTTACTAGAAGAATATATGATACTTCACAAAAGTTAGTAGGAAGTAAGTTTTCTGTGGAGGGCAGTGTGAAACAGATAGCAGGTTTAGGAGAAACCATTATAAAAATAAAATTTTACTTTCTCAGAATAGTTTCAGACACTTTCTGTTTATATGACATGTTGTAAAGAGCAAATTAAATAAGCAACAAGTGCTGTGGCACGGCTGCTGTAATCATTCTACTAGAATATTTGTGTATTTTTTTTCCTTCTCTAATTCTCTTACCTACACGATCTGATATCAGAGGACAAATTTAGCTTCAAGATAGCTGAGATGAGGAAAAAGATGACCTCCATTTTTTAAACTCAACATTGCTCTGGGCGTAGTAGAAGTTCTTTTGCCTTTTCTCCATTTCCCTCTTTGAAATATCTTTTCTCTCTTTATCTCCAATCTTTCAAGTTCTATGTTATATATCTGAAAGAATAAATGGGAAAAATGTCTTATGAAAAAGGGGAACCAAAGCTTAATGAGTGAAGAGTCATCTTGCCAAAGAATAAAATGTATTATAAAGCTATACTGAGTAAAATAGGATGTTAATTGTACAAGAATAGGTACAAATAAAAGAGGTGTTACAGAAGCAGCAAACACTAGTTTGTGAAAAATTATTATGATAAAATATACCTCAGAAATGAATAGAGAAAGATTGTCAAAAAGAGGGTGAGTACACAGTAGATAAAACTGTGAGAGAAAATTAGAATCTCACTTTATAATATGCATTAAAATATATTTAACAGACTTGAAAAAAATTTTAATATAAAAAAGAGCAGAAAATATAGATGATTAGTGCCATGATTTCAGAGAGGGAAATAACTCTAGAAGCAAAAATAGAAAGTAAAATCAATGGAGGAAAGCACAGAGGAATAGACTGATCAAATTAACTACTTTTAAGTTTTGTGTTTAGTAACCGTACAAACAGTAAAAACTGCCTGCCTGTACCAGTGCTCACACCATGGTGATGAAGTCGTCTCTGGATCTTCCCAAGTGTGTGCTCCATGAAGGAGCACAGCTGCTGTTCACAGGTGTGCTGCTGTGACCTGTGCGATGGTAGGACAACTAAGAGGGTGTCATCCACATTGTAGATGTTTACTATTTTGAAATATTTTTATATTTTTACGAAAATTTTTTAGGTTGCAAAAATGTTATTTGTATATTTACTATGTCAGTTCCCTGACCAATCAAGTGACATATCTTCTCACAACAGAGGCGACAGATACCATTTTGCTCTGAGCCATGAAGAAGGAAGGGGTTCCACAAACAAAAGACTTCTTTCAACGCTGGAAGGTCCTTTACACTTTCATGTGCATCAGAAATTATCTTCAAATGAAAAAGAAAAAATTGCTAGTGGTAAATTTTACCAAAATGATCCCGTAGTATTTTTTTTTTTTTTTTTTTTTTTTTTTTTTGCGGTACGCAGGCCTCTCTCTGTTGTGGCCTCTCCCGTTGTGGAGCACAGGCTCCGGACGCGCAGGCTCAGTGGTCACAGCTCACGGGCCCAGCCGCTCCGCGGCATGTGGGATCTTCCCGGACAGGGGCATGAACCCGTTTCCCCTGCATCGGCAGGCGGACTCTCAACCACTGTGCCACCAGGGAAGCCCGATACCGTAGTATTTTCAATTTAAGTCTAATAATACTTTTATCTGACATGAAGGACTATATAATAAGTACCTAATATTTATTTACCATGACCACATAATTATCAAATTATATCACAGCTATTATGTATTCATTGTTATGAAAATTTTATCATACAATTTGGATTGCTGTTAAAGTTTAATGGCTCATTAAATAAATATAATTTTAAAATATCACACATTCTAAGGTAAATGTGTTAAATGATCACATTATTTCTGCCCAGTATTCGAAAGCTAAGAAAATAATATATCACAATCAGAAAAAACAGAAAATGAGAATCCACTAAATAATAAAATGAAAGAAAATTACTTGGATTGTTGAACGCCAGGGGGAAGGAAAGGAAACGGTCAGTCTCAGAAGAATCTACTACAGACACTTCACAGTGGGGGCAATGGTGAATTAACACTCTATTTTCATGTCAATAAGAATGGATGAATTCCTTTTAAAGAAAAATGAGAGAAAAAACCCTCATGGGGAATCCATTAAACGAAATACACTTTCTGTTGATTTAGTTACACCTCCATGTATTTGAATATTAAACAGCAGAACTCTCTTGCGGAGATTATCCATTTCAAATAAGACAAGTTTATCTTGTAGAAGAAAGCGCTGATAGGAAGTTTCTGGAAACTTCTTACACAAGGATTCTGACAAACAATGGAAAAAAAATTCTAACTACTGTTACTTTTTTTAAGCTTGAAAACATTTCTTTCTAAAAAATTTTTTATTTTGTAAACTCTTTAAGGATGGAGAAAAAACAACTGAGTGAGGGAAATGGGGGGGAGATTTTATCACTCAACTGTTGTAAAGCAGGAATAGAGTGAAATGTACCACAGTTTATTAAATGTTTAAAATTTAAAACTCTTGAAAAATATAATTATTAATGTGACAGAAAATAAACTCTTTGAAGACAAGAAAATGTTAACATGCTACTAGTAAATGTATACTATAAATATCTATGTGGTTAGCAAAACGATTTAACATTCAGAGAAAAATCTGCAAAACAATGACATGGGAGTTTTCTTCATTTGGTGGAAATCATATCAGAATTTGACAACGTTATGACTGATCCTTATGCATAATACAAACTTCAACGATAAATAACAATATTGTACATAACTTAGGGGATGAAATATGAAACCAAAATTTAAGATTATAGGATATGAGGGACTTCCTTAGTGGAACAGTGGTTAAGAATCCACCTGCCAATGCAGGGGACACAGGTTTGATCCCTGGTCCGGGAAGATCGCACATGCCATGGAGCTAAGCCTGTGTGCCAGAACCACTGAGCCCATGTTCCACAACTACTGAAGTCTGTGCGCCTAGAGCCTGTACTCCGCAACAAGAGAAGCCACCACAATAAGAAGCCCGCGCACCACAACTAAGAGTAGCTCCCGCTCGCTGCAACTAGAGAAAGCCCACGTGCAGCAACGAAGACCCAACGCAGCCATAAAAAAAAAATAACTTTTAAAAAGATTATATGAGATGAAATGAATAAAATTATTTAATTTCATTAAGGTGAGCAATGCTAATTATTATTCAGCCATTTTACATACAGCTAGTAGTATACTGATAAACTGACTTTCTTAAAAAAAGAAATGAAAAAAGCCCTGATTTGTGGCATTTGCTAACTTCAACGGTAACACTGAATGGTAAATTAAGCAGTCCTAATAAGGCTTATCTCAAGCTCCCAATGGTTTAATAAATAGCTCACAAAATTCCTTCACATTTAACAGTCAGCTTTCACCAATCCATGCAATCTGGCTCCTATGCACCATATACACGTACAATCTAAGTTACATAGAACAGATAACAATAGCTGCTAGATCTGTGAATTTTAAAATGCTAGTCTTATATTTCTAAATGTGACTATTTTGGACAATTTTGTCCTGTAGATAAAACCAACTCAAGAATGATTTTATATATGTTTCATGGACTACTTACAAAGATAAAATCTGGAAATCTAAGATTAGGCTGCAACAAGAGCATAGGTGTTCATGGAAAACATACCAAATTGCAACAGACAATATTTGAAAATGATAATATCCTGTATTCTGCTTTCTGTGCATTTTTAAACTGGGAGGAAATGAGACAGCAAAAATCTCTCTAACAACACTGAACAGCTTTTATCTTGCACAAACTGTACAACTGCTTTGTAGTCTCAGTAAAAGTTGAAGACTATTGAAAACACATTTGCCAAATATAAGTATTTGGCCACCATTGAATTTTTATAGGAAATGCAGTTGGTAACATCATGTTAATAAAAACACAAGCAGAGGCCAGTTAAAACTTTTTTAGAATATTTTGATGATATTAATTTAAAGAATTCTAGAATATAAACCAAAGTAGACTTGAAAAATATCAACATTTGTATGTATTTGGTTAGTATTAATTTATCATATTTTTTAAAAATGTGAATGTTATAAGCAAAATATTGCAGAAACTGAATTTAAAAGACATAATATTCTTGAAACATCAAAGGGATTAAGAAATTCCTTTAAAAAAGAAATTGTGATTTTTCTGAAAAATATATTATTGTTGCTAAAGAAATTGCAATTTGTTGACAAAGATCTGAACCTCTCTGTTTTAGATAAAAACTAATTTTGACCGGGAAATCCCACAATCAACCCATCTCTGATCCAAAACCAAAATTTCCATGTTACAAATTTTGGGTTTTATATTAGGTGCAATAATATCATCATTAAGGAACGTTTCATAGTGCTAAGAGAATACTCTGCCTGTTCTGATGTTCTAAATAACATGTCATTTGAAGAAATATGAGGAATGTAAAATACTACAACAGCATAAAAGTTACAATTGGCACCTACTGATAACTGTAATAGAGAATGTGATATTGATGGGTCATGAATATTTGAGAAACTAAAATCTTTAAGTCGTTTTCTAAAATCTAGATCAGTTTCCTCTGAAATATTTCAATTTCACTATTGGACTGTTTGCTGCAATAATTTATTGGACACATTTCCAAATACCGGCACCTGGAAGACACTGCATGTTTGTTTCCAGGTCACACCACAAAGTTAATATCATAATAAAGCAAGTCACACACATTTTTTTGGTTTCCCAGTGCATATAAAAGCTATGCTTACATGGTACAGTGGTCTACTGTGTGTAGTAACATTGTCTAAACAAATGTACGTACCTTAAATAATACTTTATTGTTTTAAAAAGAAAACCATCGTCTGAGCCTTCAGTGAGTCACAATCCTTTTGCTAGTAGAGAGTTTAAAATATTTCAGAATTACCAAAATGTGACACAGAGACACAAATTGAGCAAATACTGTGGGAAAAATGATGCCGGCAGACTTGCCAGTGGAGAATACAGAGTTTCAAAATTTAAATGTACTTAACACTACTGAAGTTGGTCTGTAAGAAAACAAGTCTCAATCTCAAGAAAACCAGCAAGTCAATCTGAGGAGGTGATTTCTAGGGAAAATGAGATACTGGAACAAGTAAACACTGAAATCATCATAAAGATTTCATTCCTGTAAAACAACTGTATAAAAATATATTGACTGCTATTTATAATTATGCTGGTTAAAATTTTCATTTTCTATTATTTTATGTTCAATAATCTTATTTTTGTAATTTATACAGCATGCTTTTGTAATTTTGTAGAAATGAAGAATATACTAATAAAAAACTTTTGCTTAAAGAAAGAGCACTAGTTCTTTTTTCTTTGTTTTGAAAGTGTAAGGGAACTTTTTATTTCATTTTATTTTTTTATTGAAGTATAGTTAAAATACAGTATTATGTTCATTTCAGGCATACAACATAGTGTTTTGCAATTTAAATACTATACAAAATGATCACCATGGTAACTCTTGTAACCATGTGTCATCATACAAAGTTATTACAGTATTATTGACTATAGTCCTTGTGCTATGTATTGTATCCCATGACATTTATTTTATAACTGGAAGTTTGAACCTCTTAATCCCTTTCACTTACTTTGGCCAATCCTCCACCTCTCTCCCATCTGGCAGCCACCAGTTTGTTCTCTGTATCTATGAGTCTATTTCTGACCTGTTTTGTATTTTAGATTCCACATAAAAGAAAAAACACACAGTATTTGTCTTTTTCTGTCTGACTTATTTCACTAAGCATACTCTCTAGATCCATCCAAGTTGTTACAAATGCAAGATTTCATTCTTTTTATGGCTGAGTAATATTCCATTGTGTATCACACAATCTTCTTTATCTATTCATCTATCAATGGACACTTAGGTTGCTTCCATATCATGACTATTGTAAATAACACTGCAATGAACATCAGTGTGTAAAAATCTTTTTGAAATAGTGTATTTATTTTCTTTGGGTAAATACCCAGAGGTGGAATTGCTGGATCACATGGTAGTTTTATTTTTAATTTTTTGAGGAGTCTCCATACTGTTTTCCCTAGTACTGCTCCAATTTACATTCCTGCCAACAGTGCACGAGGGTTCCTTTTTCTCCACATCCTCACCAACACTTGTTATTCCTTGCATTTTTGATGACAGTCATTCTGACAGGTGCGAGGTAATATCTCATTGTGGTTTAGTTTTGTATTTCCCTGATATTTAGTGATGCTAAGATCTTCTCATGCATCTGTTGGTCATCTGTATGTCTCCTTTGGAAAAATGTATATTCAGGTCCACTTACCATCTTTTAATTGGGTTGTTTGTTTTTTTGATATAGAGTTGTATGTGCTCTTCATGCATTTTAGATTCTAACCCCTTGGAGGATGTATCATTTGCAGATATCCTCTCCCATTCAGTAGGTTGCCTTTTTCATTTTGTTGATGGTTTTGTTCACAGAGCAGAAGCTTTTGAGTTTAATGTGGTCCCATTTGTTTATTTTTGCTTTTGTTGCTCTTCCCTGAGGAGACAGATCAAAAAAATATTACTAAAACTGATGCCAAAGAGTTTACTGTCTACCTTTTCTTCTAGGAGTTCAATGGTTTCAGGTCTTACATTTAAGTCTTTAATCCATTTTAACTTTATTTTTGTCTATGATGTAAGAAAGTGGTCCAGCTTCATTCTTTTGGATGTAGCTGTCCAATTTTCCCAACACCATTTATTGAAGAGGCTGTCTTTTCCCCATTGCATATTCTAAGACCATTATTTCTAATTTACCCATTGTCTGGGCCAGCAGCATTCCTGATTATGCATATTTATTCTTTATATGTGGTTATGTATAACTATATACAAAAAGCATATAAAATATACATTTTAAATGATGTAATAAAGATGAAAATGGAAATTATTGTATGTTATTTGTTCTTTTGTATTTATTTTGTATTAGTAGTAGTAGCGGTAATGTATTTTACTTATACCCTAAAATGATTATAAATAATATTTTGTCAACAGCAGCATGATTTAATATGCTTCACTAAAAGTCTTAGTTATTTTTGAGAGTGTGTTCAAAGGACTGTTTCTTAAGTTTATTTTAATACCAATTTTTTTTTCTTTTGCTGTACGCGGGCCTGTCACTGTTGTGGCCTCTCCCGTTGCAGAGCACAGGCTCCGGACGTGCAGGCTCAGCGGCCATGGATCGCGGGCCCAGCCGCTCCGCGGCATGTGGGATCTTCCCGGACCGGGGCACGAACCTGTGTCCCCTGCATCGGCAGGCAGACTCTCAACCACTGCGCCACCAGGGAAGCCCACCAATTTTTAATGCTGTCACAGTTGAAAATTTTTCCTCAGAAAGATTTTTCAGTAAAAACTTCAGTATAAGCATCTATCATTAAGCTTAGGGAAAAAAAGTTAAGTACTGTATGAGCATCATGTGAATTTTAATGTGTGAGAAAAATTATAGATGTTTGTTTTTACATTTATGTAGACCATCTTGCCAATTACTGTGACTTCCTGTTGCTATTAGCTATTGAAATGAAATGTGCACATGGGATGTAAGTCTATATCTATATGTCAGATAGTCTTCTCGTTCATTTTAATTGTGATGACCAATCTTTTGGGAAATCTGATGAGCTTTTAAGGTAGGTAAGAAGAAGTAGATTCTGCTCTCTTCTTGTTATTCACTTATGTTTGCGTTGATAATAGTGTACTCAGTCCACATTATTTGCAGGAAACTTTCTAGACACTTGTCCGTATCTGAAGGATAGTTTAAGTAAAGCTGGGTACTATAATCTATAAATCCATTTTTTAGGCACATGTAAATGGTGGCACACTGAAATCCTCTGAAAAAGAAGAAAGATAGAAGAGCAGTGTTACGGATATGTGATCCAAGCAAATGCCCCAGGGCTCATGTCTCTATTAAGTATTGGTAAAGTTTAATTTCTATATTTTTAAAAGAAAAAATCAATGAAAAGAGATATTTCAATGTTTTTTTCTGCTCTCCTAGTGAACCATAGATATATACACACAGGTATGTGCCTTGTCTCATTCCAAACCCAGACAACTGGAAATGCTATCAAATTAGGAAAGGCGTTAAGATGTTGAGCTGCCAAAGATGATGAATGTTCACTATGATTATGTATTTTGTGTACTATCACTGAATATGTTGCCAAAAAATACTCAACAGATTTTGCTACTTAAAAACTAAAAATTTTATAACGCTTTCTGCATACAAAAATTTAATCATATAGGATAAATTGAGAAAGAGTTTTGCAATAAATATGATAGAAAATGAGTTAACATCCTATTTTCTTACAATCAACAAACCTCATATATATAAAGGCTTTTTAGAAATAAATTTTAAAAACTGCCAAAGACATTTTTAAAAGTCCCAAGGCATGAACAGATGATTCACAGAACTCCAAATGACTGAGAAACATGAAAAAAACCTCACAAGTAATCAATGAAATGCAAAATAAAACATAAGATTATCACCATCTCTCCATCAAATTATCTGTTGCAAATGGTCTCTAAAGATAACCATCCAGAATTCCTCCATCGCTGTATGTGCATGTCAACCTCTCATCAAGAGGTGGCATTTATTTCTTTTTCTTTAGAATCAGGGCTGGTCTTGTGACTTATTTTGAACAGTAGAATGGGGTAGACGTGATGTTGTAAGTCTGATGCGTAAAGGTCCGCATTGTTGGCATGCATATAAATCGATAAAACTGGATCATATGGTAGTTCTATGTTTAATTTTTTGAGGTACCTCTATACTGTTTTTTATAATGGTTGCGCCCTTTACAATCCTACCAACAGTACCCAAGATTTCCAATTTCTCTACATCCTTCCTAACACTTTTTATTTTGTTTTTTTTAATAGTAGTCACCCTAATGGGCTTGAGGTGGTATCTCACTGTAGTTATGATTTGTATTTCTCTTACGATTAGTGATGTTGAGCATTTTTTTCCCCTGTGCTTGTTAGCTATTTTTATATCATCCTCAGAGAAGTGTCTATTGAAGTCCTTTATCCAAAATAATTGAAAACAAGGTCCCAAAGAGACATTTGAATGCCCATTATTCATAGCAGCATTATTTACAATAGGCAACAGGTGGAAGCAACCTAAATGTCAATTGATGGATGAATGGATAAAGTGTAGCATACACATAAAATGGGATATTATTCAGACTTAAAAAAGAAGGAAATCTTGTCACCTGCTACAACATGAATGAAGCTTGAGGACATGATGCTAAGTAAAATAAGCCAGTCATGAAAAGATAAATACTGTATGATTCCACTTATATGTGTTATCTAAAGTAGTCAACTTCATAGAAACAGTAGAATGGTGGTTACCAGGGGCTGGAAGAAGAAGGAAATGGAGAGTTGCTGTTTAATGGGTATAGTTTCAGTTTTGCAAGATGAAAAGTTCTGGAAATTGAGTATACTTAACGCCACTGACCTATACACTTAAAAATTGTTATGACGGTAAGTTTTAGGTTATGTCTTTTACAGAAATTTTAAAAAATGATAACGCTTTCTCAAAAGCAATTGGGCAAAAAATATCAATAGTACTAAACTAAAATTCATAATCTTAGTCCAGGAAATAATAAAATAGGCAGAGATTCATAAGGATGTTCATTACAGTGCTATTTCCAGTAGTAAATTAGTAATTCATTATTGAAATTTCCAACAACAGAATTAGGGGTTTGTCACATGAATTTTTTTTTTTTTTTTTTTTTTGCGGTACATGGGCCTCTCACTGTTGTGGCCTCTCCCGTTGCGGAACACAGGCTCCATACGCGCAGGCTCAGCCGCCATGGCTCACGGGCCCAGCCGCTCCACGGCGTGTGGGATCTTCCCGGACCGGGGCACAAACCCGTGTCCCCTGCATTGGCAGGCGGACTCTCAACCACTGCGCCACCAGGGAAGCCTGGTCACGTGAATTTTTGATATACCTATATGACATATTATTTCAATGACTTGAAAAAAATTTATAGCAAAATGCTAAGCGAATAAATCATGATACAAACCTCTTTATATAGTGTGATCCAAATATATACACATATGTATGTACAGCTATTTTTTATATATGTGATATAACTGTACACGGATATATTCTCTCTCTATATATATATTCATACCATATCTATTATACACATGCATGTAATGAGTTTATTGCATAAACTGACTTGGTAGATTGCAAATATAAAGTAACTTTATTCTTTCACACAACTGCCATTTTCAAATAAACTCTAGAAACTCATTCTGCCTGTTGCCAAGAAGAGCTTGCAAGCAGATCCTTTAGCTTTTCTAGCCATTTGAAGATATTAAAAAGTCTAGACTAACATCCAAACTTCCGTCTCTTATTTAATGTAAGCTTCTCTCCTGGCCCAGCTTTGGAATCCTGAAAAAAAGGACCTAGCTGGTTTCTTTACAATTCTCCCACTTTGTTCTTTCATCTTTCTTTCCACTCACCTGGCTGCCCACTCACTGTCCTGCTGGGCTGGAGGCAAGTAGGGAGGAAAGGAGAGGTCAGAAAAGATCACTGCCATCATGTCTTTGGATGTGACAGATGGTATGCACAGATTCTCAGAGGCTGTGGGGGTGCCCTCCTCACCCCACATCATCTTCTGACCCTTCTCTCTTCACGGCTCCACATCCTACTTCCTTTACTCATGAAGACGCCTTCCTTGCCTTGCTTCTCAGTCCTGTCTACTCAGCCTTCACTCCTGGTTGTTCATCTCTATTTTCGATATCTTCTTGGAGGTAGTCCCTTTTGAAATGGTTATAGTCATGGTCCATGAGACCCAGAGAAACAGGGATCTTTTTTCCAGTGAACTCTTGAAATGCAGGTACTTCTTAACTCAACTTCTTTTTTATTGGCTGCCACCGATTGTTTCCCTCAGCCCCTCCTCCTTCGTTTTTCCAGGTGTGAATCAAATACTGTTACTGTGTCCACCAAACTCGAGAGGACCAAGCTATCCAAGTATTTTTCTTGAGTCTCCCTCCTTACTTGGATCAAGGTGAGAAGGAAGCACCCCTCACACAGGTGTGGGGTGGAACAGTGCACCTGCTCTAGGACAACACTCTCTCTAAGGCAGGGTTTCTCAGTGTTAGCACTATTGACATTTGGGGCTGGATGAGTCTTTGGTGTGGGGCTGTCCCGTGTATTATGGGATGGTAAGCAGCATCCCCGGCTTCTACTCACTAGATGCTAGTAGTACCACCCCCCAGTTGTGACAAACAATGATGTCTCCAGCCATTGTCAAATGTCCCTTGGGGGTAAACTTGCTTCCAACTTAGAGTCACTGTCCTAAAGGCATTCTTTCTACAAAACTGCCTACTTCCTAATGACTCCTTTGCCTTCTGTTTTTTAGGATGAAAATGGGTAGGGAGCTAATGCTGGCAAAAGAGCATCCCAAATGCAAATCCTGCACAGTTGCTCTAGTACCCTGCTTTAGAATGTGGGGACATTGGCCAACCCTGAAATAGAAAGAGTCATATTTAACACTTTGCTGTTTCACATAAAATAAGAAAAAAAACCCCATGTGGTAGATGAGATAAGAAAGCACACCAAAATATTAATAGGGACTATCTTTGAATGGTGGACTCATTAGTGATTTTTTTCTAATTAACTTTAATATTTTATACAATGGATTCATTCATTCATGTATAAAAATATTAAAAAAATAAGACCAAACATGGATAAACAACAAGGTCCTACTGTATAGCACAGAGAACTATATTCAATATCCTATGGTAAAGCACAAAGGAAAAGAATATTAAAAATATATATATATATAGGGCTCTCTGGTGGCGCAGTGGTTGAGAGTCCGCCTGCCGATGCAGGGGACGCAGGTTCGTGCCCCGGTCTGGGAGGATCCCACATGCCGCGGAGCGGCTGGGCCTGTGAGCCATGGCCGCTGAGCCTGCGCGTCCGGAGCCTGTGCTCCCCAATGGGGGAGGCCGCAACAGTGAGAGGCCCGCGTAACGCAAAAAAAAAAAAAAATATATATATATATATATAAATGAATCACTTTGCTGTACAGCAGATATTAACACAACACTGTAAATCAACTATACTTCAATTTAAAAAAATTGAAAAAAAAAAGACCAAACAAATCCTACCAGTTTTCAAGAACCAGCTCAAATGCCATCTCCTTCATGATGCCTTTTCAGATTACCAAGCTGAAAATACTTTTTTTTCTTCTGGAACAATCACAGGTGACACTTAATCTTCATAGTCACCCCATTAACTAGGGTTTTTTTAATTCCTGTTTTACAGGCAAGGAAACTAAGCTTGGACAAGTAACTAGGTTGCCTAACTGGCCTGATACTATACAAGCTGGTAAATGTCAGAGGTGTCACTCAAACCTGGGTCCATTTCTTCAGTCCATTTCCTACCTGCCATGGTACTGGTCACTGGGCACCCAGAACTTCATGGTGTTTTAGGTGAACTTAAACATTACTGAGCTGTATCTCCTTCATTTGCATAGTATTCCCCAACTAAATTATAAACAGCTTTTACAGAATAGACTGTTGAGCTTTCATTACATACGCTCACGGAGGGCCATAGGGTAGGTAGATTGCTGAAATAACGCTCAGGTGAAACAAGATAGTGGACACATAAATCAAATATAAACATCAACTCAACCATAGTTTCTGTCATAACTATTCAACATCATTTCATAATGGCAATATCGTTAAGTCATGAAGATTATCTGACAGGTGAATACTGACATGAAGGCATATATTTAAGCACATGATCTGCTGCCTAAACATTAGCATCGTTTGTATTCAAGCAAAAGGAGTGGTTTAATATATACTATGAAGAAAGACTGAATATATATTAGTATATACTTATGTTAGATAGACTGAACTGATTTTAAGACAAAATTATCATGTAAATTCAGCCAGTCCATTTGTACCAAACTGTCTTAAATGCCTACTCAAGATAATAATAATGGCAGAGCCCATGATGGTTTAAAGGAATAGGTAACAGCTAAGGAGACACAGGCCCAAGGGGGACACATGCCAGATCACTAGGCTTGGGGAAACAAGAGCAAGCTGGTCCCCATTTGGTGGAAGAGATGAGGCTCCCCAGGTATGACCAGGTTTGGGTCATAGTAGCTAAAAATAGTAGTAGTTAAAAATTTTTTCTTAATAATTATTTTTTATTTTAATAACCTTATTTCATTTTACCTTACTTTATTTTATTTTATCATCTTTCTTCCTTCCTTCCTTCCTTCCTTCCTTTCTTTCTTTCTTTCTTTCTTTCTTTCTTTCTTTCTTTCTTTCTTTCTTTCTTTCTTTCTTTCTTTCTTTCTTTCTTTCTTTCTTTCTTTCTTCTTTCTACTTTTTCTCCCTTTATTTCTGAGCCATGTGGATGAAAGGCTCTTGTTGCTGTAGCCAGGAGTCAGTGCTGTGCCTCTGAGGTGAGAGAGCCAACTTCAGGACACTGGTCCACAAAAGACCTCCCAGCTCCACATAATATCAAATGGCGAAAATCTCCCAGAGATCTCCATCTCAACACTAACACCCAGCTTCACTCAATGACCAGCAAGCTACAGCACTGGACACCCTATGCCAAACAACAAGCCAGGAACACAACCCCACCAATTAGCAGAGAGGCTGCCTAAAACCATAATAAAATCATAATAAGTCCACAGACACCCCAAAACACACCACCAGATGTGGACCTGCCCACCAGAAAGACAACATCCAGCCTCATCCACCAGAACATAGGCACTAGTCCCCTACACCAGGAAACCTACACAACCCACTGAACCAACCTTAGCCACTGGGGACAGACACCAAAAACAACACGGACTATGACCCAGCAGCCTGCGAAAAGGAGACCCCAAACACAGTAAGATAAGCAAAATGAAAATACAGAAAAACACACAGCAGATGAAGAAGCAAGGTAAAAACCCACCAGACCTAACAAATGAAGAGGAAATAGGCAATCTACCTGAAAAAGAATTCAGAATAATGATAGTAAAGATGATCCAAAATCTTGGAAATAGAATAGAGAAAATGCAAGAAACATTTAACAAGGACCTAGAAGAACAAGATGAAACAAGCAATGATGAACAACACAATAAATGAAATTAAAAATACTCTAGAAGGGATCAATAGCAGAATATTTGAGGCAGAAGAACGGATAAGTGACCTGGAAGATAAAATAGTGGAAATAACTACTGCAGAGCAGAATAAAGAAAAAAGAATGAAAAGAACTGAGGACAGTCTCAGAGACCTCTGGGAGAACATTAAACGCACCAATATTCGAATATTCGAATATTCGAATATAGGGGTTCCAGAAGAAGAAGAGAAAAAGAAAGGGACTGAGAAAATATTTGAAGAGATTATAGTTGAAAACTTCCCTAATATGGGAAAGGAAATAGTTAATCAAGTCCAGGAAGCACAGAGAGTCCCATACAGGATAAATCCAAGGAGAAACATGCCAAGACACATATTAATCAAACTATCAAAAATTAAATACAAAGAAAACATATTAAAAGCAGCAAGGGAAAAACAACAAATAACACACAAGGGAATCCCCATTATGTTAACAGCTGATCTTTCAGCAGAAACACTGCAAGCCAGAAGGGAGTGGCAGGACATATTTAAAGTGACGAAGGTGAAAAGCCTGCAACAAAGATTACTCTACCCAGCAAGGATCTCATTCAGATTTGATGGAGAAATTAAAACCTTTACAGACAAGCAAAAGTTGAGAGAGTTCAGCACCACCAAACCAGCTTTACAACAAATGCTAACGGACCTTCTCTAGGCAAGAAACACAAGAGAAGGGAAAGACCTACAATAACAAACCCAAAACAATTAAGAAAATGGGAATAGGAACATAAATATCAAAAATTACCTTAAATGTAAATGGATTAAAGGCTCCCACCAAAAGACACAGACTGGCTGAATGGGTACAAAAACAAGACCCATATATTTGCTGTCTACAAGAGACCCACTTCAGACCTAGAGACACATACAGACTGAAAGTAAGGGGATGGAAAAAGATATTTCATGCAAATGGAAACCAAAAGAAAGCTGGAGTAGCAATTCTCATATCAGACAAAATAGACTTAAAAATAAAGACTATTAGAAGAGATAAAGAAGGACACTATATAATGATCAAGGGATAGATCCAAGAAGAAGATATAACAATTGTCAATATTTATGCACCTAACATAGGAGCACCTCAATACATAAGGCAAATACTAACAGCCATAAAAGGGGAAATCGACAATAACACAATCATAGTAGGGGGTTTTAACGCCCCACTTTCACCAATGGACAGATCATCCAAAATGAAAATAAATAAGGAAACACAAGCTTTAAAAGATACATTAAACAAGATGGACTTAATTGATATTTATAGGACATTCTATCCAAAAACAACAGAATACACATTTTTCTCAAGTGCTCATGGAACATTCTCCATGATAGATCATATCTTGGGTCACAAATCAAGCCTAGGTAAATTTAAGAAAATTGAAATTGTATCAAGTATCTTTTCCGACCACAACGCTATGAGACTAGATATCAATTACAGGAAAAGATCTGTACAAAATGCAAACACATGGAGGTTAAACAATACACTACTTAATAACGAAGTGATCACTGAAGAAATCAAAGAGGAAATCAAAAAATACCTAGAAACAAATGACAATGGAGACACGACGACTCAAAACCTATGGGATGCAGCAAAAGCAGTTCTAAGAGGGAAGTTTATAGCAATACAATCCTACCTTAAGAAACAGGAAACATCTCAAATTAACAACCTAACCTTGCAACTAAAGAAATTAGAGAAAGAAGAACAAAAAAACCCCAAAGTTAGCAGAAGAAATCATAAAGATCAGATCAGAAATAAATGAAAAAGAAATGAAGGAAACGATAGGAAAGATCAATAAAACTAAAAGCTGGTTCTTTGAGAAGATAATCAAAATTGATAAACCATTAGCCATACTCATCAAGAAAAGTGGGAGAAGACTCAAATCAATAGAATTAGAAAAGTAAAAGGAGAAGTAACAACTGACACTGCAGAAATACAAAAGATCGTTAGCGATTACTACAAGCAACTCTATGCCAATCAATTGGACAACCTGGAAGAAATGGACAAATTCTTAGAAATGCCCAAACTGCCAAGACTGAATCAGGAAGAAATAGAAAATATGAAAAGACCAATCACTAGCACTGAAATTGAAACTGTGATTAAAAATCTTGCAACAAACAAAAGCCCAGGACCAGAGCGCTTCACAGGCGAATTCTATCAAACATTTACAGAAGAGCTAACACTTATCCTTCTCAAATTCTTCCAAAATATAGCAGAGGGAGGAATACTCCCAAACTCATTCTACGAGGCCACCATCACCCTGATACCAAACCAGACAAGGATGTCACAAAGAAAGAAAACTACAGGCCAATATCACTGATGAACATAGATGCAAAAATCCTCAACAAAATACTACCAAACAGAATCCAACAGCACATTAAAAGGATCATACACCATGATCAAGTGGGGTTTATTCCAGGAATGCAAGGATCCATCAATATAAACAAATCAATCTATGTGATACACCATATTAACATATTGAAGGAAAAAAACCATATGGTCATTTCAATAGATGCAGAGAAAGCTTTTGACAAAATTCAACACCCATTTATGATAAAAACCCTGCAGAAAGTAGGCATAGAGGGAACTTTCCTCAACATAATAAAGGCCATATATGACAAACCCACAGCCAACATCGTCCTCAATGGTGAAAAACTGAAAGCATTTCCACTAAGATCAGGAACAAGACAAGGTTGTCCACTCTCACCACTCTTATTCAACATAGTTTTGGAAGTTTTAGCCACAGCAATCAGAGAAGAAAAGGAAATAAAAGGAATCCAAATCAGAAAGGAAGAAGTAAAGTTGTCACTGTTTGCAGATGACATGATACTAAACATAGAGAATCCTAAAGATGCTACCAGAAAACTACTAGAGTTAATCAATGAATTTGGTAAAGTAGCAGGATACAAAATTAATGCACAGAAATCTCTGGCATTCCTGTGCACTAATGATGAAAAATCTGAAAGTGAAATCAAGAAAACACTCCCATTTATCATTGCAACAAAAAGAATAAAATATCTAGGAATAGACCTACCTAAGGAGACAAAAGATCTGTATGCAGAAAATTATAAGACACTGATGAAAGAAATTAAAGATGATACAAATAGATGGAGAGATATACCATGTTCTTGGATTGGAAGATCAACTTTGTGAAAATGACTCTACTACCCAAAGCAATCTACAGATTCAATGCAATCCCTATCAAACTACCACTGGCATTTTTCACAAAACTAGAACAAAAAATTTCACAAGTTGTATGGAAACACCAAAGACCCCCAATAGCTGAGGCAATCTTGAGAATGAAAAACGGAGCTGGAGGAATCAGGCTCCTGGACTTCAGACTATTGTACAAAGCTACAGTAATCAAGACAGTATGGGACTGGCCCTAAAAGAGAAATATAGATCAATGGAACAGGATAGAAAGCCCAGAGATAAACCCCCACACATATGTTCACCTTATCTTTGATAAAGGAGGCAGGAATGTACAGTGGAGAAAGGACAGCCTCTTCAATGAGTGGTGCTGGGAAAACTGGACAGGTACATGTAAAAGTATGAGATTATATCACTCCCTAACACCATACACAAAAATAAGCTCAAAATGGATTAAAGACCTAAATGTAAGACCAGAAACTATCAAACTCTTAGAGGAAAAGATAGGCAGAATACTCTATGACATAAATCACAGCAAGATCCTTTTTGATCCACCTCCTAGAGAAATGGAAATAAAAACAAAAATAAACAAATGAGACCTAATGAAGCTTCAAAGCTTTTGCACAGCAAAGGAAACCATAAACAAGACCAAAAGACAACCCTCAGAATGGGAGAAAATATTTGCAAATGAAGCAACTGACAAAGGATTAATCTCCAAAATTTATAAGCAGCTCATGCAGCTGAATAACAAGAAAACAAACAGCCTAATCCAAAAATGGGCAGAAGACCTAAATAGACATTTTTCCAAAGAAGATATACAGACTGCCAACAAACACATGAAAGAATGCTCAACATCATTAATCATTAGGGAAATGCAAATCAAAACTACAATGAGATATCATCTCACACCGGTCAGAATGGCCATCATCAAAAAATCTAGAAACAATAAATGCTGGAGAGAGTGTGGAGAAAAGGGAACACTCTTGCACTGCTGTTGGGAATGTGAATTGGTACAGCCACTATGGAGAACAGTATGGAGGTTCCTTAAAAAACTACAAATAGAACTACCATATGACCCAGCAATCCCACTACTGGGCATATACCCTGAGAAAACCAAAATTCAAAAAGAGTCATGTACCAAAATGTTCATTGCAGCTCTATTTACAATAGCCAGGAGATGGAAACAACCTAAGTGTCCGTCATTGGATGAATGATAAAGAAGATATGGCACATATATACAATGGAATATTACTCAGCCATAGAAAGAAGGAAATTGAGCTATTTGTAATGAGGTGGATGGACCTAGAGTCTGTCATACAGAGTGAAGTAAGTCAGAAAGAGAAAGACAAATACCGTATGTTAACACATATATATGGAATTTAAGAAAAAAAAATGTCATGAAGAACCTAGGTGTAAGACAGGAATAAAGACACAGACTTACTAGAGAATGGACTTGAGGATATGGGGAGGGGGAAGGGTAAGCTGTGACAAAGTGAGAGAATGGCATGGACATATATACACTACCAAACGTAAAATAGATAGCTAGTGGGAAGCAGCCGTATAGCACAGGGAGATCAGCTAGGTGCTTTGTGACCACCTAGAGGGGTGGGATAGCGAGGGTAGGAGGGAGGGAGACACAAGAGGGACGAAATATGGGAACGTATGTATATGTATAACTGATTCACTTTGTTATAAAGCAGAAACTAACACACCATTGTAAAACAATTATACTCCAATAAAGATGTTAAAAAAAAAAGTAAGGGATATTCTTTTTGTTGTTGTTGTTTCTTTGTTTTAGTTCATTATATTTTATTTTTTAAAATTTTTATTGGAATATAGTTGATTTACAATGTTGCGTTAGTTTCAAGTGTACAGCAAAGTGATTCAGTTATACATATACGTATATTCATTCTTTTTAGATTCTTTCTCATATAGGTTATCACATAATGTTGAGTAGAGTTCCCTGTGCCATACAGTAGGTCCTTGTTGGTTATCTATCTTATATATAATAGTGTGTGTGTGTTCATCCCACACTCCTGATTTATCCCTCCCCCCCCACCATGTTTCCCCTTGGTAACCCTAAGTTTGTTTTCAATATCTGTAAGTCTGTTTCTGCTTTGTAAATAAGTTCATTTTTTTATTTTCTTTTTTTAAATTGGATTCCACATACGAGTGATATCATATGATATTTACCTTTCTCTGTCTGACTTACTTCACTTAGGATGATATCTCTAGGTCCATCCATGTTGCTTCAAATGGCATTGTTTTATTCTTTTTTATGGCTAATATTCCATTGTATATATGTACCATATCTTCTTTATCCAATCTAAAGGTAGGGTGGATTCTTTTATAGACAACTCTACTCACCAGGAGATCTGTAAATCCATGATGAAAATGACATTTTAAAAAATGGAAGAAGACATAGCATCAGTCTTTGTTTCAATGCCTGGGAGAGGAGCCAGGAAGCTTGCTGCCGATACCTCACTCATGCTAACTGTTCTGTCAATATTTGTTATTGTTAGTAGAACAGATCACCAGTGTGAACCTCAAAACCAAGGATATCTGTTTGGATAAGTCCTGTTTGAGTAAGTCCTCACAGGTGAGTAGAATATGCTTTCCATCATCCATGAAATGATCTAACAAAAAATCAGACTATAGAGCTAGGTACGGAGGGCAGAAAGGAGACTATCAGAAGGAGTGGCTGAGATCACAGTGGTATACCCCATGACACCTAAGTCTGTAAGCCTCTTCATCAACTGGGATAGTCTTGATGTCTTATGATCAGTATTAAGACATTATATTAAACATAACTGGTTAATAATAATGTCAACAAAAATGGATGTTCTGAGAGTTTGTCACCAGTAACAAACTCCAGTTGATCACAGCCAATCAGTTACAAGTTATTTACAACCTTACTGGTGGTCTGCACAGACACTGGGGAATGTTCCCAGTGCCTTTTGGATCAAGTTTCCTGTGGGTTTTATAACCAAGTGGACCCTTTCTACCTATGGCATCATCAAGGAATCTGTACGTGGACCACAGAATTTCACCAACTGGAACTTCTAGGATAGTGTTTGTCTTCTTCACAACGTTTGTTTTTTCCAACAACATGACAACCCCAGACTTCTCAGGTTCTGAGTTCATAGAAAAAGATATTTTAAAAATTGCAATACTTTTCTTATGGATTCCTCAATCTATATACATTTGCAATATCATCACCATTCATAAGACAGGCCCAATCTCTCCAAAATCAACAGAGGTCACTCCAAGAATATGATCCTCAAAGTTAAGTCATGAATGTTTCTTGATGCAGGAAAGGCTGACTGCCAAGTCATTTGTTTGGAGATACACCAGCAGGGGTGGGGTTGTGGTGGTAAATGAAAAACCATATATAAGTGAACCCAGGTAGTTCAAACCTGTGTTGTTCAAGGGTCAGTGGTAGTTGTATGAACATAAAGCGTTTTTGCAGCCTATACTCAGATGACTTCTTGGGAGCTGCTGCTTGTGGATTTGTATGAGCTCTTTTATTTTCATCAAGTCCTTAGGAAAGCCAAATTTCAATTGCTACTTAGAGTTCCCAGAGCCTGAATGTGCCAACCCCTATATTTTCATAACTCACTCAGAATCTCATCTAATATAAAATGCAAGGGACTAATGTCTAATGACAGTTTTTTCCACCTGGTAAATACTAGCTTTCACTTGCTTGAAAATTTCAAGATGAAGAGGGAACAAAGACTCCCTCTTGATAACAGAAACTCATGGAAATGTGACACCCCCCGCCCCCCAGGTCTAGCCAGTGGTAAAAATCATCAGCATAGCTCTAGCCTTAGACCCAAATTAAAACCATCAGCTCAGGCTGACTGTGATGTGGCCATAACATTTCACCACATTAAATGTGTGATAACTGTGCATGGGCAGGTAATGGGATCTGACAGTGCTTGTTGTCACCATGGAGCTGTCATGTCTGCATTGTGTTCTCAATCCCAGAGAATCCATGTCCATCACGAGTCTTTATTCTGGCCTAAATATACTATGACAGTAATAATATATGCAGGCCTGGAAGAGTCCAAATCAAGGGAAGCAAATTAATATTGACTGAGTACTCACCATGTGTCTGTGGCAGACAGATTTAAGGGGACCCCCCCCCCAATGATTCCTCACTTCCTGAGTCCACTCCTTTGTGTAATCTCCTTTCCATGAGTGTGTGCAGGACCTGGAACTTGCTCCCTCCCAACAGAGTATGTCCAAAGTGATGGATGTCACTTCCTGATTAGGTTACATTATATGGCAAAGGTGATAGACTGTCATCCCTGTGATGATATTATGTTATATAAAATTCCTTCTTAGCAGGGATTCTTCTTGCTGACTTGATGAAGTAAACTGCCATATTGAGGAAGCCCACATGGCAAAAAAATGTGCGTGGCCTCTAGGACCTGGGTATAGTCTCTAGCTGACAGCTGCAAAGAGCCAGGGCCCCCCTCCATCACATAGCTGCGAGGAAATGAATTCTGCCGAAAACCTGAATAAGCTTGGAAGCAGAATTTTTCCCCAAATAGAAATGCAGCCTGACTGATACCTTGATCACAGCCATATGCAATCCTGAGCTGAGGACCATTATAAGCTGTCCCTGGACTTCTGACCCATGGGAACCGTGAGATAACAAATATGTGTGTTGTTTTGCTGCCATATTTGTGGTAATTCGTTATAGCAGCAGTGGAACACTAATACATTGCCATCAACCATGTTTCTATTCTGCATCCTCTATCTTGTTTCATCACCTCAACAACTTGGGAACGCTGATAATTAGGCAGGACATAAAGTTTAAAAGATTTTGCACTTGTCTTAAGAAAATAGTCATACAAGTTTTTAGGGTTCTGTCCAGGAATTAAGGAAAACCTGCCTTGATATCTTGTATCTAGTACCTGAACAGTCATATGTAAATTATGAGCCAACCATCTTTAGTTCTTAAAAAAAATTTTATTGGAGTATAGTTGCTTTACAATGTTGTGTTAGTTTTTGCTGTACAGCAAAGTGAATCTGTTATACATATACATATATCTCTTCTTTTTTGGATTTCCTTCCAATTTAGTTCACCACACAGCATTGAGTAGAGTTCCCTGTGCTATACAGTAGGTTCTCATTAGTTATCTATTTTATACATAGTAGTGCATATATGTCAATCCCAATCTCCCAATTCATCCCACCTCCCCTCCCCACTTTGGTATCCATAAGTTTGTTCTCTACATCTGTGTCTGTATTTCTGCTTTGCAAATAAATTAATCTGTACCATTTTTCTAGATTTCACATATAAGCAATATTATATGATACTTGTTTTTCTCTTTCTGACTTACTTCACTCTGTATGACAGTCTCTAGGTCTATCCACATCTCTGCAAATGGCACTATTTCGTTACTTTTTATGGCTAATATTCCATTGTATATATGTACCGCATCTTCTATATCCATTCCTCTGTTGATGGACATTTAGGTTGCTTCCATGTCCTGGCTATTGTAAATAGTGCTTCAATGAACACTGTATCTTTTTAAATTATGGTTTTATCCGGGAAGCCAACCATCTCTAAAATGACTTGATACAAATCATGCCCAGTGGGATGTTAGCAGATGGTGCAATGCTTTGCATGTGTCCTGACCACTCACCACACCTATTCACCTGCTGCGAGCACCTGTGACTCTATACTAGTGAATGCTCTATGGTATGCTCAGCTCATGGTGGGGAAGGCCAAAGTTCTGGGGAAAAGATGCCTTGGGGAGCATCCCTCAGCAAATGGTGAATGGAGTTGGAAGAGAAACTCCCAGCTTCCTCGGTCCTCAAGAGCAGATATTCTCAGGAGTGTTCTACATCATTCCCCACAAATTCCCAGTGGGATTGAGACCCATGTGCTCACAGTGATAACCTACCCCTTAACACACCCTGCAATGGTTTCTTTCCCTTCCTTGTCTTACTTCCTAACTCTTACTAGTGTTTTCTGCAATCTCCTCTCCAAATAAATGATTTGAACTGATTCCTTCTTGCAGGGTCTGCTTCTGTGTGAAGTCAACCAAAGAGGTAAGGGCACTTCACATTGGATGGAAATGTGGTAGAAATCCAATTAAGAAGGACAAAAACAAGTGTGTAGATTGTCTTGAAGAGTGCCCTTAAGAATGTTCAATCAATAGTGCATGAAAAGGAGAAATAAATTGACCAGAAATGACTGATTCTATTCGTCAAACTCAGTAATTACCAGCCAAGTGACCTCTCACTGTTGTGGCCTCTCCCACTGCGGAGCACAGGCTCCGGACGCGCAGGCTCAGCGGCCAAGGCTCACGGGCCCAGCTGCTCCACGGCATGTGGGATCTTCCCGGACCAGGGCACGAACCCGTGTCCCCTGCATTGGCAGGCGGACTCTCAACCACTGCGCCATCAGGGAGGCCCACCAGCTAAGTTTTGATGAGTAATTTGACCCCCAAATACTTTAACACTGGGAAGGCAGTGTGCTGGATGATGGACACTGATATTCTTCACTGGATGGATGCCTCCCCTACTGTGAAATCATATGCAGTATTCTGATTATACATCAGTCTCTTGAGTTTGGTTAGTGTGAGTCCATTTCAAAAATCCTGTCAGCTCTGACAGCAATCACTGATTACTAGACTTATTGTGGTGATCATTTTACAATATACACAAATATCAAATCATTGTGTTATACACCTGAAACTAATATAATATGGTATGTCATTTACACCTCAATTAAAAAAAAAGAATCAGACACTGACCTGCCACTCCAGAAGTCTCTGTCTGGGTAGGCAGGCAGAATCCTTTTATTCATTTATCACTTGCCTCAACAATTCTCATTATGCAATCAAAACCATACACTAATGCCAGACAGTTATTTCTTGAGAAACAGAGCAATTTTATTTGTGCTTTAGCATGAAGGAATACCAGAAAGAGTATCACGACGTGAATAAAGGGAATGTCCAACATGGACAAATAGGAAGGAGAAAATGCCAGTTTTCATGTTCCCTTTCTGCATGTGCAACTCAGTGTAGGAGACCCTGATTCACTGCAGCTTTGGGTGCTCATTAACTTCAACAACCTTTCTCTTTCTTTCTTTCTTTCTTTCTTTCTTTTCTTCCTTTCTTCCTTCCTTCCTTCCTTCCTTCCTTCCTTCCTTCCTTCCTTCCTTCCTTCCTTTCTTTCTTTCTTTCTTTCTTTCTTTCTTTCTTTCTTTCTTTCTTTCTTTCTTTCTTTCTCTTTATTTACCAGATTTTAAAATAATAAATTGATTCCCCAGCATCCTCCAAAGATGTCAAGGAATCAGTTCAAACTCATGGACTTATACATATCTAATATATTTCAATTCATTCTGATTATTGATCAGTGGAATCTTTTGCAAATTGTCTCTTGACTCATTTTAAGAGCCCTCAGGGGTCTTTAAAGGCCTTCTAACCTTTTAAATTTAATTTTCTATTGGAGTATAGTTGGTTTACAATGTTGTGTTAGTTTCAGGAGTACCAGTCCTATTTCTTTTAACTTTCAAAATAATGTCCCTAACCACACTGACACAACAACCAGAACAACACTGACAAAAACAAAAACAATATAGTAGTTCTTCAGGAAATATAAGCATTTCCTGGCATTAAATTCTGAAAGAAATTCATTGTCTGCTTATAAGTGGTACTAGATAACATAACAGTCAATCTTCACACTTCCATAAAATCTGAGGGTAACACATTCAACTACAGCAGAGTCAAACACTCCTGTTGGAGCAAAGCTAAGGAGGTCACGGACCTGACATTCTTAAACTAGGAGCAGTGATCCTCAACCAGGGTCTAAAACCCCCATGGAGACCTCAGTACCTTTCCTCAGAGTTTCTTCAGCACATATTGCCTGCAGACCAAATAAATAGATCTCACACAAATATGTATGGCTGTTTTTACAGGTATAGATATATTTTTGATGATACTATTTTTGAATTCATGGTAGTGGTTAGTATTTTTGATTATCACTCTATATTTTCTTAATAAATGGTCACTAAATAAAACTATTGTTCTAGCAACAGTTTGGGGTTAATAAAGAATACTCACATATGGAAAGATTAAGAGCCATGATTTAGACAGCCAAATGGGTAGCATGGCCCTTTGAATATCTTTCCTATGAATCCATTTTCTTCACTGGTTTTTGAAAGTTGAGACAGAGAGAATAGTTCAGTGTTACCTTCTCAGGTGGCCTTTGAACTTAGATGTTCTGAACTTCTTCCTAAAGCGGGTCCCTGTGTGTGGGGCAAGGATGACAATTATGTGATGGAAATTCATCAACCTAGCTGGTGCTCTTTGGGTGGGACTTATTCCATGACCTTGTGGGTAGTGTCAGGGCACAGGGTGTGGGGCCACTGGCTCCACCTGAAGCTCAGCCCAGGGTACGAGCTGAGACACAGCAACCTCCCTGTAAAATATGGAGGGAGACAGGTGGGGTCCAGGAGGCAGTTTTGGTTCCAAGTTGGTGTCTCCAGGAGATCTCTCTGGGGCTCTAGAGTATGTGTATTCAACAAACACCTAGTTCCTTAAGCCCACGCATGTAAACACGTGTCAAGAGTTCACTGGACTCTCCAGGATCTTTCTCATGCTTACAGTGCTTCACACTTTCATATACATATTTTTTAACATCTTTATTGGAGTATAATTGCTTTACAATGGTGTGTTAGTTTCTGCTTTATAACAAAGTGAATCAGTTATACATATACATATATCCCCATATCTCCTCCCTCTTGCATCTCCCTCCCTCCCACCCTCCCTATCCCACCCCTCTAGGTGGTCACAAAGCACCGAGCTGCTCTCCCTTTGCTATGCAGCTGCTTCCCACTAGCTATCTATTTTACATTTGGTAGTGTAAATATGTCCATGGCACTCTCTCACTTTGTCCCAGCGTACCCTTCCCCCTCCCCGTGTCCTCAAGTCCATTCTCTTCTCTTAGTCCTGCAGGCAACTCTGTGGGGGCACGGGGGCGGGGGTGGGGAGGTCAGAGTACTGAAATTACAGATGAGATGAGCACTCCATCACACATAGGTTGTTTCCCTCAGGGCCACTTAGCTCACTTGTGGCAGAAGCATGAGGAAGACCTGAGCCCTCTGAAACCAACCTGGAAGACAACTTCAAATCAAACATAATATGGGAAAAGAATCTGAAAAAGAGTGGATATATGTATATGCATAACTGATTCACTTTGCTGTACACCTGAAACTAGCACAACATTCTAAATCAACCATACTCCAATAAAAATTTTTAAAAATGTATGCACATACACATATAAATATTTATCCCAAGAAAATAAAATTAAAATTAATTAAAATAAAATCCACTAGGAATTTTAAAAAAGTATAATAATGTCATTGCCTTTTGAGAATCACAGAACATTTCTCTAAATCAGAATTTCTCCTCACATTATGTTCTTTAAAACAACACACATGGGGACTTCCCTGGCAGTCCAGTGGCTAAGACTCCACGGTACCAATGCAGGGGGCACGGGTTCGGTCCTGGTCGGGGAACTAAGATCCTGCATGCCGTGTGGTGTGGCTTTAAGAAAAAAAAACAAAAAACATGCCACATAAAATATGGTATTCAACAAAACATGTTTGGAAGTCAGGAGTTCAAAATGGAAAAATAATTTTTAACATAAATAAAATAATGATTTAATATTTAAATCTCACTATTGAGTATCACTCTGATAATGTTTTTATGCACAAGATACTTTATGTGAATTATTCCATTTCATCATCACCATGGTCCTTGGAGGCATTTTATCTCATTTTTAAGATAGGAAAAGAGGCTCAGAGAGTTTAAGTAACTTGTCCAGGGTCACACAGCCAGAACACTGACAAGGGGGGCAATTTGAAATTTGCCTGGCAGCCATTTTCTCTTATTCTGCACTTCCCCCCATGCTTAAAAATTTCCCTCAAGAGAATCTATGTTTTCCTTGGGTCATTTTTATCTTTTGCCCCCTATCACCTAGGCCATAAATGATTAGGATCTTAGACTCTCAGTTCATGTTACCAAGCATCTCTTGAAATGTTACGTGAATTGTCCCAACAGATCGCAGACAAAGGGGAGTTGAGGCTGGACTTACTTGTCCAGCTTTCTCTCTAACCCACTAAATATCTCATGACCATTGACCATCTGGATGTCACTATGTCACACATTATTCTGAGAGCAGAGCAAGAGCCCCTCAGGTCGGTAGATAATCAAGAAACTGTGTTATGAGAGTTGACATCTTATGAATAATTATTTTAAAAATCTGTTTCTTTCTGTTCCTTCAACCCCAGACAGGCAAGTGATTCTACCAAGTTGCTCAAACTGTGATGAGACTATCACTTAAACAAGGTGCTAGTTGCCCTTATTTATTTATTTTTGAAAGTAAGTTTTTAAAAAGTAAGTTTATTTGAAGATTCTATTGTGAGAGTGTGTGGTCAAAAGGCAAATAACTTTGGATGTAAGACAGGCAGTACTTGGACTCCTCGGGGACACCTCAGAGAGCTGTGGGCCCCTTTTCTCTTCCTGAGTCACAGAAGTGTCTGTTGGTCCCAAGTTTCTGTTGCTGGGATGGCCGATGATAGGAAGCTACTATAAATGTGAACAGAACACGGTTTTAAGGTCACTGTAATTTTGCGGGACATGTAGCTTAATTTTGAGATGGAAGAGTTTGAGAGTGGGGCTGGATAATAACTTCCAAAAATAGCGTCTGAGCTGCAGACCTGGGTCCATGCAGGACAAGTGGTCCCAGGGGAGGAGGGGCGTGGGCACGTTCTACTGCCCTGGAGGGCCGCCGGGGTTCCTGCCCTGGAGGTGACTCTTGGCGGCATCAGGCCAAGATCCATCTTCTAAAAGCTACTTACTGCACAAGGCTGCTGCTGGGATTAAAAGGAATATTTTGATTTGCTGGATACTAATGCTCCTTTCAGGTTATGAAATGCCATTAATTTAGGGGCAGTTTGGGGATAAAATGAAAACAGCATGACGTAAAACATATTCATCTTTATTTCAGAAACATAAAACATGAAAAAAATCAGCTACAAAGCTCTCCTACAGCATTTCTCAAAGAGAGGCCATGCGTATTCTTGGGCCACATCACAGAACTGGGGTAAATGGGAGGACCTGGAACCTTCCCTTCAAGAGCCCCTCAGGCACAATCTAACTCCCCCCACCCCCCACGCCCAGGACCTAGAACTTGGGACAAATGGAGCTGTCTCCTCCGAACACATTGTAAAGATGGCCTTAGTTCCAGATGAACAACAAAGAAAACTATCCATTAAATGTCTACACTGAGGGAGTGTGTGGAAGGAGGGAGGCTCCCTGCTTTGCTCTCAGCCCGGGGTGGGGGTCCGTGAGCCCTGGTGTTGGGGGTTCCTCGCGTCCCGCCAGCAGCCACAGCAGAAGGCGGCCAGGACTGAGAGTCAGGGCACAGCTCTTACCAAATCAGTGACCCAGCGGCCTCCTCCAGCTCAGTTTCCCCTTCTGTTCTGCGCACGGTCATTTGATCCCCATGACATGGAAGTGAGGGAGCAGAAGATGGAGGAAACCCTCTCCCTGAAGAGCCGAGTGACCCCCGGGCCACAGCTGGTGCAGGAGGGGGTGGGCATCAGAAGAGCTGCAACCTGGACTTCGGGCCTGTAAACCAGTGTGGGTCTCCTGCATCATTACAGAACCTGTGCATTTATGTGACTCAGGCTTTCTTGGGAAAAATCTGAGGAGAGATTTCTAGGCCTAGGGTGACTAACTGTATTGGTTTACTTGTGACTGAAGGGTTCCTGGGCCGTGAGACAGTATAAAAACAAGAAACCAGACAAATCTCAGGCAAATGAGAACAAAGTAGTCACTGGAGCTAGGCAATATTTTTTTTTTTTTGCAAAGGTTCTCAACCCTGGCTGAAGAATAGAATTACTGGGAGAACTTAAAAAGCCTGATGCCTGGGTATCATCCCAGACCATTGAATCTGAATCTCTGGGTGTATCTATATTATTATTTTTTGAACTCTGAAGGTTATTTTAATGTTTAGTAAAGATTGGGAAACTCTGCTTTGGATACAGCCTCTATGACTTTTTTTCCCCTGCAGACCACACAAAAGGGCTAAGCTTACATAATTGTCCACAACAAAGACGGGTGAAAGTTGCTCAACAGAGTCTTACTGAAAGGCACAGCAGAGAAGGTTGATTTCCTCAAGGATGCAACAGCTGGGGCGGGCCCTCATTTGACTAAACCAACCAACTATAGTGCTGAGGGGAATCCAAGGACCACAGGGCCTGTTGCAGCCCCAGGACTTGTAGGGAGACAGATACTGCTTGGAAAACATTTCCTTACATTGGCATCCAGTCCCACAGCCGTTGCAAGGAGAAGGCAGAGCATGGCCTGTGTGTTGTGATGAAAACAAATCTCTGTGTGGTGGGGTGGGGGGGATTTCTTCTAACTACTGAACAAAAGAAGTGCCTTCTGAGAGTTTAGGGGAGTCTGACTTCTTTTTTAAAGAATTAATGATTTTGGAAAGCCTCAAGTTAAAATCTTACAAGAAAAGAAGAATCTTTTTATTTAATTTTTAATTTAATTTTTATTTTATATTGGAGTATAGTTGATTTACAATGTTGTGTTAGTTTCAGGTGCACAGCAAAGTGATTCAGCTATACATAAATATATCCATTCTTTTTCAAATTCTTTTCCGTACAGGTTATTACAGAATATTGAGTAGAGGTCCCTGTGCTATACAGTAGGTCTTTGTTGAAGGAATCATTTCTGAATTAAGCTTCACATGAGATAGAGAATATCACTTAATGATTATGAGTTCTGACTTGCCTTGTTTTTCCTGATCCTGTGGGCTTCTGCCCCACCAGCTGTCCTTTGAGAACAAACAAAGTTGTACTTTTGTGAGAGCACAAAGTTGAGGATAACTTCTCACCTCTGTATTAAACACTGCATTTCAGAGTTAACTGGTACCTATCCTAGGACATGATTTGCCCACAGCAAATCATGTGCAGTAACCAGAAATCCAAAGTAGATTTGAATTAGTCTGTATATTGTTACTCTTTTATCATCTTCTTTTTAGTCGTAAAAACAATAGTGTTGAATACAATTTTCAGCAACAACAAAAAATCTACGATTCCCCAACAAATATTTTCACTTTTGTGTTTCCACATCCATCTTCATTTCAAATGACAGTATCAATAAGAAGATAATAAGAAACCAGAATGTAGTACTATTAAACCTCTCTGGAGTGCGATGACTTTGTAAGCTTTGAAACAATAGAAAAAATTACAAAGAGAAAGACTGACCAATTTGATTATGTAACATTTAAATCTGAACATACTCTGCGTGTGTGTGTTAGATGTGGTCGAGGGACACTTAGAATCTCTCCCCACCTCCTGATCACGGGCCTTCCTCTACTTCAGAGGTCAAAAGGTAAACAAAGACATTTCCCAGGCCCCTTTGCAGCCAGGGTGGTAGATTCAAATTAGATTCACTCATTAATGCATTCCTGTGAGGATGTGCAGGTGGAAGTTTATTTGACTACTTGTTTTGTTATGTTTTTAGCTGTGGGTCTTCTGGAACAGCATTCATGTCTAACCCCCACCTTCGTGGTTGTCAGGAGACACTTGTGTTGTGATGGTGGTGGCTTCCTGATTCTTGGGTCACAGCTGCAGTGGACTGTTCTTCCTGATGGTGGCAGATGTCATAGAAACTTTTAAGGATCAGTTCTGTGATGTTGCAGGAGTCATTCACCGAGGCCCAGCCTAGAGGGTGTCTGTACAGAACTTCCAGGGATTTTACAAGCACCTAATTCTCTGTGTTAAATCTCTTTCTGTTTAAAATATCTAGAATGATTGCTATTTTCTGCACTGACTTGTGGCTGATACAACTGGAAAAATGTTTCAAAAAACAAAATAGAAGGATTAACATGTTTAGTATATGAAGTATTGGTAGGAGAAAGAAAAGACCCAAGAATAGAAAAAATGGGAAAAAATAACAAAATGAACAAATTGATCACACAAAAGAATAAGCAGAAAGCACCTGAAGCAGATCTCTTTTTAGGAATTGCCCTGCAGCAGATGCACACAGACGACCGTGGAGAAAGCAGCCAGACACAATATGCTCCCACTCACTCAGCCAGGGGGAATCAGTCACCCCATAAATCCTTCCTTCAGAAATTTGACATTGGAAATGAAATCTCTTTGATTTTTCCCACGTAGCTGGAATGAAGACATGTGAACTTGCAGACTGAGACAGAGAAAGCTTGTTCGTGGTGGGAAAGAAAAGTGAGCAAAGGAACAGACAGGAACTGAAAGAAGAGGAGGTAAGAAAGAGGTGGAGAGAGAGAGACCCTCTGGCTTCAGTTTGCTCCTGGGAATAAACTTTCTGTCTTGCTTCAGCTTCATGTGTTTTGGTTACTTGAAAATAACATTAACAATAATTCTAACCAATATTTTTACAATAACAGAAAATAGACTCCAAGATCATTCATTTAACTAATTTTTTTTTTTTTCCGGTACGCGGGCCTCTCACTGTTGTGGCCTCTCCCGTTGCGGAGCACAGGCTCCGGACGCGCAGGCTCAGCGGCCAGGGCTCACGGGCCCAGTCGCTCCGCGGCATGTGGGAGCTTCCCGGACTGGGGCACGAACCCGTGTCCTCTGCATCGGCAGGCGGACGCTCAACCACTGCGCCACCAGGGAAGCCCCATTTAACTAATTTTTATTGGGTGTCTTGTGCACAGGAGTTGAGGACTAGTGCTCTGAATAAGACCAAACCTTAATCTTCACAGAGTTTACAGGGAAGAGCTGCTGGGAAAGCAATTATAAGGAAGCACAGGAATCCTTAAGCACATACATCAGGATGATACAGCCTTGCTATGTTATTTAGGATAGAGGACTCGCCAAAATAATAATTTATTCCTTTATGCAGTGGGGAAATCTCTCTCACGTGTTTGTGATGTTTTTGTCCTCTCTTCGGGCAGGGCATACTTTTACCACTATGATGAAATACCTAAAGCCAAACACTTCCATGATGGAAAGATGGAGAACCTGACAGCAGAATCTGAGACTCAAAGTGTGACTTTCGGCATCATAGAAGGTTTCCTACTTACTCCACCAAAAATAGCTTTTTGTCTCTGGTCCTAGATGAACATCTTTCCTCCCAGTGACAAATATTAAGTGAATCAAAAGGCTGACACCAGAAGGATGTGGACACTAAAAAACTGTTATAGTTCTTATATAAGCACCCATGATTTCTCTGGCATAGCCTTGCTTTGATTCCAAAATCTACATGTGGAGATATTTGTTACCACTTTCTTCCATGAGACCTCACACAAAGGAATTTTGGAAAGGGATAAAAGGATGGTTGCATGGTTACATCTTTTTGGATTTTTTTTTAAATCCATGGTTTTAAAAAAGATGCTAGAGGATGTCAAATAATGCTGCAATAACACCACTTATTGAAGAGACTGTCTTTTCCCCATTGTATATTCTTGTCTCCTTTGTCATAGATTAATTGACCATAAGTGTGGGTTTATTTCTGGGCTCTCTATTCTGTTCTATTGATCTATGTGGCTGTTTTGTGCCAGTACCATACTGTTTTTGATGACAGTAGCTTTGTAGTATAGTCTGAATTCAGGGAGCCTGATACCTCCAGCTTTGTTCTTTCTCAAGATTGTTTTCTCTTTTAGGGGTCTTTGTCTTTCCACACAAATTTTAGGATTATTTGTTCTAGTTCTGTGAAAAAAAATTGTATTTTGATAGGGATTGCATTGAATCTGTAGATTGTCTTGGGGGTATGGTCATTTTAACAAGATATGGAAGCAACCTAATTGCCTGTTGATAGAGGAATGGATAAAGAAGATGTGGTATATATACACAATGGAATAGTACTTAGCCATTAAAAAGAATGAAATTTTGCTATTTGTGACAACATGCATGTACCTAGAGGATATTATACTAAGTGAAATAAGTCAGACAGAGAAAGACAAATACTGTATTTCACTTATATGTGGAATCTAAAAAACAAAACAAATAAACAAACATAACAAAACAGAAACAGAGTCATAAATAGAGAACAAACAGGTGGTTGCCAAACAGGGAAGAGCTGTGGGGAGAGAGAAATAGGTAAGAGAGTTGTGGGGAGAGAGAAATAGGTAAGGGAGATTAAGAGGTACCACACTTGCAGTTACAAAATAAGTGAGTCACAGGTATGAAATGTACAGTGTGGAGAATATAGTCAATAACTATGTAATGTCTTTGTATGGTGACAGATGGTAACTGGACTTAGCAGGTTAAACATTTTGAAATACGTAGAAATATTGAATCACTATGTTGTGCATCAGGAACTAACAGTTGTAGGTCAATTATTCTTCAAAAACAAACAAACTCATAGAAAAAGTGATCAGACTTGTGGTTACCTGAGGTGGGGGTGGGGGAGGGGGAATTGGATGAAGGTGGTCAAAAGGTACAAACTTCCAGTTCTAAGATAAATAAGTCCTAGGGATGTAATGTACAACATGGTAAATGGAATGAACACTGCTGTACGTTATATGTGAAAGTTGTTAAGAGAGCAAATCCTAAGTGTTCTTATCACAAGGAAAAATACTTTTTTCTATTTCTTTAATATTGTGTCTATCCAAGATGATGGATGCTCACTAAACTTATTGTGATAATCATTTCATGATGTATATAAGTCAAATCATTATTTATTTATTTTTGGCTGCACACCTTAAACTTATACAGTGCTCTATGTCCTTTATCTCTTAAAACTGGAAGAAAAAAAGATGCAGGAGGATTTCCTGTGACTTGGGAGACTTGCTGCCAGACTTTGACCTGTTATGAGCTGAAGACTCTAATCCTTGGACAATGTTTGTCCAGGACAAAGCCATCTGGAATCAGAAAGACTGAGTTCAGAAGGCAACCTGACTCAAATATTTCCAAGTTGCATGATCTTCTAGGTCTTATTTTAGTGATCTGTAAAATGATATGTTCCATGCAGAGTCGTGTCCTGTGATACTCTGTTGACAAAAAGCCACTCAAAAGAAGCATAAAAATTCAAAGCACAAACAGAAGATGGAAGGAGAACATTTTGAACTGTAGCTCCATTGCCCTCAGACTACAAGTTGGTGTGAAACCCTGGACTAAGGGGAGCATAAGATGAGCCCAGCGCAGCTCACACCAACAAACATGCTATAGCCAGAGGCCGCTTCATCCTGGTGAAATACCAGAGAAATTAAAAGGCTGTGGCCAGCAGCTGTGAAGAATGTCACTGGGATGGCATCTGATTGCCCAGTGAACACTATGAGTGAAGGGTGTCATCTCCTACAGGAAGGTCAGTGCATTTCCAATGGTTCAACTGCGGGGTTTGGCTGGAGGAGGCCACAGACACACAGGTGCTGGGAAATGTCTGTTCCTTGCACTGTGCACTAGGACAGGCGGCTCCACGCTGTCAGGTGAAGTGCAGCATGGACCATGGGTCACTGTGGGGAAGGACAGTCTGGGTGAGGCAGTGGGCTCCGGGGAGCAGAGGAGGTAGTCTATTTTAGGACCTCTTTTCCTTCTTTCTTCTTCTTCTTTTATTTTCCCAAGAGAGAGCTGATTGTCCTGTTACTCTGCTTACTAATATTATTATAAACTTTACTTAAAAGAGAGAGAGAGAGCTGGCCCACTGGTATTGTATTCCTGGGGGAGGGGGTCTGTGAGTTGCCTACGGTGAGGGCAGGCAGGTGGGCTCAGGGCTCCCTGGCTCTCTTCAACCAGAGATGCTCTTTTCACTGTTTTTTAGATCAAGCTTCAGTGTGAGATGTTGATTAATAAATTATTCCATTGTTCAAAATAAACCGGTAAGTAAAACTAAGACCACCAAATCAGAAGAACTTCTCACTTTAATGGTTATATGAATCCCTTGAAGATTTTGTTAAAATGCAGATTCTGAGTCAGCAGGTCTCGGGTGGCGCCTGAGATTCTACTTTTCTAACAAGCTCCTCGGTGATGCCCAGGATGCTGGTCTATGGACCACACTTTGAGAAATAAGGTACTGGATGGAATTTCTGGATGAACATCTCATGGCACCCACATCACTGTTAAGATCCTGCCCACTCTTGTATTTGCTTTTGTTTTTGAGTTTTTTAGTGTGTATTGCCTTTGTTTATTTTTAAACAGCTTTATTGAGATTTAATTTACATATCACTTGATTCATCCTTCTAAAGTATACAATTCAGTGGTTTTAGTATATTCACAGAGTTGTGGACCACCACCGCTATCTAATTTTAGAACATTTTCATTATCCCAAAAAGAAACCCGTAATGGTTAATTTTATGTGCCAACTTGCCTGGGCCATAGAGTGACCAGATATTTGGTCAAACTTTTTTTTGAGTGTTTCTGTGAGGGTGTTTTTTTTTTGTTTTTTTTTTTTTGCGGTATGCGGGCCTCTCTCTGTTGTGGCCTCTCCCGTTGCGGAGCACAGGCTCCAGAAGGGCACGCTCAGCGGCCATGGCTCACGGGCCCAGCCGCTCTGCGGCATGTGGGATCTTCCCGGACCGGGGCACGAACTCGTGTCCCCTGCATCGGCAGGCGGACTCTCAACCACTGTGCCACCAGGGAAGCCCTGTTTTTTATTTTTTTTAATAAATTTATTTATTTTTGGCTGCATTGGGTCTTCGTTGCTGTGCACAGGCTTTCTCTAGTTGTGGCAAGCAGGGGCTACTCTTTGTTGCGGTGCACGGGCTTTTCATTGCAGTGGTTTCTCTTGTTGTGGAGCATGGGCTCTAGGTGCACAGGCATCAGTAGTTGTGGTTTGTGGGCTCTAGAGTGTAGGCTCAGTAGTTGTGGTGCACAGGCTTTGTTGCTCCACGGCATGTGGATCTTCCCAGACCAGGCTCGAACCTGTTTCCCCTGCCTTGGCAGGCAGATTCTTAATCACTGTGCCACCAGGGAAGTCCCATGTGAGGGTGTTTTTGGATGAGATAAATAGTCACAGACTGAGTAAAGCAGATTGCTCTCCCTAATGTGAGTGGGTCTCATCCAATCAGTTGAAGGACTCAAACTAAAACAACAGCTCTTCCTGCATCTTGAGCCTGCATCCTTCAGGCTGCAACTAAACAACCGGATCCCCTGGGACCCCAGCTGCCAGCTCAACCGGAAGATCTTGGGACTTCTCAGTCTCTGTAATCATATGAACCAATATATAAATATAATAATCTAATCTAATCTAATCTATATCTATATCTATCCTACTTGGTTCTGTTTCTTTGGAGAACTGTGACTAATACAAAACCCCATAACCATTAACAGTCACCCCTGATTACCTGCTCCCCCCAGCTCCTGGTAACCACTAATCTACTTTCTGTCTCTATGGATTTGACTATTCTGGACATTTCATATAAGTGGAATCATAAAATGTATGGCCTTTTGTGAATGCCTTCTTTCACTCATGATGTCTTACAGCTTCATTGTTGTAGTGTAATCATTTACAAACCTTTAAACTACTAACACATCAGACCAAAAAAAGTATAATTTTAGGGACAAATTAATAAAACCACAAGCATAATAGGGGCAAATTAGTTACTGCTCTCAAAATTTGAGAGTTGAAGATGAGATGTAAGTACATGATGAGTAAGAATAGCATAATTAACATAATAGCACAAACCACTTTAGATATAATATGTATATACATCCAACAAAAGTAAATTCACATCATTTTCAACTATCCATGGAATAATGGAAAACTTGGCAACACATAAACAACAAAGAAAAATCACAATAATCCCCAAAGCAGAAATCATACAGACCATATTCTCTGACTGCATTTTAATAAAACTAGAAATTAATAAGAAAATGAAAGACAAAAAAAAACATTTTAAAATTGAAAATAACCACACAGAACAGTCTAGTAACTCTTCAGATAAAAGAGATGGCAAAATTGAAATGACAAAGATTTTAGAAATAATGAGAAAACCTCACACAAAAATGTGTTTTGTGCCCTATGTTACTCATAGCACAATCCAGTCTTCAACTGCATTTATTAGAAAACAAGGAAAAGTGACTACTTGGCATTTGACCACAGGTATTTATACTTTCTATCTCCCCAAACTATTAGAATGCCAGTAAATGTATTAATATGCTATTGATTGACAAGGAGGGAGAACAAACTTTAGCTGAGGAGTTTCAATTATTTTGTAAAGTTGAAAAGCACTTGATTTAGCTGAAGAGTTTAAATTATTATCCAAGTACCTATAGGCAATAATACCAACAAATAGTGTGCAATTCACCCAGAACCTCTGTCAAGCTTGGCTCCAAATGACAGAGGGAGAGTGAAGGGTTTGACTGAGCCTTGGGGCTGACATCAGGAGATGGTTTGAAAGTCCCTTCAGAGAGTAGCTGGACACTTGGGTCCTTCTCCACTATGCAGCCAAGCTACTGGGTCACGACAACTGCCCCCATGACACTGAAGGTGCATATTCCAGAGGACTTGATACATTGAGGTCTAGACCTTGAAGATATCAAGAATAGTACAGCACAAGAGAGCAGGGGAGAGGAGAGGGACTGAGAACAGAAAGATGATGTTGATACTGCTCATCCAAATGCCAGCAGTAAGAAAAGGGGTTCTCCAGTCTGGTGTGAATTTGGGATGCTAACATCTGAGGGTCCTTTAACAAAAATGGCATTTTGTCATCCCTCCACCATTCAACTAACTTGCCTAGGTACAAAAAGCTTCCAATCAGCATCATAGTGCCTAAATCTTAAATATGATGAGACAGCCAATGACCTTTAAACATTTTGGGAAATCCAACTAAATGAAGAGGAAATCCACCAAAAAACAAGGAAGAAGGATCCCAAAATAATTTGTGGGTAGCAGAAGAAAGTTTCAAAATAACCATTATTACCAAAGAGATAAATGAAAGCAATATGTTGATAAATAGTGAAAAAGCATAATTAGCAGATAAAAAGACCTCTTGGAAATTGAAATTATGCTATTAAAAATTATGAATTCAGTAGAAGAATTAGAAGTTAAAGTTAAGGAAATCTCACAGAAACTAAAATAAATCAAAGAATGAATAAACAAACAAATATAAGGATGATGGGAAAGAAAAGAGAACATTGGAGGGTCAATCCAACAATGTGGATCACACTATTAAGAGCTCTAGAGAAAAAACTGGAGAAATAGAGGGGAGGAAATTATCAAGAAAAATTACAAGAAAAACTTGCAAAAGCAAAGGACAATTGCAGAAAACAATCTACAGATTGAAAGAGCCCATGAGAAGGAATGAAAAAGACTCATAGCAACACCCATCATTATAAAATCCAAAAATGCTATTGGTGAAAAGAAGATGCAAAAAGAGGTTAAAAATAAGGAAATGGGAATGAGAACCATTGGGCTTCTTAACCTCAACACTAAATGCTAGAAGAGAGTGGAAAAATGCCTTCAGAATTAAAGGAAAATGATTTTTAAACTAGAGTTCCATACCTTGTCAAATGATCAATTAAACATGAGCCTAATACTGAGGTATTTCAGACCTATAAGGATCTCTCATTCATCCTTTTCAGGGAAAATTTTAGAGAATATGCTTCAGTAAAATGAGAATAAAACAAAACGTGAAAACATGAGATCCAGGAAATATGGGATTTTATGGAAGAAAAGAATGAAAGGAAACCCTTGGCAACAGCTCTACAATTGGCCTGGAGAGCCTGGGGAGTTGGGGTAAGGAAGTCACCAGGACAGAAATGGAATGAAAAGATTATTTGTTGTGATTTAGAGTTTGGAAAAAAATTGATAGGTTTTTCTTGGAGCATTTGGAAAATCATAGCCTTGCATACATAGACAACTAAACAAAAGAAAAAGTGAGACAAATATCAACTCCAGAAAAAACAAAAAGTGCCCAAGAAAGAAAATACCAATGACTCAATAGCAAACTATATTTACATCATGAAAATATTGAAATACTGACTATAATTTAAGCCAAATTATAGTATAAGAGGATGTTGAGTTGTATGGAGTTTCTGTAACAGAGCAAAGTATAATAGAAGTTAATAGATAATATCTATAACTCATAGATCAATAAATAACAAGAGAAGTATTCTTTAGTGATTAGAATAGTAAGGATCAAATACTGTATTAAAAGGTTTGACAGTGGTTTCCTCTAAGAAATAGAACTGGAATGTGGGAAGGAGTGGGGCAGGTAAATGTTCCTTTTTTTTTTTTTTTTGGTTATCAACTTTTTAGTAATAATTGATTTTATAATCTTTGTGCTTATATTATTCTGTTAACATTTTGTATTAATTTTAAAAAGGAAAATATATGTATAAGCAATAAACTTTAAAAGTTAAGGAGAGGACTTCCCTGGTGGCGCAGTGGTTGAGAGTCCGCCTGCCGATGCAGGGAACACGGGTTCGTGCCCCGGTCCGGGAAGATCCCACATGCCGCGGAGCGGCTAGGCCCGTGAGCCACGGCCGCTGAGCCTGCGCGTCCGGAGTCTGTGCTCCGCAGCGGGAGAGGCCACAACAGTGAGAGGCCCGCGTACCACAAAAAAAAAAAAAAAAGTTAAGGAGAAGACCAAGAAAACTAAAGAAAGTAGAAGGGATATATTAATAAAGACAGAATTGAAATAAAGTAAAAGAAAAGAAAACAAAATAATAAAAGCAGACTGAATCAATAAAACTGAAAGCTTGTTCTTATGAAAGCCAATGCAATAGTAAAACTTTGGGCAAGTTTGATCAAGAAAATGAGAGGGGCTTCCCTGGTGGTGCAGTGGTTGGGAGTCTGCCTGCCGATGCAGGGGACACGGGTTTGTGCCCCAGTCCAGGAAGATCCCACATGCCGCGGAGCTGCTGGGCCCGTGAGCCATGGCCGCTGAGCCTGCGCGTCCGGAGCCTGTGCTCCGCAATGGGAGAGGCCGCAACAGTGAGAGGCCCGCGTACCGCAAAAAAAAAAAAAAGAAAAGAAAATGAAAGAATAAATAAACAAGCAATATTAGAGATAAGAAAGAGGTCGTACCCACTAAAACAGGCAATGAAAACAGGAAAGAAATTGGAAGAGGATAACTTATATATCTTGATACCAAAATATGTAAAAATCTAGATAAAATAAGATGATGATCTTTTAGCAAAATCAAGGGTTAGACACATGACTATATCTGTAACCACTGAAGAAACTGAACAGGTAACAAGAAAATCTGTACAATGTCCAGACAATTTTCAGGGCCAGTACATTTAAGGTCCGAGAGAGATAATTTGTATTATTACTCAAAAAAGAAAATTATAGACCAATCTCACTAAGAAATATAATGTAAACATGCAGATAAAACATTAACCCATCAAATTTAGCATTACATTGAAAATAAGTATCCTCATGATAAGTAAAAACATTTTTTTAACCCAGAATCTAATAACGGTTCAAAAATTTTAAATTCATTCATAAAATTCATTATATTACATTTAAAGTTGCAAAATAACATAATATTGCAATAGATGACTTTTTAAAGCTCATCATTTTAACCTCTGGTTCTGATTCTTAAATTTCATTAAACTGATAAAAAGTGAGCCACTGGAAACCTTGAACTAATATAGTACTTAATGTTGAAATAGTTTGAAATATCCCCATTTATATCAGGAACAAGGCACTGGTAATTAACAAGACGCCTATTACTACATGTAGTATCATTGTTAGTTTTAAAGTTCTAGTCAATACTTGAGATAGGTAAATAAAATGAAAGGGACAGATGCAAGAAAACAATGCAACTATTTTTATTTTTCAGTTAATATGGTTGTGTACATGTAACCACACAATTTGTTTACAAATTGAAAAATTATACTTTGTTAATGAATTGAAAAACTACAACTAATAAGAGTTGAATCAGATATAAGATGTATAAGAATATAAGATGTATAAGAGTTTAAGATGTATCAGGATATAAGATGTATAAGAAAAATCAATACTTTTTCTATAGACCAGAAATAAAGCTATAAAAGATAATAGACAGTTCTCTTTTCAGAAACAGCAAAAGTAAAAAATCATAAATTACCTAGGAATATACTTAGCTGAAACTGTGGAAGATCTATAAATATCCAAGATCCGTAAAGATATAAAGATTTTCTGAAGGGCTTAGAGGAAGACCTATACAAATGGAAAGACATACTTGATTCCTGGATAGGAAGAATCAATAATCTATCAACTCTCCCAAAATGATTTAATAAATTAACCACCAGTCCAAAGAGATAATTCTCTTTATCCACATGGCTAAATCCTCTACCTTCAAGTTTTGTTCAACCGTCCCTTTCTTAGTGAGGCTTTTTCTGATCACACAATTCAAAACTTCAACCTGTGGCTGCACTCCAGAGCTCTGACCCCCATATCGAACTCCCTTTCTTTTCATCTTTTTTCCATAGCATACCTGCTCCCTAATGACCACATAATTACCTATTATGTTTATTGTTTATCGTTGGCCATACCCTGATGCATGTAAATGCCTCTAGGGCAGGAAATGTCTCCTGTGTTATTCAATGAGGTATGCCCAGTGCCTTAAGCCTGACATAGGAAGTTGCTCAATAAATATTACAAATACTTCCCGGACACTGTCAACTGTATTTTAACTCTGTTTGTGATGAATTTGCCATATGGAAGTTAGTTTTTTTGTGTGTTTTTGGTAGGAAAATCTACTCTGTCAATCCAGAATAATATAGTAACATATATATATTATATAGTTTATCTTTTGGTCTAGTGGTTTAATGGTTTTTAAAATAAAACTGAACTGAATTAAAATAAAACCCAATGATGTTTTTAAAACTGGAAGAGTAAATGTGCTAGAAGTTTCAAGATAATTTAAGACACAGAATTTTCCCAATCAAAACATGATTAGAAATGTGCAGAAATTAAATAGTATAATAATGGTATAAAAATAGAGAACAGAATTAATAAGGAAGAGTATAGAACATGACTCATGTACAATGGGAATTAAATATCTGACTAAAGTGCAGAAAAGATGAATAATTTAATAAAAATTTTAGCTGAGATAACTGATTCTACCGTCGGAGAGTCCTGTCTTTCATCACAAACACAAAAAATTCCAGGTGAGTTTGAAAAAGATATGTATTTTTAAAAACTATAAAAATACTAGGCCAAAATGTAAATAATTATTATATAATCTTGGCAAGAAAGTCATGGAATTCATAAACAATAAAGGTAAAATTTGACAGATTTTACTATGAAAAAGAAAACAAAACTTACTTTCATATGGTAAATATGCCATAAAAAATATTTACAATCCATATAAGGGGTAAATACCAGTACTGCATAATGAGCTTGGGAAAATTAATAAGTGAAAGTCTAACAACCCAGTAGAAATGAATTTGCCAAAGGATATTACAAGATAATAGACGTGTGAGCATGGTCTTTGGACCAAATTCAACATTGAAACCAGCCCAGGAAAAAGCCATAATGATAATCAGCTCATGATTATCAGTTGAGGAAACATATCTAAACCACAGAACATGACTCATTTGTGGGAGGGAGTCATCACTGGTTTATAAACACAGTGCCTGGGAAGGTACTAAAGATACATAACTCTGACGATGCCAAAATTTCTGCTCTCACTGAAGCCATGCTACGATGCTCTACTCTAGTTAACCCTATGGCAATGGGAGGCTGCTCTAGAGAAAAGTGCTAAGATTCTTAATGCTTCTAGTTGTTTAGTCTCAGAATAGTGTCCTCTTACCATTCTATTTCACATCAAAAACTGCTGATCAAAATTGTAATATATTAAGGGTCTAGTTGAAATGCCACTAGAGAATGGACCGGAAAAAATTGATTCCTTTTAAAAACATTTTAATTGAAATTTACAATGTTGTTTTAGTTTCAAGTGTATAGCAAAGTGATTCATATATATATATATATATTCTTTTTTCAGATTCTTTTCCATTATATGTTATTACAAGAGATTGAGTACAGTTCCCTGTGTTATACAGTAGATCCTGTTGTTTACCTATTTTATACATAGTAGTGTGTATCTGTTAATCTCAAACTCCTAATTTATCACCCCTCCACCACTTTCTCTTTCTCCGTTGGTAACAATATATTTGTTTTCTAAGTCTGTGAGTCTGTTTCTGTTTTGTAAATACAGTAAGTTCATTTGTATCATATTTTTAGATTCCATATATAAGTGATATCATATGATATTTGTCTTTTTCTGTCTGACTTACTTTGCTTAATATGATAGTCTCTAGGTCCATCCATGCTGCTGCAAATGGCATTATTTTATTCTTTTTTATGGCTGAGTAATATTCCATTGTATATATACACCACATCTTCTTTACCCATTTATCTGTTGACAGACAATTAGGTTGCTTCCATGTCTTGGCTATTGCAAACAGTGCTGCTATGAACATTGGGGTGCATGTATTTTTTCAAATTAGAGTTTTCTTCAGATATATGCCCAGGTGTGGGATTGCTTGATCATATGGTAGCTCTATTTTTAGTTTTTTAAGGAAACTCCATACTGTTCTCCATAGTGACTGCACCAATTTACATTCCCACCAACAGTGCAATAGGGTTCCCTTTTCTCCACACCCTCTCCAGCATTTACTGTTTGTAGACTTTTTGATGATGGCCATTATGGCTACTGTAAATAGTGCTGCAATGAACATTGTGGTACAGACTCTTTTTGAATTATGGTTTTCTCTGGGTATATGCCCAGTAGTGGGATTGCTGGGTTGTACGGTAACTCTATTTTTAGTGTTTTAAGGAACCTCTATACTGTTCTCCATAGTGGCTGTATCAATTTACATTCCCACCAACAGTGCAATAGGATTCCCTTTTCTCCACACCCTCTCCAGCATTTATTGTTTGTAGACTTTTTGATGATGGCCATTCTGACCGGTGTGAGGTGACACCTCATTGTAGTTTTGATTTGCATTTCTCTAATAATTAGTGATATTGAGCATCTTTTTATGCATTTGTTGGTAATCTGTATATCTTCTTTGGAGAAATGTCTATTTAGGTCTTCTGCCCATTTTTTGATTGGATTATTTGTTTTTCTGTTATTAAGCTGTATGAACCATTTGTATATTTTGGAGATTAAGCCCTGTCAGTAGCATCATTTATAAATATTTTCTCCTAGTCCATAGGCTGTCTTTTTGTTTTGTTTATGGTTTCCCTTGCTGTACAAAAGCTTTTAAGTTTAATTAGGTCCCATTTGTTTAGTTTTGCTTTTATTTTCATTACTCTAGGAGATGGATCCAAAAAAGTATTACTGCAATTTATGTCAAAGAGTGTTCTGCCTATGTTTTCCTCTAGTAGTTTCAGAGTGTCCCTGAAGTCAGGGAGTGTGATTCCTCCAACTCTGTTCTTCTTTCTCAAGATTGGTTTGGCTCTTCAGGGTCTTTTATGTTACCATACAAATTTTACAATTTTTTGTTCTAGTTCTGTGAAAAATGCCATTGGTAATTTGCTAGGGATTGCATTGAATCTGTAGATTGCCTTGGGTAGTATAATCATTTTAACAGTATTGATTCTCCCAATCCAAGAATATGGTATATCTTTCCATCTGTTTGTGTTGTCTTCAATTCCTTTCATCAGCACATTATAGTTTTCAGAGTACAGGTCTTTTCCCAGGTATTTTATTCTTTTTGATGTGATAGTAAAATTGATTCTATTTTTAAAGCCACAATTTATTACCTGTAACTTTGGAAATGTTACAAACTTCCTTAACCTCCTTGTAAACTGACTGCCTCAGCAGCAAAGTGGCAATGATAGAAGCTTCCTGAACCTCCTTGTGTACTGACTGCCTCAGCAGCAAAGTGGAGACAGATACTGCTTTGCCCTCCACACCCTGGGGCCGCTGTGAGCATTTAATCATTAGACAGCAATTTGGAAATGGCTACGCTGCGATGAAGACCACAAGGAAGAGAATAAATACAAGCTTTTGAAGACAGGAAAAGTCATTTTTAAAGACTGAAATTATGTGATCTCTTGGAAAAGTTTGGAGAGAATAGGGAATACATTTGTTTCCTGGTTTATACACAGAAAAGAATGGAACATGGGGAATTGAGGTAACTTACCTAAATTCATACAATGTGCTGCTTTCCACTGTATATTTTCTCTAAAATACTTTAATAGTATTTATATTCACTAAAACCACAAAAGCCAGTCATCACATCCTTAGTCTTGAAATCAAGACATTTTATTTGGAAGGTGTTATGGGTTGAGTTGTGTCCTATCCTCCCAATACCTCATAATGTGACTGTTTTGGAGACAGGGTCTTTAAAGAGGTAATTACGCTAAAATGAAGTTATTACAATGGGTCCTAATCTAATATGACTAGTGTTCTTATAAGAAGAGGATATTGGAGACAGATTGGTTCAGTGGGAAGACTCATGTGAAAACACAGGGAGAAGATGACCATCTAATCCTCATGCAAAATAATGAAATTGGACCCTCATCTTATATCATACACAAAAATCAACTCTTTAATTAAAGGCCTAAACATAAGACCTGAAACTATAAAATTCCTAGAAGAAAAAACAGGGGAAAATCTTCATGACATTAATGTTAGCGACAATTTCTTGGATATGACCCCCAAAACATCAACAACAAAGGCAAAAATACACAAGTTGAACTATATCAAATTAAAAAACTTTTACACAGCAAAGGAAACAATCAACAGAGTCAAAAGGCGACTTACAGAATGGGAGAAAATAAATGAAAACAATCCATCTGATAAATCCATTTGGTTAACATCCAAAAGATATAAGAAATTCTTATAACTCAATAGCAAAAAAAGCAAAGAAACATTAAAAATGGGCAAAAACACTTGAATAGACATTTTCCAAAGAAGATACAAAATAGCCAACAAACATGAAGAATAGTATTAAGCATTAAACATAGTATAAAGTACAATATATAAAAAGATGGTCAACATCACTAGTCATTAGGGGAATACAAATCAAAACCACAATGTGATGTCACCTCATACCTGTTAGGATGACTATTACCAAAAATCAAAAGAAAGCAAGTGTGAGTGAGGATGTGGAGAAACTGAAGCTCTTGAACACTGTTGGTGGGAATGTAAAATGGTGCAGCTGCTACAGAAAACAGTACAGATGTTCCTCAAAAAATTTCAAAATAAAATTACCAAATGATCCAGCAATTCCACTTCTGGGTATGTATCCAAAAGAATTGAAATCAGTTTCTGGAAGAGATATTTTCACTCCCATGATCATTGTAACATTATTCACAATAGTCAAGATATGGAAACAACTTAAATGTCCACCCAAGGATGAATGAACAAAGAAACTGTGATATATACATGCAGTGGAATATTATGCAGCCTTTAAAAAGAAAATCCTGCTAAATACAAAAACACAGATGAATCTGGAGGACATTAAACTAGTGAAATAAGTCAATCACAGAGGTTAAATACTGTATCATTTCACTTGGATGAGGTATCTAAAATAGTTAAACTCAGAAGCCAAGCAGGATAGTGATTGCCAAGGGCAATGGGGAAAAGGAATTGAGGAGTTGCTATTCAGTGAATATATATAATAGTTTCAGTTTTGGAAGGTGAACAAGTTCTAGAGGTCTGTACACAACTTGTACCTGTCATTAATAATACTGTATTGTGTACTTAGAAATTCATCAAGAGGGTAGATTGCATGTGAAATGTCTTACCACAATTAGAAAAGTGTTTTAAATATAAAACAAAAAACAAAAAAGATGGCCATCTATATGCCAAGAAGAGAAGCCTCAGAAGAAATCAATTCTACTGACACCCTGAACTTGTACTCCTTGGCTCCAGACTATGAGAAAATACATGTGTACTGTTTCAGCTCCCCAGTCCATGGTCCTTTGTTACAGTAGCCCTGGCAAACTAATGCAGAAGGGTCCTTCTTACTGTAGTTAGTCTGTTTTGTAAGGCGATACTTTACCAAAAAGCAGGGGATACTTTACTTGCATGAACAGGGGCAATGATATCTGTTTTACAGAATTAGGAAAATTGTTCTTTCTTTCTTTTTTTTTTAATTGTTCTTTCTTATTGAGCACTATATTCACATCTAGAAATGGACTTTTCTGAGCCCAGGATGTTTAAATTCTGATTAACTGGAGGTGATGAATAGAGAGTGCATTAACCAGTTGATGGTAACATTTTGATGCACACTTTTCTTAAATCATCAGCTGCATATACCCCATTAATAAAGAAGTGACATGTAGAGAGGTGACAGTGGTACAAGTTATAAATAGGCTGTCTAGACCTGGGGGAGGGGGAGGGTTGGGGGGACTGCACAAGGTTCTGATAGTCAAACCGTGGTGGTGGCAGTAACCACTTCATAGCCAAGCACAACAGAATCGTTTCACACAAAACAAGTTGAACCCCTTGAAAGTTTTTAAACTTGGAAATAGTTCTAGATCACGGCCAGGGGAGAATATCTGTAATGGTGCTCCTCAAATGTAATGTACTTAGGAATTACCTGGGATCTTATATAATGCAGCCTTTGGTTCAGGCAGGTCTGGGGTAGGGCATGAGATTCTGCACTTCTAACAAGCTCCCAGGTAATGCCAATGCTGCTGGTCTGGGGTCAACACTTTGAGTAAAATTTGCACTACTCAAAAAACAAAAGGGGAAAGAAAGTAGACCATAGAGGCATTAAAAGGAAATTTAGAACCTAAAGCAACTAGAGAAAGAAGAACAAACAAAACCCAAAGTTAGTAGAAGAAAAGAAATCATAGAGATCAGAGCAGAAATAAATGAAATAGAGATGAAGAAAACAATAGAATAGATCAATGAAACTCAAAGCTGGTTCTTTGAAAATGTAAACAAAATTGATAAACCATTAGCCAGACTCATCAAGAAAAAAAGGGAAATTTAGAGCCTCATTTTGAAATGAAAGACATACAAATTGAAACGAACAGATATGTTTTTCCCATGCATTTGGCAAAGCTCTGAAGATTCTGTGACACACGGTAGGAGATGGTACGAGCTTCTCCCATGGGCCGATGGTTGGAATGCTAATAAACACAACTTTGAAGGTGAGAATTTGATCCTATTAAAACTGAAAAGGCACATAATTTAGAGCCCAGTATTTCACTTCTGCAAATGTACCTTACAGATTTACTCACATTTGTGCAAAAACATAGTCTACATTTTTTTGTAAAAAAGATGTACGTGTTAGTATACTTATTTTTTTTTAATTTTTGGGCTTCCCTGGTGGCGCAGTGGTTGAGAATCTGCCTGCTAATGCAGGGGACACGGATTCGAGCCCTGGTCTGGGAGGATCCCACATGCCGCAGAGCAACTAGGCCCGTGAGCCACAACTACTGAGCCTGCGCGTCTGGAGCCTGTGCTCCGCAACAAGAGAGGCCGCTATAGTGAGAGGCCCGCACACCGCAATGAAGAGTGGCCCCCGCTTGCCACAACTAGAGAAAGCCCTCGCACAGAAACGAAGACCCAACACAGAAAAAAATTAATTAATTAATAAACTCCTACCCCCAACATCTTCTTTAAAAAAAAATTATTTTATATTGGACTATAGTTGATTTACAATGTTCTGTTAGTTTCAGGTGTATGGCAAAGTGATTGTTATACATATACATGTATCTATTCTTTTTCAAATTCTTTTCCCATTTAGATTATTACAGAATATTGAGCAGAGTTCCCAGTGCTATACAGTACATCCTTGTTGGTTATCTATTTTAAATATAGCAGTGTGTACATGTCAATCCCAAATTCTCAATATATCCCCCCTGCCATGTTTCTCCTTTGGTAACCATAAATTTGTTTTCTATGTCTATGAGTCTGTTTCTACTTTTTAAATAAGTTCATTTGTATCATTTTATTAGATTCCACATATAAGTGATATCATATGATATTTGTGTTTCTCTTTCTGACAGAAAGCCTGGTCATCACGGTTTATTCAAGAATGGTGAGATCTGGGAACTATATTTAATATCCTGGATAAACCATAGTGGAAAAGAATATGAAAGAAAATATATATACATATAATTCCTGTGAATTCCTGAGAGAAAGACAAATTGTTTGTTTGTTTGTTTTTTCCATCTGTTGTTCTTTATAACTCACTGGCTTAGCAAAGTACAGAAACTAAGGAAATAGAGTTTTACAGCTAGATGTCTTTCAATACTGCATTTGAGCAAAACAATGTTTAGGGTTCTTACCCCACCTCCCACTCTGACACTTTTTTAGCAAAACTACTCCTCAGTGCAAAGTGACTGTACACTTGGCACAGCTCTTTCAGGTTTTCAAACCCCCAGTTCTCTGCAGGGAAATAGCAGGGGGCCCAGAATGTGCAGAGTCCAGTGTCAAGGGCAGCATCTCCAGCTTTCCCTTTATTTGCAAAAAAGAAAAATCTTGGAGAAAAGGGATGCCTGGTCTCTCTATATTCGTGCTGTTGGCATCTCTGCTATCACGCCCCACAGCACCTGTTCAATGTTCTCAAAAAATTAGGGATTCTCAGGGGATGGAGATGTTGGCTACTTCCATGACTACCTGCCAAGAGCCGTCTGTGTTCCTGTTAATCACAACATTTCTTCTGGCTCTGATGCCACCACCTCTTCAATTGCAACCCTTCTCTCCTTCCTTGGTGGTTTTAAAAATTATTTTTTAAGAGACGCAACATAGGATCCAATCAGCTTTTAACCAAAGCTGGGAGAGGGTTCAACTGAGCTTTGAAATATCAGAAATATCAGTTCTAGCCCTGTCCCTCCAGGCAGGAAAAAGGGGATTTCAGCCCGGGCTGCTAATAGAGAGCTGGTCTAAATGGTAGAAAACCAAAAAGCAGAGGAGATGGGCAGCCCGCAATGGGGAAACCAGTGCTGTTCCCAAGGAAAATGACCAAGCTGCCAGTCTTTTTTATAACTTGCATATCTCCGAGGACATGTTACTTAGCCAGGCCTGCTAGCTGAGAAAGGAAATCCTATGACTAGAGTATAATCGCCTCTCTTTCTGCCCAACGTGCTAAACCTGGATGTTCGTTCCTGTCAACACAAGGAAATCATCCTGTCAGATCCCACTCTCCAAAATAAAGCTCAGCGGTTGTAGAGGTAACACAAGTCATCTAATGACTAAAGATTCAATGGGGCCTGAGCAAAGATTCAGCTTAGTCTATGTCCCTGTGAATTGGTGTGTTGGTAGCTTTTTTCCAAACTCTGAAGAAAGAGCTAGATTTTTAAAATAATCATTGTAACATTAACAAATCACCAGCCCTTGCCCTTTCTCTCTCGCCAGTCAGCAATCTTTATCTTTCCTCAGCATTGTTCCTATCATTCTTGTTTATAACTTTTCCTTATGTTGGTGATTTTTTTTTTCCTCTCTAAATTTTCCTGAAGAGTGATAGATCAATAGAAAGACACAAAGGCATCGAAACAAGAGCCAGAAAATCATCTTGGACTTGGAAGGAGAGTATTGACCAGAACCAAGGAGGGGGCTGGAACACGGTGGGCCCTCAGAGAGGAGAATCAATAAAGATTGCCTCGTCTGACCTGGCCAGGCTTTTGTTGATGAATCCTCTCCTCCCTGGAGCCACAGGAAGGAGACGAATTGGGGGTGCTAGCTCATCGCAGGCTGTTCTGTCCTGTTTTTCTCCTCCTTCAAGCTTTGAAAGGAAAGGATGCCCATTGACTTGGATGGGACCCTTCTGGGGCCCTGTACCTTGGAGACTCAGGGCTTTGACCTACTCAGCTTTCCAAGATCCAAGTGTCACTGAATTTGCCTAAATAACATTTGTCTGAGAATCTCATTTGCGTCTAAGTTTCAGATTCAGGGGCCCATGGAGAAAGAGTTCCAAGCTGGGTGAGATGAGTATGTTTCATGTTAGTGAGATCATTAATTTAATTTCCATGGGTGGGCGGTGGTGGTAGAGAAATAAGCAATAGTGGTTGGGGAGACGGGATGAATAAAAGGCCCCATCCTTGGTGTCAGGAGGACTGGGGTTTAGAACTGTCTTCTTGTTGCCTAAGGGCTTTCATGGGACATAAAATCATTTAACAACTGGAATATACCCTAAAATATCTTTGAATTCATTTCTAGCTTTTTAATTCTATGTCGTACCAATCCATAAGGCAGGGACACTCAAAGAATGAAAGTCCAGTGTTATTTTTGGAGAAAAAAAATGGCTGGAAATGGTTACTTATCTCCATGTCACAACTCTGCATCCAGCAGACGGCCTCAAGCATTTGGCACTAGAGTCCGTGGTGACAGTGACAGTCTTTCTTCCACGTATTTTAGGCTATTTGCTAGTTTGGAGATACCTTTTAAAACTCTCTCTTCTCTTCCTTTTTCTATCTCCTAACACGGCTACCACCTCAAATGTTTTTTCTCACCTAATATGCCCTCGTGTGATCCCCACACAAAAGTGTGAAAATGACTTGGTCTGAACAGCCACTTACACAGCAGGTAAATTCCATCATGGTTGGATGGGAGATTTTTGTACTTGGTTTCTTCTCGAATGTTCTATTAATAATGTCACAAACAAATGTCCTTTCAGTACATTCTCTTCCTTCAGCTTCCAGAGGTATTGTCACTGACAAGAAGCAACAGGAAAACACAGTCTTGGTGTATGCTATTAGAATCTGGGTTTTTCCCTAAATTTGTTTCATCATTAATGGTGGGTGTCTTGTGGACTGAGAAAAATTCTGAAAGTAGCCCTCTAAAAAGGTTAAAATATGTTCATTTGGCAAACATTTATTAAACATTTACTGTGTGCCTAGCACTGTAAAAGGCACTGTTGAGGCATATGAAAAATTATATACATGGCAGTGGCAGAGCCTTCTCGATTTCTATTCCAATATCCCTTTAATCATTTTTGTCACACCCAACTATCAGCACAACCATTAGCAAATTATGTCAGCCTGTCTTCTTCCAAACAAATACAGAATCTGATTCCTGAGCCACCATCATCTTTTTCCTGGGTCATTGCGACAGCTTCCTAATAGGCTTCAGCACCTCCTGGGTCTTTCTATAGTCTAGGCTCTAAGTGATTTTTTAAATCAAGCTGGCTCATGACACTATTCTTAAATCTCACCAGTGATGTCCCATCTGACTCAGTGGAAAAGTCATGTCCTGGGGTCCCCACTATCTGGCTTCTCACTGCTCTGCTGGCTCCACGTCCTAATGCCCCTCTGGAGCTTCTCCGCTACAGCCACATGGGTCCTCCGAGCATGTCAAACACCCCCCTGCCCCAGGGCCTTTGCACTGCCTGTTCTCTTTGCCTAGAGTACTCCTCCCTCAGATACCTCAACAACAGCTGGCCCTGACGCTTCCTTCGGATCTCCACTGAAATCCTACCTTACAACTGGAGACTTTCTCGACTACCAGTTTCCTGGTTTATTTGCCTATTTACTCTCTCCATACATTTTTTTTTTCTTCTGCAGTACGCGGGCCTCTCACTGTTGTGGCCTCTCCTATTGCAGAGCAACAGGCTCCGGACGTGCAGGCTCAGCGGCCATGGCTCACGGGCCCAGCCACTCCGCGGCATGTGGGATCCTCCGACACCGGGGCATGAACCCGTGTCCCCTGCATCGACAGGCGGACTCTCAACCACTGTGCCACCAGGGAAGCCCCTCCATACATTATTAATGTGAGGTCCACAAGGGTAGGATCCATGTCTATTTTGTTCATTGTTCTATTCCTAGTGCCTAGAACACTGCTCAGTAAATATTGGTGGAACTAGTTTTCTTATTTCTCACAAACAGAACACAAAGTTCATTCAAAATGATAATGTACTTACCTAAGAGATCACATTTTCACAGGCTGTCTTGTGTTTAGGAGTGGTTGATTAGATTTAAACATAAGTCTTTGGGTGGGCAGGGGGCTTTGGGGAGAGCCCAATGAAAGAGAATGACTCATCTGGGAAACGTGTATTTTGTTCTTTCCTATTTTCCCTCTGTTCCTTCCTGGAATGTGGACTTGATGGCTGAAACTCCAGCAGCCATATTGTGTCAGTGAAGACACTGTAATGATTATAGCCATAGGCTAAAGACAGAGAAGCAAAATGATAGAAAGAGTCTGGATCCTTCTTATGGATACTAGTCCTGGACTGTTTATCAAGTTATTTCTTTAAGTCACTGTTATTTCAGCGCTCTGTTACTGGTGAACAAACAGAATTCTTCACTGGTGCAATGGCCATTTTCCTTCAGAAGGTTATATCCATTTAAGAAGAGAGGGTATAAATACAAGAAAATGTAAGTAGACAAGATAATATTATAAGAAGTGGACACAGTAAACTGCCACAAGAAGGGCATGCAATGTTATAAATTTATAAAAGAGCAATATTGAGAAGCTTAGAGGAAGTAGTAAGAGGTTGGTTGGGGAGGAAAGGGGACAACCAAGGGTTTGGCTATAGAAGATACTTGATATATTGCAGGAGTAGCTTGTTGACTGAACAGAACACTTTTATATAGGAAATTATTAGAAGTTTATGATTTAAAAAGAATATTGGAGTTGAGATAGAGGTAGACTTTTGACAGTGAAAAAAGAAAGTGAACAATGGAAATGAAAAAACTAAAGAGAATTTGGTCATGGGAAACAAAGGAGTGAGGGCGGTCAGACAAGCGGAGACTGTTGAAAGATGCTGAAAGCAATCACGAAAATAGGGAGTACAGGACGAGTTTCTAAGGGAAGATGAAGGGCCTGACTTCAGACATGTTTAATTCAACATAAATGGAGCTAAATGATAAATAATTAGAGATGCAGAGGTGGGACTTGGAAAGGAAGTCAGGATTGTAGAGTTAGATGGAGGAGCCATTCCCATAGAGAAGATTCAGGAAGCTACATGAATAATGGGCTAGGCAGCTGTAGACAGCTACAATTAGAGTTGGAAGAAGAGGATTTAGTACAAGTCATAGACAGGGACTGATGAGTGAGCTGATAAGGAACCAAAAAGTGAAGAGGCCCGACAGAGAGTGGTTCATGAATTAGGGGGTAGACAATTATGTTCAGAACAGAACAAAATAACATTATATATATAAAAAAAAAACACCAAAAGCCAAAGCAAATGAAACTTAGAAAAGAGGACAGGATTTGGCAATTAGTTCACTAGGAGCTTTGTGAGTGCAGCTTCAGCAGGGAGAAGAGACCACAGCAGGTAAAGAAGCCACTGGCAGGAGGAAGGCAGCCTGGGGCTGAACCATAAATGTACAAGTTTGGAAAAAAGGGAGACTGGAGCTCAATGAGCAACAGGGTCAGGCAAAGTTTTGTTTTATTTTGTGTCTTTAAGAGAGAAGAACTTGTTTATGTTTGAAGGCAAAGGCGAAGAAATCAGTATAGAAGAGATTGATGTTGTGGGAAAGAGATTAATGCAAAACGAACGTACAAAGATCTTTTTCTTTGAGACTAGGGAGAATGCTAAGGGGTCAGAAGTATTTTCAAGGTAAAAGATAAGCAATCTCCTTTAGAAGGAGACTGATTTATCCATTCAATAAGAGATGGACATCTGCTGAGAACTGAAGTGAAGAAAAATGGAATTACACACACACGTGCGCACACACAATTTTGTATATTTTATATTTTTTAAAAGTACCCAGGTGTTCCCTTCTTGAAGTGAGTATCCTAGGTGCTTCTTGCTGGTTCTAAGTGGTTCCAGGTGGGGGTGGATTATGTGGCTCCCGAATTTCAGCTTTTCTCAGGAGCACAAGAGCTTAACGATTTGGAGAAGAAGCTGTAGAGTGGAGGAAAAGCTTAAGCAGCAGCTCAAGGCCAAAATGAAGACTTAAAGATAACAAAATGAGCATAAAGATCACCTACAACTCCATCCATTGTAACTTTTATGCAACAAAGGACTCATACTGTTACCGACCAGCGTTCTTGGCCTACCCCAATCAGTAGAAATTGATAAGAGGCCAGACAGGAAATGCAGGCAAGGCTTTATTGGGGCCCCTGCTGCAGCAGGGGGAAGTGAGAACAAACAACAGGTTCCCTTGCTCGCTTGCTCCTCCGTGGCAGGGTTGGGGCGGGGGGGGGGGCGAGCTTGTTCCTTATATGGGGTGAGGGTAGGGGTTGGGCCAGAGGGGTGACTTAGGTGGTTTGCCCACCCCTTTGGTGGTGTTGAGTGCAGGGGGCATGCACAGTACCCTGCTGTTGCTCCCGACACCCTGCTTTTGCTCCCAGCTCTTCAGAAGTGGCAGTTGGAGGGGTTTTTTTTTGGTCTTTTTGTATCTTTTGTCCATAATTTGCCCCAATTGTGCATGCACACAGTTATTTTTAATCCCTTATAGTTTCTTTGTGTTTTGTTGCTCGAAGAGACGTTTGTCCAGGTGCAGGCACTGCAGCAAAGTGTCACAGGTCCCAGGACCCAGCCTGTCTCCATACCAGACATACTGTCCTGCAACATTTTTTGTTTATCACATCCTGGTCATATTTCCAGGTCTGCAAATGTGGATCTACATCATTCTTTTGTATGGGTGTTTTTCCATCATATTAGTGTACCATGATTTATTTAGACATTCTGTAATTGATGACATTTTAACAGTTTCCACTATAACCGCTGCTGCAGTGAGCATGTTTGTACATATATCTTTATGCACTTGTGACACTATTACTTTAGGAGAAATTCCTAAAGTTAGATTTGTTGCTGCCAACATTGTTTTCAAAATATTACACTTATTAAGTCTTTTAATAACCGGAAATGCTTCCTTTCCATAACTTTTGCCAATATTGTCTCTTAATCTTTTAAATTTTTGCCACTGAGAAGCAAAATACCTTCTTACTGTTTTCAAATTTGCATTTCCTTAGTTACTGTCAAGGTTTATGATATTTTTCTATGTCTACTGGCCCTTTGTATTTATTTTTCTGGGAATTGCCTATTGCATCATACAATTTTCTGTTAGACTGACTTTTTCATATTCATTTATATAAACTCATTTTGTATTTTGATTATTAACCCTTTATTTCTAATATATTGCAAATGTTTTATCCTAGTCTGCCACTTTGATTTTTGTTTATGTATTCTTTGCTTTAATAAAGTTTTTAATACTTACACAGTTATATTTATTAAGTTTTTGCTTTGGTATTTTGAATTTTAAAGCTTTCCCAACCCCAAGCTTAGAAAAGTATTGCCCATACATTTTCTCCTAATACATTTTTAATTTTGATCTTACATCTCTAACCCAGATGAAACTAATTTTTGTATTTAATATAAGCTAGCACCTATTTCCTTATATATGAATACCTGATCGCTTTAACACAATTTACTTCAATCCATTTTTTCCCTGGGATTTAAAATACTACCTTTAGTATATATTAACATTCTTTTTTTTAATATATATATAAATTTATTTATTTATTTATTTTTGGCTGTGTTGGGTCTTCCTTGCTGCGCGCAGGCTTTCTCTAGTTGCAGCAAGCAGGGGTTACTCTTCGTTGCCATGCACAGGCTTCTCATTTTGGTGGCCTCTCTTGTTGCGGAGCACGGGCTCTGGGTGTGCTGGCTTCAGTAGTTGTGGCACACAGACTCAGTAGTTGTGGCTCGTGGGCTCAGTAGTTGTGGCTCGCAGGCTCTAGACTGTGGGCTCAGTAGCTGTGTCGCACGGGCTTAGCTACTCTGTGACATGTGGGATCTTCCCAGAGCAGGGCTCAAACCCGTGCCCCCTGCATTGGCAGGTGGATTCTTAACCACTGCACCACCAGGGGAGTCCCAGTGTATACTAACTTTCTACTCATTCTTGAGTTTCTCTAGATTCTCCTCCTGTAATTGGTTCATCTGATAGTGCTAATCTTATCATTATAACTCATTTTCCAAACTTTCTTGGCTACTTTCACTCATTTATTCTCCCAGAGGGACTCTAGAATCAATCTGTCCAGTTAAAAATCAAACACACGTAAGAAATGACTGGGATTTGTATTGAATCATCTATATATTTAGTGTTTCCATCTGGCAATATGGCTTATCTCTCATTATTTGACATTATTTCCTGTCTTTCAATACAATTTTAGAATTCCTTAGGGAGTCTAACATTTTTGTTGTCCTTTTGGGTATCACTTTATACAATAACATTTTTCATTTAATACGTTAAGAAACTAAACATATGTAACAGATTTTTTTTTTTTTTTTTTCCGGTACGCGGGCGTCTCACTGCCGTGGCCTCTCCCGTTGCGGAGCACAGGCTCTGGACGCGCAGGCTCAGCGGCCATGGCTCACGGGCCCAGCTGCTCCGCGGCATGTGGGATCCTCCCAGACCGGGGCACTGTAACAGATTTTTAAAATGTTGATTCATTCTTTAAAATGGTGGGTTAATCTTTTAATTTTTTTCTGCATTTGATTTAATGATGTTTTGCTTAGAAATTTTTGTATCTGTAATGAGTAAGCAATAACTCACTAGCATTTTTCTTTTAGTGCTATCATTTTTAGTTTTTTTTAAAATTAATTAACTTATTTTTGGCTGCGTTGGGTCTTCGTTGCTGTGTGCGGGTTTTCTCTAGTTGCAGCGAGCAGGGGCTACTCTTCGTGTGGTGCACGGGCTTCTCATTGCGGTAGCTTCTCTTGTTGCAGAGCATGGGCTCTAGCTGCACTGGCTTCAGTAGTTGTGGCTCGCGGGCTCTAGAGCATGGGCTCAGTAGTTGTGGTGCACGGGCTTAGTTGCTCCACGGCATGTGGGATCTTCCCGGGCCAGGGCTCAAACCCGTGTCCCCCGCATTGGCAGGCGGATTCTTAACCACTGTGCCACCAAGGAAGTCCCTCATTTTTAGTTTTGATGTAAGAAATTTGTTTGCCTTATGGTCTCAATAACATGGAAATTGCCTGTTAGGTATACTCTGAACCTGGCACCCTTTCAAATGGTAGATTTTTGACAAACTTTTCCATTTCTTCTTTGGATTTCAGTCTACTTGGCTTTTCTATCTTTTCTTGAGCATTTTTCCCCACTTGATTTTGACTATATAGTCACTCATTCAATCTTGCCTTTCAAATTTTTGACAAAAGGGACACAAAATATTACATTAAATTATTGGAACCTATTTTATACCTGTTATAATTCTTTCCTATTTCATTATTAATGTGGTACTTTTTGTTTGTTTTCCTCATTTATGATCTTACTTAGTATATCAGGTATTTATCCGTTATATTCAGGTACTTGAAGAAGCTTATTTTAATTTCATTTATCAATTTTACTTAACTTTTGTTTTCTTTATTAATTTTAGCTTTTAAGTTAACTATTTCCTTCTATTTGCTTTTGGTTTATTTTGTATCCTCTTCCTTCTATTCTTAGCTTGCTGAGAGTTTTTACTATGAATGTATGTTTGATTTTATCAAAACATTTTTCTGCACCTGTTGAGATAATCATTTTTTTTTATCTGTTAATATGGTGTCACTGATTTTTAGATTTTAAAGCAACATGACCAAGGAACAACCATGTTGGATTACCCTTTTTATATAATGTTGAATTTAATTTGCTAACATTTTTTAGAGGTAATTCCCTTCTATTTTCATGTGGGTTATTGGTCTGTAATTTTCTTTTCTCCCTTCCAAGTACTACTGACCAGGTCCAACCCTGCTTAGCTTCTGAGATCAGGTGCATTCAGGATGGTATGGTTATAGACTGCAATTTTCTTATAACATCTTTGATTTGGAGTCAGAGTAATGGAAGTGTTTTCTCCTCTTGTAATTTCTGGAAGAATTTGTGTAGAAATGATGTTATTTCATCTCTAAATGTTAGAATTCACTAATGAAGTCATTTGGCCTGAGTTTTCTCTGTGGGAAGTTTGTTAACTACTTCAATTCTTTCTATAGATAATGGTGATGATGATAATAGCTAATCTATGTTATGGCTTATTATGTGCTAGGCATTATAAATTTTATATGAATATGTAAGTCACTCCTTACCACAGCATTATGAAATTTGTGCTCTTACTCTTCTCATTTTTAGATACAGTAACGAAGTCTCAGAGAAGTTAAGTAACTTGCAGAAAATACACACCTAGTAAATAATAAAGCAAGGCTTCAGATTTACGTCTTTCCTATTCTAGAATAAGAATCCTTCCATCACATATTGACTATAAATTTTTCATCCTAGTTGTAGGCCTGGGAGTAGGAAACAGTCTCTCATTCATTCATTTATTCATTTATCCACTCACTTCTTGCCGTCATGCGACAAGCATGTTAAGTGCTCACCATGAGGCCATACCACGTGACAAGCTCTGCGTACAAGGCATGCTAATCAGGGACCCAAGAAATGAGGTGGGTGCACAGGGTCTGTTATTGAGGATGAGTGCAAATATCTCCTGTTTGTCTTCAGAGAGAGATTTTCTTCATAGGTCCTCAGGAATGCTTACCTATGACAGTGTTATAATATTGTTTGCAACTTCTCTCCCATCTAACTCTCCCCAGAACTATCTTCTCACCCCAAATCACATTCAGTACTCCCCCAATGCTTAAGAAAATTTTTACCTGGATGCTAGTTCCGATTAGCATCACCAATAAAATGCCGTTCCTTGACAGTAAACACAGAAACTATACAATCTCAGACCCCATATGCCATCTGCCATGCTAGGAAAACCCAGGTCTCTGATGTGGAATTTCAAGAAGCAATTGAAACTAATCTACATAATTTCCTTAGCAATCAAAAAAATAAAAACTTTCCTCCAACCACCCCCCCGCCAATGTTTTTTGATTTCTCACAACAGTCCTGAAGTGTTAAAGCTTTGCAGATATCCCAGCATTTATTTCCTTGCTGTGTAGGGTGGAGACAGAATGAAATCACCGATGAGTCTACAAGGAGGTTCTCAATCACATTTTTTCTTTTACTTGAAACCACATGTTCCTTTCTTTGAATTTTTTTCGGTTGGGTTAAAGGAGGCTAGAGTTGAAAATATTCTGACGCTTAAAAAATAGTTGTTGCCAGGAGGGTTTTTCCCAGTTTGAAAAATAATACAGCATGCTGCCAAAGAAACAAATGAGTCACAGGAACTGGAAGCCAAGAGGCTAAAAACAAACAAAAATCAGCAACAAAAAACTCAGCACTAACATCTGCTTAGGTGTATGTCAATGCTTGGCAGGAAAAATGAGCCTACATCTGTCTGGCTGTCTAGAACCATACCTGATACATGCTGTGATTGGTCCAACTGGAAAGAGGACCCAGGAAGAGACAGCAGTCAGCTTGTACCCAATGATTCCTTGGATTGTCAGAAATTTGGTTCTAGGTTTCAAAATCTGCTGTCAAGTCTCCTGATTAAATTACTGCTATCAGATGGTGATGGTGTAATGACTTTAGAATATAAAGTCCTTACAACAGTCTTTAATCCATGACATCATGTTACAGATGAGGAAACTGAAGGACAAAAAGGCTAATTAATTTGGCTAATAGCCAACTTCTACGTAGTGGATACTTCCTACCAGGATACTGACACAGATACAGTGCAGGCACAGAACAGCCCCTGTACTGCAGGGATGCCTCATGGTACGCTTCTACCATCACACTCCTTTCCCTCCTGCCTGCGTTCATTCCCTCCTTAACCCCTGGCAACAGATCAATAATCTGTTCTCCATTTCTGTAATTTGGTTACTTCAAAATGTTATCAAATGGAAACATGAAATATGTAACCTCTTGGGATTGGCTTTTCAGCACAATTCTCTGCATTTCATCCAGACCATTGGGTGAACTGATAGTTCACCCCTATTTACCGCTGAGTACTATTCCATGTATGACATATTCCATATGTATGATGGTTTGTTTAGCCATTCACCAACTGATGGACATCTGAGTTATTTCCAATTGGAGCTACTGTGAATAAAGCTGCTATAAATACTCTAGTACAGATTTGTATGTGAACACAAGTCTTCATTTCTCTGGATAAATGCCTGGGTGTGCAATTGCTGGGTTGTATGGTAGTTACTATTTTTTCTAAAGAAACCACTAAACTGTTTTCCAGAGCGGCCGAACAATTTTACATCCCCATCAGCAATGTATGAATCATCTAGTTTCTTCACGTCCTGCCAGCATTTGGCATTGTCACTATGTTTTATTTTAATCATTCTAGTAGGTGTGTAGTGATACCTCATTGTGGTCTTAATTTGCATTCCCCTAATGGCTAATAATGTTGAACATCTTTTCATGTGCTTATTTGCCATCTGTATATCTTTGGTGAAATGTCCCTTCATGTCTTTTCCCCAGGTTCTAATTGAATTGTTTGCTTTTTTACTGTTGAATTTTGAGAGTAATTTATACATTCAAGATTTTAGCCTTTGTCAGAGATGTGGTTTGCAAATATATTCTCCCAAACTGTAGCCTGTATTTTCATTCTCTTAACAGGGTTTATTTTTAATTTTGATGAGGTCAAACTTATAAATTTTTCTCTTTTGGGGTTATGATTTTGCCTGGTCTTAGCTCCTAAAGATTTTCTCCTGTTTATACCTAAAAGGTTTACCATTTCATTTTTAAGTCCATTATGAATTTTGAGATAATTTTTTTATAAGATGTAAGGTTTAGGTGAAATTTGTTCTTTTGTTTGTTTGTTTGCACCACTTGTTGAAAAGGCTAAACTTCCTCCATTAAAATGCTCTTGCACCTTTGAAAAAGCTCAGTTTGGCATATTTGCATAAGTTCTAGTCTATTCCTGGGTTTTTTACTCTGTTCCATTGATCTGTCTGTCTAACCCTCTGCCAATATTATAGATTCTAGATTACTATAGCTATACAATAAGTCTTAACATTGGATATAGATCAATTCCTCCCACTTTATTTTTCTATATCAAGATTTTTTAGCTAATATATAGCTAACCTGTGTGTGCTTTTCCATGTAAATTTTAGGATAACCTTGTCTATATCTACAAAAAATTCTTGTTGGGATTTGCACAGGAATTATGTTAAATCTATATATCAGTTTGGGGAACTGATATCTTTACTATGTTGGGTCTTTCAATCCATGAACAGTGTATGTTCTCCAGCAATTTTTTTTAAAATTTATTTCATCAGAATTTTGTAATTTTCATAATACAGATTCTAAACATGTTTTGTCAAATTTATATCTAAGTGTTTAATTTCCTTTGAAGTGGTTATAAATTATACTGTGTTTTTAATTTTGCCTTCTACATGTTTGTGGTTAGTATATAGAAATGCAGTTGATTTTTGTGTGTTGATCTTACAAATCAATATTTTAAGAAGCAATTTTATTTAGCAAATATTTATTAGCATTCTACTCTATGTAAATCACATCAAATCATGGGGAATATTAAAGGTAGTTAATTACTGCCTATATTTTGATTGTGTACAAACCACTCAATTTATCTGTAGCAGAGGTTCAAGAAGTGAAAAATATGAGAAGATATAACTTGAGTCCACTAGTTACACAGCATACTTGAAGAACAGATGAGAAGTTGTACAAAGGGACAGGAAGAAACTTTTGGGTAAAATAAGAGTACATCAGGGTAGAAATTTCAGGATATCTGGGTTCTAATTGCCCTCCAGATATTTTCTGTGGCTCAGGCAACCCTCCCAATGACAAATGGTTCATAACACATAAGTCCTTTTCCCCCCAACAACATATTTTAGAATCCAATGAAATTATATTCATGGACATTTTTGAAACATAGAAATACTACAACCACATTGGGTTAGAAAATGTTCTCTCCTCTATTGATTTAAATAACTAAGATCCATTTTTCACTTGGAAAATGCTTTTAAGTTTTAACACAAAGGTAAGATGTGTCTGATCAAGGTAGTCTGTCTACAAAGAGCCCTGCTTCTGGGGAACAGGAGTTAATTACATCTCACCGCATAGGAGTGAGTGCCCCTTCCATCCAGGCCAACTGGGCATCATTACAAGTGAGTAATTGCACCGCTTTTCATCGGTTGCCTAAATCATTAGAACACAAGATTATTAAACCAAGACCCTACCAATTTAGCTGCTCAAGGATGGAGTCTATTAGACCATCTGCTACCTTATCAACACCAGACACAGCAAGTCCAGGCAACTTTATATCCAACATGTAGCACCTACTGCTTCCAACTGATCCATATACTCTTTTTAAAGTGATGGTTATTTAATTGCTGGAGCTAACAAGCAATCCAACAACGCTTCTAGGCTATTAGTACAATTTGCCAAAAGTGGACTGTTGGGTTCAGAAAGAGCCAACACACAAAGTAATATTATTTCCAATCATGTTGTTCAGGCTGGAGTCTAGAAAGACTATTTCAGGAAGGCATGAGTGTTAAAGAGAACAGAATGGTGACCTCATCCTTTTCTCTGCTAAAGTTCTCTCACTATGTGGAGGCTCAGGTGTTTTTAAAAGGTGAAAAACAAAAGAGAAATATGGAAACTAGAAAATATATGCATTTATTTTTACCTTTTCTCTCTGAGTACTTTCCCTCTACTTGACATCTTTTCTGTCTGTGAAGGCAGAAGTATTTTCTCTATTGTTTACTATCATACCAGTACCTGGTAGGTGCTTAAAAATATATTTCATAAAGAAAGACATGGAAGCAATCTAAATGTCCATTGACAGAGGAATGGTTAAAGAAGATGTGGTACATATATACAACAGAATACTAGTCAGCCATAAAAAAGAATGATATAATGCCATTTGCAGCAACATGGATGGACCTAGAGATCGTCGTACTAAGTGAAGTAAGTCAGACACAGAAAGACAAATATCATACGATATCACTCATATGTAGAATCTAATTTTTAAAAAAAAATTCTACAAATGAACTTATTTACAAAACAGAAGGAGACTTACAGATATGGAAACAAACTGATGGTTACCAAAGGGGAAATGTGGTGGGGGGGAGGGATAAATCAGGAGCTTGGGATGAACACACACACACACACTACTATATATAAGAGAGAACAGACCTACTGTATAGCACGGGGAACTCAATATTCTATGATAACCTATATGAGAAAGAATCTGAAAAAGAATGAATATATGTATATGTATAACTGAATCACTTTGCTGTACACCTGAAACTAACACAACATTGTAAATCAACTCTACTCCAATAAAATTTTTAAAAAAGAAATGAATGTTGCCTAAATGAATATAAAGGTAAACACACATATGTGGGGAAAGAGGGAGGGAGGATGTCCACACGGAATTTGATGGGAAGAGAAGGAAAGGGTCAAACAAACCAGTCAGCAAACCAGTCAGCATGGTCACTTCCATCTGCTCTGGGAACTTCTAGAACAAGAAAGTTTGGAAGAAAGAATTTGGACTTGCTGGAGAACTGAGCCACTGGCCAAGCATTTAAAAGAAAATGATGCTTTGGGTAAAGGTGAAGCGAGGGCTTTGCCATCCTCTCTCCAATAAATCATACTTCACCTTTCCTCGAAGATGCGGCTCCTCCATGAACCCCAACCTCTGAAGTAATGAGACCAACCAACTTACCTTCACTCAACCACTCATTGCTTGAGAGTGGATTCCACATCTCACCTAAGTGTGTGACAACCTTGTAAGTTCTTCAGAAAGCAAGGCCATGGTTTTGTTTGGCTTTTTTTAAATTTAATTTTTACTTTATATTGGAGTAGAGTTGATTTACAATGTTGTGTTAGTTTCAGATGTACAGCAAAGCGATTCAGTTACACATATACATATATCTATTCTGCTTTAGATTCTTTTCCCATATAGGTTATTACAGAATACTGAGTAGAATTCCCTGTGCTATACAGTAGGACCTTGTTGATTATCTGTTTTATATATAGTAGTGTGTATATGTTAATTGTCATGGTTGTGTTTGAACTTCTCAAGTGCACCTGGCTAAGTACACAGCCTGTACTGGCCACTGCAGCCTGACTGAGGGGAAGGAACCTGTGTCTCTACATCACTTTCTTCTGGGTTCTTCCAACTTCAAAGAGGTAAATCACTCAAATTTTGAAGACTCCCTTCTGATCCCCTTCAAAAAACTAGTGGATAACAGGTTCCGCTCTTGAAAAAGATTACCCCCCTAATATTACTTTAGTTGGATTATATTAAAAATGTGTTTGAAACATTTGAAAAGAGTGATGCTATAACAGAGAGTGGGGTCCTTTGGAGTCAGGCAAACTGGGTTCAAATCCAGGCTCACTCCTTATAACCCTGTGACCTTGACAATTCTTTGAGATGGTGGTGATAAGGTGGCTGTGAGAGTTAGTTGTGCATGAAACTATTTAAGACAATGCCTGGTATTTTGGTGAGTACTCAGAAGTGGAAGTAATTATCAGCTTTGATTAGCCACTCTGGCCCTTGTTTCCCCTCCCCGCCCACAGGGAGATGGTGGGGTGAAAGCAGATGTGCACCCAGCGAGGAGAGCAGAGCAGGTGAGGGTGTGCAGACGTTATTGTCTTGAGGGTACATTTTACTCCATGATAATGAATTTAGAGCATTATTTTCCACATTAAAACAAACCCAGAGCCATATATGAATCAAAATATGCATAAGTTTTTATCAAAAATTAGGAGACCTCCTAATCTCGGGTTTGCTTCAGGATGCTTGGTGCTACTCCTGAGGGCCTGGGGGACTGTGTTCACTCCATTCTGCTGTTGGGGGTAGTTTGGAGGAGGAGTTTGAGAAGCACTGTGAGAAAGTGACTGGTAAACCACAAAACACCAAAAACTACTAGTTGAAATGATGCATCTGGTATCTGCTAAGCTTCCTCGGTAGGACCAAGAGCCAGACATCAGGTGCACATAGACTGAACAGGAGTAAATGTGGTCCAGTACATGCCAGCGTTAGCCTGTCTACAGCATCACGCCTCTCCCTCCTCCCAACCTCTCTTCCCTTGGGGGACTGAGAATTCTTTGAGGACTTGTTGACATAGTGAATTTAATTCCCCCAAAGGGACATGAAGGAGAATTTCAGCAAGTCCCTGGAGGTTTTCAAGTGAACCCCAGTCACTGTATCCTCCTTCCAGAGATGGTGCCAACTCTCAGCCCAAACACTTAGCTACCATGTTCTTAAAACTCACACGGGTATCAGGCTTTATATTGCCTATAAGTTTTCCTAACAGTTAACCTAGTGCTTAAGTTTCTTAATAACTCTTCCTAGGTGTATCTAAAAGTTGCACATCACTGAAATATTTTTGTGTTAGGAAAGTTATTTGTAATAAAATTATACTCACACCTCCCCTGTCACCAAGATAACAACCAATACAAACTCCTCTTGAAAACCAATGAGTGAAACATGGTCCATCTTACGGAAAAACCCGAAGGAACTGTTTGGCCAACCCAATAGAAAGCCAATGGCTACAAAGAGTCTCCAGGTATAATTAGCTACTGGGTCTCTAGATTATAAATAGCATTTAGTAGAAAATCAAGGTTTAGTAGATTTATTTATTCATTCAACAAATATTCACTGAGAGTCTGTGGCAGGCCAGGTACTGGGTAAGCCACTGGATGGATAGATGGATGGATGGGTGGAAGATGGATGGATTTATGATGGTCATATCAGTGAATGGATGGCTCTCCAAAATGTAAGGCAATTAACACCTGATTTAAACCAATCACAATATTACCTTAGAAAAGATCAAGGGTAGAGAGCATATTCTTTTTTAAAGAAGAAGTTCAGATCTATAACCATTTGGACACACACTATTTCAGATGTAACTTGGGCTCTGAGTGAAGTTTCTTGGGTATTTGTGAGAGTTAATCATAGTAAGAGTTATGAGTAATTTCAAATGTGTTAGATAAAAGCTTTTATTTGATTTTTACCCCCAATGGACAAATACCTTTAGTACTCCTGTGGTGTAAATGATTTCATCTTCCCCTGTTAGAGACCCTCCGAGGTCTAATATGTTGAAGCAGAACCAGCTTTCAAAGCCTTCAAAGAAGAAACTGAAAATTTCTGTTATGTTTTAATTTATATTTTGAGTTTTTATAAGGTGTACCCAAACTTTGCTTGTGGAAAATCATCATTTATCTTAGTGATTTGTCTGTGCATGTTATTCAGAGTAGTAGATCCATTAAGAATGTCAGCTTCCTGAAGACAAGGACTTCCTGACTGTTGATAGAAACACCTTCACAGTACCCGAAACTTTGTTAACTGAATGGATCAATTAATAAATGCAAGGCCCAGGTTAAGTTTTATTACTGCTATTGTAACATTTCACCTTGTTACACGTTGGACCATACCTCTCCAATGCACTGTAACCCTTTTCATCTTTACAGCTCTACTGTAGTCTTGAATAGCAATGCATATTCAAAGAAAAATGTAAAAGCAATAGGAACAGAGAAAATAGATTAAAGTCAGCTGTATTTAAACAAAATCAGAAACACTGTCTGTATCACATCAGTCATTTCTTTCTCCTGATCACAATAACAATGGCTCTAATATGTTTTAAAATCATGTCATTCCTTACCACTTTCTCAGATTAAATTAGATTATTTATCTTCAAGAGGTGTGGATTTTCTTTCTCTTTTTCTAATCTAGAAAGTTCTAGGCAGAAATATCTTTTAGTACAAGTCAAATGCTAGTTGATATTCTCTCCTTATAATATCCCAGCATAGAAATGGACGAAATTCCCCATTTTCTCAGCTATAAGCAGAGAATTCTACAATCATAAAGAGTGGGATTTCTCCACATACACACTCTCCCCCTGTCCTGCCCAGGTCTTATTAGTTTCTGGCCTTGGGATTGTATAACCTTCATCCATCAGGACAATGGCTACAATAATGTGCCTGGATCCATTTATAAAGACAGTGTCAACTAAATCCTATCCTCCTAGAATTCTTGACCAACTTGCTAGATGTTTACCACACTTGACTCATTTGCTTCATTAAGAGAACTTAGACATTATTTTCAAATAATACAAATCATAGTCTTAATAACACCTCCCCATTCTCTCCCCAGCATATGAGCCTTCCCCAAACTTCGATTCTTTAATTTAGTCATGTATCTTCCAAAGCCCTGAATTGGAGGACTCACACTCGAGTGCCAGATGCTGAGGAAACACCCATCTCCACAACCTACAGCTAACTTACTAGGACATATGTGGGTCTAGCCTGTCTTGAGGTCATATTTTATTTTGACACAGAACATTTTCCAAGGCAAGGGAAAAGATGGCTAATCCATCATTTAGGACCAGAAATGTCATTCTCAGGTTCAAGTAGCACTTGGAAGATCCTGTGTGTTATGCCCCCACCACAATTGTGTCCCTCCTGAAATTTATATGTTGAAGTCTTAACCTCCAGGACTTCAGAAGGGGACTGTATTTGGAGATGGGGTCTTAGAGAGGTAATTAAAGCCAAATGAAGTCATATGGGTGGGCCCTAATCCAATATGACTGGTATCTTTGTAAGAAGAGGTTAGGATGCAGACACACACAGAAGACCACATGAAGACAAAGAAGACGGACATCTACGAGCCAAGGAGAGAGGCCCTTAGAAGAAACCAACCCTACTGACACCTTGATCTTGGACTCTTGGCCTCCAGAATTGTGCTAAAAATAAATTTCTGTTATTTAAGCCACATGGCCTGTGGTATTTTGTTATAGCAGCCCTAGCAAACTAATACACTGTTTTAGAAAACCTGGAGAAGAGATGCCTGATTAAGGCAGAAGGAAAGATAAAGAAAAGCTAAGGTTCTTTCAGTATCTGAGGTGGAAGAAGTCTGTGAAATGGGACTAGAGATAGTTTCCTGCATTTAAAAAAAAAAAAATGAGTAAACCTTAATGAGGATGAGGGACCTTTCCTTTTGGCCCTACTTCCATTCAGGTGGAAGCTAAATTGATTTCTGCTTTGTTCCCCCAACAGCTTGCATTAGCAACTGGCCACTGCCAAGCTTGGGCCAGGAGGGAAGAAGCCTTTATCCGTATGCAGATGAGGGCTTGGGGTAGGCTTCTAAACCAAATACCCTTGGGCCTTTAACCTGATGTAGGAATTCAGCCTCATTTCTGGCCCACAAATCAATTCATCCCAGAGAGAAACCTTGGGGATAAACATTCACACACCATCAGGAATTCAAAACCTTACCTCCTGCAAGACTGGCTTCCAACAATTTGGATTAATAATACACCCCAACACAAAGACCCAAAGCAACAAAGCCCATCTCAGACTACTTAAGCACACTTAAAAAGCCCAAAGCAGATGGTCAGCCCCTTCCCAAACTGAACAAGCTGCCCTGGACCTAGTGAACTGCCATGTTGGCGCCATGCTTTCATCTGGCTTCCAAAATCTAACGTTCACTAAGCACTCCCAGTTTTAGGCAAGTCCCATTTTCACTTTCATTTAGAGAAAGATACGAACCAGTCCTTCCCAAAATTTAGGGAAATAACTCTCTTTTAAAATTCACTAGCAATAGCACCTTGAATAGCTGAAATACCGCGCACTTTTTTTCTCTCAATGGTAACCCTTGTTTATCTGATGCCCTGAGTGGACCATTTTTAACACATCCTCTTCTATATAACAAAATTATTTTTGGCAATAATCATGAAATTAAATGGATCATGGCCAGAAAATAAATGCAAACAATGAAAACTTTCCTTTTATTGAATTTTGTATATAAAATCATGTTAGTAAAAAAAAAATGTAAAATATCAATGTTTGAAAAAGGGGGAAAGGAATGAATCAAGACTTTCCAATTAAATGCAACAGGTCCAATTTAGGTAACCATGAAATTGTATCACTAAGTGAACATTGTAATTTCTGGATCAATCACTTCTTAGTTAATTAAGAAACACAAAAGAAGAAATATCAATTTTAAAGATAATCAAATTATGTAAAATATTTCACATATGAACTAAAATTTGCACTTACCAAACAAGAGATAGCAGCTCGAGGCCCACACCCTGGTTCACTGTTTTAAATTTTAAACACTCAGAAAAATTCCAAGTGATCACAAAGAAAGACAGAATGAAGTAACTCAAGTTCTGTTTCTTCATCTCGATTGTTGTTTACCTCGGATCCACCATAGGGGGTGAAGACTAAACTGTGCCCCATGTGAACTTGAATGACTCAGGACCCTTGGGAACTCGCTCTTGAAACAAACACGTGTAGCTGAGTCCACAGGGAAACTGGGCATTTTCTACGTTAACTCCCATGTAGACTACCTATTTAGTAGTATGACCTGTTTACTAATAAAAATGTGCTAATCTGAAGATTTCACATACAGTAATCATCTAGAACCTAGAGCCACAAAAATTTTTTGAGAGGGGAGATATTATGACAGATAATGATTATAGAATTGTTGGCACATGGTGATAATAAAAAGCATTTTCATTTATGATTTATGATTTTTAAATTCTCTATAGACAAAGCACTCCTCTCCTGCCTGAATCTGGGGAGAAGCCCTGCCACTGCCCCACCTTGGGTGCCCCATTGACTTTTCCTTCTACAAAATGTGGCCCAGGAGCTCGGTTCTGTTCCCACACACTCCACACTTTACTCCATCCTTTGTCTCTGCTGAGCCACAGAGCACTTTAACCTTCACTAGAGATGTGATGATTTTAAGGGCAGGGATCTATCTCTCCCTTCTTTATATCCCTCATGGTATAGATACCAACTGAATAAATGAATGACACAATTTATAAAAGATTTACTAATTTTTCTTACATATATATATACATACCCTGGGTATTTGTTTAGTAAGTTATATAAAATTTTTAATATTGTAAGTAAGTCTTAGAAAAAGAAGTCAGACACTAAATCATAATCAGTCATACATACTGTATGACTTTGTTTAAATAAAGTACAAAGACAGGGAATCTATTCTAAACTTCTAGATGTCAGGACACTTCCTGTTACCCCAGTCAAGGCAGGGAGGTTGTGCTAATAACCATGTGGGAGCACAAGGGGGCCTTGGGGGTGTCTAGTGATGTTCCATCTGTTGATCTGAATGCTGGTGCGTGGCTGGGTTTTCTTTGTGACGTTCCCCAAGCTGAACATTTATGATATATGCACTTTTCAATAGGTATATTACACTTTAAGAAAAAGATTTTCCTTACAAAAAGAATCACAGAAAAATGTATTATATATTCAAGAGTAAAGATATATAATATTTGACCACATATAGGAAACAGATGATCAAAACCTTCCATCAAGTTGGGTAATAGCTTTCATCTCTCTAACTTTCCACAATCCTTAAAGGTACAGGATTTCTCAGCTTACTGAGACTAGTTATTCACATCTTAAGAACTAAAACCAGCTTTAAGAATGCTGCCCAATGATAGGCTTGGTTCCAAACTCATGTTTTATACCTCCAAGCCAGGCTGACTCTGGAATGATCTCTGGTTGTCAAAGTTTTCATCCTTCTTTTCTCTTGGTCCTTCATTCTCCTCCTCTCATGACCTTTCTCACCTCTTTCCTTATACTAGGCTTTCTGCTTCCAGAATATTGTCAGTACCTTCTCTTTATTTATTTATTTATTTATTTAAATTTTATTGAAGTATAGTTGGGATTTACAATGTTGTTAATTGCTTCTGTACTGCAAAGTGACTCAGTTATACATACACACACACACACACACACACACACACACATATATACACTTTTTCACATTCTTTTCCATTATGGTTTGTCACAGGATATTGGATATAGTTCCCTGTGGTATTCCTTGCTATTTATCCATCCTACATATTAATAGTTTGCCTCTGCTAATTCCAAATTCCCATTCCTTCCTTCTCCCACCCCTTCCCCCTTGGCAACCACAAGTCTGTTCTCTATATCTGTTATTCTGATTTTGTTTCATAGATATGTTGATTTGTATCATATTTTAGATTCCACATATAAGTGTTATCATATGGTATTTGTCTTTCTCTGTCTGACTTACTTCATTTAGTATGATCATCTCTAGGTCCATCCATGTTGTTGCAAATGGCATTATTTCATCCTTTTTATGGCTGAGTAATATTCCATTGTATATATGTACCACATCTTCTTTATCCATTCATCTGTCGATGGACACTTAGGTTCCTTCCATGTCTTAGCTATTGTGAGTAGTGCTGCTATGAACATTGGGGTACATGTATCTTTTAGAATTATAGTTTTGACTGGATATACACCCAGTAGTGGGATTGCTGGGTCATATGGTAGTTCTATTTTTAGTTTTTTGAGGAACCCCCATACTGTTTTCCAGATTGGCTGCACCAATTTACATTCCCACCAGTAGTGTAGGAGGGTTCCCTTTTCTCCACACCTTCTCCAGCATTTGTTGTTTGTAGACTTTTAAATAATGGCCATTCTGACTGGTGTGAGGTAAATACCTTCTTTTAAGCATCTTGATAAGCACAGAAAATTTTCTCACCTCACCCTCCAAACAACTCAGTTGATTCCCCATTCATCTCTAGACATCCTTAAAGTTCACCCGTGATGGCCTAGAGTGTTGGAATCAACCGAAAGCCCTCATCTACTTCATCTCATCTCTTTTTCCCTGGAGACTCTCAAACCCCTTGGCTTTCCATAAATCCCACTCTTTTTCCAGAAAGGAGGGTGATTTGTGAAGAAAGACAGTCTGTGAGGGGAAATGCCCATAAGCCTGGGAGCAGTGAAGAGCGAAGGGGGTGGGAGTGTGGGGGAGGGGGATGACAAGAGAAGAGGAAGAGAGGAATTGACAAGAGTAAGTAGGAGAACCACAGTGAGTCACATGTTTGCCACAATCTCACACAACCGTCAGGGAAGAATATTTCCTGGAGTTTTCAGAATCTAGTGACAACAACAACAGCAGCATCAACCACAGCTATTGTTTATTAAGAGCTCATGATATGCCGGGCATGGGGAGAAGCACTCTATTTTAGTGTGTAGTGTTTAGTGTTTGATCCTCACAATAAGCCAGTGAGGTAGGTATTTACATCTCCACCTCACAGATGAGATAACTGAGACTCCACTAAGCTAACAGGGAATCAAACCATAATTTGAATCTAGTTTTCATCAAGTGAATAAATTTACATAATAAATGGCTTACTAGTATCACATTACAATAAATTACTAATCAATAACATTACATGATATCTTCAATATGTGGTCCATTTTTAGCAATCCGTAGCTCAACACTTGGTGCAAAATTTCAGTGAACATGGTGCACGAATGCAGCATTTCTATCAATCCTTACATGTGAATCTGCGATGCAATGCCTCAGAAAGTGTGTCTCTAATTCCCCCTGATTAAACCTGTGTTTTTATCAGACCCTGGAACAATAAAAGTGTTCAGATCTAGTGAGCATTCAGTCAAATTTCTCACTGGCCCAGTTTTGGAAATCACATTCCACCAGCCCCCCACCCCTCTGGTATAAAGGGAAAGTACCCCATCCAACCACTCTGGTGACTCGGCCTAGCCTATCAATCTAAAATGTAAAGATTTTTCTTTATTTTTTGAGAAGGGCAGTGACTATTTTCTTATACAGGAATCTCATCTAATGAGCCAGCTGCTTATGGTTCCATAAGGAGAATATAACTTATGTTTCTTCTTTAGATTCATTCATTGCACAGATATTTATTGAACTCCTACTAGACGTTCAATAAATGTATCTAGACATCATTCTAGATACCTGAGCTACATCTGTAAGCAAAACAAAATCCTGGCCTCTGTTACTTTCTAGCAATGAGATAAAGACAATAAACAATGAAAGTGATTAATAAGTATATGATCTAGTATGTTAGAAGGTGACAAGCAATGAAGGGTGAGTAAAACAGGATAGGGGGTTAATTAATATTTAGATAGGCACACACTTCACACTTTTATCCTCAGGAATACAATGGAAAAAAATCAAAACATATAGACAAAGTTACACGGTCAACACATACCAATATTTGTGTATGTAAGGTTGAGTTTCAAGAGAAAATGTAGTTTGAAAAATAAACTGCCATTGGAAAAATTGGCAAGAAAACATCAATCAATCATTTTTCTTTTTTTTTCAAATAATTCTTTGACTTTATCACATGGAGAATTCACATGCAGAAAATTAAAGGAGATTTTGGTTTGTCACTGCAGTTGGATTCAAGTCATCCTGAAAAAAATAACATTCTACTTAATTAGTCAACTTTTTTTTTTTTTTTTTTTTTTTTGCGGCACACGGGCCTCTCACTGTTGTGGCCTCTCCCATTGCGAAGCACAGGTTCCGGACGCACAGGCTCAGCGGCCATGGCTCACAGGCCCAGCCGCGGCATGTGGGATCCTCCTGGACTGGGGCACGAACCCGTGTCCCCTGCATCGGCAGGCAGACTCTCAACCACTGCGCCACCAGGGAAGCCCCAACTTTCATTTTTGACTCGAATGTTGGAATAGTCACGACACCTTGAAATCCTGATGGAGAGTTGACTCTACAAGCCCCATAAGCCAATAATTCTAACAATATTAGAGTGAGGGTTTCTAAGAATCCACCTCAGCGATTTGCCATTACTTGTACCTTGGTTCCCAGAAGGAAATGGCTGGCTGTTCGGTGAAACACGTTTCTGAGATGAGGACCCAATCCTAGCTTCTAATTATGTGAGGAGATGCTGCTTGAACACACACATTCGCTGGGCATCTCTGTGGACACCAACCTCCCTCCTCCCCAACCACAAACTCTCACACCCTGACAACCTCCACCCTCACGTCCTTAACCCACTACTCCTACCAACCCAGGAACAATGTGGTGCTCCCTTGGAAGAAGGCATGGGGGGAGTGGCCGAGTACCTTCTGGTTTTTTAAAAAACTGTCATATGGTGAGATAGTAGTAGGTTTCAATGCTGTCACCTATTCAGTCGGTCCAGATGAACTAGAATCACCATTTCAGTGATGTCATAGCTCAAGGCAAGAACATGTCACCCTCTTTATTTTCAGCTTCCAACAAGCTGCTCAGGCAGATGCTAAATGTGGTCCTCCCTGCCACGTTCAGGAGAGTGGCCTTTGTGTGGGTTAATTGAGACCCCACTCCATTTAATAGGCTGTTGAAGTCTTATTGAAACAGAACTAGTGCCGCAGGTTAAATACAGTGCAGTGCTCTTGCTAATCCTCTCATTAACAGGGCTGGGGAGCTTGTTGGGAACTGAGAGTTTGCATGTATTTACGGGGAGCTCTTCACTCAAGCACTACCCATAAAATGACAAAGCCAGTTTGCAAATAGTGACATCAACAGTGACACAAAGCTAGATGCCTTTAAAAAAATAAACAGCATAATAACTGAGAAATCTTATATTCACACTTGAGAGAAGAAAAAGAGAAGCTGGGAAGAGATGTCTTACTGGCTTAGATTTAAAACTGAAAGGAGGCTGATGTCAAAACACGGCAGAGACTAGTGGATGAAGCTGAACTGAGAAATTATGTTAATGAGCCCTAGAGCTGATGCCCATCTTTAGAAGCATCTGAGATGGCATATTATGTTGTTTTTATTAGGGGATAAAAAACAAAGTAAATTCCTGGCAATGGCTGAAATAGGTAGGAGGAAAGAATGTCGAATTGCCAGCTCTCCTAGGAAAAGAGTGCCAGCAGAACCACTGGCTTAAGAAAGCGTGTGGCATCAGAAGCAGACTCCTGAAGCTGAGACAGTTCTGTGCCAGCAGGGTAAGTGGGGTCAAAGGTAACTGTGAAAAGGGGGGGCGGGTACAAGTATATTCAGCTGAAGACTGTCCATCACTGACTTGTATGTCATACAAGAAAATGGAAAGAGGATTTGGATAGGAGGGTATTGATAGAAGGGACAAAACAGTCACTAAAAAGAATGAAATAATGCCATTTGCAGCAACATGGAGAGACCTGCAGATGATCACATTAAGTGAAGTAAGTCAGACAGAGAAAGACAAATATCATATGATATCGCTTATATGGGAAATCTAAGAAAAAAATGATACAAATGAACTTACTTACAAAACAGAAACAGGCTCACAGACTTAAGAGAACGAATTTATGGTTACCCAGAGGAAAGGGGAGGGGGGAGGGATAGACTGGGAATTTGGGATTGACATATACACACTAATATATTTAAAATAGATAACCAACAAGGACCTACTGTATAGCACATGGAACTCTGCTCAATACTCCGTAATAACCTAAATGGGAAAAGAATTTGAAAAAGGATAGACAAATGTATATGTATAACTGAATCACTCTGCTGTACATCTGAAACTAACACAACATTGTTAATAAACTATACTGCAATATAAAATAAAAATTTTTTTAAAAGTGTGGCACAAAGACATGCATACTTGTCAAATGATCTGATCCATTAGCCACCCATGATGCTTCGTGGAAAGATAAGGCCATGCTCCATGGTGGCAAATAGCACACTGGGGCTCTTGTGGCTGAATGGATTCTGAATACATTGGGTAAAATGATATCTACATTTCAGGCAAGACTTTACATCCTCTAGTAAAATAAAAGTAAATAAATAAAAGCAGATGAGGGATAATGATTTGCGACACTTTTCCTAGGACTGCTGAACCATGGTACAGGGTTGTTTTGTTGCCTGCCCACCTGCTCTGTTTGTGTGGAAAGGAGAAACAGCCAGATTTCAAAGGAAATCCAGTGTCACTGACCTGAGGGTCCTTCATATTGAGGAAGTGTGCGACTTCAGAGTTATATTGTCTTAAGAAATGTGCTTTGGCCCAACTATCCAAAATATCCAAAATTCTGCTAATAACAAGCCATGTTTAAAGTGCTATGTTGCAAAACAGAAATAGAGTTACAGATGTAGAAAACAAACTTATGGTTACCGGGGGGGAAGGGGGGGAAGGATAAATTGGGAGACTGGGATTGACATATACCCACTACTATATATAAAATAGATAACTAATAAGGACCTACTGTATAGCACAGGGAACTCTACTCAATAATCTGTAATGGCATATATGGAAAAAGAATCTAAAAAAGAGTGGATATATGTATATGTATAACTGAATCACTTTGCTGTATCCCTGAAACTAACACAACATTGTAAATCAACTACACTCCAATAAAAATTTTTTTAAAATAGATAAAGTGCTATGTTGGATAATTTTCTCTCAGTTAAACCAGCAATCATTCTACCCCTAACTAGCCATATGGCCATAGGCAAATTATTACTCTGCCAGGACCTAAATGTCCTGTGTAATATGCATGAGTCACCCTGGAGGAAGTCTAAGATCCTTCCAAGTCCCCAAATTCCATGACTGAAATATTAAAACAGAAGGGTAACCAAAAAGAAAGTAATTGGTAAATATTTTTTCTAAAAAAAACCATGATCAACATAACTGGCCTATGTTAATGGAGAGAAAGGAAACAGTCTTTGGTAATTGATGCATATTTGATGTAATCAATGATCAATTCCTAGGGGAATGGGCTTAGCCTTATATGTATCCAATAATCCTTAAAGGGCCTCAGAAAAATTGGGCTTTAAATGTTTATTCCTTATTATTTCAGAGACTATTTCTGATGACCTTCCATCAACAGATGCACCAATGCTGAACATGCAAGTTTCTATCCTCTCCAACTCCAGAGTATCAGCTGAACTGTGATTGTCTCATCGCTCTCTTTTGGAAGCAGTTGCGACGTCTCTTCGGTCTATTTACATCTAGAAGGGATCTCAAATCACCCCTGGCTTTCTTTCCCTATTGCCACTGTCCTCCTCACTGTTCTCCCCACTGGCCTCCTTTCCAGTACTTCTTCTACACAGCAGTCAGGTTAATTTTCCTAATGCCCTCATTCAAATTTACCTGCTTACAACCTTTAACGAATCACCAGCACGTAGCAGGTTAATTACTGACCCTTCATTGGCCATTCAGAGCTTTTCACAGTCTGGTTCTTGCCGACGCTATAGCCTTATTCTCTTACTAAACTCTAAAATGCAAGCCTTCTACTGGCCAGACTAGGGAAGTTGCTGAACTTGCTCTCGCTTTCCCGTTGCCAGGCTCTCACCCCCAGCCCCACCCCCACCCATCCCAAATGCCTCTTTTGCCTTGTGCTCCTGTTGAAATCTTTCTTCTTTTGGATCCATTTCAAACACGGCCTTCTCCACGGACTCTTAGATGGTTTCAGGCCAAAATTTACTCTCTGACTCCATTGACCACTACAAAAATCTTTCTTTTGTGACGTTATCTCTCTCTACCTTATTTATCAGGTCAAATTTGTTGGCCTTCCAGCAATAAGTAGCAGAAGTGTAGTCACAGCCCTCACCTCTCAGACCCTGCAGAGGCAGAACGCAAGCAGGACCCCTAGGGTGTAGCTGGTAGTTAGCTCCTAGAGCTCTCACATGACGCTAGCTTTTCTGTCTGTAATTGTGGACCCGAGAGGACAGCCTGTAATGAAAAACTCGCAAGCGTTCCTCGGGTGAGCCCCAAAGTTTCCAGCACAGCTCACACAGCCTGTGCCCTAAACTTCTCTTTAGTCCATGGACTGGCAAACCAAATAAGAAGCTCCTAAGGCTTGTCATAGATATCCCACTAGACTGCCACCCGTTATCATCCTTTGACATCCTTCCTGAGATATTAGATAATAAATTTTACTCAGTGCTCCTAATAACCTCCCAGTTTACAAATTGCACTAGGGCAGGAACAGGGTCATCATTTGTTTTGTTTTGCCTGAAGATATCTAGCAAAAAGCCTTTCCCTAAAAGGGGATAAATAAATATTTGTTGAATTAAATGAAATTATTTGCCAAAATGTAATATATAATAAATATAATATATATAAGTAAATAATAACAATATTATAATAATAAATGTTCCCTTGTGAGTTCTAAGCTGCTGTTTAAAGAAATTTTTTTAAAATGAGGATAACGACCTGCAATTCATCCTTTGATACCTTGGAATTCCCATGTTAGATTTTTTTAAGAAGTTGCCTACATGTGGGTCGGCAAAAGATCTTACATTGAAAAAAAGGAAATTCAGGTTCTCAAGATGATTGGTAAGATACCCAAGATTACACACGACTCCTTATGGACAGACCCAGGATGAGATGGGCTGGATTATACTAATCTAGTGAAAGTGTAGTTCGTGGACCACACAATACAGACCTTCAGGCCCCATCTCAGACCTATAGAGTCAGAATCTGCATTTTGAGATCTCCAGGCGAACTGGGTCCACATTAATGTTTGAGAAAATCTGCTCACAGATCATACTGCTAGAAAAGAGGTAATGCCTTCGATGCTTTCATGTTTGTTTTAATAAAATGTTTGTTTTAATAAAATCTTACAGATAAATACATTTTCATCAACCTATGGCAGGTATAGAGGTAATGCAGGACAAAAAACAAACAAACAAAAAGAACAACATTGTAGGCATTCATTCTATTAGCTCAGGACCAGTACTTACTATTTGGGGTCAAAACAAAATCTCCTTCTACAAGCTCACATGAGAAGTCATTGGTAACAGGCTACTTCTGTTAAGTCCAAGGAATGAATGCAATTACCTTTCCTCCCTCCTCTGTCTAAACAGTTATTATTCTAGTTTAGCCCAGCAACCTTCAAGTCTGTACTAAAAACTTTTGGGCCACTCTAAAACTTCAAGTATTGTAATCAAGTACCCTACATTTCAAATCCAGTTCTTTATTAGGTATAAAGAATATGAATTGTCTGTAGGAAAATCATGGTTTATTTTGGTCTACAATCATATTGCCAGATTTATAAGGCAATGTTTATACTAGTTGTCGGTTGTTGTAAAAAACAAAATACATGGGGACTCTTAGAGCTGAACCATGAGTGTGACCAAGTGAATGGAAGTAGAAACTATAGATTTAAATGTGTTCTCCCCTCAACTCCCTTCTTGTCAAGTCTCTTCTACTTTTCTTTAGAAAACAAGATTTATCAGGGGTTTCCTTGGAGAAGCACCCTGTCATTTCACCACTCTTTAAGGCAACTGTGGAATCCAAGAGGGAAATTCTGCCTTAAGAATTCCCCAGTATCATGTTGCCCCTGGTTGAAACTGATCACATTTATCAAACACTATAGAAGTGCTAATGTTATGCATTGGTACCCACAGTTAATGCAATCAAGGGAACACCTTCAGTACTCTGGGGTGTGTGTGTGTGTTTGTGGGTGTATGTGCAAGAGCTGTTCTTTGAGTGAAGAAAGCAGGAGAGATTACAGCTCAGGCTAGTATGAGCTCTTCTCCTTTGAAAGAAAGACATTAAGATTTCGGTGTCAATTTGGCGGGATGTTAGCAGTTCCTGATAAATCCTCTCTCAATGTTCATTGAAAATGTACATAAAAATTCAAGAAGAGAGAGAAAGAGACTAAAACAGTTCTTAAAGTGGAAAAAGACAAGGCTACATGTTACAGTGAAGGGAGAATTTCAGTTAACTATGGTTTTGATGGCGATGATCAGAGAAACATAATCCTGAGATATCCATATTTTACCTTCTGAAGCAAAAGAAAAGCAACATGTGGGGGCTGGAGCAGTAAAAACAGAAGGAGTGGGGCAGTTAAGTAAGTCTGCCTGCCTTTATTTAGCTCAAGGGTGTAAATGCAGCACTGAATTGAACCTTAGGCAATAACATGGCAATTATTTTCTTCCTTTATCAAAAAATAGTCCTTAAGAAAGATTCTGGGTCCAGTTAGTTTTACATGAAAACTCTGTCCCTAAAGTTTAAAATACAGAAATATTCTATTTATAGTAAAAGAAAATCTCATTCCATTTTTTCTCATAAAAACACCGACACTTGTACAAAACTGGATATGAACCACACCAACTCCCACTCTTGCCAAGAATACTATAGATAAATCTCATGTATAAATAAGTAGAAAAAAAACCCTAAATATAATAGTATCAAATGAAATTGAAATGATTAGAGTGGTTTTAGTTTTCAGTCTCCCTAGCAAACTATTTCACCCTAAGTATCTGAGGCTGTGTTCCCTAGGAAGCAGACTGAAATTCTGTGTTCAGCAGGCAGGATGTTTACTAAGGAGTGTCCTAGGGATCTGTGGAAGAAAGAGAAAAGGAACAGGAGTGAGCAGAGGGAGAAGTTGACTTGTGACACATCCCCAGCAGAGCCCACAGGGAGGTCTGAAGCTATGAGAGCCCTAAGTTTGCATGAAATGGTCCAGCTTTTTTAACTCCCACTCAATCTGATTTGAACATGGGCCACCCAAAGAAGGGACATGTCTTGGATGAGGCATCTCTCACAACCATTGCTGGAAAAGAAGAGCTCCTTCTTGACTCTGGATTTGCTGGGCTTGGTCTGCTTGTAGCCACATTTCCTGGCACATGGAGAGGGCCTGACTATCCTAACGTAAAATGCAAGTGACACTCAGAGAGAAAGCTCTGCAGTCAACAGGTTACTACTTGCAATCCCTGAGGCTTGATTCCTTCAGTTTTTCCTTCAGTTCTTTGAGATAGTCCAGTATCTTTTCCAGATATACAAGTGAAGAAAACCCCCCTTCCACTGAAGCTAGTATAAGTTGAGTTTTTATTACCTGACTCATACACTATGTCAGGTTAAGTCAGTTATCAAACCTAAGCAAATAAAACACACACACACACACACACACACACACAACTGTAGGCCAGTAGTAAGTATGACTATTGAATCAATCATACTAAGAAATATCATGAAAAAAGCATTAAAACTGTATATGAAAAGACTGACCTGCTATAACCAAATAGGGTCCACCCCAGGAATGTAAAGATGGTTTAATATTAGAAAAAAATGTGTCAACATAACCTACAGGATGACTTTAATATTCAAATAAGAAAGTATATATGGTCATCTTAATAGAAGGGTATAGTAGGCTGAATAATGATCCCCCCAAAAATGTCTGTGTCCTAATCTCTGGAAACTATGAGCATATACTTTATATGGTAAAAGGGACTTTGCAGGTGTGATTAAGTTCAGAATCTTGAGATGAGGAGATTACCCTAAATGATTCAGGTGGGCTCAATGTAAACACAAAGTCCTTATAAGAGGGACGTGGTGGAGTTAGACTTAGGCCATGTGACAATGGAAGCAGATACTGGAGTGATGTCCTTTGAAGAGGAGGAAGGGGCCACAAACCGAGGAATGCAAGTGGCCTCCAGAAGTTGGAAAAGACTAGGAGATGTATTCTCCAGTGGAGCCTCCAGAAGAAGCAGGCCCTGATAACCCCTTGACTCTAGCACAGTGAGGCTGATTTGAGACTCTGACCTCTAGATAGTTAGAAAATAAATTGTCTTAAGCCGCCAAATTTGTGGTAATTTATCACAGCAGCAACAAGAAACTAATATAAAGTGGAAAAGACAATAAAGTTTCATATTCAATGTTGATTTTTAAAAAAAACTTAGAAAGGACACTGTTTTAGCATGACAAAAGTCAACAATCTACTTCAAGTTGTAACGTATAACAGTGTCACCATTATTTTTTAAACATTGTTTTGGGGATTTTATGAAACACAGTAGGAAATGAAAGAATTTCAATATATCAACTGAAAAGGAGAAATGTGACTCTTCCTAGATAATATAAGAGAGTGAACTATGAAAACATTAGAACTACTGGTCACTAACTCTCATCTATATTTCAGAAATCTAAACAGCTCTGAAGTCAGACTTCTTTGCATAAGTTTGATGCCCACACTCATTTTTCGGTAAAATTGGAGTTCAGTGAACATCAGGCTCTTTATAGTCTTTATTTATCTTTTTTAAGTAAGAATATCAGTTTATCAGCACATTGATTATGGGATGCTGCCTTAAACCTTGCTGTGGATATTAGACAACATGTGCTATAGGTGCAATATTACCTTTCCAAAAATCTAAAGTTTGGAATTTCAAAATACATCTGTCTCCCAGGTTTTGTTATGGATTGAGGGCCTATAATAAGCAGTTTGGTACCATGACAAGGAATAGGTAAATAAATATATGAAATCATTAACATTAAAAGATTCAGATAGACATGATATTAAAAATATTCCACTTACATAAATTATAAAATACCTAAATTACATATAATCTCTCAGCAAGAAATGTGTGGGGCTCCACTGAAATACACTACAAAATGAGAGAAATAAAAGAAAATGTATAAGTAGAAAGACATACTGTGTTTCTATGTAAGTAGGCTGGACATTTTAAAAATCCACATTTTCTCTCAAAATAATGGGTAGATATAATGCTATTTTAAACAAAATTGCAGTAGAATTTAATTTAGAACTTGATTTTAAAAAATATCTCTGCAACCTCTCTTTCTTGCCTGCATACTACTCACAGAAATTTACAGAAACCCCACAGAAATGTTTTTTCTTTCATAGGGCAATTCCCAACTGGGCACATTTTAATCTCTGCAAGGGGAAATGGGTATAGTTCGAGTTTGTTATGCCCTATTTAAGGGATTTAAGACTCTGGGATTGGGAATCACTATTCTCAAATTCAGTTGATGTAATAAACGTGTAAATTCACTTTTCAAAAAATTTTGCAGTAGTAAAGTTGGCCACATTGTTAAAAAAAACTATAAAATTACAATTTTATAGTGATATTAGAGTGATATAGTGATTATAGTGATATTAATTTTAAAATACCTTGATCAATAAAATAGAACAAATTATCCAGAACTAAATCAGAGAATAAATGAAAATATAATGTATAATAAAGTAGGCATTGCAAAACAATAGGCAATGAAAATATTCAACAATTCTAGGTTATTAGGGAAAAAAAATACCTGGTAAGACTTTTTGCTCACACCATACACATGAATTAAAATATAAAAAGAAACAAATGAATACGTTGAAAATTGTTGGGTGGGGTAAAGAAAATAGTTTTTAAATCTGGTTGAGGAAAAGTTTTCCAAGTGAAAAATAACAAAGGATTAAACTTTTTTGGGTCAAATGAATTGAAAGGTAAAAGCAAGATTCAAACAAACAAAGAACCCCAAAATATACATGACAAATATTTCAGAAAAAAAGCCAATCCCTTCAAGGTGTGCAATTTATACAAATCATTAAAATTCACTAAGATGCCAAGAGAAAAATAATTAGAAAAGACCTCACAATTCACACAGGAGAGAATTCAAACTATTTTTTTAAATGCTACACTAGAATGATTGGGATAAAATTCACTTATTCCTTTCTTCCCTACAAAACCTTCAATTTTTCAATTAATAAATATTTAAGAAGGCAACAGGAAGAAAGTAATTAACTAAAACAAGAGCTTAAATAATATGTGTACAACATGTGTTGGGAATTCTGAAGAATGCAAAAGTTACATAAAATAAGAAATTAAATTAAATCGAACAATGAACACGAAGTAAACAAATGGCATTCTTATTTCATAAATATGAGGTCACTTGGGCTGGGAGTATTACAATAGAAAGAGCTAGATGGTAGGATGCCAATGAGACTAAGAGGTAACCATTTTTTTTGCCACAAAATCTTCAGCATCTTTCAATTAATGCCAAGAAAGAACTTTACAAACTCTTAAAAAGAGTTTGGAGGCAGTCTTATGTAGTCTTTACTTTGGAGGCAGTCTTATGAAGTAGAAAGCCTAGAGGTCAGAGAACTGGGATTTAGTTATTGTTTTTTAATTTATTTATTTTAATTTATTTATTTTTGGTTGCGCTGGGTCTTCATAGCTGCACAGTCTTTCTCCAGCTGCAGCAAAGGGGGGCTACTCTTCATTGCGGTGCGCAGTCTTCTCATTGCGGTGGCTTCTCTTGTTGCAGAGCATGTGCTCTAGGCATGCAGGCTTCAGTAGTTGTGGCACACAGGCTCAGGAGATGTGGCTCACAGGCTCTAGAGCGCAGGCTCAGTAGTTGTGGTGCACAGATTTAGTTGCTCCGCGGCATGTGGGATCTTCCCGGACCAGGGCTCAAACCCGTGTCCCCTGCATTGGCAGGCAGATTCTTAACCACTGTGCCACCAGGGAAGCCCAGGATTTAGTTATATTTTTAAGACTAACCAGCAGGGTGACAATGGACAAGTCACTTAAAAGCTCTAGATATCAGTTGGCCTTATTTGCTATTTGGTAACAATAATCCTTTGTAGGCCTTCAGCTCCTGGAGGCTTGGTGTTAATGTCCTTTTGTGATCCCTCCACTTCTAAAATCTACAACATGATCTTAAAGACCATCTTATCCAGAGACAAAGGAGGTAAGGAGGTTATAAAGAAGATCATTCAACACAGTTTCCCAGAACTGTACTTCCCAAGAAGAAAGGAAGAACTCCTAGGCAGAAAGTCAGACAGAAGTAAATGAGTTTCTAGATTGAAGAGTTCATTAAGTTAAAAAAAAAAAAAGAGCTCATTAAATGCCCAGCAGGAAGAAGGAAGATAAACCCACACTTAGGCATATCATCACAACGTTTCACAATATGAGGCAGAAGACCTCACAGGAGACCCTACAGGCTTCCAGAATGAAAAAAGTTAAAAAGTTAGTATATACAAAAATTAGAAGCCAGAGTAGGTTTGGGATATTTAAGAGCAACACTAGAAGCTAGAAGATGTTGGAGCAATGCCTTCAAAACTCTTAAGGAAAATGATTTCCAACCCAGAATGCAATATTTAGCCAAACCATTAATCAAATATGAAGTAAAATTAGACATTTTCAGATGTTAAGTTCTCAAAAATTTTACCTCTTATTTCTCTTTTCTTATGAAGCAACTGGAAAATATGCTCCACCAAAATAAGAGAGTAAACCAAGAAAGAGAAAGGCATGGGACACAGGAAATTGAGGGTTCAGCTCAGAAGAGAAGTGAGACACCAGTTTTTAGCCAGTCTGGAGTTGAGAACAGCAAGTCCACACTGAAGCACATCAGAAGGTTCTTCTATTTCCACATTTCTACAGGAATGAGAATGTGATAAGTACCTAATATCTTAAGAGGAGATTTAGATGATTAATAAAGTAGAATGGAATTTGATTGGTGTTTTTTATTTTTAATCAAACAACTAAAATTAACACTATTACTGACAGTAGGAAAAAATTAAAAGTTGTACAGGGAAATAAAAGTATAGTATACCCCATTCTCAGCTGTGAAGAGAACTGACAGTCATGTCAACAGTGACTATGATGTAACCAACAGTATAAGGAGATAAGAAGTGTTCATGAACGGGTAGAAATGGAAGAGGTGAAAGAGAACTCAATCTTTTTCTTCCATAGAAAAAGTCAGTAGAGAATGCTTACAGCTAAAACATCAGGATGCACAGATATAAGTGTGTTACTTAGAGATATGGAGTTTAAATGTCAAATACAAACAAACTCAGCTCCGTCTGACTTCAAAGTCTGTTCTTTTTACCACCACACACATGAAGTCCCAATCACAGAGTGTGAGGGCCACTGTGCCCCTCTGGGTGATGGCAATAAGTAACACAACATTCAAATAGTCAAAGATGAACAATTGGGTGCAATCAATGGTACAATGGGTGCACTGACATAAGGAAGAAGGGGGAAATATTTATTGAGAGCTCCTGACAGATTTGGTTTTCTCACTTAATCCTGTTTGTCTGGAAAAACAGATACTTGTCTCTCAGAACATCTTAGCCTGAAGAATAAAGTAGAAAGATATTAACCAATTCCTGGTTTATTTATTTCAAAGTGACATTTGTTCAAGATGCCCACCACTAAAGCTAATACATAAATGTTATCATAAACATCTATAGGGAATGTACAGTTTTATTGGGTCTCTGTAGATTTCAGAAGTGTTAGAGGTCGTGTTCATGTCAATTCTTTCTAAATACTACTTTATTTATAAATTAAAATTTTGATTTGTACATTCTCATTTTCAGTTTATTCGACTGGCTAAATTATAGGAGGAGGGTTGGTTAATTTGAAACATAGTATAAGAAAAAATATGTAAATTCAATAGTGTACAAGGCATAAAAGAAAGGGAACATTTGGTTAGCTCAAAATGTTCCAGCTTTTGGATCCAACTTAGGGATATAATACATAGAGTTATAAGCTTAACAGAAAATAGAATCCTTAATTATATTTTATCTAACCATCAAATATTAGCATGTTTTTTGATCACTGGGTTTTAATGCTAATCTAGTTTTCATATTCTTTAAAGCAACACCTCTAAGCTGAGCTAATCATAAGAAACAAAGTACCAGTCAAACTGAAAATCATAAAACACTTAAAGCGTGTAGATTTTCCCAACAACTTTAATGGGGGCTGTTTAAAAATCTAGTTTCAATCTTTTCACTGCATTTCAATCTTGCTTTGAAGCCCACATTACTCCAACTCGTTCCTGTCACTACATGAGTATCATAAAACATAAAATATAAGTGGCAAAAATTACAAAATTGGGCTTCCATCCTCTTGATATCCAGTGGCAGAAAATGAAATATATTTCAACAATACAAAGACATGGACGAATGGATATATACACATGTCAACTGTTTCAAGACAAATTTCAAAGTGAAAACAGAAAATTTGGTCAAGAGGTCCACATGAACCAGGACCTTAAAAAGTATTGATGCTAGACACACATGAACCTAGAAAACTAAGTTGCATTATTTTTGAAAATTAATGTGTTTGTGACTAGAAAGACTTTAAAAATCTTCATCAAACTCCTCAGTCTTGAGATGAGGAAACTGTGGCACCTAGAGGTTCCCAAGGTCGCCTACTAAAGACATTGACTTTCAAGTCAACACATACACAGTCTAGTGTTCTGTTGGTTTGATTGTTTGTTCTTTCATTCAAAAATATTTTTTGAACACCTACCACAGGTCTGACACTCGAATATAGCAGTGAAAATAAAAATCTCTGCATCAAGAAGCTAATAGTTTGGTGGGGAAGACAGAAAACCAACCAAGGACCATAATATTTAGCCAGAGAAAAAAAAATGAAGGAGGGTAAGAAGTAGAAAGTGAAGGGGAATCATGGTGAGAAATGAACCTGGAGATGCAGCTAGGGGCTGGGTCATGTAGAACCAGGGACCAGGTCATGTAAGACTTGGTGGGACTTTATATACTGAGTATAATGGGGAGCTTGGAGAGAATTTTGATCATGCATATGACCTGACCAGTTCCATTACACTGTGTTGCCTCTGTTGTGTATTTATAGCACTGAATGTTTGGTGTACTTAATGCTATGGCTACATTGTCCTTTATTTTATTTCAAAAACTTATGTCTACCTTTTATTTTTAAAGACATGGCAAGCCGCATAGAGAGATCCCCTGGCTTCTATGATGCTGAGGCTTTGCAAGCAGATCAGGCAAATTTGCTGGGGTTGAGGGTCAGATGTTCTATTTCTCTGTCTGCAGATCTAGGTTTCTTCCTCATGATTTCTCTGCCCCACTGATCTAAGTCCTGTCTCCTTTCATCCATCATTTCTAGTGATATTTAGTCATTTTGACTTTTCCCAGAATGGTTCAAAATCCACTGCCCTTTAAAGATGCGATGACAGTGATGTTGTAAAAACAAGACTTAAAGACGACAATAAAACTATAGCTTATCTCTGTATGGAGCACACTTCTAGGACTTTGTGGAATGGTCTTGATTTTGCCTTTAGGTCCCTAAAAGATACTTATAACTCACCGGATTACTTCTATTTCTGAATAGATGAGAACAGTACTTATTTCACATTGTGTGACCAAATCACCTGAAATTTTCTCCAAAGAGTCTTCAGTTGATCTCATATAACTACATAGTCACCTTGGAAATCTGTATCAATCTGTTTCCACCTTTTCGTATCTTGAAGAAAGAGGATATGTCATGAAAAGTGCAATTGTCAGGCTATGGGTCAGGATATTTGCTTCCTTAACTTTAAGTCTGTAAATTTTTATCAACCTTGGAAATAGATACTCATCTTCAGTCTTTGGGCACTTAACAAGTTATATTACCTGAAGAGCATTTCTCATGAATATTACTCTAATAGAAATTTTCAAAGAGACGAATGACTGATACGGCGGGGAGGGGAAGTGAGAGGGGGAGGGAGAGAGAGAGAGAGGGAGGGGAAGTGGGAAGGGGGAGAGAGAAAAAAGGAAAAGAAGAAAACTATTCTTCCCAAATTTCCTAAAAAATCTTTAGATTTACTTAGAGGCTCAATACATCATAATTAGCTTATTTTTATTCAATAAGCACTCCAAAATGCAACTTTGTTGTGCTTTTCATTTCAATCCAGCACCTGTCTTGCACTTTGTCTCTAAGCATATTTTGTATCTTGGGATTTGCTCATCTTTTTATGGTTCCAATCTGTACCAATAAAGTCCATGTGTTATGTTACAAAGATATTTGCTCAGCAGGATATGAAACAATTTAGCCAGACTTTAAAAATCCAGAACAAAAAAAAATTTATTCAGAATAATCTTGACAGAGATCAGAGATGCCTCTCTAATTTAAATCCAGCTATAGATTTAGAGTCAACCTTAATGACAAAGATGCTTGTCAAATATTCTTTCACATAAGATAGACTCTTATTCATACATAAATGTGTCTAGTGAACAGCAGAATCACAAAGGGACCAAGGAAAGGGTCACTAGCATTAGCCTTTACTTGACCTGTGAGCTTGAGTAAATTAACTCTTTAAGCCTCTGTTTTTCCACCTGTAAGTGGAAAGGAAATATCACACATAAAGCATTTAGCACCGTATCTGACACATAGTAATCTCTCCTCAATGTGAGCTATTTGTTGTCATTAAGGTGGCCCACGAGTCCTCCCCCCAACCCTCCCATCGAGAGGCAGCTGTCCTGATGCACAAGGAGGTCATCACCTGTCAGGAGACCACAGCAACTGAGGCGGAAAGTACCTCTGAGGTCCTTGAGTTCAACCGCCCACACCTCATAGGTCTGGAGACTCAGACCCAAGTCTGAGGCTAGGGCTTGGAGCACATAGTCAATTGTGGATAGAGATTAGAGCATAGGTGTCCAGGCTGCCACATCCATTACTATTTCCTGTAATTCAAGCTGAATCAAATCCCCTCTTATAAGGTGTTATATGCACCCGAGTGATGCTTTACACGAACACATGGAGGATAAGCAATATGCTACTAAACAATCCATGAGTCACTGAAGAAATCAAAGGTAAATATAAAAATACATGGAAACAAAAGAAAATGGAAACATGATCTAAAATCTATGGGACTCCAGTCCCTTGGTGTGGGAGCTCGTCTTGCCATGCCCTGGACTGTACCCTTGGAGCATCCAGGTCGTCCCTCAGGTGCCTGAGGCTAAGCAGTGGCATCGTATCCTGTTCCCAGCGAGCTCCTCAGATCCCCACTGAGGTGGTGCATCCAGTGAGCAGCTTTCTCGGGGGTCAAGATGTCGTGTGGCTGACAGGGTCTTGCTGCTCTGACTGGGTGTCAGGCCTGAGTCTGTGTGGTGGGAGAGCCGAGTTCAGGACACTGAACGACCAGAGACATCCTGGCCCCATATAATATCAATCAGCAAAAGCTCTCCCAAAGATCTTCATCTCAATGTTAAGACCTAGCTCCACTCAACGAACAGCAACCTCCAGTGCTGGACACCCCATGCCAAACAACTAGAAAGACTGGAACACAGCTCCACTCATTAGTAGAGAGGCGGCCTAAAATCATACTAGGTTCATACACCCCAAAACATCACCAGATTTGGTCCTGCCCACCAGAAAGACAATATCCAGCCTCATCCCCAGAACAAAGGCACCAGTCCCCTCAACCAGGAAGCCTACACAACCCACAGAATCAACCTTACCCACTGGGGGCAGACCCCAAAAACAATGGGAAGTACGAACCTGCAGCCTGGAAAAAGGAGACCCCAAACACAATTAGTTAAGGAAAATGAGAAGATAGTGAAATATGCAGCATATGAAGAACAAGGTAAAAACTGAACAGACCAAACAAATGAAGAGAAAATAGGCAGTCTACCTGAAAAAGAATTCAGAGAAATGAGAGTAGTGATGATCCAAAATCTTGGAAATAGAAGAGAGAAAATACAAGAAACGTTTAACAAGGACTTAGAAGAACTAAAGAGCAAACAAACAATAATGAACAATACAATAAATGAAATAAAAAATTCCTAGAAGTAATCAATAGCAGAATAACTGAGGGAGAAGAATGGATAAGTGACCTGGAAGATAAAAGAGTTGAAATAACTACTGCAGAGCAGAATAAAGAACAAAGAATGAAAGCAGTTGAGGACACTTTCAGAGATTTCTGGGACAACATCAAATGCACCAACATTCGAATTATACGGGTCCCAGAAGAAGAAAAGAAAAGGAAAGGGACTGATAAAATATTTGAAGAGATTACAGTTGAAAACTTCCCTAATATGGGAAAGGAAATAGTTAAGTCCAGGAGGTGCAGATAGTCCCATACAGGATAAATCCAAGGAGAAACATGCCAAGACACATATTAATCAAACTATCAAAAATTAAATACAAAGAAAACATATTAAAAGCAACAAGGGAAAAACAACATATAACATACAAGGGAATGCCCATAAGGTTAACAGCTGATCTTTCAGCAGAAACTCTGCAAGCCAGAAGGGAGTGGCAGGACATATTTAAAGTGATGAAAGGGGAAAACCTATAACCAAGATTACTCTACCCAGCAAGGATCTCATTCAGATTTGACAGAGAAATTAAAACCTTTACAGACAAGCAAAAGTTAAGAGAATTCAGCACCACCAAACCAGCTTTACAACAAATGTTAAAGGAACTTCTCTAGGCAGGAAACACAAGAGAAGGAAAAGACCTACAATGACAACCCCAAAACAATTAAGAAAATGGTAATAGGAGCATACATATCGATAATTACCTTAAATGTAAATGGAATAAATGTTCCAACCAGAAGATATAGACTGGCTGAATGGATACAAAAACAAGACCCATATATATGCTGTCTACAAGAGACCCACTTCAGACCTAGGGACACATACAAACTGAAAGTGAGGGGATAGAATAAGATACTCCATGCAAATGGAAATCAAAAGAAAGCTGGAGTAGCAATTCTCATATCATACAAAATAGACTTTAAAATAAAGACTATTATAAGGGACAAAGAAGGACACTACCTAATGATCAAAAGATCAGTCCAAGAAGAGGATATAACAACTGGAAATATTTATGCACCCAACAGAGGAGCACCTCAATACAGAAGGCAAATGCTAACGGCCATGAAAAGGGAAATCGACAGTGACACAATCATAGTAGGGGACTTTTAACACCCCACTTTCACCAATGGACAGATCATCCAAAATGAAAATAAATAAGGAAATGCAAGCTTTAAATGACACATTAAACAAGATGGACTTAATTGATATTTATAGGACATTCCATCCAAAAACAAAAGAATACACTTTCTTCTCAAGAGCTCATGGAACATTCTCCAGGACAGATCATATCTTGGGTCACAAATCAAGCCTTGGTAAATTTAAGAACACTGATATCATATCAAGTACCTTTTCTGGCCACAACGCTATGAGACTAGGTGTCAATTACAGGAAAAAATCTGTAAACAGTACAAATACGTGGAGGCTAAACAATACACTATTTAATAACCAAGATATCACTGAAGATATCAGAAAGGAAATCAAAAATACCTGCAAACAAATGACAATGAAAACACAACGGCCCAAAACCTATGGGATACAGAAAAAGCAGTTCTCAAAGGGAAGTTTATAGCAATACAATCCTACCTCAAGAAACAAGAAACATCTCGAATAAACAACCTAACCTTACACCTAAAGCAATTAGAGAAAGAAGAACAAAAAAACCCCCAAAGTTAGCAGACAGAAAAATATCTTAAAGATCAGATCAGAAATAAATGAAAAAGAAATGAAGGAAACAATAGCAAAGATTAATAAAACTAAAAGTTAGTTCCTTGAGAAAATAAACAAAATTGATAAACCATTAGCCAGACTCATCAAGAAAAAAAGGGAGAAGACTTAAATCAACAGAATTAGAAATGAAAAAGGAGAAGTAACAACAGACACTGCCGAAATACAAACGATCATGAGAGATTACTACAAGCAACTATATGCCAATAAAATGGACAACCTGGAAGAAATGGACAAATTCTGAGAAAAGCACAACCTTCTGTGACTGATCCAGGAAAAAAAAGAAAAATATAAACAGACCAATCACAAGCACTGAAATTGAAACTGGGATTAAAAATCTTCCAACAAACAAAAGCTCAGGATCAGATGGCTTCACAGGCGAATTCTATCAAACATTTAGAGAAGAGCTAACACCGATTCTTCTCAAACTCTTCCAATATATAGCAGAGGGAGGAGCACTCCCAAACTCATTCTACGAGGCCACCATCACCCTGATACCAAAACCAGACAAAGATGTCATTAAAAAAAAGATTACAGACCAATGTCACTGATGTATACAAATGCAAAAATCCTCAACAAAATACTAGCAAAGAGAATCCACAGCATATTTAATGGATCATACACAATGATCAAGTAGGGTTTCTCCCAGGAATACAAGGATTCTTCATATACGCAAATCAATCAATGTGATACACCATATTAACAAACTGCAGGATAAAAACCATATGATCATCTCAATAGATGCAGAAAAAGCTTTCAACAAAATTCAACACCCATTTATGATAAAAACTCTCCAGTAAGTAGGCGTAGAGGGAACTTACCTCAACATAATAAAGGCCATATATAACCAACCCACAGCCAACTTCGTTCTCAATGGTGAAAAACTGAAAGCATTTCCACTAAGATCAGGAACAAGACAAGGTTGCCCACTCTCACTACTATTATTCAACATAGTTTTGGAAGTTTTAGTCACATCAATCAGAGATGAAAAAGAAATAAAAGGAATCCAAATTGGAAAAGAGGAAAAACTGTCACTGCTTGAAGATGACAGGGTACTATACATAGAGAAACCTAAAGATGCCACCAGAAAACTACGAGAGCTAATCAGTGAATTTGGTAAAGTAGCAGGATACAAAATTAAGGCACAGAAATCTCTTGCATTCCTATACACTAATGATGAAAAATATGAAAGAGAAATTAAGGACACAGTCCCATTTACCACTGCAATGAAAAGAATAAAATACCAGGAATAAACCTACCTAAGTAGACAAAAGACCTGTATACAGAAAGCTATAAGACACTGATGAAAGAAATTAAAGATGATACAAACAGATGGAGAGATATGCCATGTTTACGGATTGGAAAAACCAACATTGTGCAAATGACAATACTACCCAAAGAAATCTACAGATCCAATGCAATCCCTATCAAATGACCAATGGCATTTTTCACAGAACTAGCACAAAAAATTTCACAATTTGTATGGAAACACAAAAGACACCAAATAGCCAAACCAATCTTGAGGAAGAAAAATGGAGCTGGAGGAATCAGGCTCCCTGACTTCAGACTATACTACAAAGCTACAGTAATCAAGACAGTATAGTACTGGCACAAAAACAGAAAGATAGATCAATGGAACAGAAGAGAAAGCCCAGAGATAAACCCACGCACACATGGTCAATTTATCTTTGATAAAGGAGGCAAGAATATACAATGGAGAAAAGACAGCCTCTTCGATAAGTGGTGCTGGGAAAACTGGACAGCTACATGTAAAAGAATAAATTAAAACTCCCTAACAGCATGTACAAAAATAAACTCAAAATGGATTAAAGACCTAAATGTAAAGCCAGACACTATGAGACTCTTAGAGGAAAACATAGGCAGAACACACTATGATAAATCACAGCAAGATCCTTTTTGACCTCCCTCCTACAGAAATGGAAATAAAAACAAAAATAAACAAATGGGTCCCAATGAAACTTCAAAGCTTTTGCACAGCAAAGGAAACCATAAACAAGACAAAAAGACAACCCTCAGAAAGGGAGAAAATATTTGCAAATGAAGCAACTGACAAAGGATTAATCTCCAAAATATACAAGCAGCGCATGCAACTCAATATTAAAAAAGTAAACAACCCAATCCAAAAATGGGAAGAAGACCTAAATAGACATTTCTCCAAAGAAGATAAACAGATTGCTAACAAACACATGAAAGGATGCTCAACATAACTAATGATTAAAGAAATGCAAATCAAAACTACAATGAGGTATCACCGCACACCGGTCAGAATGGCCATCATCAAAAAATCTGCAAACAATAAAACCTGTAGAGGGTGTGTAGAAAAGGAAACCCTCTTGCACTGTTGGTGGGAATGTAAATTGATGCAGCCACTATGGAGAACAGTATGGATGTTCCCTGAAAAACTAAAAATAGAAGTACTATATGACCCAGTAATCCCACTACTGTGCATATACCCTGAGAAAACAATAATTCTAAGAGTCATGTACCATAATGTTCATTGCAGCACTGTTTACAATATCCAGGACATGGAGGCAACCTAAGTGTCCATCAACAGATAAATGGATAAAGAAGATGTGGCACATATATACAATGGAATATTACTCAGCAATAAAAAGAAATAAAATTGAGTTATTTGTAGTGAGGTGGATGGACCTAGAGTCTGTCTTACAGAGTGAATTAAGTCAGAAAGAGAAAAAACAATACTGTATGCTAATACATATATATGGAATCTAAAAAAAACAAACGAACAAAAAAAAACTTGTTCTGAAGAACCTAGGGGCAGGCAGGACAGGAATAAAGATGCAGACATAGAGAATGGATTTGAGGACATGAGGAGTGGGAAGGGTAAGCTTGGACGAAGTGAGAGAGTGGCATGGACATATATACACTACCAAATGTAAAATAGATAGCTAGTGGGAAGCAGCCACACAGCACAGGGAGATCTGCTCAGTGCTTTGTGACCACCTAGAGGGTTGGGATAGGGAGGATGGGAGGGAGATGCAAGAGGGAGGGGATATGGAGATATATGTATATGTATAGCTGATTCACTTTGTTATACAGCAGAAACTAACACAATAATGTAAAGCAATTATACTCCAATAAAGATGTTTAAATAAATGGAAAAAAGAAAAAGAATTAACACCAATTCCATACAATCTTTTCCAGAAAGTTGAAAAGATGGGAACATTTCCCAGTTTACTGTATGAAGCTAATTCTACCCATATACTAAAACCAGAAAAAGACAGAAAAAGGAAAAGATGGTCTTAATTATTAGCAAATAAAATTCAACAGTAAATAAAAAGAATTATACACCATTAACAAGGGTAATTTATTCCAGGGATCAAAAGCTGTTTGAATATTTGAAAATCAATCAATGTAATCCACTATATTAATAGGCTAATCCAGTATATTAACAGGCTAATTTCTGCATTGATTGATAAGTGTATCAATACATATTCGTGATTTTTTGCGAAAAACTTAAAAAAATAAAAAAACAATAGAGAGGAACTTTCTCAATAAAGAGCATCTAAAAAACTCTACAGCTAACATTAAACTTAGTGAAGAAATGTTTTTCGCCTAACATCAGGAACAAGGCTAGAATGCCTGGTCTCACCACGTATTCAGCAAAGTGCTAGAAATTCTAACTGGTACAATATGACAATAAATAGGCATTAAATTACATAGAAAAAAAAAGATAGAGATCTGAAAGGAAGAAATATAACCACCCCTATTTGTGGATGACATGCTTGCCTATATAGGAAGTTCCAAAGACTCTACCAAAAAATCCTAGAACTATTAAGTGAGTTTATCAAGGTCATAGGATATAAGATAAACATACAAAAATCAACTGTATTTCTAAATACTAGCGATAAACACATGGACATTGAAATTAAAAGTACTACTTAAAATTGCTCAAAAAATGAAATACTTAGGTGTAGGTCTAACAAAACATGTACAGAACTTGTATGTTGTAAACTGTACAACACTAGTGAAAGAAATTTTTAAAGATTTGAATGAATATAAAGATATACTGTGTTCATGACTGGAAAAGTCAACATGCCAAAGATAGCAATTCTCCTCAAACTAAAACTCCTATCAATATCTTTGAAAGATTTTTTTGTAGATATATACAAGTTTACTCTAAAATTTATATGAAAAAGGAAGCAAACTAGAATAGCTAAATACAATTTTGAAAATGAAGAATAAAGTGGGAGGAAGGAATTTCAAGACTTATTCTATTCAAGTCTATAGTAATCAAGACTATGTGGTTCTGGTGGAGGAATAGACACATAGATCAGGAAACAGAGTAAGGAAACCAGAAATAAACTCACACAAACATGCCCAAATGATTTTCGATCAAGATGCAAACACAACTAATTGGAGGAAGGATGGTCTTTCCAGCAAATGTTGTCAGAGAAATTGGACATTCTCAGCCATAGATAGATAGATAGATAGATAGATAGATAGATAGATAGATAGATAGATTGATAGAAAATAAATAAATAAGCAAATTCATTTTAAAAAATAAAAAGAACTTCATCCTACCAGAGGACAGACAGCAGAAGCAAGAAGAACTACAGTTCCACAGCCTGCAGAACAAAAACCACAATCACAGAAAGTTAGAGAAAATGAAAAGACAGGGGATTATATGACTGATAAAGGAAGAGGATAAAACCCCAGCAAAGCAACTAAATGAAGTGGAGATAGTCAAAACCTTCCAGAAAAAGAATTCAGAATAATGATAGTGAAGATGATCCAGGATCTCAGAAAACGAATGGAGGCAAAAATTCAAAAGGTGCAAGAAATGTTTATCAAAGGTCTAGAAGAACTAAAGAACAAACCAACAGAGATGAACTATACAATAACTGAAATGAAAAACACCCTAGAAAGAATGAATAGCAGAATAACTGAGGCAGAAGAACGGATAAGTGACCTGGAAGACAGAATGATGGAATTCACTGCTGTGGAACAGAATAAAGAAAAAAGAATGAAAAGAAATGAAGACAATCTAAGATACTTCTGGGACAACATTAAATGCACCATTTGCATTATGGGGGGGTCCCAGAAGGAGAAGAGAGAAAGAAATTACCCAGGAAAATAACTGAAGAGATTATAGTTGAAAACTTCCTTAACATGGGAAAGGAAACAGTCAACCAAGTCCAGAAAGCACAGAGAGTCCCAGGCAGGATAAACCCAAGGAGGAACACAGTGAGACACATAGTAATCAAATTGACAAAAATTAATGACAAAGAAAAAATATTAAAAGCAACAAGGGAAAATGACAAATAACATACAAGGAACTCCCATAAGGTTATCAGTTGATTTCTCAGCAGAAATTCTGTAAGCCAGAAGGGAGTGGCATGATATATTTAAAGTGATGAATGGGAAGAACCTACAACCAAGAATACTCTACCCAGCAAGGCTCTCATTCCGATTTGACAGAGAAATCAAAAGATTTACAGACAAGCAGAAGCTAAGAGAATTCAGCACCACCAGACCAGCTTTACAACAAATGCTAAAGGAACTCCTCTAGGGGGGAAAGAGACTAGCAACTTAAAAAAAAAAAGTGTACATATATAGACTTATATTAAAAACCTCATGGGAACAGCAAACCCCAAAACTACAATAGATACACACACAAAAAAACAAAAGCAACACAAATACAACACTAAAGATGGTCATCAAACCACAAGAGAACAGAACGAAAGAGGAAGGGAAGGAAAAAACCTACAAAAACAAACTCAAAACAATAAAGAAAATGACAATAGGAATACACACATTGATAATTACCTTAAATGTAAATGGATTAAATGTGTCAACCAAAAGACATAGACTAGCTGAGTGTATACAAAAACAAGACCTGTATACATGCTGTCTGCAAGAGACCCACCTCAGACCTAGGGACACATACAGACTGAAAGTGAGAGGATGGAAGAAGGTATTCCATGGAAATGGAAATCAAAAGAAAGCTGGAGTAGCAATACTCATATCAGACAAAATAGACTTTATAATAAAGACTGTTATAAGAGACAAATAAGGACACTACATAATGATCAAGGGATCAATCCAAGAAGAAGATATAACAATTGTAAATATATATGTACCCAACATAGGAACACCTCAATATATAAGGCAAATTCTAACAGGCTTAAAAGAGGAAATCAACAATAATGCAATAATAGTGGGGGACTTTAACACCTCACTCTCATCAATGGACAGATCATCCAGACAGAAAATCAATAAGGAAACACAGGCTATAAACGGCACATTAGAGCACATGAACCTAATTGATATTTATAGAGCATTCCATCCAAAAGCAGCAGAATACACATTCTTCTCAAGCGCACACAAAACATTCTCCAGGATTGACCACATGCTGAGCCACAGGGTGAGCCTCAGGAAATTTAAGAAAATTTAAGAAATTTGAGAATTCAATTTAAGAAAAGTTTTCAATTTAAGAAAATTGAACACTTTTCTGATCACAGTGCTATGAGATTAGAAATAAATTACAAGGAAAACTATAAAAAACACAAACACGTGGAGGCTAAACAATATGCTACTAAACAACCAATGGATCACTGAAAATATCGAAGAGGAAATCAAAAAGATACCTAGATACAAATGAAAATGAAAGCCCAACAATCCAAAACCTATGGGATGCAGCAAAAGCAGTTCTAGGAGGGAAGGTTATAGCAATACAATCTTACCTCAAGAAACACGAAAAAATCTCAAATAAACAACCTAAACTTACACCTAAAACAACTAGAGAAAGAAGAACACACAAAACCTAAAGTGAGTAGAAGAAATCATAAAGATCAGAGCAGAAATAGTGAAATAGAGAAAAAGAGAACAATAGCAAAGATCAATGAAACTAAAAGCTGGTTTTTTGAAAAGATAAACAAAATTGATTAACCTTTAACCAGACTCATCAAGAAAAAAAGGAGAGGACTCAAATTCAATAAAATTAGAAAACAGAAAGGAGAAGTTACAACTAACACCACAGAAATACAAAAGATCATAAGAGACTACTACAAGAAACTAAATGGACAACCTAGAAGAAATGGACAAATTCTTAGAAAAGTGCAACCTTCCAAAACTGAACCAGGAAGAAATAGAAAATATTAACAGACCAATCACAAGCACTGAAATTGAAACTGTGATTTAAAAACTCCAAACAAGCAGAAGTCTAGGACCTTATGGCTTCACACGTGAATTCTATCAAACATTTAGAGATGAGCTAACACTTATCCTTCTCAAACTCTTTCAAAATTTCAGAGGAAGGAAAACTCCCAAACTCATTCTATGAGGCCACCATCATCCTGATACCAAAACCAGATAAAGGTACTACAAGAAAAGAAAGTTATAGGCCAATATTACTTAGGAACATAGACGTAAAGATCCTCAACAAAATACTTGCAAACAGAATCCAAGAGTACATTAAAAGGATCATACACCACAATCAAGTGGGATTTATCCCAGGGATGCAAGCATTTTTTAATATCTGCATATCAATCAGCGTGATACACCACATCAATAAATTGAAGAATAAAACTATATGATCATCTCAATAGATGAAGAAAAAGCTTTTGACAAAATTCAGTACCCATTTATGATAAAAAAAAATTCTCCAGGAAGTGGGTATAGAGGAAACCTATCTCAACATAATAAAGGCCATATATGACAAACCTAGAGCTAACATCATATTCAATGGTGAAAAGCTGAAACATTTCCTTGAAGATCAAGAACAAGACTAGGATGTCCACTCTTACCACTTTCAACATAGTTTTGGAAGTCCTAGCTATGGCAATCAGAGAAGAAAAAGAAATAAAAGGAATCCAAATTGGAAAAGAAGAAGTATAAAACTGTCACTGTTTGCAGATGATATGATACTATACATAGAAGATCCTAAAGATGCTACCAGAAAAATACTAGAGCTAATCAATGAATTTGGTAAATTTGCAGGTTACAAAATTAATACACAGAAATCTGTTGCATTTCTATACATTAACAATGAAAGATCAGAAAGAGAAATTCAAGAAACATTCCATTTACCATCGTATCAAAAAGAATAAACCTACCTAAGGAGACAAAAGACCTGTACTCCAAAAACTGTAGGATGCTGATGAAAGAAATCAAAGAAGACACAAACAGATGGGAAGATATACCATGTTCATGGATAGGAAGAATTAATATTGTAAAAATGACTATACTACCAAAGGCAATCTGCAGATTCAATGCAATCTCTATCAAGTTACCAATGGCATTTTTCATAGAACTAGAACAAAAAATCTTAAAATTTGTATGGAGACACAAAAGATCCCAAATAGCAAAAGGAATCTTGAGAAAGAAAAACGGAGCTGGAGGAATCAGGCTCCCTGACTTCAGACTATACTACAAAGCTATAGTCATCAAAATAGTATGGAACTGGCACAAAAATAGAAATATAGATCAATGGAACAGGATAGAAAGCCCAGAAATAAGCCCATGCACCCTATGGTCAATTTATCTATGACAAAGGAGGCAAGACTACACAATGGTGGAAAGACAGTCTCTTCAACAAATGGCGCTGGGAAAACTGGACAACAACATGTAAAAACATGAAATTAGATCATTCTTTAACACCAATCACAAAAAAAAGCACAAAATGAATTAAAGACGTAAATGTGAGACCAGACACTATAAAACTCCTAGAGGACCACATAGGCAGAACACTCTCTGACATAAATCACAGCAATATCTTTTTTTTTTTTTTTTTTTTTGCAGTACGCAGGCCTCTCACTGTTGTGGCCTCTTCCGTTGCGGAGCACAGGCTCTGGACACGCAGGCTCAGTGGCCATGGCTCATGGGCCCAGCCGCTCCACAGCATGTGGGATCTTCCCAACCGGGGCACGAACCCGTGTCCCCTGCATCGGCAGGCGGACTCTCAACCACTGCGCCACCAGGGAAGCCCCACAATATCTTTTTTGATCTGTCTCCCAGAATAATGGGAATAAAAACAAAAATAAACAATGGGACCTAATTAAACTCAAAAGCTTTTGCACAGCAAAGGAAACCATAAACAAAATGAAAAGACAACCCACAGATTGGGAGAAAATATTTGCAAATGATGTGACCAACAAGGGATTAGTCTCCAAACTTTACAAACAGCACATGAGGCTTCATATCATCAAAACAAACAACCCAATCAAAAATTGGGCAGAAGACCTAAATAGACATTTCTCCAAAGTAGACATACAGATGGCCAAGAGGCGCATGAAAACCTGTTCAACGTCTCTAATTATTAGAGAAATGCAAATCAAAACTACAGTGATATATCACCTCATACCAGTCAAATGGCTATCATCAAAAAATCCACAAATAACTAATGATGGAGAGGGCGTGGAGAGAAGGGACCCCTGCTACACCGTTGGTGGGAATGTAAATTGGTACAGTCACTATGGAGAACAATATGGAGGTTCCTTAAGAAAACTAAAATTAGAGATACCATATGATGCTGCAATCCCACTCCTGGGTATATATCTGAAGAAAAACATGGTCTGAAAGGATACATGCACCCCAATGTTCATTGCAACACTGTTTACAATAGCCAAGACATGGAAGCAACCTAAATATCTATTGACAGAGGAATGGATAAAGATGATATGGTACATATATACAATGGAATATTAGCCATTAAGAAGAATGAAATAATGCCATTTGCGACAACATGGGTGAACCTAGAGATTGTCATACTGAGTGAAGTGAGTCAGACAGAGAAAGAGAAATATCATATGATATCCCTTATATGCGGAATCTAAAAAGAAATGATACAAATGAATTTATTTACAAAATGGAAACAAACTCACAGACTTAGAGAAGGAACTTATGGTTACCAGTGGGAAAGCATGGGGGGAACGGATAATTAGGGAGTTTGGGATCTACATGTACACACTGCTATATTTAGAATGGATAACAAACAAGGACCTACCGTATGTAGCACAGGGAACTCTGCTCAATGTTATGTGGCAGCCTGGATGGGAGGGGAGTTTGGGGAAGAGTGGCTACATGTATATGTATATGTATGGCTGAGTCCCTTTGCTGTGCACCTGAATCTATCACAACATTGTTAATTGGCTATACTCCAATATAAAATAAAAAGTTAAAAAAGATGAATAAATAGATATATTACTGGGGAAAAAAAAGAACTTCATCCAAAACCTCACACCTTATACAAAAATTAATTCAAAGTGGGTAATTGATGCAAATATAAAACTATAAAAAAGAAATAGGAGAAAATCTTCAAGATTTAGGGCTAAGCAAAGAGTATCTAGATGACACCAAAAAAGCGTGAGTCATAAATGAAAAAATACATTGTACTTCATCAAAATTTAAAACATACATTTGGGGAAAATCTACACTTTAGAGATCAAATCTAATCATTTAATCCTGTAATCCCAACAGTTAACTAACTAGTTCTATGCAAATAAGTAAATGCCAAATAAGTATTTGTTGAAAGACTATACGAATATGGGCAAAGTACTTTTTTTTTTTTTCTTCCAGTATGCGGGCCTCTCACTGTTGTGGCCTCTCCCGTTGCAGAGCACAGGCTCTGGACGCGCAGGCTCAGCGGCCGTGGCTCACAGGGCCAGCCGCTCCGCGGCATGTGGGATCTTCCCGGACTGGGGCACGAACCCGTGTCCCCTGCATCGGCAGGCAGACTCTCAACCACTGTACCACCAGGGAAGCCCGCAAAGTACTTTTTTAAACTTAATCTGCTGTATGTGATCTGATTCAATTCAGTGTTCATTGAACATCTACTGCTGGGAAGCCCTGTGTTAGGTCCTGAAGCACTGGATCTCAGATAAGGAAATGAGGGAGAGAGCAGAGTACAGGGTGGGAAAAACCAACACAAATCTTGCCTTTTAAATAATAAAGATAGCCTTCTGGGGCTTCCCTGGTGGCGCAGCGGTTGAGAGTCCGCCTGCCGATGCAGGGGACACAGGTTCGTGCCCCGGTCCAGGAAGATCCCACATGCTGCGGAGTGGCTGGGCCCGTAAGCCATGGCCGCTGAGCCTGCGCGTCCAGAGCCTGTGCTCCGCAACGGGAGAGGCCACAACAGTGAGAGGCCTGCATACTGGGAAAAAAAAAAGCCCTCTGGAAATAAACCACAGCAACTTCTCTAGAGCCAAGCATTCTAAAACTTCAGCGTTTTGGGGTGGGTAAGCTTATCTCAGTCATCTCCACTAGGCTTTGGTTCTATAAACCAAGTATAAACCTTTAAGTCAGGATTGACAGGTGTTTAGCATGCGTATGACTTCTTCCCCTACCATGTTGGAGACAGACATCACTAATCAATCTCAGCGCCATACAGCTCTGTGTCTAGATGTGGCCTTGGAATCCATCTCAACACAGTGCTCTAGGCAGTGCTCACCAGTCCATCAGAGTCAATCTTAGAAAAAATAAAATCACGATCTCAGTCTGAGGGTTACCCTGTATAGCCACTCCTCTGCCAAATGTGTGGGTGAATGGCTCGGTACTGTGCTTCTGAGAGCTCCAGGGTTTAGTAGGAAGAGGAGGCTGCAGGTAGAAGGCTTCAAGTGGGTCATCGTCCTTCAGAGAACTGGCTCTCACACGGTATTTTTCCTAGTCCTCAATAGACACGTCAGCATATCCCTACCTGCTGGCTCTGGCAGAGAGAAAGGGAGAGACAGGGACGAAGGGCTGCCACGGAGTCCAGGTGCCCTTAATGCTGTCCAGCGTGGCCCCCGCAGGGCCGCTCTGCTTGCCGGCAGATATCCTTTTGAGCGTTCAATTAAAAGGGACATTTGCTGACGTCCGTAGGTGGTGCGCGTGGTCCTGGCTGCTTCAACATGCTGGCTTCCAGCATCGATGTTTATAAGATTTGGGAGATATTTTGTGTTTGTTTAAATGCAAACATGAATGTTTACAGGACCTGGGCGATTCTGTGTTTATTTAAAGCCTCAGAAATAACAGGACCACTTTGTTTTGCAACCTAGATAATATTTTGCATAAGTTTTGCTGCAATGGTCACAGGTGTTTTAGCATTAAAACTGGAGGTTCAGAACCAAGAACAAAGAATAACCTTCACAAATCTCCCAGCAAAAAGGATGCAAAGTGATACTGAGAAGAGGAATTCATTTTTTTACTCCTTGAATAGTGTTCTGAGAAAGCTAAGCGCTAAGGGAGATCCAGCTGGATTTCAGTGTCCTCATCCATAAAATAAGGCTAATGATACGGACTCAGAGGAGTGTTGAAACAGTGAACGTAATGAGTAAATTCTTTCATGACCTTGGAGTGGAGGAAGGCCTTCTGTAAGTACTTAAAATCCAGAGGCCATTAAAAATTAATACACTCAAACGTGTTTAAAAATAAGCAAATCAAATCCTAAGAAAAACTGGAAACAGTATCTGTATCTGATATCACAAGAACTCATCTCTATAACATATAAAGAGCTCCTAGAAAGTGAGAAGAAAATGGCCAAGAGGTTTATGAATAGACTGCTTATAGAAAAAAAAGAGAAATACAAACAGCTCTCATATATATATATATAGGCATATATATATATATATATAGGCATATATATATATATAGGCATATATATAGACATATATATGAAAAAAAGAGGCTCAATTTTACTGATATAAGAGACAAAGTGAAAAGACAGTAAAATAACATTTCTCACCTATCAGATTGGCAAAAATCCAAAAGTCTAACAACACTCTGCTGGCAAGGTGGTTGGGGAAACAGGTACTCTCATACATTGCTGGTGGGGGCGCAAAATGGTATGACCCCTGCAGAGGACAATTTGGTAACTGTCATCAAAATTACAAATGCATTTACCCTTTGACCCAGAAATCCCACTTCTGGGAATTTATCCTACAGGTATACTTCAAATATATGAAGCAATGAATATACATTATATGCAGCATTAATTACTAGCCAAAGATTAGAAACAATCCAACAGTCCATCCACAGGGAACTGATGATATTACACCAGGGGGTATGTGTACCACGGAATATTATGCAGTTGTAAAACGAAGAATGAGGCTGCTCTCTATGTAGTGACGTGGAAAGGTCTCAATGAAAAAAGTCAGGAGCAGATACTGCACATAAGTGGGTAAGAAAGGTGAAGAGTTGGGGAGAAAATATATTTACACTTGCTTTTCTTTTCAAAATTTCTATGTCTGTTTTAACATCATCTGCATTATTTTTTTCTTTTTACCTTTTGACAAACTTCCTTCATTTGAACCAATATTTCTATTTCCTTTAATTTTCAAAAATAAATATTTGTAGCACCCAGAAGAAACTAATAGAAACAGGAGTCCTAACAGGTAACAAAGCTGGAAATATAATGGGTGGGAACAATGGCAGAATCGATACTTTTTGACATTTCCCTTTTTATATTGTTTTGACCTTTCACCATGTGAACTTGTTAACTTTTTAAACATAAAAATTTAGAAAAAAAAAAAAGAAGGAATTGAGTTAATGAGCATAAAACACTTAGCCAGTGTTCCAGATCCATTTAGGTATAAATGTTAGTGGTTTATATAATTTAAAAGGTCCTCTTGTGGTTTTTGAATTTGGTCCTACAGAGTTCTAAGGCTGTCTTCTCATCATGTGGCCTTCACACCACTGGCATCAGAATGATCTGGGGCATATATTAAAAATGAATTTTCCTGGGCCCAACCCAATGCTTGCCTGCATGATCGGAACATCTAGGGATGATGTCTAGGAATAGGGAGTTTTTAAATTTTCCAGGTGATTCTTATGAACCTTGAAAGTTGAGCATGATTATTATCTACCCCAGGAGGGGATGGTGTGAAGCTAGCAAGCGTGTAGGGACCCACTGAGACTGTGACTTTCAATGGCAAATATAGGCTGCCAAGTTAAAATCATATCTCTTGAGCTCCTAGCATGCACATACCACTGCCTATGGTATCATCCCTTAACTGCGTGGTCGGGACCCCCAGTGTAACATATCCAACCTTGAGCTTGGGTGGACTGCACTGTGAATGGTCTCCTGCACACCCTGTTCTCTTACACCCTCCCCATCTCAGTAAAGGATGCCATAACCCACTCTGCTGTTCAAGCTAAACATTTGGGCATCATCTCTGATTCTTACCTTGGTCCTCTTCCCATACCTAGTCCGTCAGCAAGTCTCAGCCTCAGCAAGGGTCGGACCAGTTTGCACTCCCACCAGCAATGTATTGCCTGTTTCTCTACTGCTTTGCCAACAGAAATTGAAATTGGGTGTCTTTTCAAATGCATAAGAGCTGTTTGTATTTCTTTTTCTTTCTTTCTTTCTTTCTTTTTCTTTCTTTCTTTCTTTCTTTCTTTCTTTCTTTCTTTCTTTCTTTCTTTCTTTCTTTCTTTCTTTCTTTCTTTCTTTCTTTCTTTCTTTCTTTCTTTCTTTCTTTCTTTCTTTCTTTCTTTCTCTCTCTCTCTCTCACTCTCTCTCTCTCCCTCCCTCCCTTCCTCCCTCCCTCCCTCCCTCTCTCTCTCTCTCTCTCTCTCTCTCTCTCTCTCTCTCTGTCTTTCTTTTCCATAAGCAATCTACTCATGAAGTTTCCATTGCTGTTTTTTTTCCCTCTCACTCTGTAAGGGCTTTTTATGTTTTCAGTGTCTTCCTGTTGCACTCAGGATAAACACTGTTTTCGCCGTGGCGAAAACACCAGGGGGTATGTGTACCACGGAATATTATGCAGTTGTAAAACGAAGAATGAGGCTGCTCTCTATGTAGTGACGTGGAAAGGTCTCAATGAAAAAAGTCAGGAGCAGATACTGCACATAAGTGGGTTTTTTTGTTTTTTTGTTTTTGTTTTTTTTTTTTGTTTTTTTTCAGTTTTTATGGTTTTTTTTTTTGTTTTTTTTTTTGTTTTTTTTTTTTCAGTGTCTTCCTGTTGCACTCAGGATAAACACTGTTTTCGCCGTGGCCTGCCAAGGGCTGGGTGGCCTGCCCCTTCCTCCCTGTCCTATTCATCCCCTGCTGCTCTTTCTTGCCCTCCGTGTCCACCCACACAGCCCTCCTTTCTTCCTTTGAATAGGCTTCCCTCACCCTGCCTCAGGGCCTTTGCTTGTCAGGTCTCTGCCTGGAATGTTCTTTCTCCAGAATCTCCCAGGCTTATCCCTTTGTGTAGCTGAGGACTCAGCTCAAATCCCACCTCCTGGGAGAGACCCTCCCTGACCACAACAACCCAAAGTAGCCCCCAGCCCACCCCATCCCCCGGTGGTCCCTCTGCCACCTTTGTTTATATCTAGAAAAGCATGAGAATATTGAGGGAGGAGAGGGCTTCACCAAGATAGAAAAGGGACAGAAAAGGGAACTTGGGGACAAGCTTTGCCTATTCCACAGCCTTCATTTGGAGCCTTGTCTCCACTCCTGGGGCCTGGGCCCTTTGCTAGAAAAGCAAGTCAGGTATTCATAGGACAGGGAGGTAGTGGAATTCACATCTTTTCTGGGCATGAACACAGACTCGAGTGGGCCAGACCTAGCACACAGGGGCTCATCTGTGTGTGATCTGTTGCTCTGTGATCTCCACAACATCTCTTCACTGTAATTAGCCAAGGAATCTGTAGATGAACAGAAGCAGCAATTCCTGCTTTAGTCAGTCATGGAAACAATTTAAACTTTACCTTGGCCACTTAGATTTTCAAGCAGAGGGCACATGGCAGTCCATTTGAAATGAGACCAGCATCTTCTTTTCCCTTTGTAAGTTCCTATAAAATAAAACCACCAGATTCCCAGAAGATAAAACATCCATTCTCTCCCTCCTGTTCACATAAGTGCATCCTCACGCCATCACAGGCTTCTGCAGATTTTAATAAGGTCCCCTGTGTGGGTCTCTTCAAATATGGGCAAAAGACTCAGAGTGAAAAAATGTCACATCGAATCAAGGGTGCTATAAATGCAGCCCTTGTGGCGGGCAGACGGCTCACAAGCAGCTTGAACCAAATCACAATCTTTGCCTGTTGGTAACCAAAATGGAAGAATCTCCTTTGGGGCCTTCAGTTTGGCAATTTCAATTAAATACTTAGAATTTTTTTGTAAAGGAAAACTGTGTTTGAATTGGACAAACATCATAGCCTGCTAATGGTGAGAGATCCTCAGAACTTTTATTTCCTGAGGGGAAAAGTGCTTTAGAGACCAGTTCCAGTTAAACATAAACAGCTAGACACACAGACACAACCACCTCTAACTCCAAAACCTTTTCTGAGTCTACATTTCTGCTTATGTTACTGTAACCTAGATCTCCAGCCTGGATGTCTCTAGTCCTATGGCATAAATCAACATCCCATGCTTTTGTGGTGTCTGAGCCCCTCCTGGACCCTCTGGAGGGTTTGTTGTAGGGTAGCAGTTCTTAACCAGGAAGATTTTGCCCGTAGAGGATATTTGGAAATGTCTAGACACATGTTTGGTGTCACAGCTGGGGAGAGAAGTGTGCTACTGGCGTTTAGTGAGTAGACGCCAGAGATGCTGCTAAACATCCCACAAAGCGCAGGACAGCCCCCCAACCAAGGTGATCAAGGCTCAGATTCCCACAGAACGAGGCTGAGAAGCCCTGTGGTAGAGACACGTTTTTGCTGAGTCACTCACACTGCAGGCGGCCCGTCAACACAGGGTCCAGTCTGCGGTCCTGGGGGCGCCTGGGCTTCTGCTGGTTTCACTGTCTGCAGCTCTGGGGTTGTGGCCTTTCTCTGTGGGACGCTGCTGCCACCAGGCCGGCATTAGCAGAGTATGGAGAGGAAACCATTACACTGCCTTCGCTGGACTGCCCGTCCCTCCCCTCCCAAACAAAGCCCTCTCCAGCCTCTGACTGGAAGTTTGGGAGTTAAGGAGGCAGAGGAAACCAGAGTTCAGTAGAGGGAACAATATACTGGCATCCCAATGTCCTTCAATCGTTCTTCGAAGACATTTACCTGCAAGGACCTGCCCATGGTTCGTCTTTCCTCCTAAGGTCCTGACACCTGCCGTGTTCCTTCCCCGCACACTGTCCTCAACCTGCAGCTGCCAGTCCTCCCCGCCCCCAAATGTTCTTCTTCTATTACGCTTTGCTCTCTATCTCTCTGATCCCCACCCAAACTAAGGTTTTGGTCTATTTCTGCATTTCAGAAACCTGAGAAAGGCCTGTGCTAAACTAAAGAGCTCCAACCTCAGCATGACAAAAAAATCTCACAGAAACTTGTAAACAGTAGTAGTTTCTCTAAGGTATTCCAAATCAAAATTTTGGGCAGGGGTCCCTCTTAAACAAGTCTTTGGAGTCAGAAAGGGGGACAAAAGAAAATGCATTTTTTTCCCTGATTGCTTAAAGAGTGGGCATGTGCGTTTCTTTTGTTTTCTATTTTCAGATCTGTTAGAAGGAAGGGATGTATAAAATAACAATTGGGAGTATCAAAAAGTTCTAGATTTGAACTGTAACTCCAGCCTGGAAGCCATGTGATCTTGGGCAAGTTGTTTACCTTCCTGGAGGTTTGGATTCCAACATGGAAATAACAACACTCTCTATCCTACATGGAGGCTGTAGGATTTAAATAAAGGGATTCATGTAAACACAGTGCATGGCACATAGCAAATCTTCAATGAATATTAACTATTGTTACTACAGACCTCAAATTTCTGACATCCTTAACAGTAACATGAGAAATTCTGGATGAAATCCTTTGAGAAATGTGACTAACCAACTATTAAAAAGCAAAGAGAAGATAGACTCAGCCTGCCCATGGCTCTGAGGATAAAACCAATTTCCTAAGTATACAATTTTTACTCTAAGTGTGACCCTCAGAACGAGGCATCAGCCTCCCCTGGGAGTTCGTTAGAAATACTGTAATTCAGGATGCACCATAGACTTACTGAATCAGGGTCTGCTCTTTATCAAGACCCCCAGGAGATGCACGTGTGTATTAAGGTGTGAGAAACACTAGGAAACTTGGTCCAAAAGATGATGTGCACGTGGCTGAAGCTTCAGCTGGTTCTGTTTCCATGGTCTGTGGGTGATCTGATGACTTATTAATACCTGGGCATTATCAATATTCTATCACTGTGTAATGAATTACCATAACCTGAGCAGCTTAAAATAACCCCCACTTATTATCTCACAGTTCTATGGGTCGAAAGTCTCTTCTCAGAGCAAGACAGAGCTGAAATCAGGGTGCTGCCCAGACAGGGCTGTCTTCTGGAGGCTCTGGGGAGGAGTCCACTTTCAAGACACTTGTGTGTTGGGAGAGTTCATTCCTGGTAGCTTTGGACTGAGGTCCCTGTTGTTTCCCAGCCATTGGGTGGGAGCTGCTCTCGGCTCCTCAGGCCACTTTTGAACCTCCACCATGTGACTCCCACAGCTCAGCAAGAGAGCACTTCCCTTGCATCAGATCTCTTTCAAATACAAGCCCCTTTTCCCCTCTGCTGCTAGCCAGAAAAAAAAACACTCAGCTTTTAAAGGGCTTGCGTGATTAAGTTAGGATAATCTCACTATCTGCAGGTCAGATCTGCTATATAACATAACCTAGTCCCAGGAGTAAAACCCTTCATCTTCATACCAGGGGGAGGGGAATCCAGGGGACGTCTTAGAACCCAGCTACCACCCCAGGTGTTACAGACAGTGTCCCCCCACAATTCCTATGCTGAAGCCCCAATGTGAGTGTATTCAGAGATGGGCCCTTTAAGGAGGTGATCAAAGTTGAATGAGGACTGGAGTTCTCATGAGAAGAGGAAGAGACACCAGGAGTTCATGTTCACAGAGGAAAAGCTGTGTGAGGACACGTCTGCAAGCCAGAGAAAGTGGCCTCAGGAGAAACCAACCCCGCCAGCACCTTGATCCCGGACATCCAGCCTCCAGAAAGAAATCTCTGTTGTTGAAGCCACCCAGTCTTTGGAATTTTGTTATGGCTGCCCTAGCCAAATAATACACTGGATAATAATAGCAATGAAAATCTAGTTTTTAAAAATGTGAAATTGGGATAGCAGGATCCTTTGATGAAGTTTGAAATACACTCATATACAAACCAACTGAAACACTTGTGTGCCAGCCAGGGGAACCAGGATGTGAGGAAAGATGATGTAAAAACTTATGGATGATGGCATATGCACTAGAAAATCACATATGAGCATCGTTTAGTATAAATCAGTGCCCCGAGACTTGCACCAAGTGCTGTGGAAACACAGAGAAGTTAGATCACTTGCAATGGTACTTAGATAGGTTCATCGCATCTGCTGAGCTAGGAAGATGGAACAGGGTTTAGAAGGATGAACTATACTTTGTTTAGGTTTGGTTCCTGTTGAATATTTGTGATTGCTTGATTATTGACCCAGTGAGAAAAACACCACTCCAAAAGGAATCTTCTGTGAAAAAAGAGAGAAAGTATCTGAAGGGAAACTGCTAAGAGGCGAAGCAAGAGAAAACAGCATTTTCTTCATTTTACATGTCTGACCAATCTGAATTTTACAATGATTATAAGTTTAATAGTATCATTTCACAAAAATAGTGAATGTGTTTTTTAAAAGACATGCATTGATGGGTTAGTTCTAATTTATTCCTGCTCCTCTCACATTGAACTGGTGATGTCTGATGTCCCACGGAGGTAGCTAAAAGCTGTCAGTGCAAACTATCACATTTAGAATGGATAAACAGCAAAGTCTTACTGTATAGCACAGGGAACTATATTCAGTATCCTGTGATAAACCATAATGGAAAAGAATATTTAAAAAAAGAATGTATATATGTGTGTAACTGAGTCATTTTTCTGTACAGCAGAAATTAGCACAACATTGCAAATCAACTAGACTTCAATTTAAAAAAAAAAGGCTGTCAGGCAGCCTTCATGTGGGTCCAGTTGGACCTATAGTCCAAGAGATAGACTGGTTTTCAGATCTGTTGGTTTTTCTGTCCATTTGGCCTCCATGGAATTTGCTCACACATTTTAGACATAAGATTGAGTTTTTAGGTTTATTATTTTTCCAGTTCAAATATTAACACCTTTATATTTGATAAGTGAAATGATCGTGGAGATATGCAAATCCACGATCATTTCATTTTTGGGAAGCTAAAATATAATCAGTTAAAAATGTAAGGTCCCCAGTTTTCTTCCATGTATTTAGAGATGTCAACTGAAGTAATCCCAAAGGAGACTGAATAAGACAAATTTCCAGCTTGGAGCCTGAGACACATTGAAGAACTCTTGCGAAGGCTGATATAATCATATATGTAAATAGGTCAGAGTTGCTTTTTTTTTCAAAATGTCTTGAAAAAGAAAGGGATTAATTTTGAAATTACCTGTAAGAAAGGTAGGCAAGGAACGGCAAAGGTTACTCTGCATGAGATGCATGAGGTGTGACTAATCTCCAAGCTAACTTCTCTCACAAAGCAGTGGCCTTACTCTGGCCGTTGGGGGTTGCCACTTGTTTGATGTGTCTTTGACTCACATGTTGTGGGTGAACCCACACTTCAAAGGCAAGGATCAGCAGGAATGTGCTTCTGGGTGCAAGATTTCCTGCCAGTGCAGGGCCTGTGGGGAGGAAGTCGGCCTGCCCTCCCTGGGGAGGTCCTGGAATGGCTCGCTTGAAAGGGACACTTGCCTTTTCCAGGGGATTTAAGACAGAAGCAGCTGATTTCCCGTGTGGCTCTCAGAGTCTCCTTGCCTCTCCCCTCTCTCAGCAGCAGCCAGAGTCCTGATCACCACCATGGCTCACAGGAATTTTTAAGTCTCATGAGCAAAGCCTCATATTGCATAGCTTTTGAGAGCACAGCTTTCCCCTAATTTTAATTTTCGTCAAAGGACAGCATTTAGAGATCTCCAGGTCTCTAGATCTGTGACCTCCTTCTCCCCGAGGAAGTCACCCCGGCTGTCTTAGCCGTTATCACAGCCCCCTTTTTTCTAGCTGACAGCCACGGCTGTAACTTTTAGCTGATACTATTAGCCAGAATTATGGATGAATGAGTGAGTGAGTGAATGAATGAATGCGTGTGCACACACGTGCTGGCTGGCAGAAGCCCAGGATACAGGCGCAGAGCACCGTCCTCCTACCTCTATTCAATAGCTTTACCGGACACTATCTTGGTAAGTTCCCTGCCACCATCTTTGTCTCCTTTTAGCCATCAGGCCTCACAAAAATGAAAGAGAGCTTCTATTCCTCAAAGGTTAGGACCCCCCACACACACACACACAAAGCTTGGTGTCCTATGTGTGATGGAGAGTTTTTCCTATTTTCTGTTATTTTGATTTCTTTTAAAATCTGTCTATTTTAGGGACCTGTGTCTTTATGCCACAGGAAGTCTGTGTGGTAAGTTCTATGCATGTTAGCTAGAACCCTCTATTCCATTAATGGAAAGGGTGGGAAGATGTTTCTGTTTCTGCTTTTCCTTAAACTGTACAAGACACATGCATTTTCAACTAACACGAGTATTTCTCTCCTTTCTCAGCAGCCTGGAAAAATCTGTGACCCACCTCCCATAAAAGTAAGATGTATGGCAGCTAAGAATCTCTCATTTGCCATCCTTGCAGGCAATTTTTGTACCGGAAGGGGAGGTTTAAAAGGACTAGGTTCTAGTTTCACCTGATGGAAGCCAAGTTTGGGAACTGGAGAGTAGGTCCTTCCCAAGGAGGCGTCCCTGCAGCCCTGTGCACGTAACCACAGGTCTTGTACAAAGTAATCATACTGACCTTGCCAACAGAGTTTACTTAAGGTTGCAAGTCAAAACTAAACTTAAAGGAAACCAGAGCTCATTACAACTGAGAAAAAAAGAAAACAGAAAACAGAGGGAGCTCGTGTGGACAGAAACTGTCAAGTTTCCCATTGCTTGTATTTGTCAGAGTCACATCAGAAGTCCCCACCCACCTACCCTCCCTCCCTCCTTCCCGAAGTGATGCTGAAGTGACACTTGCAGAAGTGGTGGGGACACACAGACACAGGACAGAGAACACTCAGGGGCTTTGCCAGGATGGGTTGACCACAGCAGGTCATTTCCCAGCTCTGCTTCATACAACTGGTTCTCTTAACCTACTCTTCTTAGAAATAAGTTTCAGCACCGGGCAGGTGATATTTAACTTTGCCTCCTTTGGAAGGGCACTTAGAGGCCATTACCACTCAGTCCCTAAGCTGCTTTCAGGACTTGAACTCATGTGAGAACAAAGGGCAAGGACACACAGCACTTTACCTCCCCGACGCCCACACGTGAAAACCCAGCTCAATCTGGGCTGGTCTTTTGAGAGTGCTTTACTTGAAATCTCACTGCCAGAGGTATCCACTCCCCAGAACTCCAAAGAATGAAAGCACAGTGAAAGTCTATCACAGGCAGAGGACCTAGCGTTTATAGAGCACTGGCAATGTGCCAAGCCCTGTGCTAAGTACTGAGCATGGACGAGACCATTTCACGCTTATCACAACACTACAATGTACAGGAAACTGAGGCACAAAAAGGTGAAGTGACCAAGATTACACAGCTGCTAAACGGAGAAACCAGGCAGTCTGACTCCTGAGCTTTTGTTCTTATATACGTTCCACTTGTATAAGTGTGTGTGTGTGTCCAGCATGTAGATAAGTGGGTTTGGCCAGGAGGTGCTGGAGGTGACACCAGGGCAAGAAGAAGAAGAAGGGGAGGAAAGGCATCTTTAGAGCCTTGGAACAAGTCTTGATGGACCCACCTTCCATGCAAAGTCTAAGGGGGCCTTTAAGCCGGAGTCTGCACAGCAGGCTGCTGGCAGGATGTATAACAGTTTCTCACGCTTTCCCAGTGACAATTTGAGGAGACCAATTCAATAAACATCATTCATCAATTACTGGGGTTTCTAAGGAATTTCCTTGGGAAAGGTGTGAATTGCAGTAAAAAGTAAATCCTAATCTTTTCAGCTCCCAAAGCTTGCTTTCTCCAGCTCTCCTTTGAGAGGGGGTGGGAGAGGAAGGTGAGGGTGATGAGAAAGAGGGGAGGACAGAAGGGTGAAAAAAATCCGAAACCCAGAAAGAATCTCTCCGTCTCATACCGTCTTATAAAAAGGAACTTACCCATTCTGCCTTGATTTTTCTCCCAACAGGGATCTCTCCCATCACCAGGGCTTCACAGACAACAAAGAAAGGCATCTGTCTGGTCATTCAAACCTGAGCCCTGCTTCAGAAAGCGGCTCATTCTGACACCTTATTAGGGAATTTGAGGTGTGCCACCTGACAGCAGCGTGAGGCTTTGTGAGATCATCACTTTGTAGGCCCAGCGGCCATCTCTCTTCTTTGTTCCTCCTGCACAGAATGCCCACTAAACCCAAGGAAAGTCTTCTGTGGGTGGAAATAAAAAGAGGAAAACAGAGTTTGTCATATTTTATTTTTATTAACATTAGCCCCAGTAAACGTTCTTGCTAGATGACCTCAGACATCATCAAATGCCATTCTCCCTTTTTGGACAAGGACAGTGAAACCCAGGTAAGAACCCTGAACATGCCCAAAGCCACATGTTACCTTGAGGTTTGAGTCCAGTCTGAATCTGACTTCATTTCTCACCTTGGCTGCATAGTTACAGACCCCCATTGATGAAGATGGCAATATGCCATCCAACACGGTAAAGGTGGCTCAGAAAGACAAATATCATATGATATCACTTATATGACGAAGCTTAAAAAAAAAACTGATACAAATGAACTTATTTACACAACAGAAGCAGACTCACAGACATAGAAACAAACTTATGGTTACCAAAGGGGAAAGGTTGGGGGGAGGGATAAATTGAGAGTTTGGGGTTGATATATACACACTACTATATATAAAATAGATAGCCAACAAGGACCTACTGTATAGCACAGGGAACTCTGCTCAATATTCTGTAACAACCTAAATGGGAAAAGAATGTGAAAAAGAATAGATACATGTATATGTATAACTGAATTACTTTGCTGTACACTTGAAACTAACACAACATTGTAAAACAACCATACTCCAGTATAAAACAAAAATTTTAAAAAAAAGGAAGCCTTCCCTGAATGAATGTGTTAACTTTGGATAAGCATTCTTCACTGCAATGTCTTTCTAAAGAGACCTAAAACAAAAGTCATTTTAAAAATGTGTGACTCTCTTGATCAAAATTCAACGTTGGTAAAATCCTGTTTTATTTTCATAGTACAATACTAGAGATAGTTTCAAAGTTCTGTGAAAGCAGTTGCTTAACTGCATTGACTAGTAGGGTCTCTTACTGAGGACAGTTGAAATAAAAGAAGCAAAAGTATAAGCCAAGTGCTGATATGACCACAGCGGTGACCACAGGTTCCACAAGGGCAGAAAGCTTACTTATTTTATTTACCACAGCAAACCCAGTATTAACAGAATATATGATCATGGGTAGGCACTCAACACATTTTGGTTAAATAAATTAACAAAAGGATGATGGAAGAGGGGTTCCTCATCCATTTCTGTCTGCTCCAGCTGCCATGCTTCCCCAGTCTCCCAAGGGCAACGTGCTCTTAACGGCTCATGGCATCTCACACACCTGAATCAGACCATAAATAATATCTTCTTAAAGAATGGGACCGTTCTTTAATAGAATACCCTTTTTTAAGAGAGTACCATTTAAAACAGTACCATTTAAGAGAGAGTACCATTCTTTAAGAGAGTACCATTGGTGCTTAAAAAGTGTGAAGGAACTCAATGCCCACTGACGGGAGAAGCAGAGCCGGCTCCCAGAACGGCCTTCCCCTACCCCACCTTGTCAATGTGGGAGCCTCACGGTACCCCTGGATGATACCTCCTACTTCTCAAGGTTGCCGTCTCAAAGCCTCAGGTTCCTGGTCTCTGAAATGTCAGTAATCCTGGTTAAATGTGTTAAATGAGGAAAGGTGTCACTTCTGGATCAGAAATTTGGTATTTGGAAGACAGAAACAGAAATGATTTATGGATAGAAAAATCAAGGCATGAACTGGCAATCCCAGGTCATGCCATGAGTGAGGGGGGCTGTCTAGCGCAGTCTAAGCCTTCTCAGTGGAAATTTAGCAAAGGCTGAGTCAGTGATACTCTCTGAGATAATTAACCAGAGGACAGCTGGTAGTTATGCCAGTTGATCTTTCCCCCCATCCATCTTCCTATATTTAGCACTTGGCCATGGTTTTGGGCTCAGGTTAAAACTGCAAAAATGGTCTCTAAATAAATCAGGGGCCTGTTTTGAGAATGAAAAGTGAGCATTGGGACAGGTGAGAAAAGTGGACTGCAATTCTGAATTTGGATATAAAATAGAAAGGCATCTCCTCCAGGTGAAGTGCAAGTATTAAAGCACATTGCCTCCTAAATCAGAGGTACCACACTCTCTGCCCACATCCCAAGAGAAGCCTTTATCCTGTCATTCTCTGTCCAATGAAGAAAATCTTCCCAGTGAAAGCAGAGCCCCACTGCAGACCTAAAACCTCATATGTGTTATGAAAAGCCCGTATTAGCTGCTTATACTACTGACTCCAGCCTTCAACTTATCAAATTAAAAGGACAAGCAAGAATCACTAAACTTTTGAGAGAAAGAAATCATAAATAAAAATTTAAAAATCTTTAACTGAAATAATTCTAGGGAGAAAGGAAGAAATGAAAATATGTCAAACACCTGTTTTAAGGATATGGGTTATAAACATTGATTTATTCTGAACAATAGAAAAGTATGTGTCAATACATTAAAAATATATGGCTACACATGAGATAACCAGAAATAAGATGTACAGCTTTCAAAATACTAGAAGCAAAGTACAACACAAAATCAGAAAAGGAACAAAGAAAATCCAGCCGATCCAGTGCCAGGAGTGAGAGGGTCGCAGCAAACAGAGACGAAAATCAGATCAAACACCCGTGTCATCACAAGAAAAGCAAAGGATTTTAACTTCCCCATCGAAAGAGAAAAACTTTCAGATTAGGTTTTAAAAGAAAACAGCTGCATGTATGTTTATAAGAGAAATACTTTAAAATTGATTTGAAGATTGAAAATATGGAGAATTTATAAACATATATCAAGCAGAGGATGGAGAGGCAATTCATAAGGAAGAACTACAAACAGCCTATATGAGAAGATACTCAACCTCTAATAAGAATAAGAAGATGAATTGAAATGCCCATGCAATACCATTTTCCACTGTTAATAAGATGGGCAAAATTGTTAGCAACTGATAATAGCTGGGCCTGGTGAGGATGTGGGCAAACAGGCACTGCAGACCGAACTGTAAGTTGGTCCGAATTTTCCAAGTAATGGGGGGCTACAGGGGGAGGGAACAAGAATAGTGTGGCCCCACTGACTCATCTCCAGGATAGAGACTGGACCATAGGTACCCAGGTGACAAGTTTAGTCAACAAGTCATGTCATCACAAAGGGTGCTGATCCAGACCCATCTCTTGTCCTTCCTCATTTTACTCTCATGTGCATGTTTCTTTGCTAGAGTGTGCCTCAGTTTCTCCATCTACCTTACTGCTCTCATAAGACGAAATGAAATGAAATAGTATATGTAAAATGTTTTGCAGACTATAGAAAGCTACACAATGTGCGACATTATCATTTTTTTCTTTTATAAAATTTTTATTGGGGTATAGTTGATTTACAATGTTGTGCTAGTTTCAGGTGTACAGCAAAGTGGATCAGTTATACATATACATGTACCTACTCTTTTTTAGATTCTTTTGCCATATAGGCTATTACCGAGTATTGAGTAGAGTTCCCTGTGCTATACGGTAGCTTCTTATTAGTTATCTATTTTATACATAATAGTGTATATATGTCAATCCCAATCTCTCAATTTATCCCTCCCCGTCCCCATCCCCTGGTAACCTATGTTTGTTTTCTACATCTACGACTCTACTTCTTTTTTTTTTTCTGTTTGTTTATTTTGTTTTGTTTAGGATTCATTTCCCATGTAGGCCATTACAGAGTATTGAGTAGAGTTCCCTGTGCTATACATCAGGTTACTGTTAGTTATCTATTTTATATAGATATGCATATGTCAATCCCAATCTCACAATTTATCCCTCCTCTGCCATCCCCTGGTAACCATGTTTGTTTTCTTTGTCTGTGACTGTATCATTTTTATAATAAGAATAAAATAGAAGAAGCACAGAAAAAAATGGGTATAAGATTAGACAAAATCTGGCTTCCTCCACCTGAATGTGTTTATTCTGCCTCAAAACTTACAAGAGGGGCTTTGCTGGTGGTGCAGTGGTTAAGAGTCCACCTGCCGATGCAGGGGACACGGGTTCATGCCCCGGTCCAGGAAGATCCCACATGCCGTGGCGCGGCGAGGCCCGTGAGCCATGGCTGCTGAGCCTGCGTGTCCGGAGCCTGTGCTCCGCAACGGGAGAGGCCACAACAGTGAGAGGCCCGTGTACCGCAAAACAAAAAACAAAAAACAAACAAAAAAAACTTACAAGAAACTTTAGAAGAAGTACATTCCTCATCCTTGGGTAGATCCAGATATGTGGTCAGCTGCTCTTCTTTATAGAAATGTAACAAGACGGTCCCCAGCTCTCCCACAGCTGTGCCTGTCCAAAGCTTTCATAGTCACTGGAGCTCACTGAGAAGAAACCAAGGAAAGGCTTTTAGCAGCTGGGTCTCAAACCCTGGCCACGGGTCTCAGGGTAGATTTTCAAGCCCGAGGTGGGAAGCAGGGACTCAGGATTTTTGTTATACCCTCCATTGTCTGCCTTTTACTGTCAGAGCTACTGTTTTTGTTTAGGGTGACATCTGAGCAGGCTTCTGACACTGGGAAGAGAGGGAAGACTTCCACCATCCAGGAGTGACAGGGTTTCTCTGAGGGAATGACATTTCCTCTTTCTGTAAGACCCTTGGCATCATCTCCAAAAGTCAGCGCTTTCATAGAAAATTTCCATTAACCCAAGACATTCTAGATGGGAGTCATCACTCCAGAAATCAAACAGTTTTGTTTTGTTTTTTAAATGCTGTTATTGGACAGATGTCAATATACCTCAGGAGTAGTTAAGATATTAGGTTGGATCTGGGTCTATGTCTTACTAGGTCTGCAAACTTGTATAAGTTACTTCAATTCTTTGTGTCTCAGGCTCTTTTTTTTTTTCTTAGCAACTTACAAATACAAAATACAGTATTATTAATTATAATCCCCATGCTGTGTATTACATCCCCAGGGCTTATTTATTTTATAACTGAAAGTTTGTATTTTTGACCCCCTTGACCCATTTCACCCACCCCTTGCCTCTGGCAAACACCAGTCTGTTCTCTGTGTCTATGCATTTATTTGGTTTTTTGTTTGTTTTGTTTCTTATATTCCACACATAAGTGAGATCATACGCTATTTGTCTTTCTCTGACTTATTTCACTAAGCATAATGCCCTCAGGTCCATCTATGTTGTTGCAAATGGTAGGATCTCATTCTTTTTTATGACTGAGTGTATATATATATATATATATATATATATATATATACACACACACATATATACTTATGATTGAGTATATATATGTTATATATATATATATATGTATATATATCACAACTTCTTTATGAATTCATCCTTCAATGGACACTTAGGTTATTTCCATAATTAGGCTATTGTAAATAATGCTGCGATGAACATGGGGGTGCATATATATTTTTGAATTAGTATTTTCATTTTCTTTGAATAAATACACAGAAGTGGAATTGCTACATCATATGGTAGTTCTATTTTAAATTTTTTAAGGAACTTCCATACTGTTTTCTAGTGACTGCTTTGAATTCCCACCAACAGTGCACAAGAGTGTCAATTTCTCCACATCCTAGACAACATTTGTTATTTCCTGTCTTTTTGATATTAGCCATTCTAACAGGGGTGAGGTGATATCTCACTGTGGTTTTGATTTGCACTTTCCTGATGATTACCAATGTTGAGCATCTTTCCATGTACCTGTTTGCCATCTTTGTTTTTTTAACATCTTTATTGGAGTATAATTGCTTTACAATGGTGTGGTAGTTTCAGCTTTATAACAAAGTGAATCAGTTACACATATACATATGTCCCCATATCTCTTCCCTCTTACATCTCCCTCCCTACCACCTTCCCTACCGCACCCCTCTAGGTGGTCACAAACCACCGAGCTGATCTCCCTGTGCTATGCAACCGCTTCCCACTAGCTATCTATTTTATATTTGGTAGTGTATATATGTCCATGTCACTCTCTCACTTTGTCACAGCTTACACTTCCCCCTCTCCATATCCTCAATTCCATTCTCTAGTAGGTCTGTGTCTTTATTACCATCTTACCCCTAGGTTCTTCATGACATTTTTTTTTCTTAGATTCCATATATATATGTTAGCATACAGTATTTGTTTTTGTCTTTCTGACTTACTTCACTCTGTATGACAGACTCTAGGTCCATCCACCTCACTACAAATAACTCAATTTCATTTCTTTTTATGGCTGAGTAATATTCCATTGTATATATGTGCCACATCTTCTTTATCCATTCATCTGTTGATGGACACTTAGGTTGCTTCCATGTCCTGGCTATTGTAAGTAGAGCTGCAATGAACATATTGGTACATGATTCTTTTTGAATTATGGTTTGCTCAGGGTATATGCCCAGTAGTGGGATTGCTTGGTCGTATGGCAGTTCTATTTGTACTTTTTTAAGGAACCTGCATACTGTTCTCCATAGTGGCTTTATCAATTTACATTCCCACCAACAGTGCAAGAGTGTTCACTTTTCTCCACACCCTCTCCAGCATTTATTGTTTCTAGATTTTTTAATGATCGCCATTCTGACTGGTGTGAGATGATATCTCATTGTAGTTTTGATTTGCATTTCTCTAATGATTAATGATGTTGAGCATTCTTTCATGTGTTTGTTAGCAATCTGTATATCTTCTTTGCAGAGTTGTCTATTTAAGCCTTCTGCCCATTCTTGGATTGGGTTTTTTGTTTTTTTGTTATTGAGCTGCATGAGCTGCTTTTAAATTTTGGAGATTAATCCTTTGTCAGTTGCTTCATTCGCAAATATTTTCTCCCATTCTGAGGGTTGTCTTCTGGTCTTGTTTATAGTTTCCTTTGCTGTGCAAAAGCTGTTAAGTTTCATTAGGTCCCATTTGTTTATTTTTGTTTTTATTTCCATTTCTGTAGGAGGGAGGTCAAAAAGGATCTTGCTGTGATTTACGTCATGGAGTGTTCTGCCTATGTTTTCCTCTAAGAGTTTGATAGTGTCTGGCCTTACATTTAGGTTTTTAATCCATTTTGAGCTCATTTTTGTGTATGATGTTAGGGAGGGTTCTAATCTCATACTTTTACATGTACCTGTCCAGTTTCCCAGCACCACTTATTGAAGATGTTGTTTTTTCTCCACTGTATATTCTTGCCTCCTTAATCAAAGATAAGGTGACCACATGTGTGTGGGTTTACCTCCGGGCTTTCTATCCTGTTCCATTGATCTATATTTCTGGTTTTGGGCCAGTACCATACCGTCTTAATTACTGTAGATTTGTAGTATAGTCTGAAGTCAGGGAGCCTGATTCCTCCAGCTCCATTTTTTGTTCTCAAGATTGCTTTGGCTATTTGGGGTCTTTTGTGTTTCCATACAAATTGTGAAATTTTTTGTGCTAGTTCTGTGAAAAATGCGAGTGGTCGTTTGATAGGGATTGCATTGAATCTGTAGATGGCTTTGGGTAATAGAGTCATTTTCACAATGTTGATTCTTCCAATCCAAGAACATGGTATATCTCTCCATCTATTTATATCATCTTTAATTTCTTTCATCAGTGTCTTATAATTTTCTGCATACAGGTCTTTAGTCTCCTTAGGTAGGTTTATTCCTAGATATTTTATTCTTTTTGTTGCATTGGTAAATGGGAGTGTTTTCTTAATTTCCCTTTCAGATTTTTCATCATTAGTGTATAAGAATGCCAGATATTTCTGTGCATTAATTTTGTATCCTGCTACTTTACCAAATTCATTGATTAACTCTAGTAGTTTTCTGGTAGCATCTTTAGGATTCTCTATGTATAGTATCATGTCATCTTCAAACAGTGACAGCTTTACTTCTTCTTTTCTGATTTGGATTCCTTTTATTTCTTTTTCTTCTCTGATTGCTGCGGCTAAAACTTCCAAAACTATGTTGAATAAGAGTGGTGAGAGTGGGCAACCTTGTCTTGTTCCTGGTCTTAGTGGAAATGGTTTCAGTTTTGCACCATTGAGGACGATGTTGGCTGTGGATTTCTCATATATGGCCTTCATTATGTCGAGGAAAGTTCCCTCTATGCCTACTTTCTGCAGGGTTTTTATCATAAATGGGTGTTGAGTTTTGTCAAAAGCTTTCTCTGCATCTATTGAGATGATCATATGGTTTTTCTCCTCAATTTGTTAATATGGTGTATCAAGTTGAATGATATGCATATACTGAAGAATTCTTGCATTCCTGGAATAAACCCCACTTGATCATGGTGTATGATCCTTTTAATGTGATGTTGTATTCTGTTTGCTAGTATTTTGTTGAGGATTTTTGCATCTATGTTCATCAGTGATATTGGCCTGTAGTTTTCTTTCTTTGTGACATCTCTGTCTGGTTTTGGTATCAGGGTGATGGTGGCCTCATAGAATGAGTTTGGGAGTGTTCCTCCCTCTGCTGTATTTTGGAAGAGTTTCAGAAGGATAGGTGTTAGCTCTTCTGTAAATGTTTGATAGAATTCGCCTGTGAAGCCATCTGGTCCTGGGCTTTTGTTTGTTGGAAGATTTTTAATCACAGTTTCAGTTTCTGTGCTTGTGATTGGTCTGCTCATATTCTCTATTTCTTCCTGGTTCAGTCTCGGCAGGTTGTGCATTTCTAAGAATTTGTCCATTTCTTCCAGGTTGTCCATTTTATTGGCATAGAGTTGCTTGTAGTAGTCTCTCATGATCCTTTGTATTTGTGCAGTGTCAGTGGTTACTTCTCCTTTTTCATTTCTAATTATATTGATTTGTGTCTTCTCCCTTTTTTTCTTGATGAGTCTGGCTAATGGTTTATCAATTTTATTTATGTTCTCCAAGATCCAGCTTTTAGTTTTATTGATCTTTGCTATTGTTTCCTTCATTTCTTTTTCATTTATTTCTGATCTGATCTTTATGATTTCTTTCCTTTTTATAACTTTCGGGTTTTTTGTTCTTCTTTCTCTAATTGCTTTAGGTGCAAGGTTAGGTTGTTTATTTGAGGTGTTTTGTGTTTCTTAAGTTAGGATTGTATTGCTATAAACTTCCCTCTTAGATCTGCTTTTGCCACATCCCATAGGTTTGGGGTCATCATGTCTCCATTGTCATTTGTTTCTAGGTATTTTTTGATTTCCTCTTTGATTTCTTCAGTGATCACTTCATTATTAAGTAGTGTATTGTTTAGCCTCCATGTGTTTGTATTTTTTACACATCTTTTCCTGTAATTGATATATATAGTCTCATAGCGTTGTGGTCGGAAAAGATACTTGATACAATTTCAATTTTCTTAAATTTACCAAAGCTGATTTGTGACCCAAGATATGACCTATCCTGTAGAATGTTCCATGAGCACTTGAGAAAAATGTGTATTCTGTTGTTTTTGGATGGAATGTCCTATAAATATCAATTAAGTCCATCTTGTTTAATGTATCATTTAAAGCTTGCGTTTCCTTATTTATTTTCATTTTGGATGATCTGTCCATTAGTGAAAGTGGGGTGTTAAAGTCACCTACTATCATTGTGTTACTGTCGATTTCCCTTTTAATGGCTGTTAGCATTTGCCTTATGTATTGAGGTGTTCCTATGTTGGGTGCATAAATATTGACAATTGTTATATCTTCTTCTTGGATAGATCCCTTGATCATTCTGTAGTGTCCTTCTTTGTCTCTTGCAATAGTCTTTATTTTAAAGTCTATTTTCCCTGATATGAGAATGGCTACTCCAGCTTTCTTCTGATTTCCATTTGCATGGAATATCTTTTTCCATCCCCTCACTTTCAGTCTGTATGTGTCCCTAGGTCTGAAGTGGGTCTCTTGTAGACAGGATATATATGGGTCTTCTTTTTGTATCCATTCAGCCAGTCTGTGTCTTTTGGTGGGAGAATTTAATCCATTTACATTTCAGGTAATTATCGATATGTATCTTCCTATTCCCATTTACTTAATTGTTTTAGGTTAGGTATTGTAGGTCTTTTCCTTCTCTTGTGTTTCTTGCCTAGAGAAGTTCCAAGCATTTTTGTAAAGCTGGTTTGGTGGTGCTGAACGCTCTCAGCTTTTGCTTGTCTGTAAAGGTTTTAATTTCTCCATCAAATCTGAGTGACATCCTTGCTGGGTAGAGTAATCTTAGTTGTAGGTTTTTCTCCTTCTTCACTTTAAATATGTCCTGTCACTCCCTTCTGACTTGCAGAGTTTCCTCTGAAAGATCAGCTGTTAACCTTATGGGGATTCCCTTGTGTGTTTGTTGTTTTTCCCTTGCTGCTTTGGATATGTTTTCTTTGTATTTAATTTTTGATAGTTTGATTAATATGTGTCTTGGCGTGTTTCTCCTTGGATTTATCCTGTATGGGACTCTCTGTGCTTCCAGGACTTGATTAACTATTTCCTTTCCCATATTAGGGAAGTTTTCAACTATAATCTCTTCAAATACTTTCTCAGTCCCTTTCTTTCTCTCTTCTTCTTCTGGGACCCCTATAATTTGAATGTTGGTGCATTTAATGTTTTCCCAGAGGTCTCTGAGACTGTCCTCAATTCTTTTCATTCTTTTTTTTTTATTCTGCTCTGCAGTAGTTATTTCCATTATTTTATCTTCCAGGTCACTTATCCATTTTTCTGCCTCAGTTATTCTGCTATTGATCCCTTCTAGAGAACTTTTAGTTTCATTTATTGTGTTGTTCATCACTGTTTGTTTGCTCTTTAGTTCTTCTAGGTCCTTGTTAAACTTTTCTTGTATTTTCTCCATTGTATTTCCAGGATTTTGGATCATCTTTACTATCATTATTCTGAATTCTTTTTCAGGTAGACTGCCTATTTCCTCTTCATTTGTTAGGTCTGGCGCATTTTTATCTTGCTCCTTCATCTGCTGTGTGTTTTCCTGTATTCTCATTTGCTTATCTTACTGTGTTTGGGGTCTCCTTTTTGCAGGCTGCAGGTTCACAGTTCCCGTTGTTTTGGGTGTCTGTCCCCAGTGGCTAAGGTTGGTTCAGTGGGTTGTGTAGGTTTCCTGGTGTAGGGGACTAGTGCCTGTGTTCTGGTGGATGAGGCTGGATCTTGTGTTTCTGGTGGGCAGGTCCACATCTGTTGGTGTGTTTTGGGGTGTCTGTGGCCTTATAATGATTTTAGGCAGCCTCTCTGCTAATGGGTGGGGTTTTGTTCCTGTCTTGCTAGTTGTTTGGCATAGGGTGTCCAGCAGTGTAGCTTGCTGGTCGTTGAGTGAAGCTGGGTCTTGGTGTTGAGATGGAGATCTCTGAGAGATTTTCGCCATTTGATATTACGTGGAGCTGGGAGGTCCCTTGTGGACCAGTGTCCTGAATTTGGCTCTCCCACCTCATAGGTACAGCGCTGACTCCTGGCTGGAGCACCAAGAGCCTTTCATCCACACAGCTCCTCAATTTGGGATGATTCATTGTCTATTCAGGTATTCCACAGTTGCAAGGTACATCAAGTTGATTGTAGAGATTTAATCCGCTGTTCCTGAGGCTGCTGGGAGAAATTTCCCTTTCTCTTCTTTGTTCGCACAGCTCCCGGGGTTCAGCTTTGGATTTGGCCCCGCCTCTGTGTATAGGTCGCCTGAGGGTGTCTGTTCTTCGCTCAGACAGGACGGGGTTAAAGGAGCAGCTGATTCGGGGACTCTGGTTCACTCAGGCTGTGGGGAGGGAGGGGTACGGGGCGAGCCTGCGGCAGCAGAGGCAGGCATGACATTGCACCAGCCTGAGGCATGCCATGCGTTCTCCCGGGGAAGTTGTCCCTAGATCTTAGGACCCTGGCAGTGGTGCGCTGCACAGGCTCCCGGGAGGGGAGGTGTGGATAGTGACCTGTGCTCGCACACAGGCTTCTTGGTGGCGGCAGCAATGGCCTTAGTGTCTCATGCCCATCTCTGGGGTCCGCGCTGATAGCCGCAGCTCGCACCCGTCTCTGGAGCTCCTTTAAGCAGCGCTCTTAATCCCCTCTCCTCACGCACCAGGAAACAAAAGGGGAAGAAAAAGTGTCTTGCCTCTTCGATGGGTCCAGACTTTTTCCCGGACTCCCTCCCGGCTAGCCGTGGTGCACTAACCCTCTGCAGGCTGTGTTCACGCTGCCAGCCCCAGCCCTCTCCCTGCGCTCCGACCGAAGCCCGAGCCTCAGCTCCCAGCCCCGCTCGCCCCGGCGGGTGAGCAGACAAGCCTCTCAGGCTGGTGAGTGCCGGTCGGCACCGATCCTCTGTGCGGCAATCTCTTCGCTTTGCCGTCCGCACCCCCATTGCTGAGCTCTCCTCCGCGGCTCCAACGCTTCCCCCCTCAGCCACCCGCAGTCTCCCCCCGTGAAGGGGCTTTCTAGTGTGTGGAAACCTTTCCTCCTTCACAACTCCCTCCCACTGGTGCAGGTAGCGTCCCTATTCTTTTGTCTCTGTTTATTCTTTTTTCTTTTGCCCTACCCAGGTACGTGGGAAGTTTCTTTCCTTTTGGGAGGTCTGAGGTCTTCTGCCAGCTTTCAGTAGGTGTTCTGTAGGAGTTGTTCCACGTGTAGATGTATTTCTGATGTATCTGTGGGGAGGAAGGTGATCTCCGCGTCTTACTCTTCCGCCATCTTCCTCATCCCCGCCATCTTTGGAATGTTTGTTTTCTTTGGAAATTGTCTATTCAGGTCCTCTGCTCATTTTTCCATTGGATTGTTTGTTTTTTGATATTGAGTTGTATGAATTCTTTACGTATTTTGAGTGTTAACCCCTGATCAGGTATAACATTTGCAAATATATTCTCCCACTCAGTAGGCTGCCTTTTCATTTTTTTGATGATTTCCTTTGCTATGCAGAAGCTTTTTACTTTCACGTAGTCTGACTTATTTTTGCTTTTGTTGCCTTTGCTTTTGGAGTCAGATCCAAAAGTCATCACCAAGACGAATGTCAAGGAACTTATTGCCTATGTTTTTTTGTTTTATGGTTCCAGGTCTTACATTCAGGTCTTTAACCCATTTGGAGTTAATTTTTGAGTACGGTGTAAGATAGTAGTCTAGTTTCATTCTTTGGCATGTCACTATCAGTTTTTTCCAAAACCACTTATTAAATTCATTTACTGGTTCTTTATAGTTACAGTGAGATAAAAATAGTACCTACCCTTAGGCTTGTTATGAGAATCAAATGAGACAATGCAGGGAAGCATTTCACGCAGTCCTAGTATATGGCAAGTGCTTGATAAACAGGAGCAATGGTTTTCCTTATTGTCTCATTCATACTCTATTATCCTTTCCCTTCCACTCAGACAGAGTCACCATTTCCTGAGTATACATGTTAGCAAATGAAAGCAGTCAGCAGAATAACATTTGGCCACCCAGGAGGGAGAAACCAGATGGCCTAGGTTACATTTACAGACCCACATCAGGAAAAGCTGGGCTACTGTGGGTGAAATAGTTTGAAAATGCACTAAATCAGGAACCAGAGGACAGGCTTACTACCTACTGCCAGTTGTTGGGTTAACTGAGGGGGCATAATTAGAAATCAGATCCAAACTGGACTCAATCTTGATTCCTAAGGCTTCTTTAAACTAAGAAGAGAAATAAGAGAACAACCCCTCCCTTTCTGGCAGGCCAATTCAAGTTCAGATCCATGACCCCAAAGTGCATCATCTGTAAATTCTCCTGGAAACATGTCTTTGAATAGAGCCTTCCCATCCTCTCCTGACCCATCCCCTACTTCTTTTTTTCATGGTTCAGAGTTCCACTGTGACCTGGGATGTAGAAACTAGAGACAATATCCCTGCTAACAACAACAAAAGCTGAATAAATTACAAAATCATAACTTTCCTTGTACTCTTCAGATTACTGAGGTTATAGGGCAAAAAAATAGCAAGAAATCTAAGGAAAGAGAGGCTTCTCCAAGGAAATGTTGGAGAAGAGCTTTGGCTCACTTACAGAAGATGAAATGAAGAACCTTGGTATCACCCATGCAGGTATAAAGAATTCACCTAAAATTCTAAACAAATTGCTAAAGACTGAGTAAGGGCAATCATGACAGCATAGGACCTATGGGATACTGAGACATTTGAGGAATTTCCCCTTGCTCACAAGGTTTTCTCCATGGCTACTCCACCAAGTGCTCATGAGAAAGCCTAGAGAAGGTGAGCAGCTGCTGCTGGAGAAAAGAAAAGAACCCCGTCTGTATCCTTCTACCCTACAAAATGTAATCCTTAAGATGTTAGAGGAGAGGCAGCAAACCCTGTCAGCTCAGTGGCACAGGTGAAAATTCATTGCATCTAGGGAAGAAAGAAAATAAGAAGAAAACCCTTCATCCCTGGGGAAGAGCCGGAAATCATTTGGGGTCCAAGATCCTATACAAATAATATTAAAGGTCTTCTATTGTTGAGAGGGGGGCACAAGATTGGCAAAGATACCAGCCAGTGTGACTGGCATGGGCAGGAGGTGCAGAATCTCTGACGATGCCCCCCATACAAGGCTCAGGTACCCAGGATCACTGGGGTCGAGGCTAGAGCAGAAGAGTAGGGGCCACTCCTGCCCCCACCCAGAGCCAGCAGGCACTGAGGGACTGTCTCAGAGAGAGACCTCGCTATGGAGCAGGATGCCAGGGAAGGCTGAAAGCTGGGAGGGTGGGCAGGCACAAAGCATTAAGAAAAACCTTCCAATCTCTTCACCACCACCCCAAACATAAGACAATGCTAGAGCAATTTGAAGCCAGTGGTGTACAGAAGGTGACCATAGCAATGAAAAAACCCAGACTCAGCTCAAGTCTGATAGATTCAACTCCCACATTAATGGTCAAGCACCCAAAAATGGCCTATTTGCAGGAATAAATAATATTACTTCAGTCTCTTTTGTCCTACTCACAATGTCTGTAATTCAATAAAAAGTGATGAGATATACAAAAAATTAAGAAAAACCAAGAAACAAAGCAATTAGCAGAAACAAACCTAGACATGACCCAGTTGTTGGAACTATCAGGCTGGGAATTTAAAATAACTATCATATATATGTTAAAATTTCCAGTGAGAAAGAGGGACAGCATTCATAAATAGACAGGGAATTTCAGTAGAGGAATAGAAACTGTAAGGAAGAGTCAAAGGGAAATGCTAGAAATAAAATCATGAAAAGAGAGATGAAGAATGCCTTTGATAGGCTCAGTAGCAGATATGATAGAGCCAAGAAAATAAACAGTGAACAAGAAAAGAGAGCAACAGAAATTACCAAAACTGAAACACAAAAGAGGAAAAAGAGTGAGGAAAAAAGAACAGTACATTTGAGAACTGTGAGACGAGGTCAAACATTCTAACATACAAGTAATTAGTATGAAGAAGAAGAGAGCTCAAGACAAAAAAAAAAAGTTGAAAAGATAGTAGACACATTTTTTTTTTTTAAATAATGAAAGTTATAAACCACAGATCCAAGGATATCAAAGAACCGCAAGCTGGATCACCACCCCCAACTCGTACACACAGACTATAGTCTGTATGATTCCATTTATACAACATTGAAAGAGCAAAGACAGAAAATAAATCAGTGATTTCTTGAGGGCTGGGAATGTGGAGAGTGTTATCTGACTTAGTTACAGTTTGGAAGAACAATGAAAATATCCCTTATAAACATACGTGTACATTTTTTTTCTGTTTATGGGGGCTACTGAGTTATAAGCCAAGAGTGCATTTTGCTTTATAAGAAAGTGCCTACATGTGGCATGAGGGAATTTTGGGGGTGATGGACATGTGCTGTACATTGACAGTGATTGCAGTTACATGACTGTGTTTGTCAAAACTTCTAGGACTTCCCTGGTGGCACAGTGGTTAAGAGTCCGCCTGCAAATGCAGGGGACATGGGTTCGAGCTCTGGTGGGGAAGATCCCACATGCTGCAGAGCAACTAAGCCCATGCGCCACAACTACTGAGCCTGCACTCTAGAGCCTGCGAGCCACAACCACTAAGCCCGCACGCCACAACTACTGAAGCCCATGCACCTAGAGCCTGTGCTCTGCAATAAGAGAAGCCACCACAATGAGAAGCCCACGCACCGCAGCGAAGAGAAAGCCCGCACACAGCAATGAAGAGAAAGCCCGCGTACAGCAACACAGCCAAACATAAATAAATTAAATAAATAAATAAACTTCTAGAAATATACATTTAAAAGGATGAATTTTACTTTATATAAATAATACCTGACTTTAAAAAAAACTTAAACTTAGATGACCATGCTAGGTCAGTCCACCATCTCCAAAAAATTAATCTTCAGTTTGAACTCCATACTCCTATGTTACTCAGTGGGTTAGATATAAAAATTGGCCCAAGACAACACCAGATTTAATGATCTCACTTCCTTATGATGGAGATGGAGACAGACCACTCTTCATGATGGAATAATAATATAGTATCAACAAGCTCTGAATAGTGGGGATCGAATGAGATGTTGGGTCTTAAAATCTGGTCTTAGATGATGAGCCCCCACGAGACAAAAGTTGGACAAAACCAACTGCATCAAAATTTTGCCTGTGTTGGCCCTTTTGAGCACACTTTATAAAATCATAAAATGGGGCTTCCCTGGTGATGCAGTGGTTGAGAGTCCGCCTGCTGGTGAAGGGGACACAGGTTCGTGCCCCGGTCCGGGAAGATCCCACATGCCACAGTGTGGCTAGGCCCGTGAGCCATGGCTGCTGAGCCTGCACATCCGTAGCCTGTGCTCCGCAACGGAAGAGGCCACAACATTGAGAGGCCTGCGAATCTCCAAAAAAAAAAAAAAAAAAATCATAAAATGCATTAATGGAAATGGCTGGTTTCATAGGGTATCCCCCAGCAATAAAACTTCAATTTATGTTATTGGAACATTTTTCTCATAGTTGGTTTCTTCACACCAGTCTAGGCAGGAAATCCCTTGCGGTAAGAGTTCTAAATTTACATTAGGTCAGAAAGTTTGGTGATTTATTCTCTGGAGAATTTCTGAACTGAGGCTTCCTTATTATGCAATAAACAATATTTTATTTTGTCTCATTTCTATAAGTAAGCTTCTTTCAAAGTTCTATGTATCTTATATTTATTTTTCTTATTAGTCTTCAAAATGCCTGCTTCAAATTAGGGGGGAAAATGGATACATCACCATTTACCACATGTAAAAGTTAAACCAGTAAGAAGTGTTGGTTCTCAATTGTTTCTCAAACCCAATTAAAGAAAATGACTCCATTTAGAAGAAAAGATGATGGAGGCTTGAATTTTGTTGAAAACCCTCTAGTAAAGGTCAGCATCCAGATAGGAGTCAACAGAGCACAACCCTTTCTCACCAGAAGCCATTTGTCTGTGAACAGCTTCATTATTTTTATCTTCTGAAAAGAACTTGGCCATCACATTTATATCAAATACCAGGAGGCTGTCCTTTGGTTTTGAAAGGTGTCTGAGTCACTTAAGAATCACAGAATTTTGTGCTTGAGGAAGACTCTCTTTGGTGTTGAAAGATGTCTGAGTCACTTAGGATATGTAGAAGGATGGCTCCCTCCCAGCTCGTGGGTTATCTAACATCTGAGCAGCCCAAAGTTCATGTTGGCTGTTTGCATTAATCACCGTAATTTGACTAACAAGCTTGAAGTGACAGCTCAACCTCAGGATGGCATTAAGGCCACAAACTGAACAAAGACAAGAAGAAAAAGGGAGAGTGGTAAGGCAGAAATCCCCTGTTGCCTTCCATGGTAGCTGTGAATTTCCAAAGTGTCAGTAAAGACATCAACAATTCAAGCCAAAGGGGATCATGAAGGGATGCCCAGATGGGAGGGTGGCCAGACCAGCTTCCTGCTCTCCTAGGCATGTTTTCTTCTTTCTACAGATCTTAGCCAGCTTCTCTCTGATTTGGCTGTGGCTCTGTGTGTGGTACCACCATGCCTGGACTTCAGAGTATCTTGGCCTCCTTTGCTGTGTTGATCAAAAATTCAACCTGGGCACTTTTGACTTCAAATAGTCAGATTTTGTCATTTTCTGTTCAAAAAATGTAATCCTTCTACTTCCGAAGACTAGGTAAGGATAGACTTTTTTAGGATTTTGGCAAAATAAGAATGAACAATTAATTTACAAGGAAACTGAAGTATAGCTGCCCCCTCACCACCAGCACCTCCTGTGCACATTCATCCAAAGGCATAAAAGACATGACCTCCCTGAGCACAGATGACTGATTTCTTAAGGACCTAAAGTCAAGCAATTGATGACCCTGCTTCCTAGGCAGAACTCTTAACTCACCCATCGTTTTCAACTCAATCTTGTCTCTTGCATTCTGCTTGAAGTACACTATCTGGCCAAGTATTACAGCTATACTTTTTATAAAGCTTCTCTACTTCTTTATAGTAAGCAACTCAGCCTACTGGTTAAGTCACCACACACCTCTCTGCAATTAAGTACTTTTCCAAAACTTCTCTTCCATTTCCTGAACTGAGTTCTACATAATACTACTTTCTGAGAATACTTTTTCAGTGAACTTAAACAAGAAGCAGGTCTCCTCCGAACCTCTAGTATGTTTGTGCATCTTGAGAATCTCCACAAGCAAATGTGCATGGTTTCCCAAACTTATTTGACAAAAGAGCCCTTTTAATGCTCTCACTCACAACACCTGTTGTTCCATATAACACAGTGTGGGAATTTCTGTCAACCTCATAAATTAATTTCCCTTCCCGGTAACAGTAGATGCTACTTCTTGTTTGAAAAACCTAACACCATATTTCACATTCTCTGGTCAGAATCTGACCTCCAGCTCTGAGATTATTTGCTGAAAAGGCAGCATTGACACAGCCTGAGTCCAATTCCTCTTGCCTAAGTTTGCCATCACCTGAATTTCCCCAGGTGCTAAAAAAGATTCCTCTCTTTACAGAACAGTGGACTTTCAGAATTGGATTCATTACAGTTATACTTTATGATTACTTCACACATATAACACCAAGAAGAGGGCCCTCTCACATTCCTCCACATTCATTCATAGTCCAGGACGTACTATGTTATTTCCCCCACCCCGGCCCCCACCCAGGGTCAGCTTGCTTCCTTCCGCTTCACCTTAATCCACTATAATTTTTAAATCTGTGCCTTAGAGAGTAGCCATAACATATACTTCATGAATGATTCTGGACGTTTAATAAGAGAGAAATAGATATGACCATGTGTTTCTTTCAAGCCATGGTAGGTCTTCTTGTTCACAAATCAAAGCCTGATGCAAAAGAAAAACAGGTTCTCTTCACAATTATAAATCTGCCTGATTATATCCTAACATTTGATTTCTGAAAATAAGGAAATACAGTGACTATACTCCTCTTTCAATTGTTAATTGAACTTTATTTCAGGTTTTTTAAAGCACAAATGAAGCAGATTTGGAGAAATATTTGTTTTGATTAAGTCAGAAGATTTTATACATAGTTTGCCCCCCCCCCCTTTTTTTCTTAAAGTGTGGGTTCTTAGCATTTGGAAGAAAACAAAGATCGCTGAGGGTGGGAAGAGATGTCTCATGTTTTCATAGAGATTTCAAAGCTTGAGTCATCCTTGTCATTTTCAGACCCAACTGCCCAAAGCTGACTCAAAAGGGTGGGGTAAAGTGGGGGTTAAGCTGAGTTTTGAAATCAATCCAACAACCTGTGACATCACCATGGAGGCCACTTCATTCATTGCTACCTCATACATCTGGTGCCTTCCCATGGCTCCCCAGATAAAAATAAGTTAGACTCTGTTCATTTCCCAAGAATGTCCTCGCCTCTTAGAGATAATGTGGTGACTAGCAAAACAACTCCAAATATTTTAGACTTGTATAGGTTAAGCCTCAAATATTCTGAAGTTCCCAGTACAAACAATCCCTGACTTATGATGGCTTGACTTATGATTTTTCAACTTTACAAAGATGTGAGAGTGACACTCATTCAGTAGAAACTGTAGTTTGAATTTGAATTGTGATCTTTTCCCAAGCTAGAGATATGAGATAGGACACTCCTGTGATGCAGGGCAGCCACAGCCCCCAGGCAGCTATGTGATAATGGGGACAAACAATCAACACACTTACAACCGTTTTGTACCCAGACAACCATTCTGTTTTTCACTTTCAGTATAGTAATCAATAAATTGCATGAGATAGTCAACACTTTATTATAAAATGGGCTTTGTGATAGATGACTTTGCCCAACTGTAGGCTTATGCAAGTGTTCTGAGCACATTTAACATGGGCAAGGCTAAGCTACGATGGTTGGGTATATTAAATGCATTTTTGACTCAGAATATTTTCAACTTATAATGGGTTTAACAGGACATAACCCCATCATAAGTCAAGAAAGTTCTGTATAGAACAGTAGTCACCTTATTAAAAGATTGACCATTCTTTATTCTTAGACCTCTTAGAGTCATTGTGAGGAATAAGTGAGCTAGTATACTTAACTAAGCACAGAGGAAGTGCTCCTACTCACCGAATGTAAGTAATAAATGTCAGCTGTCACTACTATTTTTTTCCATGATTGTTCATAGCAGCTTTATTTGTAACATTCAAAAACTAGAAGAAATCCAAATATCCATCAATGGGAGAATGGACAAATTGTGGCATATCCATACAATGGAACACCAGTCAGCATCAGAAAGGAAGGAAGTACTGACACACGCAACACATGGATGAATCGCAATATAATGATGTTGAATGAAAGAAGCCAGACAAAATAAAGAGGGCACACAGCATGATTCCATGTACATAAAATTCTAGAAAATGCAAACTAACCTATAGTGACAGGAGGCAGTTTGGTGGCCTGCGGTGGGGGAGGGAGTAGAGGGAGGGATGACAAGCGGGCAGGAGGGAACATTTTGTCGTGATGAGTGTACTCACTCCTGATTGTGCTGATGGCTTCATGTGTGTGTACAGATGTCAAAACCTTAATTTTGTGCTCACTACTACTACTATTACTACTTCTAGTACCTCTTCTACTAATGCTGCTATCAGTGTTTCATTCAGTCTCAGAGTATTTCCTTGAAAATTACACTTCAGGATAAGCAAAGTGTTTTAGATCCTTGTTTCTCAAAGTGTGGTCCATGTGGTCTGCAGACCAGCAGCAACAGCAGCAGGGAGCCTGTTAGAAATGCAGATTCTCAGGCCCCTCCCAGACCTACACAATTTCAGCAAGACTGACAGTTGATTCTGATGCACATTGATGTTTGAGAAGCACTCAACAAACAGAATATTTTGGTCCGTGGGATTTGTCACATACGCCACATCTTTTCAAAGATTTCAACCTAGAATCTAACAAGAAAAACTTGCTCTTTTAAATTGTTAGGGACAGGAGCGCCGGGAGAGGACTGAGGTTGGCGGCGTGAACACAGCCTGCAGGGCGTTGGTGCGCCGCGGCTGGCCGGGAGAGAGTCTGGGGAGGGGTCTGGACCTGCCGAAGAGGCAAGAGACTTTTACGTCCCTCTTTGTTTCCTGGTGCACGAGGAGGGGGGATTGGGAACGCTGCTTGGGAGAGCTCCGGAGACGGGCGCGAGCCGCGGCTAAGAGTGCGGAGCCCAGAGACGGACATGGGACGCTAAGGCCGCTGCTGCCGCCGCCAGGAGGCCTGTGTGCGAGCGCAGGTCACTAGCCACACGCCCTTCCGGGGAGCCTGTGCAGCCCGCCGCTGCCGGGGTCCCGGGATCCGGGGACGGCTCCCCCGGGAGAGCGCACGGCGCGCCTCAGGCTGCAGCATCACGCCGGCCTCTGCCGCTGCAGGCCCGCCCTGCACTCTGTGACCCTCCCTACCCCCCGGCCTGGGTGAGCCAGAGCCTCCGAATCAGCGGCTCCTTTAACCCCGTCCTGTCTGAGCAAAGAACAGACGCCCTCCGGCGACCTACACGCACAGGCGGGGCCAAATCCAAAGCTGAGGCCCTGGGAGCTGTGAGAACAAAGAAGAGAAAGGGAAATCTCTTCCAGCAGCCTCAGAAGCAGCGGATTAAAGCTCCACAATCAACTTGATATACCCTGCATCTGTGGAATACCTGAATAGACAACGAATCATCCCAAATTAAGGAGCCCTGTGGATGAAAGGCTCTTGGTGCTGCAGCCAGGACTCAGTGCTGTGCCTCTGAGGTGGGAGAGCCAACTTCAGGACACTGGTCCACAAGAGGCCTCCCAGCTGCACATAATATCAAACAGCAAAAATCTCCAAGAGATCTCCATCTCAACGCCAGCACCCAGCTTCACTCAACGACCAGCAAGCTACAGTGCTGGACATCCTATGCCAAACAACTAGCAAGACAGGAACACAACCCCACCCATTAGCAGAGAGGCTGCCCAAAATCATAATAAGCCTACAGACACCCCAAAACACACCACCAGACGTGGACCTGCCCACCAGAAAGACAAGATCCAGCCTCATACACCAGAACACAGGCACTAGTACCCTCCACCAGGAAGCCTACACAACCCACTGAACCAACCTTAGCCACTGGGGACAGACTCAAAAAACAACAGGAACTACGAACCTTCAGCCTGCAAAAAAAAAAAAAGGAGACCCCAAACACAGTAAGATAAGCAAAATGAAAAGACAGAAAAACACACAGCAGATGAAGGAGCAAGATAAAAACCCACCAGACCTAACAAATGAAGAGGAAATAGGCAGTCTACCTGAAAAAGAATTCAGAATAATGATAGTAAGGTTGATCCGAAATCTTGGAGATAGAATGGACAATAGAATGGACAAATTGCAAGAATCAGTTAACAAGGACCTAGAAGAACTAAAGATGAAACAAGCAACGATGAACAACACAATAAATGAAATTAAAAGTACTCTAGATGGGATCAATAGCAGAATAACTGAGGCAGAAGAACGGATAAGTGACCTGGAAGATAAAATAGTGGAAATAACTACTGCAGAGCAGAATAAAGAAAAAAGAATGAAAAGAACTGAGGACAGTCTCAGAGACCTCTGGGACAACATTAAACGCACCAACATTCGAATTATAGGGGTTCCAGAAGAAGAAGAGAAAAAGAAAGGGACTGAGAAAATATTTGAAGAGATTATAGTTGAAAACTTCCCTAATATGGGAAAGGAAATAGTTAATCAAGTCCAGGAAGCACAGAGAGTCCCATACAGGATAAATCCAAGGAGAAATACGCCAAGACACATATTAATCAAACTGTCAAAAATTAAATACAAAGAAAACATATTAAAAGCAGCAAGGGAAAAACAACAAATAACACACAAGGGAATCCCCATAAGGTTAACAGCTGATCTTTCAGCAGAAACTCTGCAAGCCAGAAGGGAGTGGCAGGACATATTGAAAGTGTTGAAGGAGAAAAACCTGCAACCAAGATTACTCTACCCAGCAAGGATCTCATTCAGATTTGATGGAGAAATTAAAACCTTTACAGACAAGCAAAAGCTGAGAGAGTTCAGCACCACCAAACCACCTCTACAACAACTGCTAAAGGAACTTCTCTAGGCAAGAAACACAAAAGAAGGAAAGGACCTACAATAACAAACCCAAAACAATGAAGAAAATGGGAATAGGAACACACATATCGATAATTACCTTAAATGTAAATGGACTAAATGCTCCCACCAAAAGACACAGATTGGCTGAATGGATACAAAAACAAGACCCATATATTTGCTGTCTACAAGAGACCCACTTCAGACCTAGAGACACATACAGACTGAAAGTAAGGGGATGGAAAAAGGTATTTCATGCAAGTGGAAACCAAAAGAAAGCTGGAGTAGCAATTCTCATATCAGACAAAATAGACTTTAAAACAAAGACTATTAGAAGAGACAAAGAAGGACACTACATAATGATCAAGGGATCAATCCAAGAGGAAGATATAACAATTGTAAATATTTATGCACCCAACATAGGTGCACCTCAATACATAAGGCAAATACTGACAACCATAAAAGGGGAAATCGACAGTAACACATTCATAGTAGGGGACTTTAACACCCCACTTTCACCAATGGACAGATCATCCAAAATGAAAATAAATAAGGAAACACAAGCTTTAAATGATACATTAAATGAGATGGAGTTAATTGATATTTATAGGACATTCCATCCAAAAACAACAGAATACACATTTTTCTCAAGTGCTCATGGAACATTCTCCAGGATAGATCATATCTTGGGTCACAAATCAAGCCTTGGTAAATTTAAGAAAATTGAAATTGTATCAAGTATCTTTTCTGACCACAACGCCATGAGACTAGATATCAATTACAGGAAAAGATCTGTAAAAAATACAAACACATGGAGGCTAAACAATACACTACTTAATAATGAAGATATCACTGAAGAAATCAAAGAGGAAATCAAAAAATACCTAGAAACAAATGACAATGGAGACACAACGACCCAAAACCTGTGGGATGCAGCAAAAGCAGTTCTAAGGGGGAAGTTTATAGCAATACAAGCCCACCTTAAGAAGCAGGAAGCATCTCGAATAAACAACCTAACCTTGCACCTCAAGCAATTAGAGAAAGAAGAACAAAAAAACCCCAAAGCTAGCAGAAGGAAAGAAATCATAAAAATCAGATCAGAAATAAATGAAAAAGAAATGAAGGAAACAATAGCAAAGATCAATAAAACTAAAAGCTGGTTCTTTGAGAAGATAAACAAAATAGATAAACCACTAGCCAGACTCATCAAGAAAAAAAGGGAGAAGACCCAAATCAATAGAATTAGAAATGAAAAAGGAGAGGTAACAACTGACACTGCAGAAATAAAAGAGATCATGAGAGATTACTACAAGCAACTCTATGCCAATAAAATGGACAATCTGGAAGAAATGGACAAATTCTTAGAGAGGCACAACCTGCCAAGACTGAATCAGGAAGAAATAGAAAATATGAACAGACCAATCACAAGCACTGAAATTGAAACTGTGATTAAAAATCTTCCAACAAAGAAAAGCCCAGGACCAGATGGCTTCACAGGCGAATTCTATCAAACATTTAGAGAAGAGCTAACACCTATCCTTCTCAAACTCTTCCAAAATATAGCAGAGGGAGGAACACTCCCAAACTCCTTCTACGAGGCCACCATCACCTTGATACCAAAACCAGACAAGGATGTCACAAAGAAAGAAAACTACAGGCCAATATCACTGATGAACATAGATGCAAAAATCCTCAACAAAATACTAGCAAACAGAATCCAACAGCACATTAAAAGGATCATACACCATGATCAAGTGGGGTTTATTCCAGGAATGCAAGGATTCTTCAATATACGCAAATCTATCAATGTGATAAACCATATTAACAAACTGAAGGAGAAAAACCATATGATCATCTCAATAGATGCAGAGAAAGCTTTTGACAAAATTCAACACCCATTTATGATAAAAACCCTGCAGAAAGTAGGCATAGAGGGAACTTTCCTCAACATAATAAAGGCCATATATGACAAGCCCACAGCAAACATCATCCTCAATGGTGAAAAACTGAAAGCATTTCCACTAAGATCAGGAACAAGACAAGGTTGCCCACTCTCACCACTCTTATTCAACATAGTTTTGGAAGTTTTAGCCACAGCAATCAGAGAAGAAAAGGAAATAAAAGGAATCCAAATCGGAAAAGAAGAAGTAAAGCTGTCACTGTTTGCAGATGACATGATCCTATACATAGAGAACCCTAAAGATGCTACCAGAAAACTACTAGAGCTAATCAATGAATTTAGTAAAGTAGCAGGATACAAAATTAATGCACAGAAATCTCTGGCATTCCTATATACTAATGATGAAAAATCTGAAAGTGAAATCAAGAAAACACTCCCATTTACCATTGCAACAAAAAGAATAAAATATCTAGGAATAAACCTACCTAAGGAGACAAAAGATCTGTATGCAGAAAATTATAAGACACTGATGAAAGAAATTAAAGATGATACAAATAGATGGAGAGATATACCATGTTCTTGGATTGGAAGAATCAACATTGTGAAAATGACTTTACTACCGAAAGCAATCTATAGATTTAATGCAATCCCTATCAAACTACCACTGGCATTTTTCACAGAACTAGAACAAAAAATTTTGCAATTTGTATGGAAACACAAAAGACCCCGAATAGCCAAAGCAATCTTGAGAACGAAAGAAGGAACTGGAGGAATTAGGCTCCCAGACTTCAGACTATACTACAAAGCTACAGTTATCAAGACGGTATGGTACTGGCACAAAAACAGAAAGATAGATCAATGGAACAGGATAGAAAGCCCAGAGATAAACCCACGCACATATGGTCACCTTATCTTTGACAAAGGAGGCAGAAATGTACAGTGGAGAAAGGACAGCCTATTCAATAAGTGGTGCTGGGAAAACTGGACAGCTACATGTAAAAGTATGAAATTAGATCACTCCCTAACACCGTACACAAAAATAAGCTCAAAATGGATTAAAGACCTAAATGTAAGGCCAGAAACTATCAAACTCTTAGAGGAAAACATAGGCAGAACACTCTATGACATAAATCACAGCAAGGTCCTTTTTGACCCACCTCCTAGAGAAATGGAAATAAAAAGAAGAGTAAACAAATGGGACCTAATGAAACTTAAAAGCTTTTGCGCAGCAAAGGAAACCATAAAGAAGACCAAAAGACAACCCTCAGAATGGGAGAAAATATTTGCAAATGAAGCAACTGACAAAGGATTGATCTCCAAAATTTATAAGCAGCTCATGCAGCTTAATAACAAAAAAACAAACAACCCAATCCAAAAATGGGCAGAAGACCTAAATAGACATTTCTCCAAAGAAGATATACAGAGTGCCAACAAACACATGAAAGAATGCTCAACATCACTAATCATGAGAGAAATGCAAATCAAAACTACAATGAGATATCATCTCACACCAGTCAGAATGGCCATCATCAAAAAATCTAGAAACAATAAATGCTGGAGAGGGTGTGGAGAAAAGGGAACCCTCTTACACTGTTGGTGGGAATGTAAATTGATACAGCCACTGTGGAGAACAGTATGGAGGTTCCTTAAAAAGCTACAAATAGAACTACCATATGACCCAGCAATTCCACTACTGGGCATATACCCTGAGAAAACCATAATTCAAAAAGAGTCATGTACCAAAATGTTCATTGCAGCTCTATTTACAATAGCCCAGAGATGGAAACAACCTAAGTGTCCATCATCGGATGAATGGATAAAGAAGATGTGGCACATATATACAATGGAATATTACTCAGCCATAAAAAGAGACGAAATTGAGCTATTTGTAATGAGGTGGATAGACCTAGAGTCTGTCATACAGAGTGAAGTAAGTCAGAAAGAGAGAGACAAATACCGTATGCTAACACATATATATGGAATTTAAAAAAAAAAAAAATGTCATGAAAAACCTAGGGGTGAAACAGGAATAAAGACACAGACTTACTAGAGAATGGACTTGAGGCTATGGGGAGGGGGAAGGGTAAACGGTGACAAAGCGATAAAGAGACATGGACATATATACACTACCAAACGTAAGGTAGATAGCTAGTGGGAAGCAGCCGCATAGCACAGGGAGATCAGCTCGGTGCTTTGTGACCGCCTGGAGGGGTGGGATAGGGAGGGTGGGAGGGAGGGAGACGCAAGCGGGAAGAGATATGGGAATATATGTATATATATAACTGATTCATTTTGTTGTGAAGCTGAAACTAACATACCATTGTAAAGCAATTATACTCCAATAAAGAAAAAAAAAAAAAAAAAAAAACTAAAAAAAAAAAAAAAAAAAAAAAAAAAAAAAAAAAAAAAATAAATTGTTAGGGACAAACCAAAGACAACAAAGTTCTGCTTCATGTTCTGTATTCTCAGGACACTAAGAAAGGAGAACTCAGAGAAGGAAGGCACAAGTGCCACCAGTGCCTTCTACCTATTGGACATTTCATCTTGTGTATTTCTTCTGCACCTCATATGTCATGTTCAAAGCCAAACTTAAGGGCTGTCTTAAGTTGGATTCCCCAGACGCAGACACTGAGATAAGGATTCCTGCTGGAGTTATTTATTGAGAAGGGTTCTCAGAAAAGTCTAGTGGGGGAGAGGAGAATCTGGACCAGGAAGAGAGGGAAGCTAAGCAAGGAAGCAATGTCAAGAAAGAGAATGGGTAAATTTGTTTCAATCCCTCAGGGGACTCTGAAGACAGTGGTAACTCCTTGCAACGCAAGGTGTGGTCCACGGACCAGCAGAATCAGTCACTAGTACCGTGTTAGAAATGCAGAATCTCAGACCCCACACCAGCCCTACTGAATCAGAATCTGCATTTCACAAGGTCTCTCAAGTGATTCATAAGCAAACTAAAATTTAAGAAACACGGATGTAGGTCATACATCAAAGTTCTCCCAATTAGATACAAGGATGGAGAAATACCTGTTTCCCTGCTATAACAGCCTTTGGGTAAGGGCTGGTCTTGGGCTCCTTAATCCTCTTAGTAATTTCCCAGCTGTTTCCTCTTTCTGTAAATGCAGATGAAGGCATTTCAGCAGGCTGAGGTTGGCTGCTGGCAAAGAGATACAGGTTCGGGCTGCTCCCAAGCGTTGGCTGAGAGTGAAAATCCACCAGGAGCTGGTAAAGAAGTCCCGGGGGTTGTGGGCAGAGAAGTAGCCACGCCACCTCAGCCTTCATTTACCTGCTCCCTCTGTCTGCCCTTTCTCTTGTCTTCTTAGTGCATTAATGGAGAACCATACGCAGAACTCTGAGGTCAATTTCCCTCACTTGTCAAGACTAAGTAGGTATCCCGTGCTCTCAGGTCCACCTCTGCAAAGGTTCTCAGATCTGTTCTTCATTCTCCATCGCCTTGCCATAGTCCAAGTTCAGAGTCGTACCATTCCTTACTCCTGGCTCCCCACTCTCAGCTCACAATCCAAGCCCTGTCTGCACCTGTACGCATCATTCCAGGTACTACAGGAAAATCTCTGCTCCTCCACACCTCTTCTAATCCTTCCAGGCAGAAATGGCCATCTGCCTTCTGTTCCCATAGCAGCAGTTCTATTCAGTTTTTGAGGGAGACATTTGTCTGTTTATGGTAGCGTTAGTCATTTATGGACCCATCTATACAGATAGACTCTGAGCCACTTGAAGATAAAGATTCTTTGCACCTCCTGTGCTTAGCACATATTAGATACTCGACAAATATTTATTAAATAAGGAAATCATCGACTCTAAGTTACTTTTCAAGTACTTTAGCATATGCAGAGGTGTAATAAATTTACACGCAAGGATGAAAACACTAGACTAAATGAAAAAAGAGAAGGGTAAGAGAAATTATACACGAACCTTCCATGCTTTCCAATGATGAAAACTCATTCATTCACTACTTGGCAGATTCTCTTAGCTGCTTTGGAAGAATTTATTTGGAATCTTGAGCGCAAATAATCCCCTCAAGAATTAGTCACACACATTTGATAAAACACAAAACGGCTAAGGCCAATCACCATTTCTTATTTCAGCTATTAATCACCAATGTTCATATTCACTACAGACTTGAAACTGTATTTCTCAAATACAAGCCTTGAGAAGAGATGCTATTTGCTTTTACTAGTATTGCAGAACAAGTGCAACATTTGTAACTTAAGTAATTAGCATCTGGTCTGTTCTTTCTAAAATGTATCTCCCTCTCTATAGCTAGTTCTCTCTGTCTCTCTCTCTCTGTTTCTCTCTCTGTCTTTCTCTCTCTTTCTCTGGTTTAATTAATGCTAATTCATACTGCCCTACAAGAATTTGCAAGCTGTACTGAGAAATAATGCAGTGTTAGTTTTGTAATTTAGTGCACAGAGCACATTTGTGCAAAAGCTCTGTAAACGGGGCCCATGGTCAAAGGAGCAATTAGCACTTTGTTAGTATGCAATGATGTACTAATCTGTGCAGTCCCCAAAAGCAGTTGTCTGTTCCATTTTGCCCTCATGTGCAAATTCTTTCCAGTGTATATAGCACTGCTCCAAAAATAATACACTGCATGCCTGCTGCTATAAATTGGGTTCACGATGATGAAGAAATATCAATTGCAAAATATTTGTTGGGGAGAAATACACATGAGTACAATTTCCAGCAACACAGGGAAGAGGGTCCACCAGACTTTAAGGGGAGCTCGTGTTCTTATTCCTCCCTCAGATTTCCTAGCAGAGTTGTCTTCATCTTTGGAGAAAGACTAGGGAAGGACACTTGATGGAAAAATAAAACCTCACACCAGAATAGTTAACCCAAAATCACACTGATATCAATTTCACTAACACTGTAGATTGATTTGCATTTAAACAGACACCATCCGTTCCTTTATTTAAATAGCACATAGGAACCATGTAACAATTTGTGCGTTCTTTGGACTTCTCAAATTCTTAGTGAAGAACATGACCGGGTCAGGTTCATGATAAAAGTAAAATTTTGTCTCACATTTTTACAGTGATTTGCAGATACATGGGCTCATTGAGTCTCACCACACATCTGTGTGTCGGTAGACACACAATTGCCACTTTGCTGATGTGCAAATGTGTGTTCAGAGATGTTGGGTGATTTGTCTGAAGTCACACAGAAGGCACTACTTTGTAGTGATTCAAAACATGGGCTCTGAGGCCACATTGCCTGCAGGCAAATTTTCACTCTGCTTCTGTATGCCCATGTGGTCTTGGCTTTACCTTTCTGTGTTCCATTTTTCCCATTTATAAAAGGGGAATGATAATTATGGTACCTGTCACAGGGGGTTATTGTGAGGATTATATGTAAAGCACTTAGAGCCGTGCCTGATTACAAATAGTGCTATATAAGTGTTAGCTGCTGCTGCTGTTATTATTGTTTAGCATATGTGAGTGCCCAAGATAGGGTTTATTCTCAGATATGGTGAACTTTCAAGGGATTCAGAGGTACCTAGTTAATCTTTCCTTCTCAAGGATCAATTTCTCAGGTTATATTTTATACAATATATCAAACATTTTTGAAGATAAAAGAGAACTGAAGGGAAAATTAGTGCTATTAACTTGAGGAAAAGCTATTGTATGGAGGATAGTGACTATTGCCATCAAAGAAGAATATAGCAAACTGGTAATAAGCTGAAGCATGATTTTGATTTGATATGGAGAACTAGTCTTGATAGAAGAGAGAAGGGGTTCTTAAGGCAGATCACAGAAATAACCACAATCCAGCACCTTTCCTGGTATCAGTGTCCCTTGTGAGGTAACTTTGCAACTCCTGTTATCAAGAGGTGGAGACTATTTCCCTTCTAGTGACTCTAGGGTGGCCTTGTGACTTTCTGTGGCAAATAAAAAGTACAGTCACACACACCCCCACCCCCTTTATTTGCTGGGAATATGCTCCAAGATCCAAGTGGAAGCCTGAAACCACAGATAGTACTGAGCCCTACATACACTATGTTTTTTTCCCATACATACACACCTATGGCAAAGTTTAACTTACAAATTAGGCACAGTAAGAGACTAACAACAATAACTAGTAATAAAATAGAACAATTATAACAACATACTGTAAAAAGTCATGTGAATGTGGTCTCTCTCAAAATATCTTATTGTACCATACTCACCCTTCTTGTGATGATGTGAGATGATAAAATGCCCACATGATGAGATGGAGGAGGTAGATGACATAGGTGTTGTGACGTAGCTATAGGCTACTATTGACCTTCTGATGATCAGAAGGAGGACCATCTGCTTCCTGGATCATGGAGCCATGACCATGTTGATGGTTGGGGATCCCTGGAAGGATGGAGTGGGACGGTGTGAGCTTTCATCATGCTACTCAAAATGGTGTGTGATTTAAACTTATGAATTGTTTATTTCTGGAATTTTCCAGTAAATATTTTTGGACCACAGTGGGTAAATGAAAGTGAAACCATGGATAAGGGGGTCTACTGTGATGGCAGTGACGATGTGCCAGTTCTGAGACCAGGCCACAAGACACTTTACAACTTCTGCCCTTGCTCTTGGAAAGCTGCCCAGTTGGGCTAAGCTAGCCCATTGGAGGGTGGGAGAGGCCATCTCCCTTACCCAGGGGCATCCAGCACACTCAGGAGGCAGCCATCTCACTCACTGGCACCTGAGTCCAGAAGAATTACCCAGCTGAGCCCAGGCCAAACTGCTAACCCATAGAAATACTAACTAAATCAATATTATTATTTCAAGCTGCCAGGCTGGGGGTGGTCTGTTGCACGTGAAGCTGATTGACCCTGGGAGACCATGGCACCTCTGCACTTAAAAATCCTGGAAGACAGTATAGGTACCTCCCACTGGGAACTATTTAGAAAAAAACTATATGGGATAAAAGGATGAAATAGGAGACTTCAGAGATTTTGTTCCAACACATGTCTTTCTGAGTTTGTTAAATGGGATTTAAGCTCCAACTAAAGGATTATTTTCTGCTCATAAGCAAACAGCATAATCTTTTAATCATTCAAGAAACCTTACTGAGCCCCTACTATGTGCTCAATGCTAAGAGAATGAAGTTATTTCTTCCCCAGCAAAAATAAAAAATTGTGACAAGTGTAATTTTGACTACATTTGGTTCATTAGATGATATTCAAAATCATGTTTTTAAAAATTAATAGATTACATTTCCATAGTAGTCAGGGCAGCTTAATGACAACATTACATAAAAAAACAAATGAGTTAAAAACATGTTTTAAGAGCACATACAAGTCATTTATGTATCGTAAGTGTAATAATACCTACTTGCAAACAGTTGAAAATCTAGAATCAGGCATTTAAGCAGAGGTCAGGCCATCATTTGATCTTCCCCAATACAAATTGGTAGAGCAGGTCTGTGCCCTCACACTCAACTTTTGCCAAAAAATGTATGTACCAATCAACATATTCTGTCACACGAATTTGACACATGAAGTCTGGGCAACCTCATTCTCTTTCTTCTCTCTGACATTTCGTAACATATTGGTAATTTTATTACAATCCTCATTCTCAAGAAGTTCTTCCTCCTTTACACTCGTCCTCCCTATACCTGTCAGCTGTGGTGGGGCTACTGCCCTCTTGCCTCTGCTCTCGAAAATGATACCCTTTCCAGCATGACCCCGCACTGGTTCAGGGACCAAGCTTCTCGCATTGGAGCAGAGGACAGCGTGAAGCCCTCGGGTTTCTCCCCATTGGTTCCCCGTGGGCAGCGTGGGGTCTTTCATGGTTGCAGGACACTTTCTGAGACTTTCTAATTGCCTGGAGCAGACCACATAATTTATCCTTCTCTTATTCATTCATTCCTTTGTTCATTCACTCAACAAATGACTTATCCAGGCAATATGCTAGGCATAGAAAATACAAATGTGAGCCAAATATTAACTTGACCCCTGTCCTCATGGAGCTCAGAGTCCAAGTGAGAGAGACAGGTCTTTGTCAAATAATCACAAAAACAAGTGTAAGATTTCCCCCATGATTAGTGCCACCTGGTATATGAGTACTTTATAAAGCTGACGTCAGAAAGAGCTTTCGTGAGTAAAGTTCACTTGAGTGAAATGTGAAGCCTGTGTAGACATCAACCGGGAGGAAGAAGAGGTAAAGTGGAACAGGCAGTGGAACCTGCAAGTGCAAAGGCCCCGTGGCAGGCAGAGGCACAGAGAGGACGTGGGAGGAAGGGAAATCAACATGAGGTCGGGTTGAAAATGTGGATGGGATGAAGGACCACACTGGGCAGGCCTTGGTGAGTTTACCTTGATCCCAAATGCAGAGGAAATCAACAAAGGACTTAGCAAGGTATTGACATGGGCAGTGTGGCATTTTTTTTAAATTTTGCTTTGTTTTTCTTTTTAATTTTATTGAAGTATAGTTGATTTGCAATATTGTGTTAATTTCTTCTATACAGCAAAGTGACTAAGTTATACATATATTTTTTTCATATTTCTGCCATTATGATTTATCACAAGATATTGAATAGTTCTCTGTGCTATACAGTAGGACCTTGTTGTTTATCCATTCTGTATATAATAGTTTGCATGTGCTAACCCCAAACTCCCTATCCATACCTCCCCCACCCCCTCCCCCTTGGCAACCACAGTCTGTTCTCTATGTCTGTGAGTCTGTTTTTGTTTCATAAATATGTTGATTTGCATAGTATTTTAGATTCCAGTGTGGCACATTGTAAAGATCACTTTAGCTGCAGTGGAGGTAAGGATGCACTGACCTTCTGTTCTATAAGCTATACCCCAAAAATGACAGCCCCAGGCCACAGCTGAGTCTTTAGACCAAGGAATGAGAAGGAGGGGCAGATGGAAGACGGGCTAAGGAGACAAAAGCCAGGGTTGGACTAGAAAAGAGAGTACTCAGTACTCTGCCTGCCAGAACCCCCATCAGTACATTCTGGCTGGTTTGTTGAAATGTAGATTTCAAGGCCCTCTTCCACAACTTCTGAGTTGGCATCTCATGAATCTGCCTCGCTCTTCTGAGCCATCCAAGACTAAAAATTATACTGTGAAAGGCAGAAAAGTAAGTTGGAAAATGAGGCTGAAACTAGTCAGAATCCCATCAACTCCTCAGCATGAGCCCTGAGCAAAGAGAAAGAGGAAAGAACTCATCTAATGAAAGAGCACAGAAGCGATTTCTCCTGCAGGCTGAGCCAGGGCGTGTCCCTGTGCCCGGAGCTCATCTGGACCACGCAGCCAGAGACCTTCCAGCAATGAATATTTAATTCCAAGCTGCACTTCTGTGTTGCTGTCTAGTCTCCAGACTCACTATGATAGCAGGCATTTTACCTTCATTTCTCTCTGATCGCTCATAATACTTTAAATCAAGTGTTGGCAAACCCTTGTGCCAAATCCAGCCATCCCCTGATTTCATATGGCCCAGAAGCTAAAAAATCATAAGATTATTGTGTAACATAATAATATCATATGGAATTCAAATTTAGTGTCCACAGATGAAGTGTTATTGGAACACAGAACCACGAGTATTCATTTATTTATTATCCATGGCTGATTTTGCTCCACATACACTCCAACCAAGGCAAAGCTGAATAGCTGTGATAGAGACCATATGGCCCACAAAACCCTAAAATATTTACTTTTTTTTTTAAAGAAAACGTTTCTGACTCATGCCTTCAGTTAACCTCTTAGCCTATTTTGTCAAATTACTAATAAATTACCAAGCTCTTGTAGGCAAATAATTAACCTGTAATACAAATAATTGCCCCATAATTTAAATCCATCATAAGCTTGACTTTTATATTGAATTTTCTTAAAGCTAGACATACCCTTACCCTATGTACCATGACTAATTTACTGCTATTCAGTTGATTCAGAAAATGTATGATTTCACAAAGGATCTAACAGTGTTATCAGTTCATTGTATTGCACGTGCTTCTCTAGAAGTAATTAGACAAAACCAGCATACAGTCTCTACTCCAATTCTAACTGATTTATCCAAAACAGAATTAATTACTTTTGGCTTAAAATGCACTCTGGGTTAATATGGTACATTTGAATAATAACATTTTATGAATATGCAAAATGCCTTTGAAAACAGTAAAAATCAGATAATTCACACCAATGACAAGGAGGCCCAGTACAGACAGATTAGCACATTTCTTGGGAGGGAGGATTAATTGAAAAAAAATGATGTAAGCTTACTGAATCACCCTGTAAACTGTGCCCAGAGAGACACACACTGTTGACAAGACTCTTTCAGTAAAGATACCATAACATGTTCGGTAAACATGATGGGAGTTACACTTGTAGGAGACCTCATTACAGCTCTTGGCTATGAAATCTTGGTGGAAAATTGGGGTGAGACTGCTGGGTTTTCTGTGAGAAGTATTGAGTTTGCAGATTATTAAGGAGGTGAGAATCAGTAAACAAGTGGGGTTAGCCTGCACAGCACTTTTCAAATTTCATTCTGTCTTTGACACTTATACTGCTGGAGACATTCATTCCCAGATTAAAATAAGGCCAAGAAATCATCGTTTAAAATACAGTTATTATCTTGTTTGGTTTGGTTCGGTTTTGATTTTTCTGTACCAGGTGCCACTCCTACAGCAGTAAAATATTTTAAAAGAGAGGAATTAGACTTAGTAGAGAAAACACTGGCTGCTAGTAAACAGTCTTGGATGTCACCTTCCCAAGCTTTCCCAACACTTAATAGGCCCATGAGATAACAGAAAAATTTTAAACCCAGTGAGTAAGGAAATTAAAATTACTTCCTCTACCATGGGCCAGACCTGAACAACCTAATAAAGAAAGCAAAATGTTTTTTCCTACCTCCACTCCTCAACCTATACATTCTTTTTCTAATCAATTATTAGTTTGCTCCTTGATCATTAATTCAACAAGTATTTACTGAACACCTGAGAGGCACCCATTTAAATTTCTGGAAGTTCTACACAAAGCTGTAAGTAGTGCCTACTGTATTACTCAGGGTGGGAGAGATGCTGTAACAAAGAATGCCAGTATCTCACTGAATTAACATAATAAAGATCAGCCCAGTTACTCACCTGGTGACAGGTAACTGTAATAAGAAATGGGAGAAGTGTGGTCTAACTCTCTTCCCAGGGGATGAATGAAGTGGGTTTGGGAAAGAGCTAGCCAGGCTTGGCCACTTCTGCCTTCAGAAAGCTTACTTTCTCCCACATGTCAGCCCAAAGCATTCGGTGCCATCGTGGACTGACACCCCAGGGCCTGAAATCTTTCAACCTCTGGGCCACTGGGGGCAGGGATAGGAAATGTTAACTTGATTGAGATATAAGATTAATTGTGAAACCGCTCTCTGCTATCATTTTAATCTTATTAAAATAAGTTAGTAAAGTATTTAAATCTTGTTCAGTCTTCTCAACCACTTTGAAATGAGGTCTTATCATCAACACTTTTATAATGACAAACTGAGATTCATGGAGGTTAAAATTCTTCTAGAGTGACTGGGATTCAATCTCAGGGTCCCTGGACCCCCAGTCTAGTGCCCTTTTGCTGCACCGCTGGTCCCCAAACTTGAGCCTTTGGGGCCCCACCCTCACACTTCTTACTGTACTAACATACTTACATTACTGTTTAAAAGATCCACTCATTAAAACTTAGTCTCCAATATCCTATGATAAACCATAATGGAAAAGAATATTTAAATAAAAAGAATATATATATATGTATATATATATATATATATATATATACAACTGAATCACTTTGCTGTACAGCAATAATTACACAACATTGTAAATCAACTATACTTCAATTAAAGAAAAATAGTCTCAGCCAAAGCAATGTTCTCTGTGAGATGAGATGCGGGTACCATATTTTCTAGTACATATTTCATCAGTAGTCAACACCGCACACCTTGGCAATCACTTTATTTCCTTTATCCTCATTATTTGTCATTTAAGACAATAACCTGATAAATAATCCTGAGCAAAGACAAAAAAAAGTGTTGGTGTTTCTATGAATCTTTCTCTCTGGTCTTTGCCTTTTAAAAAAGATATGCTGGGTTCAACCCAGAGGAAAGTGTCTCTAAAATGACATCCTTCAAATTATAACCACCATGAGTTATCATTTTAGAGCCACTGGAATGACTGAAATTAAAAAGACAAATTTAAAATGCAACCACGGATTGAACCAATCATGGATCAAAAATATTTGAAAAAAAATTCCAGAAAGTTCCAAAAAGCAAAACTAGAATTAGCCACAGGCCAGCAACTATTTCAATAGCATTTACATTGTATTTACAACTATTTACATGGCATTTACTCTGTATTATGCATTATAAGTAATCTAGAGATGATTTAAAGTATACAAGAGGATATGCGTAGGTTATATGCAAATACTATGCATTTTCTATAAGGGACTTGAGCATCCATGGATTTTGGTGTCCATGGGGGTCTTGAATCCAACTGCCCTGGATGCTGAGGAATGACTATGTACCTCTGGTTTCACCCTGACTCAATCACTTAGAGACTTGCCTTCCACATCCCCCCAGTCTCATTCTCTGTCCATCCACACTTCTTAATTATATGGAATCTCAATTACCTCAAGAGGAACTTCGTACTGCAATGGGTGTTCCACTTTACAGATAGCTAAGCAGAGGCTTAAACTTGCATTCAGTTGAAATAGTTATAGAATAATTGACTAAATTATCTATGCAGCATGAGAAGATGCTCAACATCACTAATTATTTGAGAAATGCAAATTAAAACTACAATGAGTTATCACCTCACACCAGTCAGAATGGCCATCATCAAAAAGTCTACAAACAATAAATGCTGGAGAGGGTATGGAGAAAAGGGAACCCTCTTATGCTGTTGGTGGGAATGTAAATTGGTGCAGCCACTATGGAAAACAGTATGGAGGTTCCTCGAAAAACTAAAAATAGAACTACCATATGATCCAGCAATCCCACTCCTAGGCATATATCCAGAGAAAACCATAATTTGAAAAGCTACATTCACCCCAATGTTCATTGCAGCACTATTTACAATAGCCAAGACATGGAAGCAACCTAAGTGTCCATCAGCTGAGGAATGGATAAAAAATATGTGGTACATGTATACAGAGGAATACTACTTAGCCTTAAAAAAGAATGAAATAATGCCATTTGCAGCAACATGGATGGACCTAATGATTATCATACTAAGTGAAGTCAGACAGCCAAAGACAAATATTATGATATCACTTATATGTGGAATCTAAAAACATGATACAAATGAACTTATTTACAAAACAGAAACAGATTCACAGACTTCAAAAATAAATTTATGGTTACCAAAGGGGAAAGGTGCAGAGAGGGATAAATTAGGAGTTTGGGATTAACATACACACACTACTCTACATAAAACAGATAACCAACAAGGATCTACTGTATAGCACAGAAAACTCTACTCAACCCTCTGTAATAACCAATATAAGAAAAGAATCTGAAAAAGAATGGATATATGTATGTGCATAATTGAATCACTTTGCTGTATACCTGAAACTAACACAACATTATAAATCAGCTATACTGTAATATAAAATAAAAAGTAAATTAAAGTAAATAAATAAATAATGTGTGCAGGAAGGTATATCCTGCAGGACAGTTGATGTCACTAGATTACAGTTGGAGGCTGAAGACCAAAGTACAGAACACACTTGATCTGGTGTCCAAAGATGGTTCCCAGGGACCCCCACTTTCTAGCCTTCCTGCCCGTGTGTAGTCTACTTGGAGGCTGGACCTGGCCTGGGCCTGTGACTCCCTTCAACTGCTAGGACAGAGAAGGTGACACGGGACAGTTTCGAGGCCTGGCAGCTTGAGCCACAATGTAAGAGGTCCAGCTACTTTTCTGGAGAGACCAGGTGAAGACACCCCATGTAAAGGCCAATGTAAGGAGAGAAAGAGAAGGATCAACCTTCCACTCGGCCCCCAACAGCCGAGCCCAGGCTTGGGTGTCCTTGCCGAGGTGCCCGTCAGACTTGTGAGTGAAGGATTCTGGATGCCCCAGCACCATCCTAACCTGAGCGCAGCTGCCGGGAGATCCCAGTGAGGCCCGCAGAAGAGCATCTAACGAGGCCTGTTTAACAGGAGAAAAAGCATCAAGTGTCAGGTCAGTGCTGGGGAGGCTGAATCTGGCTCCAGTCATTTAAATGTCCACTCTTCAGAGTGCCAGTCCGCAGAACGCAAAAAATAAGGAGACGCCTGTCAGTTTAAGCCACTAAACACTGGAGTGGTTTCTATGTAACCAGAACACAGTGTAAGGCAGAAATTTGGGGGGAAGTTGAGGACTCTCACACCCACACAGTGACTTCTTTCCAGGGCTGGGTTTTCTGTTTTGTTCAATGGAGCAGAGCCTCTGCCGCTTCGTTACACTAAGATACTTAAATGATTTCATGGGAAGGATTTTAGGGCCCTCCTGACTCCCAGGGATTTAAGAGTGTTTGTTTTTGTTGTTGTTGTTGTTTTTCATTTAAACAGGAGCTTCCTTGAGGCCCACTAGAGCCTATAGCAAAGAATGCAGATAAAAGCAGTCTTCTGAGCTGAACTCCCCACACATCTGCCTCTGCCCCCAAAAGCATGGAAACTTGTGCATTTCTCAAAAACACGAGGCTCCCTGAATTAGGCCTTTAGTCCAGTGAAGTGTCTGGAAGAGGAAAATAACGTGGGCTCACACAGGCTCATGAAATCCTAATCATGATATCCCTAACCCTAACCCTGGACTCCTTTTCCTTCTCTTTTTTTTTCAGCTGTGAAGCAGCACCTGCCATGAGCTGTGGTGGTGCCTATTTTCATATTGTCTGACAGTAGCAGTTGGATCAGGCTTGAGCCAGTGTGACTGAGAGGCAGGCTCCCTGCTTCCACAAAGCTGAATTTAATAAGATGAGAACAGCATGCCAAGATGGGGACCTCCCTCCCAATCACTTATCCTGACACCAGCCCCTCAGCGGGGCCGTATTGCCGAGGTAATCTGGGTGAGGCCGACAGAGCATCCTGCTTACAAGTTCAATATAATGGAACAGCAGGGGCCGAAGGGCTGGCAGAAAAGCTTAGCAAACTTAAAGCCTATTACTCTATGCTTGAGGAAAAATGAGTCACAAAATATTACACCCAGAGCAAGACTTGAACCGCCAAAGGCAGCAGCAACACACGCTCGGCCTGGTCCATAATGGTGCATTCAGGATTCTGTGGTCCAGGGTGATGTGGATTTCAATGTCCTGAACCCTAATGGAAATGTATATGCAAATTTCCCCTGAAGCCCATCCCTCCCTACCAAATCTAACAGGCAAGGTGACTGCACACTGCATATGTCAAAGAAAATGATGCCTTTTTAATCTGCCTTTTGTGGCAAGAAGAAGGCAAGAAACTGGACAGAAATCTTTCAGCTGCCTATGTGGCCTTTGTTGTTTTTTTGTGCCTCTTGTGATGTTGAATTTAAAACTAATGGGTGAAATAACAAGCAAATGGTCTCTGAGTTCTGAGTTAATTTGAATATCAACTCTTCAATATAAGTGAGTTCTGACACAAACTCTTCAACATTAGTGAATCAAATCAAACTCTTTGACTTGGAATGGACTTGCCTCATGCCTTCGGTCAATCACTGCTCTAGACCCAACCTAGTCTCCATCTAACTAAAAGACTAAGGTTTTTTGAAAGAATGACAATAGAACTAAGACTTGTGATGTTTTTCTGCTCCCCTAGGCCACCTACTACAGGTTCTTATAACAGTGGCCAGTCCGATCAAGTGAGGTGTATGCATGTCATTCTATAATGTATAATGTCAAATTTCATAGAACGGCAATGCCAAGAGCAAACCCTCAGGTAAATTATGAACTTCGAATGATAATGATGTGTCAATATATGTTCATCAGTAATAGCGGAGGTACGCTGTGGGGGGTGTTAATAGCAGAGGAGGCTGTGCTTGAGTGGGAACAGGGGATATAGGGGAAACCTCTGTATTTTCCCTTTAATTTTCCTATGAACCTAAAACTGTTCTAAAAAAATAAAATCTATTAAAAATTTTTCATAGAACCATACACACACAAAAAAGTCAAATTTACTATATGTAAGTTTTAAACATAAACAGGAAAGAAGGGAAGAAGGAAGGAAGGAAGGAAGGAAGGAAGGAAGGAAGGGAGGGAGGGAGGAAGGGAGGGAGGAAGGAAGGAGGAAGTTAGCTTTGAGATTAAAAGATGAACAATAAGTTGTTTGATCCAGGCAGTACTTGCCCTCTTCTCTGATGGAATCAGCCTCCCAACAGAACCATGAAAATCAAAGATTACAAAACAGCATACGATTTAAAGGGGAGACAATCATTCTTTGATTTAATTGTTTTAAATCATTATCTCTGCAACATTTACAAGTCCTTCCAGGTAGACACTTATTGCCCTCATTGTATAGACAAAGAGCCCATGGAACAAAGGTTGCATGACTAAACTCTGTTGGTAGGTGTTGAATCTGTGAATTGACTCCCGGTCTATGTGGTCCCAAAGTTTAGGTTCTGATCACAAAACACTAACACAAATGTTCAAGGCCAGCTATTGATAACTCAAGAAACTGAGCAATATTGTATCTGGAAAGAATCCTCCAAGGTGGAAAGGGGAGGAGGGGAAATGAAGGAGGAAAGGAGAAGGAGGTAGGAACCAAGGACAGCAATCAAATTACCAGCTTCACTGAATGAGTTGGGAGCTTTGTTTGCTATGTTTTTTTTTAACTTCTAGTAAAGGAGTGGTTAGGTTTATTCCAAAGACTGATGAAAGCACAGATATTAAATTTCTACTTCCACTGGTCCTGCCAAAATGCTGAATAATTAGGACATTTGTTCTGCATTCATTCCAAAGAAAAGCATTTGTTTTCCCAACCAAAGTATGATGGAACACCACTTATTTGCTGTTGCTTCAAGCAAAGCTTCCGGATCCTGGCTATGGACTATTTAATTCCAAATGACATTAATATTAAATGTCAGGTTAAATCCTGACATTTTGGAGACTTGTAATTTTCCTAAAAATTATTTTGTGGACTTTGTGAGCTTTCACCTTTTACCCCTTGATTTGAAAAACAAACAAACATACAAAAAAAAAAAAACCGTTACAGTACTCTTTCTCATTCAGTGAAAGCCATGCCTACAAATGGAGAATCATCTGGTTGGGTGTTAATATCACAGGAAATTCATTATTTTGGAAGAACAGGAATAGCTTTTAAACAAAAATTTAATTAATATGCTTGATCAAACTGAAGCAGTTGCAAGAGGAATTTAAAAGTGATTGGGGGACTTCCCTGGTGGCTCAGTGGTTAAGAACCTGCCTGCCAGTGCAGGGGACACAGGTTCGAGCCCTGGTTCTGGAAGATCCCACATACCACGGAGCAATTAAGCCCGTGTGCCACAACTACTGAGCCCATGCACCTAGAGCCCGTGCTCTGCAACAAGAGAAGCCACCACAATGAGAAGCCCACGCACCTCAGTGAAGAGTAGCCCCCGCTCGCTGCAACTAGAGAAAGCCCGCGCACAGCAAAGACCCAACACAGCCAATAAGAAATAAATAAATAAATAAATAAATAAAAGTGATTGGATTTGTTATAAATCACAGTAATATTCCAGCCACCTCAGGGGAACACTCTCTTTATCTCTGGGCTTTTGAATACACAGGCCTCTGTCTCTCTCTGGAACATTCTGCCAGCTCACCTCCCAGCATCCTATTCTTCAGAGTCATCCTTCAGGTATCACTTTACATGTAACTTCTTCCAGGGATCTTTCTCCCATTCTGCTATCCCACCTTCCAATTCCCAAGAAGGTACTTTTGCTCACAGCACAAAGGACTTTACCTCCATAGAATGCAGCCATCTATGCAATAGAGGCCAGCTTCTTTTCTGAAGCCCACTCACTCATAAGCTCATGAAGACAAGGACCACTTCTGGACAGATGTAGCTGGACACCTAGCCTATATTACATGCTCACAATGGTTGCAGAATGAGTGAATGACACGTCTGTTTATTCCCTGTGAAGCCCAGCCTAGATTAGGAGACAGCACATGGATCAGAAAGGCTGTAATGGAATCCTGATTTACCAGCTCTGTGACAGCTGGCAAATTGCCTAACCGCCATAATCTGTTTCCTCATTTGTGTTATGGGAACATTAATATTTACTTGTCAAGGATGTTATGCCAACAAGTGAGATTTTGTGAGTCGATTGCTTGGCATTTCACCTAGGAAAGAGTAAGCACTCAATAGCTGGTAAGTGGGTTCTGCTACTACTTCTAAACAGAGGCTGCTGAGAGCCATGTTAATATCCATCGTGTATTTACCCAGACCATCACGCCACTCTGAGATGCTGAATATATAAAGCAGTGGCTCTCACGTCTTAGTGTGCAAGCTCAGGTGGACAGCTCACCAGGGCACAGATTGCCGGGCCAGCTCTAATTTCTGATTCAGCCAGTCTAGGGCAGGGTCCAAAAACACATTTCTAACAATTTCCTGGGTGAGCTGATGCTTCTGGCCCTGGGACCACACTTTGAGAACTGACTCTCACGTTCCTCTCCTGCCTTCTCAGCCCAGGCAGCTGCACAATGGAATCACACAAGAAGCTTTCAAAACTCCTGATTCCTGGCTCCTCTACCATGGATTTCTGATTTACAAATAGGTTTAGGGTAAGATCTGACTATTGGGATTTTTTTAAGCTTTCCAGATGATTCTGAGGAGAAAAGGCTGAAGACCAGGGCCCCCAAGCCTTTGCCTCTGGAAGTGTGGTCCTGAGTGTCAGCATCCGCTGCTTGTTAGAAATGCACAGACTTAGGCCCCGCCCTGACCTAACCAAGAAGCATCTACGTTTGTAATGAAGTCCTCAGAGGATTCCTGTGCATATTAAAGTGTGAGAAGCCCTAAAACATGATGTCTCCTGCCCAATTCACATCAGAGGAAGCACCCCCAGGTCTTACCTTGGCCCCACTTGAGCGAGGAATGTACCAACTCTGCCCTTTCCCCAAAGAGAGGGGTCCTTACCTCCTACTCTGCAGGCACGACCCCGAGGAGTCTGCTCTCTGTGGCCCATCCCTCTCCCCTCTCTGTCTCCACAGATTCAGTCTCATCTGCAGACACAGCCTTTGCTGCACCTACGATCAAGGCCAAGTCTTCCTACTAGGCTTTCAATGAAGACAGGAAGCAGGATCGATGTCTCAGAGGGATTCAGAAAAATAAAACTTTTCTTTAAAAAAAATAAGTTAACACCTGTCTTCTCCCCAAATTATCCTAACACACAAATGTGTTGAGATGGTATTAAAATAGAATCTTTATCCACTACAGGCTGGAAAGTGAAAAGTAACATGGAAGAGATGTCTAATGATTTAGAAAAAGAAAAAGATCCAACTGCATTAGTGAAGAAATTATGAGGCGTCTACACCCAGAGAGACCTGGAAGTGCTAATTGAATGCCCTCATGCCATTATCAGCAAAGCCCCTCCAGAGCAAGCAGCACAAGCACATCTGAGCAGAAACCTGAGCTAGCAGCAAAAAGAACCGTCCTGATGGCCTAAGGAGGGTTCTGTGTGCATGAGTCAGCTATCCAGGGTCCTTGCATAGGTGGGTTCATCAGGAATCCTCCATAGACAAGAGGAAGATCTCCTCTGGTTGAGTGTGCCATGCCAGGTTGAAACCCAGAGAGAAGACAAGTTTGGCTTTTAGACCTAATATAGCTATTTTTACATAACAGCTATATTAAGAATATGCACATACACACATGCACTCAGATACGCATACACACACACTCCAAACCACAACTCTTGCTACTGGAAATGTGTTCCATGGACCGGCAGCATAGCATCGTCTGGCCCCAGCCCCACACCTACTATTTAAAAGTGTGCGTTCCTTTTTATTATTTTTTAAATTGAAGTACAATCGATTTACAATGTTGTGTTAATTTCTGCTGTACAGCAAAATGACCCAGTTGTACATGTATATACATTCTTTTTTATATTCTTTTCCATTATGGTTTATCATAGGATATTGAATATAGTTCCCTGTGGTATATTTTAACAAGAACTCCAGGTCATCTGTATGCACATTACAGTTTGAGAAGAATTGCTCTAAACCAGTGGCTCACAATTTTGGCTGCAAACTGGAGTCACTTGAAGATTTCAATGTGCAGGCAATTTTAGGAACCAGGGATCTAAAATAAAACATAAAAATATGCCCCTTCTTTTCCCCTCAGATTGAGCCCTTTGACTAGTTTAAAAACAGGACATTGACGTGTAAGACAAACACTTTAAGACAGCTATCGGAAGACCTGGCTTATAACTCTTTTAAAGACTAATCTTATTCTGTTCTGGTAATGAATTATCTCTCTAGCTATATGCTCCCTGAGACCAGGGGCCAAACTTATTCTGTATTACATTACACTTCAGGCCAACCAACCAAAGGGCTTGGGCTGGGGTAAGTGCTGAACTAATGTGTGTAAATGAATGACAAATTAATGATAATAAATGAAAGATCAAATTCTGGCTTCTCTGTGGTATTCATTCTTTTCTTTGTACATTTCAATTGTTGAAGGCATTATTAGGATTATATCTCCCCATCAAGACTACAAGAAGGAACATGTTTAAAGTTTTCTACTCCTCTTTCCATCCAAATATGTAACATATTAATGAACACAGAGGATATATTCAGTACTGGTAAATTTCATTGAATAACCTCAAGTTTTTACGTAACTTAGAGATATAACTTTTCATGAGGAACAGTTGAATCTGTGTCATCATGAACTATGCTTTACTGGGAATTTACTGTATTTTACATGAGAAATCTAGATTAATGGGCCAAAATAATCTTCAGAAAAAAAGAACAAAGCTGGGGGTTTCAAGTTCTCTGACTTCAGACTATACTACAAAGCTATGGTAGTCAAAACAGTATGGTTCTGGCACAAAAACAGACACATAGATCAATGGAACAAGATAGAGAGCCCAGAAATAAACCCACCCACTCACATGTGGTCAATTAATATTCAACAAAGGAGGCAAGAATATACGTGGAGAAAAGACAGTCTCTTCAATAAGTGGTGCTGGGAAACCTGGACAGCTACATGTAAAACAATGAGATTAGAACATTCTCTAACACCATATACAAAAATAAACTCAAAATGGATTAAAGACCTAAATGTAAGAACTGAAACCATAAAACTCATAGAAGAGAACATACACAGAAGACTCTTTGACATAAATCATAGCAATATATATATTGTTTGGCTCTATCTCCTAAGGCAAAGAAAACAAGAGCAAAAATAAACAAATGGGACCTAACTAGACTTAAAAGCTTTTGCACAGGGCTTCCCTGGTGGTGCAGTGGTTGAGAGTCCGCCTGCCAATGCAGGGGACACGGGTTCGTGCCCCGGTCCGGGAAGATCCCACATGCCACGGAGCAGCTGGGCCCATGAGCCATGGCTGCTGGGCCTGCACGTCCGGAGCCTGTGCTCTGCAGTGGGAGAGGCCACAATAGTGAGAGGCCCACGTTCTGCAAAAAAAAAAAAAAAAAAAAGCTTTTGCACAGCAAAGGAAACCATCAACAAGATGAGAAGACAAGCTACTGAATGGGAGAAAATATTTGCAAATGATATGACTATAAGGGGTTAATATCTAAGATATATAAACAGCTCATACAACTCAATATCAACAACAGAAAAAAAATTTTTTAAATGGGCAGAAGACCTGAATAGACTTTTTTCCAAAGAAGACATAAAGATGGCCAACAGGCACATGAAAAGATGCTCAACATTGCTAATAATCAGGGAAATGCATATCAAAACCACAATGAGATATTGCCTCACACCTATCAGAATGGCTATCATAAAAATGTCTACAAATAACAAATGTTGGAGAGGATATGGAGAAAGGGGAACAACTGTACACTGTTGGTGGGAAAGTAAATTGTTGCAGTCACTATGCAAAACAGTATGGAGGTTCTTCAAAAAACTAAAAATAGAACTACCACATGATCCAGCAACTCCACACCTGGGTATATATTCAAAGAAAACAAAAACACTAATTTGAAAAAATACATGCATCCTAATGTCCATAGCAGCACTATTTACAATAGCCAAGATATGGAAGCAACATAAGTGTCCATCTATAGATGAATGGAGAAAGAAGATGATATATTTATACACACATAATGGAATATTACTCAGCCATAAAAAGGATGAAATTCTGCCATTTGCAACAACGTAGATGGACCTAGAGGTTATTATGCTCAGTGAAATGTCAGACAAAGACAAATATTCTATGTTATATGTGGAATCTAAAAAACAAAACAAACAAATGTATATAACAAAACAGAAACAGACTCACAGATAGAACAACCTAGTAGTTACCAGTTGGGAGAGGAAAGAGGGGAAAGGCAAGGTAAGAATAGGTGATTAAGAAGTACAAACTACTGTGTATAAAATAAATAAGCAACAAGGATATATTGTACAGCACAGGGAAATATAGCCATTATTTTGTAATAACTTTAAATGGAGTATAATCTATAAAAATATTGAATCACTGTGTTGTACACCTAAAAATAACATTGTAAATCAACTATACATCAATGAAAGAAAGAAAGAAAGAAAGAAAGAAAGAAAGAAAGAAAGAAAGAAAGAAAGAAAAAGAAAGAAAGAAAGAGAAAGAAAGAGAGAGAGAAAGAAAGAGAGAAAGAAAGAAATCTTGATTACTGTGAATTCAGCAAGCAAGGAAAAATAAAAGCTAATGTCAGGAATAAATTTCCTTAAACCTAAGTATCTCTAAGTTATGGTCTAGGTTTAGAATATATTCAACAGAATATGCCACACTTTACTTTCTATAAATCTGTCCAATGACTATCAGTGTTTAGAATGATTATACTAGACAAGGGGTCAGAAGATTTTTTCTGTAAAGGACCAGATGATAAATATTTTTGTCTTTACATGCCATTAAGTCTCTGTAGGAACCACTTAACTCTTAAGTTGTAGTGCAAGAAACAGTCACAGACCATGAGTAAGCAAATGGTTGTACTTGTGATCTAATAAAACTCTATTTATAAAAATAGGTGAATTTGGCTCTGGGGCTGTAGTTTTCCACTCCTACAATACAAGACTGTAAGAAATTTACTATTTAAAAGTAAAATGGGATAAACTGTATTTACAAAGGCAAAATAAGTTCATTTTGGAAAAAATAGGATACAAATAACTGCACAAAAATGCATATACACATACTTAGATAATATTTTCACATAGAAAGGTGACTGCTTGACCAAAATTTTTAGAGGCAGTGTTGGTGAGGGGAGGCAGCAGGAAGATGCTCTGTTAACTTGTAAGTTAATAGAATATGTAATTAACCAGGGCGTGATATTCCTCAAATAGTCAAGTTATTCACAATTATCTTTTAAAGCTTGTAGCATCCAGGATAATTTTTTTTTCATGGGAAGAACTATGTGAAGTCTTGAGCAGGTGAACCAGGACCAGAACCCACTTTAGTTTTCCAGAGGAATTAGGGAAATGGGAAAGCCAGCCAGGGGACGATGGAAACATAGACAATCAAAATAATATCTATTCTACAATAAGGGCTCTTTGCCTTTTGATGTATGAAGTGGTGTAAGATCATTTCAAGGTTGAGTTGGTGTCCTAAGTGGACAGGCAAAGAGCATCACCTTCCTGGTCCTTTCAGGATTCTTTCCCTCAGATGAACGGAAGCCATAACAACTAGCTCAGGAGGAAACTCAGCCGAGCCTAGGATCCCTTGACAAGTTCTAACTCACTGGTCTTCACCACCCATGCCCAAATAAGAATGTGCCCACATATGAATACGTTTCTCTAGCAAATCAAATACATTTAAATATTGGCTTTGTCTAAGGCAGATGGTCCTCTAAGTTTGATCTGGTTTGATAATTTTAGAAGATATAGATTTAAGCTTGGTGAGAATTGATAATTAGAGTGAACTCTGGGGTAAATATTATGGATTTGAAAAAGAAATTTAGTTTTGCTCTGCATTCAGCAACCTAGTGTGATGTTTTGTTGTTGTTGTGGTGGTGGTGGTGGCGGCAGTGGCTTTCTTTGGGGTTTGGCTTAAGACTCGGTTATTAAGTTCTTTGCCAGCTCCTACCTTCTCCCCCATCCTAGAAGTATCCCTCCTCCAACGCAGTAGGTGTTTAATTGATGCTTGCTAATTAACTAGAAAGGAGCATCTCCCAATTCAATGTTGAGAAAACTGGATTGGCACATTTCAGCCTGAGAGTTGTACTTTGTTTTAGAAGAGATGAAATATCTCTAAGTCTCTTAGGTTTAAGCCTCTCTTAGGACCCTGGGCTTGTGTACAGTATGCTAAAGCTCCCCTTCCGTGGCACTGTATGGAAATTGGTCATCAGGGTACTTCTGTAGAGGGTCATTTACAAAACAGGGTGGTGTGAACACATGTTCTGATTTAACTGAGATAAATTCACTAAGTTTGTGCTGCCAGGGTAAGCCTGCTATCCCAACAAAATTATTATGTCCAGTGCCAGACTGCACAACCAATTATATGAATTATATAGTCACTCTAATGAGAGCTGACCCTAATTGACCACTGACGTCAGCTAGGCACTCTAAGAACTTCAATGCAAATTATTTCAGTAAATCCTCACAACATCCCTCAGAGATTCTACCATTATTATTTTCACTTTACAGATGAGAAAACTTGAGGATAAGAGAGCTGAAGTTACATAGATAGTACAGAGCAAAACCTAGATGTTCACCCATGAGAATGATTCTAAAAGTCAGAATGCTTGACCACAAACATCACAGTAGAGCAAGGTGCCAGGGAACTGTCCTATTCTGGATGGGAAAACTGTATTTGGAAAAAGATAAGAGACAAAGATAAAAAGAAAGGTGGAAGCTGCATGAAGATAATTTTAAAAGCAACATTAAAAGTTTCTACATCTTTTTCTTCCTTAGCTGGCTTAGTCTACACTATGACATGAGGTTAAAATGTACATTTCTACAGGAGGTTGTGTGTGTGTGTGTGTATGTGTATATATATATATATATATATATACACATACACACATCCAGAACTGTGGCTGGAGAAAAAGTCACAAAAAACTCTAACAAGAGACGAGGTGGCATTTGCCACAACGTCTATAATGAGGGTTAGAGTATGTTCCAATCTTCACTTGTTGTCGATTAAATACTGTCCTTTAACTATTTTAGTGCCTCTTTCCCCTTTCAATCCCAAAGATTCCCCAGCTTGGACAACAAATTGTATGGCAGTCTTATCTATAATAAAATATTCATATAAATTCATTTCTGTTTACGGACTTTCAATGTTTAACTGATATCGTAATGTATATCTTTTCATATCTCTTGGGATATTTCATTTAGAGGGTGACAAATTTGGTGTTTTATTTAAACATTTATTGAAAGCACTAAACCAAGCCCTGGAAGGTGGGAGTGAATCCACGGAAGAAAACGGCAGCCTGTAAACTAGAGAAAATTATGAGACTGTTGTAATAAAGTCTTATACCGGGGGTAGGTAAAGCTATTTCTGGAAAGGAGGCTTTTTCAATAAGGGAGATTTATTCTTGATATGAAATAAATACACAAATTTGCTGGTCTGTGTAGCAAAGGAATATTCCAGGAGTGTATAAGCCGTCTGCAAATTAAAGGCTAATGGAGGAAGAGTAAAGGACCAGCTCCTTCTGCCTCCAAGCTCAGGTAACGAGGACAGAGAGGGAGAAACATGGGAATTCTTATCTCACCTTATCTGGTGAGATAAGTTCTCTTCTTTGGAATTTTGGGTACCTTACTAACCACCACTGCCGTTGCCACCACCACAGGACTCCCTGGGAGCTGGGGCCAAATGGATGTAAAGAAAGAATAAAAACAGGGATTTTCCTCCCTCTCAGACCCCAAGGTCTCTGTTTCTCCTTCTTCAGACCAAAATTCAAGGACTTTTCCTGGAGCTCTGACTGTAACACCTGGTGCATGCTTCCAGGTTTCCTGCTACCTTTGGGTCTAGAGCAGGAGATGACCGGTGGGAAAAACGGTACATTCAGCACGGGTTCAGTGGTACTTAGAGTTCTGGTTTCCTCCCCCATCTGCCTGCCACCATTTACTGTTCAGGCTCCTCAGAGAGTTTAAGATCCAGGATGTTTCTCTGCATTCATTGAAAGAGACAGGATGGAGTATACTTAGTCTCTCTGGAGTAGACCTGGGCCCAGAAAGAACATCTTAATCTCTGTAAAGAGACCAGCTTAATGACTAAAAGTGTGCAGAAAACTTCTTACCTTAAGTCTGAAAAAGTCATGAGACCTGTTAGATTTCACCCAAGGACTGAGGAAGAGAAGAATAAAGCTGTTTTATGAATGGTCTTTCAACCTTCTGGTTACATACGGTTAAATCTTCATGAAGAATATTTACAGGTATTTCACCTTCAGTAATCCATTCTACAGAGCTGGCAGGAAGAAAAGGACAATCTGAAAGCACTTGAAATGCTTCATTATTTTTCAGAGTAGAGTACGAAAGAAAAACCTCCAGCTTCTAACGCTGGCTGTCCGCTTCACTGAATCACCAAACTACAGGGAAGTCTTGAATCACGGCTTCAGATTGAGACAAGGTGGGAACTTCATCATGCCTATGTTATTGTGGGGGATGGATTCAAAAATAAAAGACCTAAGTTTCAGCTGGTCCCAAACTATGGAGAATTTTACTCACACAAAGCCCCCATTTGCCAATGCAACTCTGGTAATTGGACACTTAATTACCCTATTTGCACACATATATAAGGGGTGTGCCTGCAAGAAATCAGAGCCCACTCTTAACACTTTGCCCCCAAGCAATGAAACCACATGCTTTTGTCAACAACTAAATTGATTAGAATCGTGTTTATTTCTGCTCGTGTTAGTCCACACGTATTTTCACTGGAGCCTGATGTCTATTGAGTTAAAAGCTTAGTGAAAAAACCTATGTTATGCAGAAAACCTAGAGAGTAATTGCCAACTATGTGCCAAGAATCTTTTCATTTTATAGAGAATGCAAGGTCTGAATCAAAAGAAATACTCTTTGCAACCTCATATGCTCAGGCAGACTCAGCAGCCTTATAGTCATAATAAAGACAGAAGGGCCTTTTAAAAGAATATTTTAAGCAAAATTTCCAGCGTGGATTATTCTCTAGGGTAAATGGCTCGGGCATTGAATTTTCCCATTTCCCTGGGGCAGGTAAAGGAGTGAATTTTCTCTAAATATCTTCTAGCTGGACAGTGTCCTAACAATGTCCTTGGGGAAATGTTCTCTGATTTAGAAGCATGTATTGTGTGTTGGGCCATCTGGGCTGCCTCCCCATGAATAAAATCACCAAGATGTGGCTGTTTCTTGATCTCTGATTACATATAGACCTGGGTTCCAGCTGTGGCTCTTACTTACACTAGTCATATACTACTGGGGACAGATTCAGTTCCTTATAATTTTTGAATAATGGTGAAGAGAAATGAGAAAGCTTGCCATGGGAGTCCGTTTAAGGTGTCAAAAGTGAGGGGGCAATGAATGTTCACAGCAGCCTTACTTACAATAGCCAAGATATGGAAGCAACTCAAGTGCCCATCAACAGATGAATGGATAAAAAAGATGTGATGTATATATACAATGGAATATTACTCAGCCATAAAAAAGGAAATACTGCCATTTGCAGCATTTGGGCCTAGAGAATATTATGCTTAGTGAGATAAGTCAGACAGAGAAAGACGAGTACTGTGTGATATCACTTATATGGAGAATCTAAAAATAATACAAATGAATGTATATGCAAAACAGAAACAGACTCACATAGAGAAAATTAACTTGTGGTTACCAAAGGGAAAGGGAGGGGGAGGTGCAAATTAGGGATAGGAATTAACAGATACAAACCACTATACATAAAATGGGCAACAAGGATTTACTGTATAGCACAGGGAATTATAGCCATTATCTTATAATAACTCATGGTAGAATATAACTGGAAAAAATACTGAATTACTATGCTATACACCTGAAACTAATGTAACATTGTAAATCCACTATACTTCAATTAAATAAAAGGCAAGGAGGGACAAGCAGGAAGAAATGATCAGTAGATTTGGTAGTTTGAACGTCGAGAGTATGCTATCTTTGTTTTGGTCACCAGACATTCAGTAAATACTTGTTAAGTGACTTAACTGTCAGCACCATTTATTGAGCCTACTTTGTACAGAGAGCACTACATGAGGAGTCAGAAGTAACCAGAAAAAGAAAACGGAAGCCTGCCTACAAGACTATTGATGAGTATTCCTTGAAGAGTAAAAACTCACCAAGGTGAAACAATATTGAACCAGACCAAGTTGAAAGACTCAAGGTGAGGATGAGGGGTCAAGATGACCTTTGAATTCTTATATAGCAATATGATGCCTACTGGTATTCCATAGAGGGATTCCCCTCCTGGCCTGGGCCCCGAAGGCACAAGCTGTGGAATGGCTGGAGCTGGCTGGCCACCACCACTGCTGTGATGTCCTTAGGTTCAGCAGATTTCAACCAATGCAGAGGAGCTTGCACCAGGGTCTGTCCCATCTTAGCGCAGTGAGAACAGAGGACCTGGAGTCAGGCCAGGTGGGATGTTTAACTTCATCACTTCTTTGGTCTCTGGATTGTGGGACATCTGGTCACTCTTGCTTGGGCTTGGATTTCTTCTGTTACCACTCATATAGAATAGCTAGCTAGCTAGCTAGCTATCATCTCTTTCTCTCTCTATGTATATTTATATATCATATATAGCTACATCATATCTCTCTCCATCTCTATCATCTCTCTATATATCATATATATCTATATTTATATATATCATATCTCTAGCTATCTATCATCTGTCACCTATCTATCTTTCATCTATCTGTATCTCAGATATGAGAGGAAATATTTATATTCTCCTTTCATATCTAAAACAATACAAATATATCACTACTCAGAAAACTATGCTTCTTTTATCCAAGTCTAATTTTTTTAAAAAAACTGTTCTTCTAATAGGAAGAGTTATGCATGACAATTGGTAGATTGAGAGCAGAAGCAGAAGGACAGGCTCTGTCAGTCATGTTCACCACCCCTTGCTCAAGTGCCATAGACTCTTGCTTTCCTTTCTTAGTTGTAGTAGATTTTCTTGAGTAAATGTTTCCTAATTTGCTGAATGACCTAAGTACAATTTCCACAGTAAATTGTTGCTTCCTTTTTAAATATGTTTGTTATGTTTACTTCTCTGAGGAATGAGCCCACAGAGGTCCTCACACTGCAATTCCAGAAGTGGAATCCACAATGGGGATTTTAACCTATAGTTTGGTGGAAAGAAAGAGGACGGAGCTATATCTCACATAACACAACAAATTTTTCTTAAAAGCCTCTTGAAGATCTTTCTTGTTCTCAACAGTTTTCCATTCCTAGTGTTGTCTGCCAGGGTCCCCTTTCTTCTTCTTTCTCTGTGTCTTGTCTCACTGCAGCCTCCTTTGCCACCTCCCCTCATCTCTGTGGCCTCTCCCACTGCGTCCCCCACCCCCCGTCTGATCAGCATCTTTGTCTTATGTTAAGTGGATGCAGCCTTCTCTATGCTTTCCCTTTCTTGACACATCCAACATCCCAGGCAGTAAAACAAAGACTCTATTTGGTACATAACCTCCTTGGTAGCCTTAAGAATGGGAAGAGGGAAAAGGCAATGTAACATTTTTTCCAATCATGCTACTTTATATTTAACTTGAGGTCTTTCGATTTCATAAATGCCATTTTCATTAGTTATGGTTGATAGGATATCATAACCAAGGAGATTGTTAATACCTGGAAGGAACTGGTAAATGAGGCTTACGTTTTCCCAGTCAGCATCCATTTAAACAAATAAACATTTATTGAGGGCTTTAAACCCAAGTGTCATCCTAGATGAGCAGCAGAAACAGTACCTGGAAACTTGTTAGAAATTCAAAATTGTGGGCCTCATCCCAGACCTAAGGAAGCCGAAAACTTCACTATTAAAATCTGAATTTTAACATGCCCTTCCAGTGATTCTAATGCTTGCTAAAGTTTGAGAGTCACTGCTTTACTCCATGAAGAGGGATCATGATAAAAGCTTAGGAATGCAGCCTTGAGCACGACTCAGCTCCTTTAGAAATACTCATGGTCTGTCAGGCAAGATAAGCATGTACACAGACAATTAAAATATGGTGTAATATATGCCATGTTAGAATTACATACAAGGTACAGAATTGCAGAGAGAAAAGAAAGTTAACTTTGTCAGTGAGGGAATTGCTGAGAAGATTTTACCACTGACTAGGCTATACTTAGGACTTAGTTACCTCTCTCAGCCTTAATTTCCCCATCTGTAGGTTGGAAATAATAACACCTATTCTGATGAGTTATACCGATTAAATAAAATCATGGAAAGTGAAAGTGTCCAGCATAGACTCCTTGCTCAATTAGTGGTAGTTTACCCTTAGCCCTTCTTATCCAAACTTCCTCAGTACACAGAAGATTAAATGAATATGTAATAATATTTCAGAATGTGGAATCCCAAGCTTTACAGAAATAACCATTTTCTCCCCAAATCTATCTTACTGGCTGATAACGAATACCAATTATAATTTAACTCCTCATTTCTGCTTTCCAGATTCATTGGCTATCAGGAAAGTTCCAGGATAGATTTTGTTCAACATTGACAGTTGTTCAGATTGACAGTCAAATTTTCCTGGGAAAACAAAGCTTTACCATTAGCAGTCACTGCCGTGTTCCACCTCCAGCACTTATCAAAATTGTATCTGCCCACAAAACGAAAAAATACAATGCTAATCATTTACTGAACAATTACTGAGTACCTACTATGTTCCAGGGCAAGAAAGATGCTGGACATAAGGGAATAGAAAAGACAAACCTCGCTCTATCCTCATGAAGCTTATATTGCAACAGAGACTGGGGGTCAGGCTATTTTAGAATTACAAAACTGAACTGCTTACAAAACTGAAATTTTTCTCAGGAATAGAGATCAAACTTGTGTTTGTGTGGTGGTATCCTCCCAGTCCTAAACAACATAATTGTAAGCAACATAATTGCTTGTAAGATATATGGGGACTGGCCCACAGCATTTGAAAAGTAAAGTATTTTTACTTCAATTGAGGTCTCAAATTTTCTTAAGATTCACAGACGAGTAACATGTACTCTGTCTCTCCAGGAGATTTGTAGTCAGTGGGTAGACAGGCAAATAACACACAAAACATGCCTAGCAGTGCCTGGCACAAAGTAAAATGTTCAATAATGGAGACAAATGTTAGTATTACTGCTTACTTAGTACAGAAAGGTGCTTGAGGAATCCATTGTCAGGCCTGCTGGGTGCTCAGGCCACGTGGGATACCACCAAACATTGTCCCGGGCCCAAAGGAAACAAGATTCCTCTAGATATGGGTTCGGTGGGACCTTGGGGCAAAGATAAAACTACCTGCCTTCAAGGTGGTTGTGCTGATGGAAAGTAGTCAGGATAGAGGACTCAGACACAGACCAATTGGATTTTAGTTCCACTCTAGTCAGCAGTGAGTCTACTAGTTCTACCACCATTAAGACTTTAACTGCTCTGAGCCTCTGTTTCCTTTTATTTGTAAAATTAGAGTAAAAATTCCTTCCACCCAGAGCTGTTGTGAGCATTAAGTGCAAAAATGGATTTTAAAGTAGTGAAAAACTATGGTATGCAAATGTGAGGGTTATTGTTGTCATCCTGCAGGAGAAATGCTGAGATCCTTTTATAGCCATTGGGCCATCTCCCAAGACCTGGACTCCGCCTGCTCACGGAATGGACAGGAGTTTCCTCATTGAATGTGCCTTCCCTTCTTCCTCAGTCCCCAACTGAAACAGGCTGGGACCTGGGACCCTTTGCTGCAGTGCTGCAATGTTTGCACCTGAACACACCTGTCCTCCAGCAACAAAATACAAAGAAACTATAAAGGACTAAAAATAATTGCGTGCATGCACAGTTGGGGCAAATTATGGACAAAAGATACAAAAAGACCAAAAAAAAACCCTCCAGCTGCCACTCCTGAAGAGCCAGGAGCAAAAGCAGGGTACTGCACATGCCCCCCTGCACACAACACCACCAAGGGGGTGGGAAGACCACCTAAGCCACACCTCGGCCCAACCCCTGGACACACCCCTACCCTCACCCCATGTAAGGAACCTGCTCGCCACCCTCCTCTCAGGGAGCGAGCAAGGGAACTTGTTGTTTGTTCTCACTCCCCCGTCCTGCAGCAGGGACCCCAATAAAGCCTTTCCTGAATTTCTTGTCTGGCCTCTGATCAATTTCTTTTGCTTAAGGAAGCCAAGAGCCCTGGTAGGTATCACAACCAAGGTAATGCCAACATTGATTATGTGGCTGAATGGAGTCTAAATGCAGTGCATTTTCCCCATTTGGAAACTTGAGCCTGAGCGTGGCTAGCTCTGTACTCACCCCACACTCCCCAGTTCCCAGCCCCTCCACCCCCTCACCCATTTGGTTTATCCTTCTGTGTTAAAGTCACACCCCACCAAATTATCTGCTCCCTAAAGAGTCCCTTTCTGTTACTCTTACCTTTTTATCTCCCAGGGTGCATAGCAGACTGACTTACATTGAATTCGTGCTCAATATTACTTTTAACAAAGAAAAAGAAAACTTTGTTTTAGCTGTTGATGTAAGGTTATTTCCAACATTCTTTGGTGCAAGTTTCCCATGCTTTCTGGGCTTTCCCAACTAGTATCCAACATTATCCAGAGAGATAATTCATTGGTTCTAATAATATTTGTTGAGTCCAGACTGCATAAATGTTGGAAACACAGGTTAAGCAAAGAGTTGTTTCTGTTGTCATAGAGCTTAAGGGCTGTTTGCTATTAATTGTAAATGAGGACACTGTAAATTACAAATGAAGACCAAAAAACTCTGAAGTTTTGGCATTCCATGGGCACACACAAGTACAGCTCTGCATATGGCCAGGATCCATTCCGGTCAGTGTTTAGGCCATAATTTTTAGAAATGAATTTTTAATATCACTTCTGACCAAATATAGACTCTTTAATTCAAAATATCTACTGCAAAATAGATAAAAACAACACCACTCCTGAAGTCACCTGCAAAGAGAGTGTTTTTAGTATTTTGATTTCTATTATTAGATATAAGCTAAATGGGCCGTGTCAGCCATTTCTGACCACAAGCCGCAGTGCAGATGCAGACCCATGTCCACTGTAAATGCACCCACACAGAAAACCTCCTTGGCAGGGACAAAGCCCCAGGCTCTACTGCCTGGTCTAAGAGTCTCACTCTGTTTCCTGAGGTATGTACTTCGCAAACTAGCCTCAAGAAATACGTTTCAAAGAGAGCTCCCAGACCAAAACTGAAGAAAAGCTTCATACGTCAGAGAGCACAAAAAGTCCTGAGAAGTCCTGCAATTAAAAAAAAAAAAAAAAAAACCGATTCGGTGTGTAACCCAGGCCTCCCCACATTCATTTCACTATAGGGCCATTTTCCCAAAAGACATGTATAAATATCCTGAAAAAATAATATTCCAGGAAAGATATTTTTGGAATGCTCTAGTTTAACTTATTCAGATCCTACTCTGATAGATGGTTTTTTTGCTTTGCTTTTTTGATTGTCATCATAAGAACTTTTTAAATGTATAGAGTTGTCCTAAGTCCATTCTGAACAATTACATCATCTGCTGAGTGGACAACCAAAATTCTATTTTGTCATTTAATAGAGAAAGCAATGCAGATGAGAGGTAACAGTGGCTCTTTACCATCTGAAGAGCCACAGAATGACTACCTGGGCGTGTATGAGGCCTGCAAAGGACTCAGCCCGCAAGCTGACACACAATTCATTGTTCTACCTTCATTTCATATTTATTTTCCCGGTGTTTGTCTTTGCTTTGGCAACCTTAGTTAAATTTCTAATTTTCCAAGATTGCCTGCAGTGAAGTTCTATCCCCGGAGATTGGTTTTTATTAGTCTCTTAAGCAAGTTATACAATTCAAATCACCTCTCTTAGTCCACCCATCTGCTTGTTTTTGCTTTTCTTCCTCTCTGCTGGATTCGGTGTAGAAATCCTCCAGGCCTCCTCTCGCCCCTCCCTGTCCACTACCCTAAACTCTCCCCCACCGTTCTGTCTATCCTCTCTGTCAGGGACCAGGGGCCCCTTCTGTTCAGATGGCTCCGGGCCCACCTGTACCGGCCCCATCTGTCAGCAACGCAGCCCCAGCATCCCGCAAACCTGGTGGAGGAAATTCTCCTCTGAAGAATTGACGTCACTAGGTGTTCTCCTGAGAGTTGTGCCCTGAAAATTTAGCTACATTGAGGAAGAATAAAGGGCATTTCAGTGTGGAGTAGAGGCGTTCACCACGCTGGCATTGATAAAATGCTTCTCCCACACAGCATGCATTTCACCGTTAGCAACATCACCCAGAAAAAATAAAGGAAAGGAGGAATTGAAAAAGGTAAGATCTTCAGGCTAACTAGAAATGGTAAAATGTTTATATCTTAATGCATAAGAAGATCCAGTGGATAAAATCTATATTCTAAACCTAGCCTGAGCAAACATATTAGCAAGGTTATCCCCTCTTGTCTTCCAATTCAAGCAGTGCAGCAATCTTTTTTGGAAGACATCATTTCATTTTAGTTCCTTGGCCCTATTTGTAAAGATGTCAAGGACTCATAACCCAGAGGAAGCATTTCCTTGAAAGGAAAATCTATTTCTAATATTTAAAATCTCCAGTCTCCTATAAAATATATATAGTGGAAAAAAAAAAAGGTCTACAATTGAAGACTACAGTGAGGCTTGGCTACTTTTTCTTGCCTGAAATTTGATTCACATTCAACTCAGATATATGTGTTGATTTAGAGCCTGAAGTGCCAAGAGGAGAACAGAATGGGCGCAGCCAGCCACTGTGGAGTGCATTTTGTGCCAGGACTGAACAAGCTCTAAAATATGTTGATGGCCCCTGAAATTCATACGTTAGAGCTCCTGATGTCCACGCGGCCTCTAGTTCTGATGTTGCCTTGCCTGCTGCCTGAGCGCAAAGCACTGCAGCGACCCTGTTTATCTGGCCCCCGCACAACGTTGTCAAGACACATTTCCATTTTCCAAGTGACTGCTGCCACTGGGCCACAGTCTGTGCTCATTTCTCGAGTAGCTAAACCCTTTGACACTGTGGTTTTTAATTAAAATTACATTAAAGTTAATCAACCAGAAAGAGGCCGCTGTAGAAGGCAGGTTTGATTGCAACCTGTGAAGGGCACAGAGGCTGCCAACTTGCTAAAGATGTGCCTGCAGATGCCAATCTGCCGGCGTGAGCCCCACAGTTACAGAGCCGCTGCCGAGGGGTCAGGTCTGCTGGCGTTTTCCCTGGGACTGTCAAACAGCCCTGCGACAGCAGCAGCTCGGCAAAGAGTGAAAAAGCAGACAAGCCTCTGCAAAGTGCACCATCCCCACACCTCTGCTGCTGCCCCGACCACTGATGTGAAACTCACATCCCAATTGTTTCATTTCCAGACATAGCTGGGCTCCACAAGGAGCCATAGGTTTGTTGTCTGGGGAGGCTCCTCAACATTCCGTCTTCTACAGGCTGGGTTTCTGGCATATGGGGCTGTGTTTGGTTTGCTCTGTTTTGAAAGGGACAGAGGAGATACTTGAATGCTCCAGGATGCCTTGTTTCTCTCCAGGTTCTTTGCAAAAGGGCTTCATTGGAAAATGACAACCCAGCATTACCTTAATAAGCTGAACCAAGAGACTACGAAATAAAACTTCACATCTAGGATTTGTTATTTCACACCTACTGAATGTGGCAGTGGTGTTGAGCTGCAAATTTAAATTTTATTTTTGTTCCATTCTTCTAGGATTAATTTACATCATATACCCAGGCCTTACCAAAGTACCTGACACTTGGTAAGAGTTTGGTTAGTTTTCAATAAATGAATGAATGAGTGAAGAAAAGAGTGCATTGTTTATCACAATTACCTACGCTTTTTTCTAAAGCTATAAAACCGACATTAGTACAAAAAGCCAGGTATCATTTTATCTTGAGTGCCCACTCTGATCTCTTGAAAATTGCTGCCTAAGTCACTGTGTTGAGAAAGATTCTGAGGCAGTATCCTGGTAATCGAGTGGAGAGTGAGCTCAGTCAAAGCTCTGAACAAGATATCCTTGTTCTAAGGCATGGGGAGCAATATCAAGATTATGTCAGAATTCTGTGGTTGCTTCGAAGTAAACTGACAAAGCCTCTTGGGATGATTTACAAGGAAAGAATGAACTTCAAAGAGGAAAAGTAACTAACTTTACTGAGCCTCAAGCTCTCATCAAAAGCTGGCAAAAAAATTTATGTTATAGATCCCTGAGTGGACTCCTGAGTCCAGCAGCTGGTTCTGACCCAGACCTTGGTCCTGTAATCACCACCCATGTCCTGCGCAGGGTCTGCCCGAGTGCTTTGCTCAGCAGCAAGTGTCTTGAGGCAGCTGAGCCCCAGGTGCCATATACATCCTAACTGTGAACATTAATGACTGACAAAGTTTCTCCCTATAAAAAGCTATTTATAAAAATAGCTGTTTTCTCTTCTCTAACAGAAGGAGAAATAACCCTGCAATGAGCTCTTTTTCTGCTTCTCTGACCAGCTTACTTAAGATTTCCTTTCTTTGTTTTGTTATTTTTTAACATCTTTATTGGAGTATAATTGCTTTACAATCTGTGTTAATTTCTGCTCTATAACAAAGTGAATCAGCTATATGTATACACATATCCCCATATCCCCTCCCTCTTGTGTCTCCCTCCCTGCCTCCCTATCCCACCCCTCTAGGTGGTCACAAAGCACCAAGCTGATCTCCCGGCGCTATGCAGCTGCTTCCCACTAGCTATCTATTTTACATTTGGTAGTGTATATATATCAGTGCTACTCCTTCACTTTGTTCCAGCTTACCCTTCCCCCTCCCCGTGTCCTCAAGTCCATTCGCTACCTCTGCATCTTTATTCCTGTCCAGCCCCTAGGTTCATCAGAACCATTTTTTTTTTAGATTCCATATATATGTGTTAGAATACAGTGTTAGAATACAGTATTTGTTTTTCTCTTCCTGACTTATTTCACTCTCTATGACAGACTCTAAGTCCATCCACCTCACTACAAATAGTTCAGTTTCGTTTTTTTTTAATATCTTTATTGGAGTATAATTGCTTTACAATGGTGTGTTAGTTTCTGCTTTATAACAAAGTGAATCAGTTATACATATACATATATTCCCATATCTCTTGCCTCTTGCGTCTCGCTCCCTCCCACCCTCCCTATCCCACCCCTCTAGGTGGTCACAAACCACCTCGCTGATCTCCCTGTGCTATGCGGCTACTTCCCACTAGCTATCTATTTTATGTTTGGTAGTGTATATATGTCCATGCCACTCTCTCACTTTGTCACAGCTTACCCTTCCCCCTCCCCATATCCTCAAGTCCATGCTCTAGTAGGTCTGTATCTTTATTCCCGTCTTACCCCTAGGTTCTTCATGACATTTTTTTTTTCTTAGATTCCATATATATGTGTTAGCATATGGTATTTGTCTTTCTCTTTCTGACTTACTTCACTCTGTATGACAGACTCTGGGTCCATCCACCTCACTACAAATAACTCAATTTCATTTCTTTTTATGGCTGAGTAATATTCCATTGTATGTATGTGCCACATCTTCTTTATCCATTCATCTGTTGATGGACACTTAGGTTGTTACCACCTCCTGGCTATTGTAAATAGAGCTGCAATGAACATTTTTGTACATGACTCTTTTTGAATTATGGTTTTCTCAGGGTATATGCCCAGTAGTGAGATTGCTGGGTCGTATGGTAGTTCTATTTTTGGTTTTTTAAGGAACATCCATACTTCTCCATAGTGGCTGTATCAATTTACATTCCCACCAACAATGCAAGAGAGTTCCCTTTTCTCCACACCCTCTCCAGCATTTATTGTTTGTAGACTTTTTTTTTTTTGTGGTACATGGGCCTGTCACTGCTGTGGCCTCTCCCGCTGCGGAACACAGGCTCTGGACGTGCAGGCCCAGCGGCCCTGGCCCACGGGCCCAGCCACTCCGCGTCATGTGGGATCCTCCCAGACCGGGGCACGAACCCGTGTCCCCTGCATTAGCAGGCGGACTCTCAACCACTGTACCACCAGGGAAGCCCTATTGTTTGTAGACTTTTTGATGATGGCTATTCTGACTTGCGTGAGGTGATACCACATTGTAGTGTTAATTTGCATTTCTCTAATAATTAGTGATGTTGAGCATCCTTTCATGTGTTTGATGGCAATCTGTATATCTTCGTTGGAGAAATGTCTATTTAGACCTTCTGCCCGTTTTTGGATTGGAATGTTTGTTTTTTTGATATTGAGCTGCTTGTATATTTTGGCGATTAATCTTTTGTCAGTTACATCGTTTGCAAATATTTTCTCCCATTCTGGGGGTTGTCTTTTTTGTCTTGTTTATGGTTTCCTTTGCTGTGCAAAAGCATTTACGTTTCATTAGGTCCCATTTGTTTATTTTTGTTTTTATTTCCATTTCTCTAGGAGGTAGGTCAAAAAAGATCTTGCTGTGATTATGTCATAGAGTGTTCTGCCTATGTTTTCCTCTAAGAGTTTTATAGTGTCTGGCCTTACATTTAGGTCTTTAATTCATTTTGAGTTTATTTTTGTGTATGGTGTTAGGAAGTGTTCTAATTTCATTCTTTTACATGTAGCTATCCAGTTTTCCTAGCACCACTTATTGAAGAGGCTGTCTTTTCTCCACTGTATACTCTTGCTTCCTTTATCAAAGATAAGGTGACCATATGTGCATGGGTTTATCTCTGGGCTTTCTATCCTGTTCCATTGAACTATATTTCTGCTTTTAGGCCAGTACCATACTGCCTTGATTACTGTAGCTTTGTAGTATAGTCTGAAGTCCAGAAGCCTGATCCCTCCAGCTCCGTTTTTCCTTCTCAAGATTGCTTTAGGCTCCAGGAGAAGATGGCAGAAGACTAAGATGTGGAGATCACATTCCTCCCCACAGATACATCAGTAATACATCTACACGTGGAACTGCTCCTATAGAACAGCCACTGATCTCTGGCAGAAGACCTCAGACCTCCCAAAAGGCAAGAAACTCCCCACGTACCTGGGAAGGGCAAAAGAAAAAACAGAAACAAAAGAATAGGGACGGGACCTGCACCAGTGGGAGGGAGCTGTGAAGGAGGAAAGGTTTCCACACACTAGAAGCCCCTTCACAGTCAGAGACTGTGGGTGGCAGAGGGGGAAGTTTCAGAGCCACGGAGGACAGTGCAGCAACAGGGGTGCAGAGGGCAAACTTGAGAGATTCCCGAACAGAGGATCGGTGCCGACCAGCACTCACCACCCCGAGAGGCTTGTCTGCTCACCTGCCGGTATGGGCAGGGGCCACGAGCTGAGTCTCGGACATCGGTCAGATGCCGGGAGAGGACGGGGGTTGGCGGCGTGAACACAGCCTGAAGGGGTTAGTTCACCACAGCTAGACGGGAGGGAGTCTGGGAGAAGTCTGGAGCTGCCGAAGAGACAAGAGACTTTTTCTTGCCTCTTTGTTTACAGGTGCGAGAGGAGAGGGGATTAAGAGCGCTGCTTAAAGGAGCTCCAGTGACGGGCGTGAGCCGCGGCTATCAATGCGGACCCCAGAGATGGGCATGAGACGCTAAGGCTGCTGCTGCAGCCACCAAGAAGCCTGTGTGCAAGCACAGGTCACTCTCCACGCCACCCCACCCGGGAGCCTGTGCAGCCCACCACTGCCAGGGTCCCGTAACCTAGGGACAACTTCCCCGGAAGAACACTCGGCGTGCCTCAGTTGGTGCAACATCAGGTTGGCCTCTGCTGCCACAGGCTCTCCCAACATCCGCACCCTTCCCTCCCCACAGCCTGAGTGGCCCAGAGCCCCCAAATCAGCGGCTCCTTTAGGCCGTCCTGTCTGAACAAAGAACAGACGTCCTCAGGTGACCTACAAGCAGAGGAGGGTCCAAATCCAAAGTTGAACCCCAGGAGCTGTGCAAAAAAAGAAGAGAAAGGGAAATCTCTCCCAGCAGCCTCAGGAGAAGAGGATTAACCTCCACAATCAACTTGATGTACCCTGCAACTGTGGAATATATGAATAGACAACGAATCATCCCAAATTGAGGAGGTGGACTTTGGGAGAAATACAGATTACTTTTCCCCTTTTCCACTTTTTGTGAGTGTGTATGTGTATGCTTCTGTGTGAGATTTTGTCTGTATCACTTTGCTTTCACTATTTGTCCTAGGGTTCTGACCGTCCAGTTTCTTTTTCTTTTTGTTTTTTTGTGGTATGTGGGCCTCTCACTGTTGTGGCCTCTCCCGTTGCGGAGCACAGGCTCCGGACGCACAGGCTCAGCAGCCATGGCTCACGGGCCCAGCCGTTCTGTGGCATGTGGGATCGTCCCTGATCAGGACACAAACCCGTGTCCCCGGCACCGGCAGGCGGACTCTCAACCACTGTGCCACCAGGGAAGCCCTTATTTTTTAATTCTTAAATTTTTTTTCTTAATAATTATTCTTTATTTTAATTATTTTATTTTATCTTATTTTATTTTATCCTCTTTCTTTCTTTCTATTTTCTCTCCCTTTTATTCTGAGCCATGTGGAGGACAGGCTGTTGGGCTCCAGCCAGGCTTCAGGGCTGTGCCACTGAGGTGGGAGACCCAAATTCAGGACACTGGTCTACAAGAGACCTCCCAGCTCCACGTAATATCAAATGGCAAAAATCTCTCAGAGATCTCCATCTCAACACCAAGACCCAGCTTCACTCACTGACCAGCAAGCTACAGTGCTGGACACCCTATGCCAAACAACTAGCAAGACAGGAACACAGCCCCATCCATTAGCAGAGAGGCTGCCTAAAATCATAATAAGGCCACAGACACCCCAAAACACACCACCAGATGTGGACCTGCCCACCAGAAACACAAGATCCAGCCTCATCCACCAGAACACAGGCACGAGTCCCCTACACCAGGAAACCTACACAACTCACTGAACCAACTTTAGCCACTGGAGACAGACACCAAAAACAACAGGAACTATGACCCGGCAGCCTGCGAAAAGGAGACCCAAAACACAGTAAGATAAGCAAAATGAGAAGACAGAAAAACACACAGCAGATGAGGAGCAAGTTAAAACCCCACCAGACGTAACAAATGAAGAGGAAATAGGCAGTCTACCTGAAAAAAAATTCAGAATAATGATAGTAAACATGATCCAAAATCTTCGAAATAGAATGGAGAAAATCCAAGAAACGTTTAACAAGGACCTAGAAGAACTAAAGAGCAAACAAACAGTGATGAACAACACAATAAATGAAATTGAAAATTCTCTAGAAGGTATCAATAGCAGAATAACTGAGGCAGAAGAACAGATAAGAGACCTGGAAGATAAAATAGTGGAAATAGTTACTGCAGAGCAGAATAAAGAAAAAAGAATGAAAAGAACTGAGGACAGTCTCAGAGACCTCTGGGAAAACATTAAATGCACCAACATTCGAATTATAAGGGTTCCAGAAGAAGAAGAGAAACAGAAAGGGACTGAGAAAATACTTGAAGAGATTATAGTTGAAAACTTCCCTAATATGGGAAAGGAAATAGTTAATCAAGTCCTGGAAGCACAGAGAGTCCCATACAGGATAAATCCAAGGAGAAACACGCCAAGACACATATTAATCAAACTATCAAAAATTAAATACAAAGAAAACATATTAAAAGCAGCAAGGGAAAAACAACAAATAACACACAAAGGAATCCCCATAAGGTTAACAGCTTATCTTTCAGTAGAAACTCTGCAAGCCAGAAGGGACTGGCAGGACATATTTAAAGTGATGAAGGAGAAAAACCTACAACCAAGACTACTCTACTCAGCAAGAATCTCATTCAGATTTGATGGAGAAATTAAAACCTTTACAGACAAGCAAAAGCTGAGAGAGTTCAGCACCACCAAACCAGCTTTACAAAAAATGCCAAAGTAACTTCTCTAGGCAAGAAACAAAAGAGAAAGAAAAGACTTACAATAACAAACCCAAAACAATAAAGTAAATGGGAATGGGAACATATTATCAATAATTCCCTTAAATGTAAATGGATTAAATTCTCTCACCAAAAGACACAGACTAGCTGAATGGATACAAAAACAAGACCCGTATATATCTGTCTACAAGAGACCCACTTCAGACCTAGGGACACATACAGACTGAAAGTGAGGGGATGGAAAAAGATATTCCATGCAAATGGAAATCAAAGGAAAGCTGGAGTAGCAATTCTCATATCAGAAAAGATAGACTTTAAAATAAAGACTATTACAAGAGACAAAGAACAATACTACATAATGATCAAACCAAGAAGATATAACAATTGTAAATATTTATGCACCCAACATAGGAGCACCTCAATATATAAGGCAAATACTAACAGCCATAAAAGGGGAAATGGACAGTAACACAATCATAGTAGGTGATTTTAACACACGATTTTCACCAATGGACAGATCATCCACAATGAAAATAAATAAGGAAACACAAGCTTTAAATAATACATTAAACAAGATGGACTTAATTGATATTTATAGGACATTCCATCCAAAAAACACAATACACATTTCTCAAAGGTGCTCATGGAACATTTTCCAGGAGAGATCATATATTGGGTCACAAATTTAGCCTTGGTAAATTTAAGAAAACTGAAATTGTATCAAGTATCTTTTCTGACTACAATGCTATGAGACTAAATATCAATTACAGGAAAAGATCTGTAAAAACTACAAACACATGGAGGTTAAACAATACACTACTTAATAACGAAGTGATCACTGAACAAATCAAAGAGGAAATCAAAAAATACTTAGAAACAAATGACAATGGAGACACGACGACCCAAAACCTATGGGATGCAGAAAAATCAGTTGTAAGAGGGAAGTTTATAGCAATACAATCCTAACTTAAGAAACACAAAACATCTCAAATAGACAACTTAACCTTGCAACTACAGCAATTAGAGAAAAAAGAACAAAAAAAACCCCAAAGTTAGCAGAAGGAAAGAACTCATAAAGATCAGATCAGAAATAAATGAAAAAGAAATGAAGGAAACGATCGCAGAGATCAATAAAACGAAAAGCTGGTTCTTTGAGAAGGTAAACACAATTGATAAACCATTAGCCAGACTCATCAAGAAAAAAAGGGAGAAGACTCAGTTCAATAGAATTAGAAATGAAAAAGGAGCAGTAACAACTGACACTGCAGAAATACAAAAGATCATGTGGGATACTACAAGCAACTCTATGTCAATAAAATGAAGAACCTGGAAGAAATATGACAAATTCTTAGAAATGTACAACCTGCCGATACAGAACCAGGAAGAAATAGAAAATATGAACAGACCAATCACAAGCACTGAAATGGAAACTGTGATTAAAAATCTTCCAACAAACAAAAGCCCAGGACCAGATGGCTTCACAGGCAAATTCTATCAAACATTTAGAGAAGAGCTAACACCTATCCTTCTCAAACTCTTCCAAAATATAGCAGAGGGCGGAACACTCCCAAACTCTTTCTATGAGGCCACCATCACCCTGATACCAAAACCAGACAAGGATGTCACAAAGAAAGAAAACTACAGGCCAATATCACTGATGAATACAGATGCAAAACTCCTCAACAAAATACTAGCAAACAGAATCCAACAGCACATTAAAAGGATCATACACCATGATCAAGTGGGGTTTATTCCAGGAATGCAAGGATTCTTTAATATATGCAAATCTATCAACGTGATACACCATATTAACAAATTGAAGGAGAAAAACCATATGATCATCTCAATAGATGCAGAGAAAGCTTTTGACAAAATTCAACACCCATTTATGATAACAACCCTGCAGAAAGTAGGCATAGAGGGAACTTTCCTCAACATAATAATGGCCATATATGACAAACCCACAGCCAACATCGTCCTCAATGGTGAAAAACTGAAACCATTTCCACTAAGATCAGGAAAAGACAGGTTGCCCACTCTCACCACTCTTATTCAACATAGTTTTGGAAGTTTTAGCCACAGCAATCAGAGAAGAAAAGGAAATAAAAGGAATCCAAATTGGAAAAGAAGAAGTAAAGCTGTCACTGTTTGCAGATGACATGATACTATACATAGAGAATCCTAAAGATGGTACCAGAAAACTGCTAGAGCTAATCAATGAATTTGGTAAAGTAGCAGGATACAAAATTAATGCACAGAAATCTATGGAATTCTTATATACTAATGATGAAAAATCTGAACGTGAAACTAAAAAAACACTCCCATTTACCATTGCAACAAAAAGAATAAAATACCTAGGAACAAACCTACCAAAGGAAATTAAAAACCTGTATGCAGAAAATTATAAGACACTGATGAAAGTAGTTAAAGATGATACAAATAGATGGAGATATACACCATGTTCTTGGATTGGAAGAATCAATATTGTGAAAATGACTCTACTACCCAAATCAATCTACAGATTCAATGCAATGCCTAAGAAATTAACACTGGCATTTTTCACAGAACTAGCACAAAAAATTTCACAATTTGTATGGAAACATAAAAGACCCCAAATAGGCAAAACAATCTTGAGAACACAAAATGGAGCTGGAGGAATCAGGCTCCCTGACTTCAGACTATACTACAAAGCTACAGTAATCAAGACATTATGGTACTGCCCTAAAAACAGAAATATAGATCAATGGAACAGGATAGAAAGCCCAGAGGTAAACCCATGCACATATGGTCACCTTATCTTTGATAAAGGAGACAAGAATATACAGTGGAGAAAAGACAGCCTCTTCAATAAGTGTTGCTGGGAAAACTGGACAGGTACATATAAAAGTACGAAATTAGAACACTCCCTAACAAAATACAAAAAAATAAACTCAAAATGGAGTAAAGACCTAAATGTAAGGCCAGACACTATAAAACTCTTAGAGGAAAACATAGGCAGAACACTCTATGACATAAATCACAGCAATATCCTTTTTGACCCACCTCCTAGAGAAATGGAAATAAAAATAAACAAATAGGACCTAATGAAACTTAAAAGCTTTTGCACAGCAAAGAAAACTATAAACAAGACCAAAAGACAACCCTCAGAATGGGAGAAAATATTTGCAAATGAAGCAACTGACAAAGGATTAATCTCCAATATTTACAAGCAGCTCATGCAGCTCAATAACAAAAAATCAAACACCCAATCCAAAAATGGGCAGAAGACTTAAATAGACAACTCTGCAAAGAAGATATACAGATTGCCAACAAACACATGAAAGAATGCTCAACCTCATTAATCATTAGAGAAATGTAAATCAAAACTACAAAGAGATATCATCTCACACTGGTCAGAACGGCCATCATCTAAAAATCTAGAAACAATAAATGCTGGAGAGGGTGTGGAGAAAAGGGAACACTCTTGAACTGCTGGTGGGAATGTGAATTGATAAAGCCACTATAGAGAACAGTATGGAGGTTCCTTAAAAATCTCAAAATAGAACTACCATATGACCCAGCAATCCCACTACAGGGCATATACCCTAGAAAACCATAATTCAAAAAGAGTCATGTACCAAAATCTTCATTGCAGCTCTATTTACAATAGCCAGGACATGGAAGCAACCTAAATATCCATCAACAGATGAATGGATAAAGAAGATTTGGCACATATATACAATGGAATATTACTCAGCCATAAAAAGAAACGAATTTGAATTATTTACAGTGAGATGGATAGACCTAGAGTCTGTCATACAGAGTGAAGTAAGTCAGAAGGAGAAAAACTAATACCGTATGCTAACACATATATATGGATTCTAAGAGAAAAAAATGTCATGAAGAACCTGGGGTAAGACGGGGATAAAGGCACAGACCTACTAGAGCATGAACTTGAGGATATGGGGAGGGGGAAGGGTAAGCTGTGACAAAGTGAGAAAGTGCCACGGACATATATACACTACCAAATGTAAAACAGATAGCTAGTGGGAAGCAGCCGCATAGCACAGGGAGATCAGCTAGGTGGTTTGTGACCACCTAGAGGGATAGGATAGGGAGGGTGGCAGGGAGGGAGATGCAAGAGGGAAGAGATATGGGAACATATGTATATGTATAACTGATTCTCTTTGTTATAAAGCAGAAACTAACACACCGTTGTAAAGCAATTATACTCCAATAAAGATGTTTAACAAAAAAAAAAGATTGCTTTGGCTATTCAGGGTTTATTGTGTTCCATACAAATTGTGAAATTTTTTGTTCTAGTTCTGCGAAAAATGCCATTGGTAGTTTGATAGGGATTGCATTGAATCTGTAGATTGCTTTGGATAGTACAGTCATTTTCACAATGTTGATTCTTTCAATCCAAAAACATGGTATCTGTTTGTATCATCTTTAATTTCTTTCATCAGCATCTTATAATTTTCTGCATACAGGTCTTTTACCTCCTTAGGTAGGTTTATTCCTAGGTATTTTATTCATTTTGTTGCAGTGGTAAATGGGAGTGTTTCCTTAATTTCTCTTTCAGATTTTTCGTTGTTAGTGTATAGGAATGCAAGAGACTTCTGTGCATTAATTTTGTATCCTGCTACTTTACCAAATTCATTGATTAGCTCTAGTAGTTTTCTAGTAGCATCTTTAGGGTTTTCTATGTATAGTATCATGTCATCTGCAAAGAGTGACAGCTTTACTTCTTCTTTTCCAATTTGGATTCCTTTTATTTCTTTTTCTTCTCTGATTGCTGTGGCTAAAACTTCCAAAACTATGTTGAATAATAGTGGTGAGAGTGGGCAATCTTGTCTTACTCCTCATCTGAGAGGAAATGCTTTCAGTTTTTCACCATTGGGAACGTTGTTGGCTGTGGGTTTGTCATATATGGCCTTTATTATGTTAAGATAGGTTCCCTCTATGGCTACTTTCTGGAGAGTTTTTATCATAAATGGGTGTTGAATTTTGTCAAAAACCTTTTCTGCATCTATTGAGATTATCATATAGTTTTATCATTTAGTTTGTTAATATGGTGTATCGTATTGACTGACCTGCATATATTGAAGAATCCTTGCATTCTTGGGATAAAACCCACTTGATCACGGTGTATGATCCATTTAATATGCTGCTGGATTCTGTTTACTAGTATTTTGTTGAGGATTTTTGCATCTATGTTCATCAGTGACATTGGCCTGTAATTTTCTTTTTTTGTGACATCTTTGTCTAGTTTTGGTATCAGGGTGATGGTGGCCTCATAGAATGAGTTTGGGAGTGCTCCTCCCTCTGCTGTACTTTGGAAGAGTGTGAGAAGGATAGGTGTTAGCTCTTCTCTAAATGTTTGATAGAATTCGCCTGTGAAGCCATCTGGTCCTGGGCTTTTGTTTGTTGGAAGATTTTTAATCACACTTTCAGTGCTTGTGATTGGTCTGTTTATATTTTCTATTTCTTCCCGGTTCAGTCTTGGAAGGTTGTGCTTTCCTAAGAATTTGTCCATTTCTTTCAGGTTGTCTATCTTATTGACATATAGTTGCTTGTAGTAATATTTTATTGGCATTTTATTGGCATATAGTTGCTTATAGTAATCTCTCATGATCCTTTGTATTTCTGCAGTGTCAGTTGTAAATTCTCCTTTTTCATTTCTAATTCTATTGATTTGAGTCTTCTCCCTTTTTTTCTTGATGAGTCTGGCTAATGGTTTATCAATTTTTTTTATTCTCTCAAAGAACCAGCTTTTTGTTTTATTCATCTTTGCTACTGTTTCCTTCATTTCTTTTTCATTTATTTCTGATCTGATCTTTATGACTTCTTTCATTCTGCTAACTTTGGGGGGGTTTTGTTCTGCTTTCTCTAACTGCTTTAGGTTAGGTTGTTTATTTGAGATTTTCCTTGTTTCTTGATGTAGGATTGTATTGCTATAAACTTCCCTCTTAGAACTACTTTTGCTGCATCCCACAGGTTTTGGGTCATTGTGTTTTCATTGTCATTTGTTTCTAGGTATTTTTTGATTTCCTCTTTGAGTTCTTCAGTTATCTCTTGATTATTTAGTAGCATATTGTTTAGCTTCCATGTGTTTGTATTTTTTACATTTTTTTCCTGTAATTGATATCTAGTCTCATAGCATTGTAGTCAGAGCAGATACTTGATGAGATTTCAATTTTCTTAAATTTATCAAGGCTTGATTTGTGATCCAAGATATGATCTGTCCTGGAGAATGTTCCCCGAGCACTTGAGAATAAAGTGTATTCTGTTTTTTTGGATGGAATGTCCTGTAAATATCAATTAAGTCCATCTTGTTTAATGTATCATTTAAATTTTAAATTTATTTATTTATTTTATTTTTGGCTGCACTGGGTCTTTGTTGCTGCATGTGGGCTTTTCTCTAGTTGAGGTGAGCAGGGGCTACTCTTCGTTGCAGTGCACAGGCTTCTCATTTTGGTGGCTTCCTTTGTTGCAGATCATGGGCTCTATGCATGTGGGCTCAGTAGTTGTGGCTCGTGGCCTCCAGAGCGCAGGCTTGGTAGTTGAGTGCACGGGCTTAGTCGCTCTGTGGCATGTGCGATCTTCCCAGACTAGAGCTTGAACCCTGCATTGGCAGGCAGACTCTTAACCACTGCACCACCAGGGATGCCCTAATGTATCATTTAAAGCTGTGTTTCCTTATTTATTTTCATTTGGATGATCTGTCCATTGGTGAAAGTGGGGTGTTAAAGTCCCCTACTATGGTTGTGTTATTGTTAATTTCCCTTTTTATGGCTGTTAGCATTTGCCTTATGTATTGAGGTGCTCCTATGTTGGGTGCATAAATATTTACAATTGTTATATCTTCTTGGATTGATCATTATGTAGTGTCCTTCTTTGTCTGTTGTAATAGTCTTTATTTTAAAGTCTATCTTTTCTCATATGAGAATTGCTACTCCAGCTTTCTTTTGATTTCCATTTGCATGGAATATCTTTTTCCATCCCCTCACTTTCAGTTTGTATGTGTCCCTAGGTCTGAAGTGGGTCTCTTGTAGACAGCATATATATGGGTCTTATTTTTGTATCGATTCAGCCAGTCTATGTCTTTTGGTTGGACCATTTAATCCATTTACATTTAAGGTAATTTTCGATATGTATGTTCCTATTACCATTTTCTTAATTGTTTTGGGTTTGTCATTGTAGGTCTTTTCCTTCTCTTGTGTTTCCTGCCTAGAGAAGTTCCTTTAGCATTTGTTTTAAAGCTGGTTTGGTGGTGCTGAATTCTCTTAACTTTTGCTTGTCTGTAAAGGTTTTAATTTCTCTGTCAAATCTGAATGAGATCCTTGCTGGGTAGAGTAATATTGGTTGTAGGTGTTTCCCTTTCATCACTTTAAATATGTCCTGCCACTCCCTTTTGGCTTGCAGAGTTTCTGCTGAAAGATCAGCTGTTAACCTTATGGGGATTCCCTTGTATGTTATTTTTTGCTTTTCCCTTGCTGCTTTTAATATTTTTTCTTTGTATTTAATTTTTGATAGTTTGATTACTATGTGTCTTGGCATGTTTCTCCTTGGATTTATCTTGTATGGGACTCTTTGTGCTTCCTGGACTTGATTGACTATTTCCCTTCCCCTGTTAGGGAAGTTTTCAATTATAATCTCTTCAAATATTTTTTCATATCCTTTCTTTTTCTCTTCTTCTTCTGGCCCTATAATTCGAATGTTGGTACATTTAATGTTGTCCTAGAGGTCTATGTGACTGTCCTCAATTCTTTGCTTTTTTTTTTTTTTTTTCTTTATTCTGCCCTGCAGTAGCTATTTCCACTATTTTATCTTCCAGGTCACCTATCCATTCTTCTGCCTCAGTTATTCTGCTATTGATTTCCTCTAGAGTATTTTTAATTTCATTTATTGTGTCTTTCATCATTGTTTGTTTGCTCTTTATTTCTTCTAGGTCCTTGTTAAATGTTTCTTGTATTTTCTCCATTCTATTTCCAAGATGTTGGATCATCTTTACTATCATTACTCTGAATTCTTTTTCAGGTAGACTGTCTATTTCCTCTTCATTTGTTTGGTCTGGTAGGTTTTTACCTTGCTTCCTCATGTGCTGTGTATTTCTCTGTCTTCTCATGTTGTTTAACTTACTTTGTTTGGGGTCTCCTTTTCACATGCTGCAGGTTTGTAGTTCCCATTGTTTTTGGTGTCTGCCCCCAGTGAGTGAGGTTGGTTCAGTGGGTTGTGTAGGCTTCCTGGTGGTGGGGACTCATGTCTATGTTCTGGTGGATGAGGCTGGATCTTGTCTTTCTGGTGGGCAAGGCCACATCCAGCAGTGTGTTTTCATGTGTCTGTGAACTTATTGTGATTTTAGGCAGCCTCTCACCTAATGGGTGGGGTTGTGTTCCTGTCTTGCTAGTTGTTTGGTATGGCGCATCCAGCACTGGAGCTTGATGGCCATTGGGTGGAGCGGGGTCTTAGCGTTGAGACAGAGATCTATGGGAGATCTCTCACCAATTGATATTACGTGGGACCAGGAGGTCTCTGGTGGTCCAGTGTCCTGATCTCAGCTCTTCCACCTCAGAGGCTCAGGCCTGACACCAGGCCAGAGCACCAAGACCCTGTCAGCCACATGGCCAGGTACATGGGGATTTTCTTGTCTTTTGGGAAGTCTGTGGTCTTCTGCCAGCGTTCAGTATGTGTTCTGTAGGAGTTGTTCCACACGTATATGTATTTTTGATGTATTTGTGGGGTGGAAGGTGATCTCTACGTCTTACTCCTCTGCCATCTTGAAGGTCCCCCTGCAGCAGGAGACTCCACTGAAGATGCCAAGCTCCACAAGAGCTAGAGGTGCAGAGGCATATTTTTCAGAGTGTTAGTGGCTTGCTTTTTTTATCCTTTTCCTTTGTGCTTTGTCTAGTTTTACTTGTTCACAGGGTGCTTCATGCAGTGGCATCGCACCCAGCACTTCAGATCAGAGTGCCTAGTGAGAAATTATGAGGTGAGAGCTTGAGATTCAGTGTAGAACCAGACAGATCTGTCCCTCATTTCATGGAGCACACTTTGTCTAAATCAGTCTGCTGGAATTTTCCTCAAACTTCATTTCCTTTGGAGGAAAATGTCCAGGTAATTCATGCAAAAAGTAGCTCTTCTTTTGTGCTTGGTTTGGTTTCACTTGCCTTTAGGGAGCCTGTGCAGAGGCCTTGCACCTTACACGTTGGATTAGGGTTCCCAGCACAGAGCCACTGCGCCTGATGCCTCGGCTTGGTGGGTCTGCATGGATACTGCAATTCAAGATGGCAGCCATGGGTTGTGTGCCTATTTCCTTTCTTTGAATGTAACCATGATGACTGGAGCTACAGTAGCTATCTTGTGACCATGAGGCACAAGCACCAAGACCAAACTAAAAAGAAATTCTGAGACTGAGATGCAGAAGGATGGAAAAGAATTTGGAGCTTTAAAGACATTTTTTAAACTGTTGCCCTAAAACTGGAATCTCTAGATTCCTTGCTATGTGAAATAACTAAATGTCATAGTGCTTAAGCCACTGTTAGTTGAGGAATCTTTTACTTGCAGCTAAAAGCTTTCTAATTGATATAGAGGTCTTGTATTCCACCACAGAGAATAAAACCTCCCAATTTCATTCCTTCCACTTTAACATTTTAATCATGTGACATCTTTGTGTTTGCAGTATATCAAAAATGTGTCTGTTCCTTGTAGAAGTCCTTAATAGGGAAACATATCAAAGGTTAGCTTTTCTTGCCTGGTCAGATTTTTGGAGTAATATCTCTCCTTTGGCCTCTGTGAGACCTCTACAAAAATTTCCCCAGTCAATATTTCGGTGTTTTCTCCTCTAGCTTTAAATCAAGCAGGAGTTCTCTTGTCCACTAGAATGCAGTTTTCCCATGAGAAAGTGAACACTTGTTTGGTGTTTGTCCATGGATGAACCAATCAGATCATTCCCTGATGTTTGGGAAAAGACAATAAAGAGGCTGAGGACATAGGCTGATTAGGTGGACAGGCTGAGGTCCATGATGAAAAAAGAAAGATGAGGCTGAGGCTGCCACCAGCAACCTCTGCCAGCCCCATTAGTGCTCCTGGAAAGATCTTGAGTCCCTACTACTCACATATGCCAGCCATAGAATTGTCTGCAAAGGTGGCCAATTCTGCCACTTACACTGACAGACTGCATATAAAAATACCCACCTACATGCTTTTCACAAGCGATATTTCTAGGGAATAAAGACACAGAAAAATTGAAAACGAAAGAATGTAAAGAGATAGACCACACAAATACTAAGCATAAGAAAGTGGAAGTCACTGTAGGAGACAGGATGTTAAATTATAAATTCAGCTGGGGTGCTCAGATATGGTAAGTCTGAGCACTCCAGCTGAATACTCTGTAAGTGTCCAGGAGGTGCCTGAACTTGCTCCAACGACTGGAGCAAAGGGCAGTGTGTGCTCTGGGACGACCCTTCCCCGGCCTTGGCCCTGGAGGAGGTTGACGCTCCATCAGCCAGTTGAGAAGGAAGCAGAGAAGCAGCCATTCTTTCCTCCCTAAAGATAGCTGGCCTGTCTGCTACTGTCCTAGCTGTCGGTTGAGAGGGTGAGGGAACAAGGAAAACTCTTGTTTTTGATGAAAATTGAGAGGAAGTTTAAAGTATTGATTAATACTATAAAATAAAATACAACACAATAAAACAAAAATCCACCAGGTCACTATAAATAGACCCCCAAACATTCAATGGTGTCAAATATAAAGTTGCATCACCGGAATGTTAATAATATGGTGAGAGTGAGTCTGCACAGCTAAACTGTTGACAGTTCCGTGGGCTTGTGTCACGCCTGAATTTGTGCTACTGCGTGGTATTCGTTGGGTGTCACGGTTGGGATTCTTTAGAACAGCAGATGCTAAGGTGGAATGTGGAGTACAAGGTATTTATTAGAGTCATGATAAACACATACCAAAAGGAGGGGGAGGAAACAGGATTGGGCAGAGAGAGAGATGGCAAACTGGGAAGCAGGCCTGACGGAGCCTCACCAACCTCCTGGGTCTCTGGCTGTCAGCACTGTCCAGTGTTGGGCTGGGATGCTGAGGCCTGCACAGCCTTGCCTGGAGCAGTCCCTGGGTGCGGTTGGCCCCAGAGGGTGTGACCTCAGTCAGGGCAGCTCTCTGCAGCTGAAGCCTGCCCTAGGCAAATCTGTCAGTGTAAACTCTTCTTGACTGTGTTGTCTGGCCACACTTCTAGCACACTGAAAGCTATATGATAAACAAATGTTGAAGATTCCATCAACAATATATCCAAGAACCAGAATTCTAGAGAATCAATCTGTACATTTAAAACAGCAAATTTTAATTAATTCATTAGTTCATTCAAAGTTTCTGATAAGGAAAACTTCTGTTTAGAGGAGCAAACTAAAACATCTTTATTTTTACAGCAATAAAACAACGTCATGAAATTTTGTTTGGATTCTTGCACTTTTGTTGCAACTTTACCCCACTCCACATCTATATGAAATAAAAGTTACCAAATAAGAGTTATAAAAAGAGAAATGCTTATCTGACTCTTTTCAGAAACAACAGTAAACAGTATTATTGACAGAATCAGCAACTTAATTAAAAAGTCTGTCAATGCTGGTGTTAATAAACCTGGCATATTTTCAGTTTAGATTGACACTACTCAAACCAATTCTTCTGGGTAATAAGATATGTCACAGAATCTGGGAACATCGGCTATCTAAATTAAGCATGTATTACTTGAAAATATTGGAAGCTATTACAGATGTTCTATGATCAAATTATACTTTTTCATAAAAAATATCCTCCTTAGGAAGCCAAGATGAATCATGGGTTGTGTGCTATTTACCCTCTGGCTAGAGAAAAATACATAATTATCCATGATATTAAAGTTTCAAATAAATAAACAAATTTCCTTTTTTAAGGATGGGTATGTGTACTGTTTGGATTTCAAATTTGAATGATTTGTTACTTTCACTCCATTAGCAAGTACTTACTGATTTCCTGTTATGTGCCAGGCACTTCCCTAGGAACAAGACAAAGATGCTCTTTTGTGTAGTTTACATCCTAGTGATTTTGTTACCAGAATTTAATGTCTTATTAAACAGTAGTGACACAATGGCTTCTTGAAAACTATGATGACCTAAAATTAAAATTTTGATAAAGGTTCAAGTATTTCTCAAGTGCTATGTCAGAGGAAACCATAGTGTCTCCTTGTCCCTCCAAAATGAAACCATAATGTCTTCAGCCCTCACCAGTCCCTTTTTTTCGGAAGTCCAAATTAGCATCTAAGTTTCCTAGCGTGGTGTAAGCAGATGATGGCTTATACTCTCAAAACCGGCACAACTTTCAGGCCCCTGGGTTCTGGAAGTTTCTTCTGTTCTACTCATTTCACTACACAGAACTTAGTCCTTTCTTATCTTCCATAACGATCATGCACATCATTTCCTAAAACTCTCCTTGTTTCTCACAGGTCTCAAGGCACACAAGGCTATTTTATATTTAACATGACGAGCTGACTTATTCCTCAAAGACATTTACACCTGCTGTTCCCTCTGCCTGGAACACTGTTCTTCCAGACTTCATCCTCACTTCATTCAGGAATGAATGTCACCTCCTCCATGCCCCACCTAAAATAACACACTACTTCAATACCCTGCTTTAATGTTTTTCATAATATTTGAGAGGTTGTCAACATGTTGTGCATTTATTAATCTGTTTATTGTCTGTCTACCCAAGTAGAATGTAAGCTCCAAGAGATCATGGACTCAGACATGTTCACTGCTGTAACTTCAAAGCCCGGAATATACTGAGAACATAAAAGTTTCTCAATTAAAATTTGTTGAATGAATGGATGAATACATGAACATGTGAAAAACACGAATGAACATGAGTTTAACAGACTTCACTGAAGAGTTTTGGGTGAAGATAAAAGAGGGGCTCAAACTATAGCAATATAAATAATCTTAAGAGGAATCATAAGCATTCACCTCCTCAAGAATGTCCTGTAGCCACTCACATCCCTTTCCCTCTGAGATGAAAACAACGAACTCCTGTTCTTATTTCAGGTAGAGGAACGCCCTTCTTCAGGCATTCTGTATCAACTCACACTCACTCTTGGAGGACTCACATTGTGACCCAGTACTTCCCAATGTATTTTTCCAAAAGCAGTTCTTTCCTTTAGAGAAAATTACTTAGTATATACTCTTCAAAGGTAAAAATTTCTCCACTTCATTAGATCATTAATTAAAAGTGGTATAAAATCAAAATCTTGAATTAGAAAACTTAATTCTTAATTCTTCTATCCCAGATAGATAGAAGCTATTTATTTAGTAACAGATATAAGTCAAAGACTACCCTAACCTCAACAAGTAGGAGCTTCCTTTGTTTTTACTGAAGTATAGTTAACTTACAATATTAGTTCCAGTATACAATATTCGGTATTTTTAGGGATTACACTCCATACAAAGTTATTATAAAATGTTGGCTACATTCCCTGTACTGTATTTTATACTTACTAGTTTGTATCTCTTAATTCCCTTCACTTATTTTTCCCCTCCCCTGACCTCTCTCCTTACTGGTAACCACTAGTTTTTTCTCTGTATCTGTGAGTCTGTTTCTATTTTATTATATTTGTTTGTTTTATTTTTAGATTTCACATATAAGTGAAAACATATAGTATTTGTCTTTCTCTTTCTGACTCATTTCTTTAAGCCTAATACCCTCCAGCTCCATCCATGTTGTCACAAATGGCAGAATTTCACTCTTTTTTATGGCTGAGTAATATTCCATTGTATGTATGTACTACATCTTCTTTATCCATTCATCTGTTGATGGACACTTAGGTTGTTTCCTTATCTTGACTATTGTGAATAGTGCTGCTATGAACATTGGGGTGCAATGTTCACCCCAGGGCTGGGGTGCCCAATGTGGGGCTTGAATCCCTCACTCCCCAGGGAAGATTCCTGAGCTCGTGATATCTCCCTTCCTCTTCTGGGTCACTTGTCAGGAGCGTGGGTCCCAACTAGATGGCTTCTCCCCCGCTCCTACCAGACTCCATGTGGTTCTTTCTTAGTAAGAACAAGACCATTGGAAGAGCCATTCTGCTAGTCTTCAGGTCTTTCTCAGAAAGAAAAAGACCAATGTTTTACAGAGAGGTCTCAGCCCACCTTTCTGGGAGTATGATGACTAGGACAACGTGGGCTCACAAACATCTTGTGATACTGTGCAATGAAATGGGATGCTTCATTTTTGTTAATTCTAAGTTAGGAAATTGTCACCTGTAAACTAGAAATGCATCAGGAATAAGAGAAAGAAAGAGATTGTGGTAGAAAAGAATTGAAAGAAAGGAGGAAAAAAATCAACCAGTGAATTCAAGTAAGTTCTATAGTTGAGTTCATAGTTGGTACCAATGTCAATTTCCTGGTTTAGACAAATACAGTGTTGATAAGATATTATCTTTGGGTGAAGCAGGGTGAAGGATACATGGGAACTAATTGTACAAATTCTTGTGAGTCTTAAACAATTTCAAAAATATTTAAATATTCTTTTTAAAAAGGCATCAGAAAGCAGAAGAACCGAAAATACAGGGCAGATCCTCACACATACAGATTAATATGATGAAAAAAGCTTTATACACTGCCCTTAGCTGCACATAGGCAGTAGCTTTAAAGCAGATTTTATAGTAATAATAACAACTATTGTCATTTACTGAACTCCTATTATGTGCCAAACACTATGCTAAATGCTTTGTACATATCATCTTGTTTAATCTCCTCCAAGGGGCTGTTATTGTCATCTTTGTTTGACAAAGTGAGGAATCCAAGAGTCAGACAAGTTAATTTCCAAAACCATGAAGGCAATAAGTGATGGGGGTAGGAATTGGAGTCAGTCTCTTTGATTTCAAACTCAATGAGTTTCATGGCACAAATGACCATGCTTTCTTATACCTGTGCTGTAGCACAGATAAAGTACATTTGGTTTCCATGGGGGGTAGGCAGATTTACTCAAATAGGGACTAGCCAACCTTCATTTCCCCTGACAGGTCTGAGTGAGGGGGAAAGGAATGTCCCCTTTGAAGAAAGTGACACGGGTTGTTCTACTCTCATAGGTTTCTTTTCTTTGCGTTCTATGATCCACTGGCCATAACCTGAATTCATGCTATAACATGGAATACCATCTCTGCTATGAATTTATAGTTGGGTTGATTCTGATGTACATCAAACTGGAATTCTAAGCTTGACATGGGGAGTCCAGCTGCCTTTGAGATGCACTGGACTCCACCCAATGGCATTGCTCAATATTAGATGCTGACTAAGTAACCCAACCAAACCTTCCTCTGAAAAATTTTGAAGGCAAGATACACAAGGAGAAACAGATATAGTAGAGGAAATCAGCAGTAGAAAAAAGCTAAGTCCTGAGAATAGCAATAGCATAATCTTTAGGCAAGAGACTAGTGGTCACCAGCTGCTAAGGGGAAGTAAAGAGAGCTGGATTTCCAGAGATGCTTTTTTTTTTTTGAATCATTAATTGCAATGATTGATATTCCAGGCTCCCAAAGGCTTGATTGTGTCAGTATTTCTAGTGTCCTTTGCTTACTATACAGTCTCATCTATCTTGTTTTTGTAATTAGGGGTTTCTCTACAATTGGAGAATACATATACAGATAAGTTTCTTGCAGGTAAGAAGTATAAACCAAAAGGAGAACAGATTTCTAAGATAGTATTTAAAAAAGATTTTTTCATATTCAAAAACAACAATAAATGTCCAAGATCATAGACTCATATTTTTTTATGTAGAGCAAGAGTTGAATTTTTTAAAATAATTTCAAACTTAAAAGAAAAATTGCAAGAGTAGTACAAAGAGTTCTCATGAGCCCTTTATCTAGATTCACCCATTGTTAACACTTTGCCACACTACTCTTATCACTCTTGCTGTAATTGAATATATATGTGTACTATTTTTTCTGAACCATGAGAGTAAGTTACCTACATCATCCCCTATTACTCCTTAGCACCAATTATATATTTATTAAACAATGATATTCTCCTCACATAACCACAGTGCATTACCATATTTATGAAATTTAACACTGATACAATATGATTGTCTAATCCACAGTCAACACCCCAGTTTCAACAGTTGTCCCAATAATGCCCTTATGGTGAATTGTTCTGGTTCAGTACCCAATCCATTTAAATACCACATAGCATTTAAATGTTATGTCTCTTAGGGCTCCTTTGATCTGTAATAGTTCCTCGGCCTTTCTTTTTCTTCCATGACATGGACATTTTTAAGATTACATGCCATTTCTTTTGTAGAATATACTCAATTTTGGTTTGTCTTATTTCTTTCATGATCAGATTCAAGTTATATATTTTGGGTAGGAACACCACATATGTGATGTTTTGTCATTCCTAATGCATTACATAAAGGACACATGATGTGAGTTTGAAAATCATCACTTTTGGAGCTCATCATAGTAATAACTGACCCAGGCAACAACTATCAACAGAGACTAAGTTAGTGAATAAAAGCTTGATGAGGAACAAAATATTTACATCGTCTTGAAGCATCTCCATATAAATACTGATTAATTTAAAAAGGATAAATAGCAGCTTTACAGTGGAGAAAGCTGGTGAATACCACCTTAATAAAGTGATCAGAATCATGTATTCTTAAAGATAATTGAGTACATAGGGGATTCCTTGAATGTGTTTCTTGTTTTACTTTCTAGAATCTACATAGAAAACTACATACAAAAATGAAAACTAACAAGAAGGGGTAGTGAGACAAAATACAGCAGCAAAGAAATAACACCTTCCTTTCACTTAAATTCTAAGTAAATGGATCTTATAAGGTGAGATATTTCTACACTGAGTTTCTGGACTAACTAAAAAATCAGTACCCAGAAGCCTGCCTAATAGATTTATCAACAAGAAATAGTATGAATATGACTCCTGAATTATTCACATATAATAATTCTAGCCACAGTGGGGGTGTCGGGGAGAGGTGAAGATAAGACGTGACAGTAAGAAACTATTAGGTTTCTGAGCAAAGGACTTAAGGAGAAAACGAAAAATTGAATTATTATCTGATCCAGCAATTCCACTCCTAGGCATATATCCAGACAAAACCATAATTCAAAAAGACGCATACACCCCTATGTTCATAGCAGCACTATCACAATAGCCAAGACATGGAAACAAACTAAATGTCCATCAACAAATGAGGAAGATGTGGGGCATCTATCTATACAGTGGAATACCACTCAGCCATAAAAAGGAAGGAAATAATGCCATTTGCAGCAACATGGATGCAACTAGAGATTTTCATACTAAATGAAGTTAAGTCAGAAAGAGTAAGACAAATACCATATAATATCACTTATATGTGGAATCTAAAATATGACATGAATGAACATATCTATGAAACAGAAACTGAATCACAGACATAGAGAACAGACTGGTGGTTTCCAAGGGGGAGGGGGTTGGCAGAGGGATGGAGTGAGATGTTGGGGTTAGCAGATGTAAGCTTTTATATATCAGATGGATAAACAGCAAGGTCCTACTGTATAGCACAGGGAGCTATATTCAATATCCTATGATAAGCCATAATGGAAAAGAATATTTTTTAAAAGAATGTATATATATATATATATATATATGCATATATATAATATAACTGAATCACTTTGCTGTACAGCAGACATTAACACATTGTAAATCAACTATACTTCAATAAAAAAGTATTAAAACTGAAAACAAGTGGAACAAAAACATCCAGAAGACCTGTAAGTAAAGGCTACAGCTACAAAACCTAATGACTTGAAAGGAACAGGAGGGCTTCCCTGGTGGCGCAGTGGTTGAGAGGCTGCCTGCCGATGCAGGGGACACGGGTTCGTGCCCCAGTCCGGGAAGATCCCACATGCCATGGAGCGGCTGGGCCCGTGAGCCATGGCCGCTGAGCCTGAGCGTCCAGAGCCTGTGCTCCGCAACGGGAGAGGCCACAACAGTGAGAGGCCCGCGTACCGCAAAAAAAGAAAAGAACATGGAAAGATCTGCTGGTAGTATTCCATTTGTATCCATAAATACAGAAACAGCATACCACTGTTCATCAAATATTTATTAAGTGCTTTTTATGTGACAGACAATGGGATGGCCTTAGGAATCCAAATATGGGTAAAACATAAACCTGCCTTTTGGATTTTACTCTGCAGTGAGGAGAGTGGACTGTGAGCATTTTTTTTTAAGACAATATTTTATTATAGGCTCTGTAATGAGAAAAAGTAGTGTCCAAGATAACAGAGTATCCAAGAAGTCCTCAGGGAGTTGATTATGGCTCATCTAGCCTATTGGATAAATTGATAGTTTGATGTGGCTAGTGAATTACTCTTCTCATGACTCCCCTTGAGCAACTATTTTGAGCCATTGTCTTGATCAATTAACATGTATTAACACCTCTAATTCTCATGGCAACCTAGGTGGCAGATACTATTATTACCACTATTTTGCCAGTGAAAGTGTTAGAGGCAGAAGACAGGATAAAATGAGTATTGTGCATAAAGTTTTTATCAGAAGCCAAATTACAGGAAGATCCATGTTCCATGTTAAGAAGCTGACATTTATCCTGCAGTCTGTGAGGTACTGTAGATTTTTCAGAAGTGTCATGTTGAGAGTTGCATTTTAGAAGTTTATTCTGGCAGCTATGTGAGTGGCGGAGTGGAGTTGGATAAGACTGGGAAGAGAGGAGGCAATCGGGAGGGAAAGGAGCCAGTGAGGAGACAATACAGCAGGTCTAGCAGGGCAGGGAGAGGACATGGACCATGCAGGAGAGCGCTGGAGAGGGCAGTCTGGTCCAAGTGTGTCAACGGGATTGGTGATTGACTGGGTATGGGTTAGGGTTAGGGTTAGGTGGCAGGCACGATTGCTCCCAGTGTCTGGCTGAATCTAATAGATGGTTTCTAGCTCAGCTGATTGCAGTAGTTGGTTCAGTGCCCACATGTGACCATTAGCTTGGATTCCTCTCTGACCACCAACCACATCACTAAACCAGACTTCAATTTCAAGGGGCAATAGGTGAGAATCTAAACCCTTCTGGACAAATCACTGTCTCTGATAGGAAGGAACACTCAAAACACATATTAAAAGAGGGTGTGCACCTAAAACTAACACAACACTGTAAATCAACTATACTCCAATATAAAATTTCAAAATAAAATAAAAATAAATTAAAGAGTGGTGTGGATTTGTCAGATCAGTCAGATTATCTTATTATAGGGAGTACAGCATATATCAGAAACTTCAAGGAAAGATGAGGAGATGGTTCTCCTTGGGTCACATGTTTCTGCATGCCTTATAAGATTTTCTCCCAGAATATTTTTTCAAAGATGTTTCTCTAGTGAAAATCCTTGAAAGATAGAGATAATGCCTCCCTCCAGAGCAAGAGTAGATGTGCTTACAGCCTTGAGGCTAATTTTCCTTGGAGGAAAGGCCTGATCTGTTTATCGGCCACTGTAAAAGATGTGAGTTTCCTAAGCTGAATTAAGTCTGATCTCCTGCAACGCAGTCTCCTGCACCACCCAGGTCCTCCTGTGTTGCCCTGTGGAACTTAGGGACAAGGATAACTGACACACATACATGTGCTCACTCCCTGCTGCTCACTGTGTCATGTAACAAAGCCTCCATCTCTGACCCAGGAGTCTTCAGCTTTCCACCAGCACCCATAAAATTGTGACAGACTTCTTAGCATATAAGTGGGATAAAATCCCAGACGGTTCTTCACAGTTCTTGATAGAAAGTTATAGAGATTCCTAATTGTGGTGTGCTCAATACAAAAGAATAACCAAATTGAGCAGTTTTGCGTTAATTGTAATTTTTTGACCTCCTCTAAGAGTCTCAGCCCAGAATCTTGCCTAAGATTTTTTAAAAATTTTATTTATTTAATTAATTTATTTTTGGCTCTGTTAGGTCTTTGTTGCTGTGTGTGGGCCCTCCCCAGTTGCGGCAAGTGGGGGCCACTCTCTGCCGAGGTGTGCAGGCCTCCCGCTGCGGAGCACGGGCTCCAGGAACACAGGCTTCAGTAGTTGTGGTGCGCAGGCTTCAGTAGTTGTGGTGTGCGGGCTCAGTAGTTGTGGCACAAGGGCTCTAGAGTGTAGGCTCAGTAGATTCAGAGCACGGGCTTAGCTGCTCCACAGCACATGGGATCTTACCAGACCAGGGATCGAACCCGTGTCCCCTGCATTGGCAGGCAGATTCCCAACCACTGCACCATCAGGGAAACCCTTGCCTAAGATTTAAATAAACTCCCTCTCTTAGTGATTGACTTGCATTTTCATAATTTTTGAAGAGAACTGTTAATGATGAGTGAGTTGGACTTGCTAGAAATCCTCACAGAAGAGAGGAAATGGTGGCAGCGCTCAGATGTCTATTTCAGTACTCACTGGGGGAGACTTTTTCCTTTTCTAAAGGAGTAAACCCCAGGAGGTCTGAGGATGACTTTAAAAGTGCAAAAATAGCTTACTTTGAGATTAAATGTACAGTGGCTGCCATCTGAGATGAAATTCCTCTGAATTTCAGCTAATATAAATAGCTACTGAGCTTAGAGACCCATTCTTGGATTTCTTAACTGTGCTACAGGTGCAACAAGGTGATGGTGACTGAGATGGGCCTTATGAGTGTCTGAAACTTTAGTGAGCTGATTCTGTAAAAACTGTTGTTTAGAAGTTTTGTCTTTTATCAGCTAGGGGCTACAATTTATTTTTAAATCCAACTGACCTTTTGTTTGGGGTAAACCACACTGATAGGCTTTTAATTGTACACATGAGAGAAAGATTTCTGAAATCCAGACATTTGAGAAGGGTAGATCTAAGGACCTACACTTTTCTGAGAAATAATGTGAAACCTTACTTTTATAGTGGTCAGAGTACATCTCTGTAGTTTGAATTTTTAAATAATTAATACAATTTATTTTTTAGAGCAGTTTTACGTTCATATAAAAATTGAGGGGCTTCCCTGGTGGCGCAGTGGTTGAGAGTCCGCCTGCCGATGCAGGGGACGCGGGTTCGTGCCCCGGTCCGGGAGGATCCCACGTGCCGCGGGGCGGCTGGGCCCGTGGGCCATGGCCACTGGGCCTGCGCGTCCGGAGCCTGCGTGTCCAGAGCCTGTGCTCTGCAACGAGAGAGGCCGCAGCAGTGAGAGGCCCGCGTACCGCAAAAAAAAAAAAAAAAAAAAAAAATTGAGAAGAAAGTACAGAGTTCTCATATAACCCCTCAACCCTCCACACACAGTTTCCCCTATTACTAATATCTCACATTAGTGTGGCACATGTGTTACAATTGATGAGCAAACATTGGTACATTATTAACTAAAGTCCACAGTTTACATTAGGTTCACTCTTCCTGTTGTACATTCTAGGGGTTTTGACAAATATGTAAACATGTTTCTACCATCACAGTGTCATAGAGAGTAGTTTAACTACCCTCAATATCCCCTGTGCCCTATTTGTCCCTCAGTCTTTTCCTTCAAACTCTTGGGAACCACTGATCTTTTTACCATCTCCATATTTTTGCCTTTTCCAGAATGTCATATAGTTGGTATCATACACTAAGTAGCTTTTTCAGATTAGCTTCTTTCACTCATCAATATGCATTTAAATTTCCTCTGTATCTTTAATTTTTTTCTTAATAACACTTTTTTTATCACTGAATACTACTCCATCGTCTGCATGTTCCATAGTTTGTTTACTCATGCACCTACTGAAGGATGTCTCAGTTACTTCCAAGTTTTGGCAGTTCTGAATAAAGTTACAAGTTTGTGTGTGGTCATAAGTTTTCAACTCATCTAGGTAAATATCAAGGAGCATGATTACTGAAGCATATGGTAAAAGTATGCTTAGTTTTGTAAGAAATTGCTACATTATCTTCCAAGGTGGCTGAACATTTTGCATTCCCACCATATAGATTTTTTTTTCAGGTATTGTCTTGCGTCTGTAGTTCATTGCTTTTCCTTAGTGTGTGTGTGTATGTGTATTCAAACAGTTGTTTCAAAGGATTAGGAGCAGAGACTCTAAGCCAGTTAAAGAGGTATTGTGGTAGGCAGAATAGTGCCCCCCCAAAGTGTCTGTGCCAGAATCTGGGAATGGTAAGGAGGAATTAAGGTTGCTAATCAGCTGACTTTAAAATAAGAAGATTATCCTAAATTATCCAGGTGGGCCCAGCATAACCACAGGAGACCTCTAAATGAGGAAGGAGGCAGAAGAGACAGAGTCACCGTGACGTAGTGTGAGAAAGACTGCTGGCTTTGCAAACAGAAGAGGACCAAGAGCAAGGACTGCAGGCAGCTTGTAGAAGCCAGAAAAGGAAACTGCCAACACCTAGAGTTCAGCCCAAGGATCCAATTAGACGTCTGACCTGAGAACTTTAAGATGATAAATTTGTGTTGTTTTAAGCCCAAAGTCTGGTCATTTGCTACAGCAGTTACAGGAAACTACTACAGATGTGTAACTTCACCATCTCAGAGCAGAAGAAAGATTGTGAAAAAGGACAAGGCTGTCTGTGGTCCACATGTAATTCCAAGATTGAATGACCCAGAATTGAAAACATATGTCTATACAAAAACTTATACATAGACATTCACAGCAGCATCATTCTTGATAGCTGAAGAGTAGAAACAACCTAAATGTCCATTATCTGTTTTGCTTAATGAATAAATAAACAAAATATGGTACATCTATACAATAGAATATTATTCATCCACAAAAAGGAAGTACTGATACCTGGTACAACATGGATGAACCCAAAGACATTATGTTAAAGAGGCCAGCTACAAAAGACCACATAGTGTGGAATCTCATTCATATGAAATGTCCAGAATAGGCAAGTCCGTAGAGACAACTAAAGTAGATTAGTTGTTACCAGATGCTGAGGGAAGAGGACAGAAATGGGGAATAACTGCTAATGGGAACAGGATTTCTTTGGAGGAGAGTAAAAATGTTCTAAAATTAGTGACAATAGTTGCACAACTCTGTGAATATACTAAAACCCACTAAATTATATATGTTAAAAGAGTGAATGTTATGGTATGTGAATTACATCCAACTCTATCTCAATAAAGCTGTCATTAATAAAAATATGGAATGACCCATATTTTGGGAAATGTACTGATAATCAGTTATTGAGTTTTGATGTGAGTTTTGTAGATATAGTTTTCCCTGGGAGAAATGAACAATGGAATTCCCCTCTTTCAATCATTTGGGAGGCAAGATTTAGACTTTTCCTGGTGAAAGGAAAACTGTCTTCTTTCGCTGGCCTTGAGGTTGGTGGGAACTTAGATTCTGGGTGTATCAGTCAAGATTGGTAAAGTTATGATGCTAGGTAAATTTAGGTTTAAAGACCCAAATATAAGACGTGATACTCTAAAACCCCTAGAATAGAACATAGAGCAAAATATTTTCTGCTATTTTATTTTCTACAATAAATTGTAGCAATATTTTCTTAGGTCAGTCTCCCAAGGCAAAAGAAAAAAAGCAAAATTAAACAAATGCGACCTAATCAAACTTAAAAGCTTTTGCACAGCAAAGGAAACCATCAACAAAATGAAAAGACAACTTACAGAATGGGAGAAAATATTTGCAAATGCTGAAACCAGCAAGGGGTTAATATCCAAAATACACAAACAGTTCATACAACTCAATATTAAAAAAAACAAACAACTCAACCAAAACAATGGGCAGAAGACCTAAACAGACAATTCTCTAAAGAAGACATACAAAAGGCCAACAGGTACATGAAAAGATACTTAAAATTGTTAATTATTAGAGAAATGAAAATCAAAACCAAAATGAGGTATCACCTCACACAGGTCAGATGGCCATCATCAAAAAGTCTACAAAGAATAAATATTGGAGAGAGTGTGGAGAAAAGAGAACACTCCTACATTTACATTCCATGGTGGGAATGTAAATTGGTGCGGCCACTATGGAAAACAGTATGTAGGTTCCTCAAAAAAACTAAAAATAGAGTTACCATATGATCCTGTAATCCTGTTACCAAAAGTTGGGTCTGGCTGCTCACTGCTCAAAAGCCAACAAAAAGGCAAGGTTTGTGGAAAGGAAAGTTTCCTTTATTATGGAGGCCGGCAACCCAGGTTGAGGGGTGTTGGGGGAGTAGGGCAGACTCCTGTCCAAAGGCCTACTCCCCCGCACTTACAATCAGTGGGAAAGAGCTTTTATAGATGGAGGGAGTGGGCTACATGCAGAAACAGCACACTCAGCTCTGACAGTCATCTTGAAACTGGTCATGCGAGGTCTGATCAGCATCATCTTGATGGTTTTAAGTACAATTAGTCTTTAGTTCCTGGGTCAGTTTGTTCCCATTTCTTTGAGACCAATTCTCAGAATTGTGGTAGCTTATGTCATGGCTACAGTCTGGTCATCATGTAGTTAACTTCTTCCACCTGGTGAGGGTTTCAGTATCTATAAGACAGCTCACAGGATATGGCTCAGAATATTATCTACAGCCCTTGAGGAGGAACTAAAGTTCCTTGACTATGCATACTGACTAAACTATTATTATTTAGTCTTGTTGGATTGTTTTTCTTTGCTTCTGCATTTTCTCACTTCTTGATTAAACTTATTCTTTGGACAAAGTTTTTCCACAGACAAAAAGGCAGGCTGAGAACGTGGAGAGGGCGTGGGGGGGGGGTGGACCATAGGGTCCTGCTCCATTTCAATCTCCCCTTTTCTTTGATACTCTTCAATCTTGAGGAGGGACAGTTACAGAACAAAATAGGGAATAAAGTTTGGGATAGAGAAGTTAATCATAGACTTGGCAGAGGAATTTTGTTTTAGTTTACATTTCTGTTCCAATTTTCCCCAACTCTTTGAGGGATTGGAGCGACAACTGCTCTTGGCTACTTCCTGCTAAAGTGGGGTATAGTCCTGCCTAATTTGGGGAATGGACAGAGAATTGGAAGTAATCTCAAGTTCCAAGCTTAGCATCAATATTTTGTATTATGAAAACATTATAGCATCAATATTTTGTATTATGAAAACATTATCTCTCTTTTTGATTACTTTGTCATAGTACCTGGACAAACATTTGAAAATTAGTAGATGTATTACAATGAGGATAATAATCAAAATGCAACTTTGTATTATTCTCTAAATGTGTTCTTTTTTTCCTTAATGGTTAAAGTGGATGTACAGTGTATGTTTAATAGGCCACAAACAGGCTGTTTTGGTTAGCTTAAAGATTAAATCATGTATAAGCCAGAATGACTTCCCCATACCTCAATATGTGAAAATTTCTTCCATCATTTTTCAGTTTTAATCGTAAATCTTTCCATAGAAAGCACTTAAAAATCAATATATTTTTCCAACATTGCCAGAGTGGCTCAGTTACCTGCTCTGGGTGCATTCATGTCCCTCAGTGCTAGGCCAACTTTTTGTTTATATATTTGTCTAGTCATCCACATTGGGGGACAACTAATTACACATAACAAACAAGTACAGAAAGGTATGTTGATGGGGAAATATTTTATAGGCTATACATCACTTATACCCAATTGTCACACAAGCATTGTACATGTACTTTTAGTGTTAAACTTAAAGCCAGCAATGATACACATAATAAGTAGTTATGCTCTGTGTTAACTTCACTAGATAATTTTTTCCATCCTGAACACTGGGGCCAAAAATATGGTTTGAAGCAAAACAATAGCTTTCCATTAGAATGCTTTAAATTTCTTACCCAGTTCAGCAGTATGATCTGAAAGTTATCAAATGTTTTCGATATAATTTAACATACCAAATAACCCTAGTTACTTTAATATTTCTTCTGAGATGCCTAGAGGCCCCTTTGGAATACTCAAAGTTAGCTAGAGAAAGAAACTTACCATCTGTTATCAAAAGCAGCTCAATATTCCATGAAAATTTTGTTCTCTTAACAGGGAGAAAGAAAACCAGATTCCAGCCTTGTACCAGCTTACTATTAATAACAAAATTCATTTATCTAATTAAATTCAATCTAATCTTAATCAATCCTGACAACATACAAAATTGTTTTCTCCAAGTTCCTTTTTCATAAACCTTTTATCACTTTCTGGACCCATATTGTGTCCCTATTTTCCCCATACATAAATAACCAGCTCTAGGACAAAATTATTTTCCTTTTATTCCTCAAGACAAATATCTCCACTCTTTGTACCTTCTCTCACCGACAACACATATCTTACTTGGCTTTACATACTGAAATGCTTCCCTTATCATTTTTACATATTAAAATTGTTAACCCTTAAAATTCTTAACAAAACCAAGAAACAAGTAATTGAACAGTTATACCAGCATTTACAGATTGACAAACTTAAGAACATATTCCATAACTTCTAAAAACTTACATTTTTCTCATAGTATAATTTCTCTTTAATGTAGTATGTGTGTTTAGTAAACCTATCTTTTGAAGTTCTACTAATTAACACAAGGCTGAAGTCTCAGGCAAAGTGGGCTGTTTTTGTATTTCAAGGACATGATAAGAGTTAACTTCAAGCTTTCTCCTAGGCGTATTTTTGTTCTCTCAGGGTCAGAATTCTGAAAACAGTATTTTATCAAGCTTTCTCTAACCGCATATGCAAAAAGAACCAGTTTGTGAGTTTCAAAAGAGTTTTATCTTAACCAGGTTTCTCTGGAGTCTGAAGAATGCTGTTGCCATACATTGTTAAAAAAAATTATCTTTCTTTCTCTTTAGTCATAATCTCATAGCTAAAATTTTTCTAATGACTTGAACCTGAATTTCCCATTTTACAAAAGACAACAAAGATACGAATCGCACAAGTGGAATATACTTTCACACACAAGAAGGCAGAACTGTCACAAATCCTCCAAGAAGGACGACCCATATGGAGTGCCAAACAAACACTCCCCAACACAAACAGTCCTCAATGTCAGACACACATCAGAACCAATTGGCAAAATGCCCAAATAGCATTTTGTACTCAAAAGAGAAGTTTGCTGGGTGCACACCGGTGGACTTACTTGGTCTTGGAGCTCATCAGCTCATCCAGAGGTATCTTTCTCTTCTACCAAGGAAAAGCATAATTTGGCAGCCAGTGAGGAGCAGAGGAGAAACCAGGGAGGAACCCTGAAACAATTGGTTTCGGCAGCTGCTAGGAATGTCCTCCCAAATCCCCTCTCGGTGCCAGCAAGCCACAAGCAGTGGACTCCTTGCAGCCAACCCGGTGTGGTGTCATGCAGGCTGCTCTGCTTGGGAAAATCCCGGGAGCCAGATATCGCGAGAGGGCAGCCTCATGTTGGGAGCCAAACACTTACCTAAATTGGGTCCAGCTGCTTCCTGCTCAAAAACAAGTAAAGAAGCAAGGTTGGTTGAAAGGAAATTTTGCTTTATTTCAGAGACCAGAAACCTGGAGGGGTGGGGGTTGGGGGTGGACTCTTGTCCAAAGGCCGACTCCCCGCCCCCCATCAGTGGGCAAGAGCTTTTATAGACAGAGGGAGGGGGCTACATGCAGAAACAGCACAGTCAGCTCTGGCAGTCATCTTGAAACTGGTCATGTGGGGGTCTGATCAGCATCTTCTTGATTGTTTTAAGTACAGTTAGTCTTCAGTTCCAGTGTCAGTTTGTTCTCATTTCTTTGAGGACAATTCTCAGAATTGTGGCAGCTTATGTCATGGCCACAGTCTGGCTATCATGTAGTTAACTTCTTCCACCTGGTGGGGATTTCAGTATCTATAATATAGATAGTTCACAGGATATGGCTCAGAATATTATCTCTAGCACTTGAGGAGGGACTAAAGGTCCTTGACTTTGCTTAATGACTAAACTATTATTATTTGGTCTCATTTGACTCTTTTCCTTTGTGTCTGCATTTTCTCACTTCTCTGATTAAACTTATTGTTTGACTAAAGTTTTTTCACAGACAAAAGGCAGGCTGAGGACATGGGGGTCAAGGACCACAGGGTCCTGCTCCGTTTCACTTATATGTTAGTTAGGTAAAAACTCTTACGGAGTAGAGTTATTTATTGACCTAAAGGTAAATGCCTTTCAGACTGAGTGACCCACAGAAGAAGGATTGAAACTTTCTCTTCTTAACTCTGGAGATACTTTCAGTTACAATATAGGACATTTTACAGTGATACTGTGACACTACAAATTGTAATTGACTTTCAGAGAACAGACTTCAGCTTTTTAATGCCCCCCAGGTATGTGATCTTACACTAATACAAACTTTGTTGACTCTGATTGCTTAATTAGGACCCAGAGGTCTATGATAGTTGGAACTTTCTAGATTTTTTTCCTGGCAAAAACTTCATAATACAACATGAGCCAGATAATTTCATGATGAACGGTTCAGAACTGCGAATGTCATTAATGCATTTTTTTATGGTTGCTGTTAACTATAATTAAATACCATGACAGATGCTCATCAAGTAAATTTCCAACAAAGATTGATTGATTGATTGATTGATTGATGCAGCCTCTGAGATTATAGTAGCAAATTCGAGAAGAAAAACATTTGAGAAAACAATGGACTGATCTAATAAAAGTGGTAAAATAAAGTTACACTGAAAAAGAAAAAACCTCTGCATTAATTTTTGTTTTGTGTGTATCTATGTTTTACTGCTTTTGGTGTGAAAGCACCCTATGGGTTTCATTCAGAGAGTCTGATACAGCTTACTAAAATTTCCCAGTAAGCCCTGTTGTGGCGAAAAATGTGAACTTCTATTCCCCTCTTAGCAATTCCCCTCTTAGGATTTCAGAACTGGAATCCTGCTCAAATATTTACATGTAATTGTTAATGGTGTCTCACTTTTATAGGAAAGGGTGGCAGCATGGTCAGCTGGCAAAAGTTTATGCTCCCCTTTAACAACGTAGAATTGTTGCAAGGAAGGGGTTTCTAGCCATTGACAACCATTGCTTAGCATGTCCTGCATCTATGTGGGACCTCACGACTGAGTTATGGCCAATGAAAGGTGCATGGAATTGAGGTGTATCTCTTCCAGACTTGACCCATCCTCCATGCTCTCTTAGCCCTCATCTGCTAACTCAGGACATTTTAGAAGCCGTGGACAGAAGACAGCAGAGCCTCCAGCATCCCAGTCCCTGAATCACTCTATGGAGCAGAGTGTCCTCTCCCTCTTTCTGCATAGTGGACCTTACAGAGGCCAGAAATACATATTTGTTGGCTTAACCCACTGAGATTTGGAGTTTATCATTATAGCAGCAAGTATTCCCTTAAGAAGTACTAAGGTTCACTACTGTGCTTTCAAGTCCGAGAACATCTAGCACAAGGGAGGCCCTAAATGAACAAATAAAAGCACACTCCCTCTAGAAAGGCAAAGAAAAATGCCATGTAAGCACAATTTCTTTGTCTTCTGGGCAAGTCATTGTCAAACACGCCAGATCAGAAATGGTCTTACATGAAGAGTAGGAAAGACTGTGGAGCAGGTGCTTGTCTAATCCCACAGGACCAGGATTTTCTTATGTGACTTTGGGATCAGGGGAAAATCTGATAGTAATTCAAGGTCATCAAAGGTCCCCATATAAACATGTATATGTACTTTTACTGTCAGAAAAAGCACTATTATTTATGGAGAGCTTATTCTGCCAATATCCATGATGATGACAAAATCCTTGGTGGTAGATTGCAGTGTCCCATTCAGCCTAGCCAAGGATACATTTATTTGATTATGCCAGATAATTTTATACACATTTTCTTATTTAAGCATTTATACATGATTGCCCCCCATCTCATATGTGGGGTGTTGGAGGCCCATGGTTTTGGTGAACTCATTGCCAAGGGCCCCCATCTGTCTGCTCCTTATATCCTGTGTCCCTGGGTCTCATACTCTACTCCAACCGTGGCTCTGAGCACCAACCTTCATATCACCCAGAAGCCACTTGTTTAACCCAAAAATAAACTCTCAGATAATTAATTCAGGAGCACACACCCAGCTGTGATGTGGGTTTGGAACCATTTCCTTTGGATACTTGCTTCGCGAGTTCACACAAACCGCCAACAGAGCATTCCCGTTGGTACTGCTGTTTCTCTAGTAATAGACGATTTTCCTTCAGGCTTTTATCTTGACCTTGTGACACTATACCTTTTTATTGGGAGGTTCCCTGCACATTGCCAAAAGTCCATTGTGTAGCTCAAACTGTGTTACCTGGAGAGATCTTTCCTCTCAATTGGCCAGAACTCAAATCCTTCCTACATCATCCCCTAAAAAAACCAATCTTTTATATCAGGAGTCCTCAAACATTTTCTGTAAAGGGCAGATAGTAAATAGTTTAGGTGTGTGGGCCACACAGTCTCTGTCACAGCTATTCAACTCTGTCCTTGTAACACAAAAGGGTCATAAACAGTACGTGAATGAATGAGTGTGGCTGGGTTCCAATAAAACATCATTTTCAAAGACAGTCTGTAGGCTGGATTTGGCCCATGGCTGCAGTACACCAAGACTGATTTTATACATTCATCGTTTTCTATGATTAGCCTGAACTTTTCCCCAAACATTTGTTTATTCTTCAATTTTCCTATTTTAGAGCCCTGATATGGGTATGTAAGGACAATCAGATACTCTATAGGGATATTGTAGGACTGTTGGAGTTTATGCATATGCTAAAAAAAATTGGTGTAAGGGAATTTTGGATTTAGGAAATGTTTTTGAAAAGGAAAGGAAAGAAAAAATGATTCTTGACATAGAGTGGAGGATGCACTAATATAAGGAGAAAACAAAGTTAATATTGGCTGATTAATAGGGAATAAAACAAAAAGACTTGCTGCATTCATTCATTGACTGAAAATATTTGTTTTCTCTCTTTGCTGCAGGCCTTGGGATTACAATGTGAAAAAGACAAATGTGGAGAAATACATCTGCACATGGAACAACTCCTACAGAACACTTACTGAACGCTGGCAGAAGACCTCAGACCTCCCAAAAGGCAAGAAACTCCCCACGTACCTGGGTAGGGCAAAAAAAAAGAAAATACAGAGACAAAAAAATAGGGACGGGACCTGCACCAGTGGGAGGGAGCAGTGAGGAGGAAAAGTTTCCACACACTAGGAAGCCCCTTCGCAGGCGGAGACTGTGGGTGGCGGAGGGGGAAGCTTCGGAACCGCGGAAGAGAGCACGGCGGAAGGGGTACGGAGGGCAAAGCAGAGAGATTCCAACACAGAGGATCGGTGCCAACCGGCACTCACCAGCCCGAGAGGCTTGTCTGCTCACCGGCTGGGGCTGGTGGGGCTGGGAGCTGAGGCTCGGGTTTCGGTCAGTGCACAGGGAGAGGACTGGGGTTGGCAGCGTGAACACAGCCTACAGGGGGTTAGTGCACCACGGCTAGCCGGGAGGGAGTCCGGGAAAAGTCTGGACTTGCCGAAGAGGCAAGAGGCTTTTTCTTCCCTCTTTGTTTCCTGGTGCACGAGGAGAGGGGATTAAGAACGCTGCTTAAAGGAGCTCCAGAGACGGGCACGAGCCGCGGATAACAGCGTGGACCCCAGAGACGGGCATGAGACCCTAAGGCTGCTGCCGCCGCCACCAAGAAGCCTATGTGCGAGCACAGGTCACTATTGACACCTCCCTTCTGGGGAGCCTGTACAGCCCGCCACTGCCAGGGTCCCGGGATCCAGGGACAACTTCCCCGGGAGAATGCACAGCGCGCCTCAGGCTGATGCAACATCACACTGGCCTCTGCCGCCGTAGGCTCGCCCCACATTCGCACCCCTCCCTCCCGCCGGCCTGAGTGGGCCAAGGTTCCCGAAACAGCTGCTCCTTTAACCCCGTCCAGTCTGAGCGAAGAACAGACGCCCTCCGGCGACCTACACGCAGAAGCAGGGCCAAATCCAAAGCTGAGCCCCGGAGGCTGTGCGAACAAAGAAAAGAAAGGGAAATCTCTCCCAGCAGCCTCAGAAGCAGCGGATTAAAGCTCCACAATCAACTTCATGTACCCTGCATCTGTGGAATACATGAATAGACAACGAATCATCCCAAATTGAGGAGGTGGACTTTGAGAACAAGATTTATTATTTTTTCCCCTTTTCCTCTTTTTGTGAGTGTGTATGCGTATGCTTCTGTGTGAGATTTTGTCTGTATACCTTTGCTGTCACCATTTGTCCTAGGGTTCTATCTGTCCATTTTTTTTTCTTTTTAAAAAATATTTTTCCTCATAATTATTTTTTATTTTAATAACTTTATTTTATCTTACTTTATTTTTTTTATCCTCTTTCTTTCTTTTCTTCCTTCCTTCCTTTCTTTCTTTCTAATTTTTCTCCCTTTTATTCTGAGCCATGTGGATGAAAGGCTCTTGGTGCTGCAGCCAGGAGTCAGTGCTGTGCCTCAGGTGGGAGAGCCAACTTCAGGACACTGGTCCACAAGAGACCTCCCAGCTCCACGTAATATCAAATGGTGAAAATCTCCCAGAGATCTCCATCTCAACACCAAGACCCAGCTTAGCTCAACGACCAGCAAGCAACAGTGCTGGACACCCTATGCCAAACAACTAGCAAGACAGGAACACAGCCCCATCCATTAGCAGAGAGGCTGCCTAAAATTATAATAAGGCTACAGACACCCCAAAACATACCACCAGATGTGGACCTGCCCATCAGAAAGACAAGATCCAGCCTCATCCACCAGAACACAGGCACTAGTACCCTCCACCAGGAAACCTACACAACCCACTGAACTAACCTTAGCCACTGGGGACAGACACCAAAAACAACAGGAACTATGACCCAGCAGCCTGCGAAAAGGAGACCCCAAACACAGTAAGATAAGCAAAATGAGAAGACAGAAAAACACACAGCAGATGAAGGAGCAAGGTAAAAACCCACCAGACCTAAGAAATGAAGAGGAAACAGGCAGTCTCCCTGAAAAAGAATTCAGAATAATGATAGTAAAGATGATCCAAAATCTTGGAAATAGAATACAGAAAATGCAAGAAACATTTAACAAGGACCTAGAAGAACTAAAGATGAAAGAAGCAACGATGAACAACACAATAAATGAAATTAAAAATACTCTAGATGGGATCAATAGCAGAATAACTGAGGCAGAAGAACAGATAAGTGACCGTGAAGATAAAATAGTGGAAATAACTACTGCAGAGCAGAATAAAGAAAAAAGAATGAAAAGAACTGAGGACAGTCTCAGAGACTTCTGGGACAACATTAAATGCCCCAACATTCGAATTATAGGGTTTCCAGAAGAAGAAGAGAAAAAGAAAGAGACTGAGAAAATATTTGAAGAGATTATAGTTGAAAACTACACTAATATGGGAAAGGAAATAGTTAATCAAGTCCAGGAAGCACAGAGAGTCCCATACAGGATAAATCCAAGGAGAAACACGCCAAGACACATATTAATCAAACTGTCAAAAATTAAATACAGGGCTTCCCTCGTGGCGCAGTCGTTGAGAGTTCACCTGCCGATGCGGGGGACAAGGGTTCATGCCCCGGTCCAGGAAGATCCCACATGCCGTGGAGCGGTTGGGCCCATGAGCCATGGCCACTGAGCCTGCGCATCCGGAGGCTGTGCTCCGCAGCGGAAGAGGCCAAAACAGTGAGAGGCCCATGTACCGGAAAAAAAAAAAATTACCAAGAAAACATATTAAAAGCAGCAAGGGAAAACAACAAATAACACACAAGGGAATCCCCATAAGGTTAAAAGCTGATGTTTCAGCAGAAACTCTGCAAGCCAGAAGGGACGGGCAGGACATATTTAAAGTGATGAAGGAGAAAAACCTACAACCAAGATTACTCTACCTAGCAAGGATCTCATTCAGATTTGATGGGAAAATTAAAAACTTTACAGACAAGCAAAAGTAGAGAGAGTTCAGCACCACCAAACCAGCTTTACAACAAATGCTAAAGGACCTTCTCTAGGCAAGAAACACAAGAGAAGGAAAAGACCTACAATAACAAACCCAAAACAATTAAGAAAATGGGAGTAGGAACATACATATCAATAATTACCTTAAATGTAAATGGATTAAATGCTCCCACCAAAAGACACAGACTGGCAAAATGGATACAGAAAAAAGCCCCATATATATGCTATCTACAAGAGACCCACTTCAGACCTAGAGACACATACAGACTGAAAGTGAGGAGATGGAAAAAGATATTCCATCCAAATGGAAACCAAAAGAAAGCTGGAGTAGCAATTCTCATATCAGACAAAATAGATTTTAAAATAAGGACTATTAGAAGAGACAAAGAAGGACACTACATAATGACCAAGGGATCAATCCAAGAAGAAGATATAACAATTGTAAATATTTATGCACCCAACATAGAAGCACCTCAATACATAAGGCAAATACTAACAGCCATAAAAGGGGAAATCAACAGTAACACATTCATAGTAGGGGACTTTAACACCCCACTTTCACCAATGGACAGATCATCCAAAATGAAAATATACAAGGAAACACAAGCTTTAAAAGATACATTAAACAAGATGGACTTAATTGATATTTATAGGACATTCCATCCAAAAACAACAGAATACACATTTTTCTCAAGTGTTCATGGAACGTTCTACAGGATAGATCATATCTTGGGCCATAAATCAAGACTTGGTAAACTTAAGACAATTGAAATTGTATCAAGTATCTTTTCCGATGACAACGCTATGAGACTAGATATCAGTTACAGGAAAAGATCAGTAAAAAATGCAAACACATGGAGGCTAAACAATACACTACTTAATAACGAAGTGATCACTGAAAAAATCAAGAGGAAATCAAAAAATACCTAGAAACAAATGACAATGGAGACACGATGACCCAAAGCCTATGGGATGCAGCAAAAGCAGTTGTAAGAGGGAAGTTTATAGCAATACAATCCTACCTTAAGAAACAGGAAACATCTCGAATAAAAAACCTAAACTTGCACCTAGAGCAATTAGAGAAAGAAGAACAAAAAAAAAACCAAAGTTAGAAGGAAAGAAATCATAAATATCAGATCAGAAATAAATGAAAAAGAAATGAAGGAAATGATAGCAAAGATCAATAAAACTAAAAGCTTGTTCTTTGAGAAGATAAACAAAATTGATAAACCATTAGCCAGACTCATCAAGGAAAAAAGGGAGAACACCCAAATCAATAGAATTAGAAATGAAAAAGGAGAAGTAACAACTGACACTGCAGAAATACAAAAGATCATGAGAGATTACTACAAGCAACTCTATGCCAATAAAATGGACAACCTGGAAGAAATGGAAAAATTCTTAGAAAAGCACAACCTGCCAAGACTGAATCAGGAAGAAATAGAAAATATGAACAGACCAATCACAAGCACTGAAATGGAAACTGTGATTAAAAATCTTCCAACAAACAAAAGCCCAGGACCAGATGGCTTCACAGGCGAATTCTATCAAATAATTAGAGAAGAGCTAACACCTATCCTTCTCAAACTCTTCCAAAATACAGCAGAGGGAGGAACACTCCCAAACTCATTCTACGGGCCACCATCACCCTGATACCAAAACCAGACAAGGATGTCACAAAGAAAGAAAACTACAGGCCAATATCACTGATGAACATAGATGCAAAAATCCTCAACAAATACTAGCAAACAGAATCCAACAGCACATTAAAAGGATCATACACCATGATCAAGTGGGGTTTATTCCAGGAATGCAAGGATTCTTCAATATACGCAAATCAATCAACGTGATACACCACATTAACAAATTGAAGGAGAAAAACGATATGATCATCTCAATAGATACAGAGAAAGCTTTCGACAAAATTCAACACCCATTTATGATAAAAACCCTGCAGAAAGTAGGCATAGAGGTAACTTTCAACATAATAAAGGCCATATATGACAAACCCACAGCCAACATCGTCCTCAATGGTGAAAAACTGAAAGCATTTCCACTAAGATCAGGAACAAGACAAGGTTGCTCACTCTCACCACTCTTATTCAACATAGTTTTGGAAGTTTTAGCCGCAGCAATCAGAGAAGAAAAAGAAATAAAATGAATCCAAATCAGAAAAGAAGAAGTAAAGCTGTCACTGTTTGAAGATGACATGATACTATACATAGAGAATCCTAAAGATGCTACCAGAAAACTACTAGAGCTCATCAATGAATTTGGTAAAGTAGCAGGATACAAAATTAATGCACAGAAATCTCTTGCATTCCTATACACTTATGATGAAAAATCTGAAAATGAAATCAAGAAAACACTTCCATTTACCAATGCAACAAAAAGAATAAAATATCTAGGAATAAACCTACCTAAGGAGACAAAAGACCGGTATGCAGAAAATTATAAGACACTGATGAAAGAAATGAAAGATGATACAAATAGATGGAGAGATATACCATGTTCTTGGATTGGAAGAATCAACATTGTGAAAATGACTCTACTACCCAAAGCAATCTACAGATTCAATGCAATCTCTATCAAACTACCACTGGCATTTTTCACAGAACTAGCACAAAAAATGTCACAATTTGTATGGAAACACAAAAGACCCCGAATAGCCAAAGCAATCTTGAGAACAAAAAACGGAGCTGGAGGAATCAGGCTCCCTGACTTCAGAATATAATACAAAGCTACAGTAATCAAGACAGTATGGTACTTGCACAAAAACAGAAATATAGATCAATGGAACAGGATAGAAAGCCCCTCTGGGCTTTCTATCTGGGCTTAAACCCACGCACATATGGTCACCTTATCTTTGATAAAGGAGGCAAGAATATACAGTGGAGAAAGGACAGCCTCTTCAATGAGTGTTGCTGGGAAAACTGGACAGGTACATGTAAAAGTATGAGATTAGATCACTCCCTAACACTATACACAAAAATAAGCTCAAAATGGATTAAAGACCTAAATGTAAGGCCAGAAACTATCAAACTCTTAGAGGAAAACATAGGTAGAACACTCTATGACATAAATCACAGCAAGATCCTTTCTGACCCACCTCCTAGAGTAATGGAAAGAAAAACAAAAATAAGCAAATGGGACCTAATGAAACTTCAAAGCTTTTGCACAGCAAAGGAAACCATAAACAAGACCAGAAGACAACCCTCAGAATGGGAGAAAATATTTGCAAATGAAGCAACTGACAAAGGATTAATCTCCAAAATTTACAAGCAGCTCATGCAGCTCAATACAAAAGAATCAAACAACCCAATCTAAAAATGGGCAGAAGACTAAATAGACATTTCTCCAAAGAAGATATACGGACTGCCAACAAACACATGAAAGAATGCTCAACATCATTAATCATTAGAGAAATGCAAATCAAAAGTACAATGAGATATCATCTCACACCAGTCAGAATGGCTATCATCAAAAAATCTAGAAACAATAATTGCTGGAGAGGGTGTGGAGAAAAGGGAACACTCTTGAACTGCTGGTGGGAATGTGAATTGGTACAACCACTATGGAGAACAGTATGGAGGTTCCTTCAAAAACTACAAATAGAACTACCATATGACCCAGCAATCCCACTACTGGGCATATACCCTGAGAAAACCATAATTCAAAGAGTCATGTACTAGAATGTTCATTGCAGCTCTATTTACAATAGCCAGGAGATGGAAACAACCTAAGTGTCCATCATCGGATGAATGGTTAAAGAAGATGTTGTACATATATCCAATGGAATATTACTCAGCCATAAAAAGAAACGAAATTGAGCTATTTGTAGTGAGGTGGATGGACCTAGAGTCTGTCATACAGAGTGAAGTAAGTCAGAAAGAGAAAGACAAATACCGTATGCTAACACATATATATGGAATTTAAGAATAAAAAAATGTCATGAAGAACCTAGGGGTAAGACAGGAATAAAGACACAGACCTACTAGAGAATTGACTTGAGGATATGGGGAGGGGGAAGGGTAAGCTGTGACAAAGTGAGAGAGAGGCATGGACATATATACACTACCAAATGTAAAATAGATAGCTAGTGGGAAGCAGCCGCATAGCACAGGGAGATCAGCTCAATGCTTTGTGACCACCTAGAGGGGTGGGATAGGAAGGGTGGGAGGGAGGGAGATGTAAGAGGGAAGACATATGGGAACATATATATATGTATAACTGATTCACTTTGTTATAAAGCTGAAACTACCACACCATTGTAAAGCAATTATACTCCAATAAAGATGTTAAAAAAAAAAAGAAAGAAAAAGACAAATGTGATTGCTGCCATACAAAATTCTTGGTTTAGTTGGGGAGATACATGTTTAACAAGTAATTTTATCACAAAGGGTGAAGAATGTAGGGACCTGGTGGGTACAGGGTAAAAAACATGAGCCTGACTAGGAAGAAGGAAACTGGGGGAGTGAAAGGATGTAGGAAAGTGATGTAAGTGGGAGGAAACTGACAAATTGCTTTGGAATCTGGAGAAGACAGTTGAATGCATATGTATATGACTTTGAAAGTCCAATGGCGGACATTGAGGTAGGGAATGACAATCAAAGGATTGGGAGGTTTTTTTAATATTTTAAATGTTTTAATGACCTTTCAGGTTAACTACGCTGGTGTAGTGGTGAGGTGGGGGGTGGAGGGTGGAGGGCAGTAAAGGGTGGAAGTTGGCTGTAACTAGGTGGCAATTTTAAATGAGTTTTGTTGTGTTAAGGAAACAATAAGGAATTACCTTGCCTGGGGCACAGAATGTCGGAGAGAGTGGCCAGAGCCAGGGCCAGAAACAAAGCTTGGAGCCAGATGGCGGCAGGCTTTGAATGCCAGGATCAGGGGCAAGATCAACTTGAGCAGACTGTGGGGTCCTGAGCAGCCAGAGCAGGATCTGAACCGACAAGTTTTAGGAAACTAAGGATTAGAGAGGGAAAGCCTGGAGGCAAGGAAAACAGGTAAGAGACTCTAAGAAGAGTCCAGGTAATAAAGGGCAGGAGATGAGATGAATGGGGTTACATTGTTTTGTGAAATTGCTTCCCTTCTCTATAAACTCCTTTGAGTTAAATGCAGCATCTGTTCAGCTGCCTGTGGCACAGTTTTTTACCAGATGAAAAACAGCACTGTATTCAGGAGCTGCTGACAATGTCTCTCCTTGTGCTCTGCTATGTTTTAATTATGTTTGACATTCATCGCACACTATTATCCAGTGGCAGCAAAATGAAGAAATGCTGCTTCATTGGAAGTCAAACAAAAGTAAGGACACATGTAATTATGTAGTATTAATAATAGATTATTCCTTAAAAGCCAGATTTTTAGGTTTAATATACCGGTGGCTTCCCACCTACCACCCACTCTGCATATCTTGTTTTGATTCAATTGTAAGAAGCCTCAGCCCACAATTTAATTACAGACATCCACCATAAAACAGTAACAGTTTGAAAAGAACAAAGAATCCAAAAACTACATTAGGAATCAGGAGAAGGTGGTACCTTTTTATTTTGGAAATTTTCAAGCATATACCAAAGTAGAGAGACTAGTATAATAAACCCATGAATACATCACTCAGTTTCTACAATTATCAGCACATTGTGTAACTTGTTTCACTTATAGCCCCACCTACTTTAACCCTTCATCCCCAATCTGGATTATTTTAAAGCAAATCTTAAGCATCATTTTATTTTACCTGTAGATACTTCAAAATGTATTTTTAAAAGAAATTTTTAAAAAATACAGACACATTACCATTATAATGCCTAAAATAGAAACAACAATTATTCTTCAATATAATCAAATATGTAATCATGGCTTAAATTTCTCCAGTTGTCTTACAATTTTTATTTGATATTCTTTCTTTGTTGTTCAAATGAAGATACAACAAGAGACACATGTGGCGTAGGTCCATATATCTCTTAAGTCTCATTTAATTTATAGAATCTCCACTTTTTTTGTTTGCTATTTATTAAAGAAACCAGGTCATTTGTCATGTTCAATTTCCCACTTTCTGGATTTACTGATTAGTCGTATGTATCGTTAATCTAGTCCCTGGTTTTTCAATAAACTGATAATTAGACCCAGAGGCTTGATCAGATTTGGTTTTACTTTTTTTGTAAGAATATTTCATGGGTGATCCTGAATTCTTCCATATCAGATCAGAAGGCATTTAATGTATTGTCTCTTCATTTGGTGCTATTAAAAAAAATAAATGGGTTAATGTGTTTTCAACATGATCCAACTATTATAAAGTTCTCTACTAGTTACCCTGAAGCAAAAGTTTTTATGAAATAAAAATAGAAGAAATACTTGTTGGTTTTTAAAAAATTGCCTATTATTAGGAACTCATGGATTTTTTTAAAAAGTTTGATGTGTTTTAATACATTAAAATCATATATTTTGAATGGAAAAATTATTTCACCTTTCCCAAAGTCAGACCCCTCAAGTTGTCTTCTCTTTCCTTTAGTTTCTTTGATAGCTTCCTTGATTTTTGGCAGAAGAGGCTCTTTTTGTACTTACCTGAGTCTGGATTCAGCCATTTCTCCAACAACTCTGTTTCCTTTTAGTGGGAAATGGTATTTAGAAACCACAGTCTGAGCATAAGGGTGCTTATTGCCACAGGGTTGGTCATTGTTTCCAGGCCTTTCAAAAGACAGAACTAGGAACTTTTTTTTTTAAGAAAAAATATTTCATGAGTATGAACTAATATTAGAATAACTTTACAATTTTTATTTAACTTATTTGCTTTTATAGTTGTATCTCCTTTCTCATATGCTGAGAATTTTGGTTTCTAATGATATTCAATTAATATAATTATGTCTTTGCTTGATCCTAACAATATACAATTTCAAAATAATTTTTATGAACAATATTATTATTAAACATAGTTTGCTTTCCTTGTACTTCTTTTTGTCTTTGAGGTATATCCCACTAATTCTGCATAATTGTATATATATACATATATATAAAATAAAGTTATGTATCTGGTTAAGTCCACAATTATGTTTCATTTTGCTTTTATTTTTTAGGGATTTAAAAATTTGGATGTATTCATCAGGGTTCTCCAGAGAAACAAAGCCATTAAGATATATATAGATACATATAAGAGGAGATTTATTATAGGAATTGGTTCACATGGTTAGGGAGGGTGAGAAGTTCCATGATTTGTCATCTGCAAGCTGGAGACCCTAGGGTGTAGTTCGGTCTGAGTCCAAAGGCCTGAAGGTAGAGAGACAGATGGTGAAAATCCCAATCTGAGTCTGAAGGTCTGTGAACCAGGATCACTGTTTGAGGGCAGAAGAAGATGAATGTCCAGCTCAGACTGAGAGAGCAAATTCACACTTCCTCCACATTTTTGTTCTCTCCAGGCCCTCAGTGCCCACCTGCATGGGGCGGGGCTGCAGGGGGGATCTGGTTTATTCAGGTCACCAATTCAAATGCTAATCTCTTCCACAAACACCCTCACAGACACACCCAGAAATAATGTTTTACCATCTATCTGGCCATCACTTAGCCCAGACAAATTGACACATAAAATTAGCTATCATTTTGGGGTTAATTTTTTTTAAAATAAAACATTTACATGGAAACAAAGACAAAACTATGAAACTAATTACATTCAGAGAAGTGTGGCTTCCATTTCTTTCATCTCCACCTTGTGCCTTCCTTCCCTTTATAGATAGCCATTTATATTTATTTTTAGTTTATTGTCCCATTAAAAAAATCACATGGATTTTTATATACCTTCTCTTTTAAAAAGGTAGCATAGTATACACACTATTATAAAGAGGATTGCTTAGAAGGCTATAGAAGAAAGTTCTACAGGTCTTAAGTTACAACTCTTATGAAAATAATTTGTTATGTTTATCATCAAAATTCAGTATAATTGTTATAAAATCACTGTGTCAACATAGACCTTGAAAAAAGATAACATCAAAATGGACAATTGCTAGGCTTGAACTCTGGTAATCTGAAGAGAAACACTTTGTTCAGTTAATGATTATATATTCAGCACTTTTTATGTGCCAAGCACTGTCTTATTTAATCCTCATGACAATGCTATGAGGTAAGTATTATTCTTAACCTCATTTTGGAAATAGAGAAACTAAGGCAAGAGAGGTTAAGAAACTTTCCTGAAATCTCCAGCTATTAACCAGCAGAACTGGGCTCTGAACTAACATTCTGGCCATCCCACAAGGCCAAACATTTACCTTGTGTCCTTCTGTTTCCTATTATAAGCAACTTTGCAGTGAACATCCTAAAGATTAATTTTAGTTCTCATCAATTAATATTTCCTTACAAGGATCATTTATCTAAATGAATTTGTGAGTTGAGAGGTAAGCATATTTTGAATTAAGTGTTTGGGAATTTTTGATTATCTTTAGCTCAAAAAATTGAGACAGAATCCTTTTGAGTAAACTAACAATGTGTCAACATGAGTTTTTTTTTTAATTCAACTCTATTGAATTTGAATACAATAAAATATATCCAATTTAATTGTATGGTTCAATATTTTGAAAAATGTATACACCCATGTAACCACAACCACAGTCAAGAAATAGAACATATCCAGCAACACCAAAAGTTTCCTTGTGCCCACTTGCACATCCCACAAGCTTTGAGAACTGATTCCTTTTACTTGTAGTGCTCTTCTTAGAGAGATAAATAAACTTTTCGGTTATAGGCCATCTCATTCCCAAATGAACTATCTCCAGGCAGAAATTAATTTTTGTACTTGTCTGTTTTCTTTTCTACTAGAATCCATGTCAGAAAGCGTGGACTTGAAGTTACCAATATTAAAACTTCTTTCACTATGTGAGCTGAAAGCAGGCATCCACTTGGCTCTTGACACCAAGCCTAAAATTCCCATGTCCCATGGACCACTCCCACCAGCCAGCCCTGACTTTTTGGATATTTGACTTTCATTTGGATAAAGAAACATTTAAATAGCTATAATACCTACTTCCCTGAGGGAGTGTTATACATCTGTCCAAAAGATGGGAAATTTCAGTTGCTGAATGATCAGGAAATTTCACTTTTAATCCCAAGTATAAAAGTAAGTTCTATAGACATGACCAACTATACTAGCATGTAATAATGGAATGTTATAATTTTTAAATGGCCATCTATGTACAAGAAAACTAACTGCCAAAAGGGTGAAATGGTTAGTACAAGGTCACACCATTTAAGATACAGTTGGGATACTCCTGGCCATATATCTGGAGAAAAAACATAATTCAAAAAGATACATGCACCCCAGTGTTCCTTGCAGCACTATTTACAATAGCCAAGAAGACATGGAAGCAACCTAAATGTCCATCAACAGAGGAATTGATAAAGAAGACGTATATACAATGGAATATTACTCAGCCATAAAAAAGAATGAAATAATGCCATTTGCAGTAACATGGATGGACCTAGAGATTATCATACTAAGTGAAGAAAGTCAGACAAAGAAAGACAAATATCATATGATATCACTCATATGTGAAATCTAATTTTAAAATTATATAAATTAACTTATTTACAAAACAGAAACAGATTCACAGATTTCAAAAACAAACTTATGGTTACCAAAGGGGAAACATTGTGGGGGAGAGATAAATCAGGAGCTTGGGAGTCACATACACACACTACTATATATGAGAGAGATAACCAAAAATGACCTACTGTATAGCATACATATATACTCAATATTCTGTGATAACCTATATGAGAAAAGAATCTGAAAAAGAATGGATATATGTATATGTATAACTGAATCACTTTGCTGTACACTTGAAACTAACACAACATTGTAAATCAACTATACTCCAATGAAATTTTTTGAAAAAAAGATACAGTTGGGATAAAAAAACTTTTCTAATGGGATAAACTACCTCTTCTTCCCAAATCTCAGCCTGCTAGCTCAATCTCATGTTCTTTTCACAGTATCATGTTGCCATTCCATATTGGTGTCCCTTAGGCATGACTGTTCCCAGACAGAAATGACAGATATTGTATTCACTGCACCATGAGAAAATTCTCATGGCCCTCATTTTGCAGTATCATTCAGATATCACTTGCAAATCAACCTTATTATACCCATCCTCATACTGAGTTGGTGTAACACAGACACAAGATTACCTGGTTACCATCTAGGATCTGCCAATTATCAGTCATGTGACCTTGAGTAAGTTAATATTCCTGTGCCTCAGTTTCCTCATCTATAACATAGTGATAATTTTAGTGCTTGCTTCCTAGGGTTGTTGCTAGAAGGAAATGGATTAATATATGTATTTAGTAGAGAACTTGACACATTACCATCACAATATCATCATGACTATAAAATACTTTAACCAGTGTAGATTCACTGAATGTCCCTCTTGCTCACTGTCTCTCTCCCCAGTTCCAATCCGCTCTGCAGGGATAACTCACATTAGACACATAGCAAAGACCCTGAACATCCCAGTGATCTCTAAGGATAAATTTATGAGAGCTTTCTGGCTTCCACTAGAGTTAAGAGGATTAAGAGAAGGCAGCACTTTGGGCATTCTGAAGAGGCTTTCTGAATGGAGTGGACCTGGGGAGGGGCAGGAATTGTTGGGCCGAAGCTAAATGGTTTCACTTATTGTGGAGAAAGTGACTGACTGTGAAACAGCCCTGCTTATTTTGCAAGTTTAGATCAGAAGCAGCAAATGGTCTAGGTGCTGCCCTGGCCAGTCTTGACCAGTGTGGTTGGGTACCACAGTCTCTACACGTTCTGACCATGGCCTGTAAAGTTTACACCTTTACCTGCATGATTAGGGACAGTTAGATCTGACTCCATGTGTCTTCCATTTCAGAGATTTTGTCCTCTGAAACCCACCCTCAAGTATCTTCCATCCTTGTTTCTCACTTTGTGTTACATTATTTGTCATTCTCCCTGACCATAGGCTAGTTTCCTCCTCATGGCTGGAGACGTCACTACTGACAGCTCACAGCTTCTCAACTTGTGCTTCTCTTCACCATTGGAGAAGGAAGACCTCTTTTTTCTTAGTTCAAATTCTAGGCAAAATGGGTCTGCACTGGGTCAGGTGCTAAGGTGAGGGAGGTTGGGATCCTGTAAAAACATGACAGCCCTTGCTGGAAGCACATGCTGGGAACGGTGGGAGAGCATTTCCCCAGAGAGGGGGTTGGAGCGGGTGGGGCTGCGGCTCTCGCAGTGATGGTGGGGGTAACCACCTCCACCATGACCCTTTCTTAATTTCCTTCTGCTTTCTGCCTTGCGTCCCCTCACTTTCATTACTCAGCAGCATGCTGTGGGTGTGACTTTTGCTCTTGTGTGCCATTGGTGCCATCTGCTCCTGCCTTGTCTCCTTTGATGTCATGATACAGATGGCAAGGACACAATGGGAAGTGGCACTTAGTTCAATATGGTAGCTCTGGCTACATCCAGCCTGCCCTTGAATCAGTGCTGCTTATAAGTAATTCCAGCTCATATGAAAGTCTAATAGCACAATCATTATTACATTATGGTTTAGCCTCTGAAATCCCATTATAAATTATTGAAACTAGATGCACCCTTTCCAAAATATGCATTTTTTACAATAGAGGAGCTAATATCTAGGATTGCTTTAAAGGTAATCTGATCGATTTTTAAAAAATGATGACAACTTGCCATTAACAAGCTACCAAAGTTCAGGAGTATTGTTGCTATTATACACAATGGAAAATATCTTCCAAATATGCTTGTTAATTTGACCATGTAGGTGTCAGAGCTAATCAGTCAACAGCTACAGCTAATGCAGGAAAGAAGAAAAATTAATATTCATTAGACTCTTGTTTACACTTCTGTTGTCAAGGTTAATCAGTTTGCTTTAAGCACAACATTTCACTCTTATTAAAGTCATTAGTACCCTTCAGTACACGGAGAACACTGGGGTTCACAAGTGTTTGATTTATACATCACACACATTGCACAGGGACCCATGCTTAAGCCATATTTTGCTGGAATTTAGACATAAACCTTTATTGAGACCAACCAATTAATCTTCTTCACAGTAGAATGATAGGTAAAAAATGTAACCCAAATTTAGGTGTTTAGTCATGTTCTCAATTGCAGAAACTAACAAGTATTCAGCCTTTCAGCTTTAACACAAACATTACATAGACTCATACCAAAACAGTCCCTACTGGGCACTGGCAATGCAAAAAGGAATTTTGGCATTTTGTTTACCCTTGTGTCAAAATTATCATTATAAACAACTGAACTGTGATCAAAAATTTTCTACCGAAGAATAGTTAATGTATCTAGCTAGTCCATGACTGTAATCTTATCAGAGGATTCGCTTTTCCTATTACAAATAGGAAATGACTCTTTTAGTAATTTTTCACCCCCCTCCAAGTGTGGAGCTGGCAATTTGATGGAAATTCCAGCCTGATATTATTCTAGTTTACTCCTCAACAACAGTTTACACAGGGAAGTGAGCCTGGGAACGGTTCTCTCCCCATCACTCTTCATCTCACGAAGAAAGCTGATAGACATCATGTAACGTGGATCTCAGCTTTCACCTGAGTTTCCTTGGTGTTTAGTTCCAGAAACAGGAATTATGATGGGTTACTCAGCAAAGACTCATCCTGACACCCAGTTACTACAACATCTGAAGCCTGCTCCAGACACACCAGTACGAGTCTCAGACTCCACAGAAACAGTCTGTTTCTTCGAGCTGCAATGGAGCTGTGTTGTTTTTCCTTCTTTTCATCCTGTGACCCAATGACCAGGATGCTCTGGATAAATGCCCCTTGGCTATAACAAATAGAACAAACAATATTCCTTCTGTATGCAAGTTACATGTTTTTGTGACAGTGAATATGGAGGGGCCTCAGAGGACAAAGATTTTTTTCAATAACTGCCATAAGAGGACTGAATATTAATTATTCTCAAACTAAAAAGTTATTTTTAGCAAATTTCTTCTAAAACTTAATTAACACATAGCTAATACATTCATACAGTAGGAGATTTCATTTGTACTTTGGTGGAGCTATTTGTAATTGATTCTGCTAGTTTTTTTCCTGAAAGCTCTTAAAAATAATTGGACATTCCATTGGAGTACTCTTGACATTTACTGTAGATAGATGACATATAGAACTTTCAGCAAAAAATAATCTCCACAATACCATAAAAATATAGAATATAGTATTTGGGAATTGCATTAATTATTTATGAGTGAGAAAGGACTAAATCTACTGCCATATTGGAAACGGCCGTCTATCTGGCCTGGAGTCTTAGTTTGGCTCCTCAAGTTTTTTACCATGTAAAATTGCACTGTCCAATACAATAGCCACTAGCCACTTGGAGACATTAAAATTTAAATTAATTTAAACTAAATAAAATGAAAAATTCAGTTCCTCAGCCACATTTCAGTATTCAGTATCCACGTGAGCTGGTAATCGCCCTATTGAATGGTACCAGAAGAGAATATTCCTGGTCATCTCAAAAACTTTTATTGGACAGTGTTAATGTAAAATTTATGCAGTCCTCGCCAATCACAAAAATGATCTATTCTTCAATCACTTTCCAGGAGATTTGCATTTCAAGGTTAACCTAATAAAGATGTATTTTGACCTCTTGTCTCCAAAGATCATTCCCATACAATAACAGCAACAAGACACAAAAAACCAAATTCCACTGCCAATGAGACTGGAAGATGTTTAATTCAAATAAAATGTACATACAGAAAATGATGGACAAATCATAAATGATGTAGAAGGTAGAAGGAAGGTCCTATCTAAGCAACTGAGTGTGTGTGTGTGAAGAGTGGCCACAGAAGCAAGCAGATGTGTCTACAGAACCTGCAAAAGGCTCAGAAATGGGAGGTCAGTTCTAGAGATGGGGACTTCTACTTCTCACTTCTGTTCTGCACTGTCAGAGTGCTTCTTTTACTCTAGTAAGAAACTACATGTTTTATCCTCTATATTAACCACAGGTTCAGGACTAGGGATACCAGGTACAAGGACAGACAGTAGAAGGGGTGGCGCACTGAAAACAATGTCACCCAGTGAATACCAACACCCTGACTGCTGAGAAACCTTCTGGCTTCTTTCCCCATCCAGTTCTAGAGCACCCATCAGCTGGGTTTTTTATCTTCCTCTGTCATCACCTCACCTTCTAAACAGGAGATTGGAAACTCCTTCTGTGGAGAAAACAAACAGCTCTAGAGGGAAGACACTAGTATTGATAAGAGGGGTCCCTTTAAAAAGCCAGACGGCCTCTCTATTGCCTGCAATGCAGCCACCAGCCCACACCCCCTCCCCTTGCACAAACAGATGTCAGGCAATTTTTTAGTGCCTCACTCTTCAACATAAAAGAACAGCCAATGATAACCATGTATTTGAGGATTATCTCCAACAAGAAATAGAGAGGCTGAAATAAGCAAAGTGGAAAAGCAGAAACAGGAAAAAAAAAGGGAAAATGCAAGAAGAGGAAAACGTTGGAGAAAACATTAGAGAGATACGGGAATATTACACAAATAAAACAAGAACAGCATAGCACTAAAGGAAATGGAAAGGCAATTTAAAATATGTGAGTAAATATATAAACTCTGTGGAAACTTTGGAAGACAAAGGTGAGGAACTCTACCAAAACTGAACAAGGAAAAAGAGATGATGATAGAAGAAGAGAAAATTAAAGTTCCAATATTCTAAGTTCCAGGGGAAAAAGAAGAATAGAGAAAATGATGCAGAAGAAATACAAGAATATTTCCCCAAACTGAATAATATGAGTGCCAGCACAATGCATGAAAAAGAACCTACAGTCTGGCACAGGACTGCGAAATGTCCAAACAATAGGGACAAAACAGACCTTAAGAAAGATGGGTCATATCAAAAAGAATGAGAATTAAAATGACAATGATTTGGGCAACAGTGATTTTGTCTAGTTCTTAGCCAGAATCAAGAGAAAAAGGCTGTATACATTATATTAAAATACTGATGTAAATGTCAGAGGAGACAACAAAAAAAGCTGAAAATGATTTACTCTGGGCCCCGTTGTGAGGAACTGTGAAAGAGGAATCAAGAGACTGGTGGATTTTTGTTCTGCTGAACAAAAAAATCTTTGATAACTAAAATTATTTGTAGGTACTATGGGATAAAAATAAATTTAAAACAAAACAAAACCCTATCCAAGAAAATAATCGCAAATTATTTAACATCCAATTCTTATCAAAATCCTAGTTTAAAGAATAAACAAGCAAACATACAAACAATTAAACTTTTGGATTCAAATCTGGGAAATATCAGATTATAAACTGTATGAAGTGAATGAAGTAGTAAATAAGTATATGGGCCCCTTTTTATGTGAGGATTTGAAGACATAAAATACGTAGACATCATAGATACAACACAACAGCACCTTGTTAAAAAAAACTTCTAACCACACTTCTAATCTTACCCTCAGAATTCACAATAAGGATTCCTGAAATCATTAATAAGCACAGAAAATAACCTAACTGTCTAAGAATACTTTTTCATGTTCAGTTTGTCAAAAATACTAGTTATCCTAACATCTTGACCACGACATTTATTGTGTCAATGATTATATAAAAATCCTAAGAGCACTCTTTTTCAGGATGACTTTTCTGGAAACTGAAATTTGCTAAGAAGGACTACAAAATCCCAAATACATTATCATGAAACCCTGAAACTCCTGTTTCCCACCATGTCATCCATCGGAGCATTGGTGATGCCTCCAGACTTTAACAGCACAGAAGACGTTATTAATGAGGGCAGATTTAAAAAGGAAGTCTGTGAATGTGATTTGATGTGTATTTTACAAACTCCTACATATCAGTGTAGTACAATGGATATCTGTCAATTGCCTGCTTAAGTATCTCTGGTGGCTACCTTCAGCCTAGTATGTAAAACTCCTTAATCTTTTATTCAATAACCTACATCAATTTTCTGTCCTTTCCTCATGCTTCTAAACACTTTCTCAGCTCAAGCCAGATGAATCCGCTTGCTTCTTCCAAGTCTGGGTGTTCTGTCCAGAAAACATATTGTGCCTTGATGCATATTGTCTGTCTGCCTTGAATGTCCTCACTTCCCCTCTACCAGACCTTATTTTTGTCCATCTTAAAGCTTTGGTTCAAAGCTCTGCTCCAAGAGGCCCTTCCTGACTGATACTAACTGTGGTTGTTGCTGTTGTTTGGTTGGTTGCTTACTTGGTTTTTATGACTCTGGGCCCTCATAAGAATTACTAGTAACTTTATCAATATTTCAGTTTTCATCATGGACTTACAGCAAATTACTGACCAACTTGTCACTGTTGACAGTGGGCAAGATTTCTTCTACTTACTGGGACTTCAACTCCACATATCCTATGTCAGATTTCTGCGGATTTCAGTCTCACTTCAAAGTATGGATCCATTGGTCCATAAATCTGCCTCACACACACAGTGTGTGTTTCTATAGTGACTGCACTCCTCAAGTGTCTATGCATTTCGGGCTATGAAGGCTGTTCCCCTGGGGGTTTGGCAACACGCTGGCATTGTGCGGGGTGTAGGTCACATCATGGCTGGTACACTTTCTGGTGAATTTAGGCAGAGGGGAGGGAGGAGCCCCAGAGCACAGCCCTCCAGGCATCACCACTGACCCCAATGGGTCTGGGGCTGTAACCCACTGGTCTGCTGCTTTGGAGCAGGAGAAAATGGTGAGTCCACACTCTGGTTCTGAGTCCATCCACACTTCAGCAATTTTTTGATACCTTGGCATTAGGGCCAAGCCAGCCATCTGGGCTTCTTTTGTGGCTGCTAATCTCAAAATGGCCCTCAGGCTTGCAATGACTCTTCCGAGGCTGTGTGGTGAGAAGTAGGAGCAGTGATGACACACCTCTCCCAAGGCTGAACTGCAGGCCACCCTCCACCTGGTCCCCATTCGCATGTCCTTTCAGTGCCCCGGTTTCCTCCAGGGTTTTTTTGGGGGTGGAGGAGGAAGGAAGGAGAGACCTATGTCAGTCACACATCTTTCAGGAAATGCCCATCACTCTAGACTTTCTTAATCTTTCTGTCCCCTCGAACTTTTGGAAATCTGGTCAAGCCTGTAGACTTCTCAGAATAACACTTCTAAAGGAATAAAATAAAGGCATAAAAAGAAAATATTTATATTAACATACAGTTAACCAAATGTTATTAAAATACAATTTATGGTAGTTATCTATGTTTATTAGCACACAAATAACAAGATCTAGTATCTAATTTAATAACAACTCTAATTTCTAATGCTGTTGAACTTTGCAATTTCCAGGTAGCTGAAACAACTGTGATATAATAAGAAATGGGATTTCCATTGATGATAAAAGTCACAGATACTGTGAATATAGCAATGCATCCATTTTAAAAATTAATTTTTAAAATTAGCAATACATAAACATGTTAAAAATCTAAACTCTTGTGTGGTAGGATGAAATTCTTCCTCCTTGCCCTGTTCCCCACCCTCTCAGTTTCCCTTTCTAGAAGCACTGTCATCTGTCTGTGTGTCACCTTCCAGAGAAATTCAATGTAAATATATACGAGGAAGGGGGAGAAAGTTATGTATTTTATTTGTTCACTTAAAACATCTTGAAGATTGTTTCATTGCAGCTCACACTTTTTAAGGACAGATAGCCTTCCACTGTGTGAATGTACCATAATTGAGTGAACCTCCACTGACATATTTATACTGCTTTCAATCTGTTCTTATGAATGTCATACACAATTTTGAAAACATGTGGATTATATATGTTGCACAGACTACTAAAAATGAAATTCTCAAAGGCAATTGTCCTCCAAAGAAGTTGCATCAATTTCCACTCCATTCAAGAATACATAAGAGTTGTATCTGGCAAATGTACAGGTTTTCCCTGGAACTTGGCACTATTTGGAAGAGGACTGGGAGTGAATTCACAGTACTGTTACCAATACTTTCCTCACCTTTTATTCTCTAATGCCTCGTGCTAAAATTTAGTAGAACTTGGTCATTCTTCCTACTCACTGGCAATTGTTTTCACTTTTGTGGCAATGCCTGATTTTGATTTTATATTCTTGGGGTGGCACAGAGTCCTGGCAGCCTAGATCAAGATGTTAGAGATTGTTTTAATAAATAATGTCCAGCAAATAGTTCATCTGAGTGCCTATCGGAAGGAAGTGGGTGGTGGGTCTTGTGACAAGTCTCTTCAACTATGGCCCATTGGAAACTGAACACCAACTTCAAAGCATGTAACACTTGTCTTTTCTAAGAGGTTTAACTCATAAAATTTGTTAAGATAAATGATGCCAGTAATATTCTAACAATGATGGGCTATCATTTTGTTTCCATAGTTACCTGTGTTTCTATTAGCTTAAGGCTTCAGATGAGTAGCTTCAAACTCTGGTTTCTTCTTCAACTAGGTCAATAGTAACAATTTTTCCTTCTACTGGGGAGGAAAACTAAGTTGTAAATCTCATTAATGAAGAAGACATTTCTACAATGTCCAAATTCTACAGTGCTCAATTAGATTAAATTCAGAGCAGTAAAACATTTCTGAATACATTCTCAGAGAAACTCATATCATAGTTTTCCTTATTTGACATCATCTTTACCAGTTAAGAGAACACACTTTAGATAACAGTAATGCTCTTTACAAATCATAATTTCCTGAATCTCTTCCTGGTTTTAGCTATGACAAGTTCTTTTGGTAACGCTGAACTCTAGACATGTTTATCTCAGACTTGTTTAGAATTTTAGGCTAAAGGGCTTTTCTAATCATTGCAGTGAGTGAGCCAAAATCTAGAATAGGCTCTTCATGGGAGAAGAAGTAGGATAATTAAACAAAAGTCGTCAGAGTTGATTAAAGTGATGATAAAGAGTAAATGGATTCACACTTACAGGTTCTGAAATCCAATGTAAAGAATTGACCCCATGGCTAATCTCAGGGCAATTAGGTACTCATGAAGACCTAGTGAAATTCTTTAAGTTTAGATTTTAAAAAGTAATGTGTTATCAGGGGAAACAGAAAATCCAGACCTTAGAGACTAATTTTGATTCCTATGAAAATAGTAGGAATCAGGATAACATATTAAAGAGAACTCAGTATTGGGAAAAACCTAAAAGGTGTGGCTAGAAATATATCCTTCTATGCTCTCCTCCTGTGAAGGGAGGAAAGACTGAGTGATCAAAGGAAATTGTAACTGCAACAGATCTTGGCTTTACTCCTTCCTTCCTTCTGCTTGGTCACTGGTTCCAACATAGCTCTCAATTCTAACCCGTGTGACATATTCATATGTCATATGTGTTCTGGGCATATCAGCAGTTAAGGGTCCAAAAATAACTGGTTAGACGGAGTGTCATGGTAAATAGTGCATTTTTGACTTACTATATTTTAAACTTATGATGGGTTTATTGGGACATAACCCTACTGTAAGTCACGGGAGATCTGTATATATAATGGAATATTATTCAGACATAAAAGAGAAGGAAATCTTGCCTTTTGTGACAACATGGATAAACCTTGAGGGCACTGTGCTAAGTGAAAAAAGTCAGACAGAGAAAGACAGATACTAAATATTCTCATTTATATGTGGAAACTGAAAAACTTGGATCATGCAGGGAACTCTACTCAATATTCTGTAATAACCTATATGGGAAAAAAATCTGAAAAAGAGTGGAGATATATATATATGTATATATATATATATATGTATGTATAACTGAATCACTTTGCTGTACACCTGAAAGTAACACAACATTGTAAATCAACTATACATCGATATAAAATAAAAATGAAATTTAAAAACTCTTTTAAAAAAGCTGAATCATAGAAAAAAAGAGCAGAATGGTGGTTGCCAGGGGTTGAGTGTGGGGGAAATGGGAGATGCTGGTCAAATGGTGTACACTTCCAGCTATAAGATGAATGAGTTTTGGGCACCTAATGTACTGCCTGATGGCTATAGTTCATACTGTATTATATACTTCAAATTTGCTTAGAGCATAATCTTAAATGCTCTCACTTCGAAAAAGAAACAGTAATTATGTGAGGTGATGGAGGTGTTAACAACCCTTATTGCTGTAATCATTTTGCAATATATATGTGTATGAAACAATATATATGTGTATATATATGTGTATGAAATACAATGTTATATGTCAACTGTATCTCAATAAAGCTGGAAAAAAAAGAATTCTACATTAGCCCGTGTGTATGTATGAAGGCAAATGATGAAAGGAGATGCTTCTTACACGACTCCTTTTAATTCTCTAAAAGTATTTCCATTATATAGATATTGGAAGGTCAGAGGGAAGTTGCAGAAATAATAAACCTTAACATGAATCAGTATGAGGGTGAGTAGAAGCTTGTGAAATTCCAGCCCATGTTCATGGGCGTGTTCCAAATGTGATGGCTGGCGTCTACACTAGTCACATTATGGAGGGACTCTGCCTGCTCCAAGAATTTCGACAAATAAGGAATATTTTTCTTTTTTTGGCCGCGCTGCAGGGCATGTGGGATCTTAGCTCCCCGACCAGGGATTGAACCTGTGCCCCCTGCAGTGGAAGCACAGAGTCTTAACCACTGAACCGCCAGGAAATTCCCAAGAATCTCAAAGGAGAGATACAGTACTGAGAGAACAAATTATGACAGTATGAGGCTGCATAAAGCAGGACCTGAAAATTTTGCTTCAGGGAACTGGAGGAGATGATGTTTTTGTTCTGAGTCTATGTGATTGAGTCAGGGTTCTGCACTCTGCCCTCGGGGCAGCCTCAGGATATTCATTTTCCTGTGTGTTTCAAGTCATTTGTGAAATGAGGATATTAACCCTGCCCACTGAATCAGTCAGGGTGAAAGTGGCTTCAGGTGACTGAAGAGCAAGCTAACCTTGGCTCAGTCCATAAAGGCATGAGCAGTTCTCGGGCTGCCCCAGCAGCTTCCTGATGGGAGGCTTGCAGGTCCTCTGTGCCTTCCTTGATTTTCCTACCCCTGTTGAAATGGCAGCAGTGCCTCAGACAGCTCATTCTCACACTTTCAAGTCCAAGTTTCAAGTTGGAAGCAGTGAGAGCGGGCAGGGGAATGAGGAAGAGAAACACCCCCCAAAATGACCCTCTCCCTTCAAGAAAGAGGAAATGTCTTCCCAGGATCCCCTTGGCAGATTTTCCTCTGTGTCTCCTTGACCAAAACAATTCTCTCGCTGCAAGAGAGGTTATGAGAAAGAGCATTTGATTTGCTATCCTCTGCGGCAGGAGGGCAGGCAAGAGAGATGAAGACAGATAGAGCTGGCCACAACCACCTCAGGCCAGAACTGTGAATGTTAAATGGGATAAAACATGTAAAACAATTTGCACAGGCACACGTTGTAAATATTCAACAAGAAGGTAACACTTATTTGCTATTGTTATTTGCCTTGAAGAGAGAATATTTTAATGGAGAGACTTTGTCATGTGCTTTAAATATTTGAGTGTTGTGATACCTGTGATGAGAATAGAGTTGAAATCATAGTAATTTTCTATGAGATCCGTTTCAAAATGATATTGGCTCTGATGGTAAGCACACCATCGACACAATTGTCAAGCAGGATTTGAAAGACCCCTGTTATTTAGGTGGACACTTTCATTAAGGGTAAATTTGGGATTCCTTCTAGTGGAAGCTTCTATGATTCTACACTATAATCATCAGAGGCTCAAGACACAAGATCCCTCCCTTAGCTTAAAATGGACTTAATTTGTGTTTGGGGCTAAATTGCGATGTTCGGGCTGGATCCAGAATTTCTAAAATGAGGACATAAAAGACTATTACAGCTCTGCAATTGCAATGAGATATGCAACTCCTTCATGATTAACAGAGAAGAGAATTGTTGCTTAGATACTGACAAGTACAAAATAATAGTAATTTTTTTTCCTGTGTAGAGGTACAGAATTCATTTTAGTTTTAGATATTGAAATTCTAAATACTGATATCTCCTCAAGTTAAAAATGAACACTGGGGTCAGTAGCTTACCCACAACTTCCTTATTGGATCATCTATTCTTAAAATGACTGTATATTTCCCATGTTATGACCTTCCCTGTCACATGTGCATTCTCCATCCCTTTGTTAGGATTTTGTGAACATGCTAGGAACACGTTAGAATGGTATAAATGATATTTGCTGTGTATGATTTGTTTCCCATCCCCAATCCTGCCAGGGGGAGGGAGGTGTTATATCTCAAGAGACTCTCTTACCAAGTCCAAGTTTTAAATCAATTAAACTTGTACAGACTCCAACATACCATCTTGATATGACCTTGAGCCCTGAAGTACATGGACGAGTGGAATGATCACAGCCAAGTTGGAAAACTGTCTCTGAAAAGAGTAGTTGGTTGACAAACATCAGTAGTGACTCAACCAAGGGAAGGGGTGACTTCCTCAAATTGAAAGGGGTCCTGAAAGTAAGACAAACGCTGAAAACATATTCCCCAAATTCATATTTTCATGCTGCTTTAAGCTATCCAAGGAACTCACAGCAGAGATGCAGAGCTACTTACTGAGAAGCTTAGGTACTCCCTTTTTACACCATCAGCACTTTCTTCTCCTCACACTTTCTCTTCAACCTCTTTCCAACTGTCTTCCACTCCACCAGTCACCAAAACTGTTCTGTTCAGGTCACCAAGGACCCACACTTGGTGACGCCCTACGGCTGTTTTTCATCCTCACCTTCCTTGTCTTCTGAGCATCATTCAACAGTGTGACGACGTCTTCTCCCTGTGTGGCTTTGGTGACGTTACACTCTCCCTGTGCTCTTTCTTCCTGTCCAGCTGTTCCTCCTCAGGACTTTTTCCTGGTTCCTCTTGCTTTACTCCAACTCCTATTATTGGAGGATCACTGACCTTCAGTTGGGTTCCTCCTCTTTTCTGTCTACACTCTGACTAAGGCTTGAAGTTCCAACTTTAGCCAGTGCTGATCTGTCTCCAGTGAGGAGCTTCTCCTCCGAATCCCATTTCAGTGCATGGCTAATAGGTTTCAAACTGGACATGCACAGAAGGAGTCAGGCCTTCCCTTCTCCCACTCACCACCACGTGACCTCATTCATCCCCTGCCTTCCCATACCATCGCCCATTCAGTTAATAATGCCTGAAACCTGGGAATCATCCTTGAATACTACTTCTCCAGCGCCTTCACCACCAGCCAACCAGCAATTCCTGTCAATTCATCCTCCAAACGTGTTTCATGCACATCCACCCACTTTCTCCACCTCCACCACCGCACCTGGTCTAACTACCAGCATCCCTCACCTCGTGTGCGGCAGTGGCCTCCTAGCAGTGTTCTCAGCTTCTTTCCTTGGCTCCCCTATGATTCATTCTTGCCCAGTGGTCAAAACTACAATCATACTACAACACCCCCTACTCAAAACTCTTAAAGGGTTCTTACCACTGCTTAACTAAAACCCAGACTCCTTACTGTGGTCTAGAGGTGTTTCACATTCCAACCCCTGGCAATATTTTTAACATCACAGCCATTCTCGTTCTTTCTGACTGAGCCTCTGTCACACTGACCTAACACACCAGCCTCTTTCTTGCTGCAGGCCCTTTGCACTTGCTGTTTCTTCTCTTAGAATTTTCTTTGCCTGGCTCTTTGCATAGCTCACCCCTCCTGCTTCAGTCTCACCACCTGATCAGTGATGCTGTGCTCACTACATTACCTCAGGTTTTATTTGTTTGTTTGTTTACTTATTTATTTAGACTGGTAGGAAGACAGTTCTTTCCTCTGGGATTTCAGGCACATTTAGAATAAAACATGGACGGAATATGAGAAGGAGAAGCAACACCAGTATTTGGGAGACAAACTAGATTATGATGAGAAGGACCCCATTTGATCACCTCTCCTTGTTCTTTTAATTTTCTATCAAGAATGATAAATTCTAAAGCCACTGGGGTCTTGCAGGTCACTGAAATGAACGTGATGGGCTATGAGTAGGGCAGTCAGGAGTGGTACAGCAGTCAGCACACGTCTATGTGAAGGTATTCAAGGGTCAAATTTTAAAATGCTGAACATGAGAAGCTAAGCCTGGCTGAGGGCTGAATTTGGCCTATGAACCACCAGTTTAAGATCCATACCTAGATGTCTCTCATTTGTTGAGTACGTCAGAGCATTCCTAGTTCTATAAGCATCAACTTTATGTGCTTCTATATGTACATTACTAAAAAAAATAATATATAGTCATAAATAAAACAGTCTAGAACCACATATTCTTTACTTGCCCTTTAGACATTTTTCTCTTTTTCTATCTATGCTTTTGAAGTACTACAAATTATAATATTATATAAGTATATTTACCTAACTTAGTTTCCAGTCAAAGCACTTGGAGGTGATCCTGAAGGGCACCGTGGAAAGATGTGAAGCATGGGGGAGGTCATTTTGTGTTTTAGATCACCACATCTGTGTTTTGCAAAAATCACTCCAGAACAGTGTGGAGTAGGATAAGAAGTAGAGGAAGTAGGAACAGTGGTTAGTAACTATTGCGGTAATTTAGATGAGAACTGATAATGGCAAAGACAGTGAGTTTGGAGAGATGCAGAAGAAATAATCAAACTAGAAAATCCAGGTTAAGAAAAGCTACAGCAGACGTGTATTAAAGTTTTAAGTTTCCTAACGGTCATGGAAAAACAGGAAATGAAAGATGTTATTCCATAATAATCACATAGTAAAATACTGTATACCAGTCACGACCAAAATTTTCTTGAACTCCAAGAGGAACACATCAAGAATACAACCCTGCAAAGAACACTGTGCATGAATATGGCTGTATCTTATCTCAGCCTTTGATGAAAGACAAGGGTAAAATATTAATTCATAATTCAATTTTAGCATCTCTATAAGGAGTTAAAATAATATCACATAGACGTTATTTTCTTATGACCACTACCATGGAGAGAGAACTTTAAAAATCTAGGAGATAAATTGACAGCATGTCTCTTTTTTTTTTAATATTTTAATTTTATTGGAGTATAGTTGATTTATAGTGTTGTGTTAGTTCAGGTGTACAGCAAAGTGATTCAGTTATATATATATGTATACTCATTCTTTTTCAGATTCTTTTCTCATATAGGTCATCACAGAATATTGAGTAGATTTCCCTGTGCTATATAGCAGGTCCTTGTTGGTTATCTATCTTATATATAGTGGTGTGTGTGTATGTGAATCCCAAGCTCCTGATTTATCCCTCCCCATAACGTTTCCCCTTTGGTAACCATAAGTTTGTTTTTGATATCTATAAGTCTGCTTCTGTTTGTAAATAAGTTCATTTGTATCTTTTTTTAAATTAGATTCCACATATGAGTGATATCATATATTTGTCTTTCTCTGTCTGCCTTACTTCACTTAAGTATGATAATTTCTAGGTCCATCCATGTTGCGGCAAATGGCATTATTTCGTTCTCTTTTATGGCTGAGTAATATTCCGTTGTATATATGTACCACATCGTCATTATCCATTCAACTGTCTACGGACATTTAGGTTGCTTCCATGTCTTGGCTATTGTAAATAGTGAACAGGATGTCTCTTAAACCATGTTTTTCAAACTTCAGATTATGACCTACTAAGGACTGTGAAATCAGTACACTAGGTCAGAAACAGCACTTTTAAAAATGAAACAATAAATTTGAATACAAAATAGGATATTTTTACTTAGCAAGGGCAAGTGCTAGAACACAAAACTTGTGTGCGTGTGAGTTTGTGTGTACATGTGGCCCAATATATTCTGTACTGCAGGTCATGGTACAAACAGGTTGGAAAAGCTCTTCTTTACACAACCCTCCTGTATTGACTCATCTCAGTTGTGATTCTGAGATCACTGTAGGGTGGAGAAGGGAGGAAGATGTCTGGGCTGTTAGATAAAAGCAGAGTTGCAATCAGTCATCCTTTGGTATGTGATAGGAAACGGATGTCCTCCTGATTCTACCTGAAGTTAACCCAGGTAGTGCCAGCCTCTCTTCACAAAATGCTACCAAGGACATAAGGCTGCCAAACCCCCAATCTGTCTGAAGCTGAACCACGCCCTGGTGGAAGCTGCTGCGTTCTGTCCCTTAAAGACTCAATTTGTCTAAGTCACAAAGCTTGAGTTTGAGCAGGCATGCATCTTGGGCAACACACCAGAGGGTAGAGAGCTGTGTGCTGTCTGGTACAGTCAGGACACATCCTCTATTGTTTCTTTCACTATACTCTCAGAACACTCTAATTACAGAATACTTCACTCTGGTCAACAGATGTGTGGGGACCTGGTGAACTGGAGGGTGTGTGACTTTCTAAAGGGGGTTACCCAGACCCAGTTATCTGTGGGAATGGGATCCCAGTGTTTTCAGACCTCCCCAGTTGTCAAGAGATCCAGATTTTTGTGTAAAATGACTTGTCTTTAAATATTGGCAACATGGTTTTAAAAATTTAATGACGGGCCAAAAAACTCCATGGGCAAGATCTGCTCTCATGGCTCCTGGTTTGCCTCTTTCCACCTAGATCAGGCTTTTGTGTTTGTTTTTCATTCTTTTTTGTTTTTTGGTCAAGAAATGGGAAAAGAATTTGAAAAAAGAATGGATACATATATGCGTATAACTGAATCACTTTGCTGTACACCTGAAACTAAGACAATATTGTAAATCAACTATACTCCAATATAAAATAAGAATTTAAAAAGAAATCCTTTTCTTTAATTGAATTTTATGTAGAAGTCCAATAAATAAAACCACCACCAATGAAAGTGCTGCTCTTTGAGGGGTGGGCTGGAGCTGTTTCCATTTGCCTCAGTCTTTCTAGCTCTGGTCTCATGAGCCCCCGGCTCTAGAAAACAGGGAAACCACAGATCTAAATGCTAAAATATTGTCTTTTTTGAGACAGAATTCTTTTTTCTTTTTACTTAAATTGGGAATTTGCCAGCAGGTGTCATTACTCTTGAGGCCATTCTTATATTGTAATACTAAGATTATATCATTAACATGTGGAAGGATGTTTGTCTTTTTTTAATTTTTATATACGTTGGGGCAGAAGGGAATACATAGATCATTTAAGTGAGCAGGATTAAATTATTTAGGTACAAGCTATAAATGAAGATTTCTAGACACAATCCTGTTTTAAGCCATTTTAAATCAGAACTGACACTTTCAAAATCCATTCTGATATTGCTGTATAGATTCAGAAAAACATTTAAAATCTGAAAGCTATATCAAAGTCCTATAAGCTGGCCCATAGAGCAACTTGGGATTTCTGTTGGAATAAGGTAAGGTATAAATAAAAGGTCCAGAGATAGCACCTGACTATGTGATCAGAAGCTGTTAATAGATCACTTGATATTGAGAAAAGTAGAATTTTTCATAATTAAGTTCCCATTAAAGTGAAGGGAACAGGATGCTGTGCCCCATAGTTATAGGACACTCTGAAAATATTGTTACTTGGCTGTGAGGTAGGGCCGGAATCCAGCCTTTTCTATTCTGAGGCTCTGTTTTGGATTTTTCCCTTCCACTATGCAAATAACACAAGATTTAAAAGGTATTCATAAAAAACATTTTCTGGTGTCTGATTTAAGATAGTTTTGACAAAAGCAATAAAAAGACCACATATTTTGCTACTAAACAGATTTTGTGTTAAACAGATTTTACATATAATTTTTGTATAAAATCAGTTGACAGCCTTTGATAGAGGCAGACCAGACTGCTGGATATAAGTGTAGTAAAGAAAGCATCCTGAAATGTGGGTTATTTATTTACTAAATTTCAAATGCTTAACCTCCTTACCATCCACTCAGTAGGGTGGCAGGAGTAGAAATCAACATACATAGAAATATTATTTGTGTTCATTCTCCTACTGTATATTCCACCCTACTTATTGCAGAACTATCTTTTATCTACCTTCCTGAGCACAAACTCCCTCGAAAAGAAAGCAGCTTTTGAACCAAGGTAATCTATCCATATTTTCTCTTTGTTTTCTTTCCCTCTGCCTCCCATTCCTTTTTTTTCTTTTTGCTAACTTCTATTGAACTCCTGACCTTGGGTAAAGATGCAGCTTTGCATGAATATTTGAAAGCGACTTTTGGTGATTTAGCTGCTAAATGTGTATGATAGAAGTCCAGCTAAACTTGGAGGCTCTGGGGGGTTTTTAACTCACCGGTGCCAGAAAGCAGACCAGTCTGGGGAAATCCAGCTAATGTCTCCCAGCTGTGCAGGGAAAGTGTGAACAGCTCTGTCACAAGCGCTGCCTTTCTCTTCTTTTCCAGACAGTACCTTCTACTCAAACCATCACTTCTCATTTGCCATTTGGACATCGGTGATGGAACTTGCTGCTTTATTGCCCACGGAGAAGCCAAGTGAGGAGTGTGGGGCTGATCTGGAAGTTTCCCTGGTACAAAAGAAGTTTCAGGCTCAGGCCTGGTCCTGGAGCAGACACACAGAAGGCTGACAGATTTGGCCTAAAGGTGGCTGGTGGACCAATAGGTAATACAAGGAGAAATGGCCTTTTCTAGAGTCGTTCTTTCCAGATGAGAAAGTGACATGCCATCTCTCGGCCCTGGGAGCAAGCTAGCATTTCTTGGCCAGTTTCCAAAGCAGGTTTGTCAGAAGGCTGGGGCTGTTGTACAATCAAGAAAGAAGTGACAGAAACACAGGCAGCAAAAGCCTCAGAAACAAATAGTAAATTTTAGCTGTGAGGCAAATATTCCCAACCTTAATATTTTATCAGAAAGCAGGCTGATACTCAGCACAATTTGCAGCAAACACTTGGCTGCCCTCCAGCAGCCATTCCCTCCACCGCTTAGAATTACTTAAGAAGATCTTGTCCACCTTTCCTACTTTAAAGACAGGGAAACTGAGACTCTGATGATTCCTGTGAGCCTCAGCTCCTTTGTTAGTATAATGAGGCATTGTGCTGCATGTTTTTCCAAGCTTTATAAGGACTATGATTTAAAAATTTCAGTTTGTTTTCGTGTCACACTTCCTTTAAATGCCAAATCACAGTAGTTTGAGTCTCACTCTGTTTGATCTCAGGAAATCCAGATACTGACTCTATTTCTTTCCCCCAGGAACCTGAGAAGTGCTCAGACCTTCCTAGATCTTCCCTGGTTGTCATTTGCCATTTCAGCCCCCAACTTGCTCTGGACCACAGACCAAGGACTATTCATTGCTGTGCTCTTCTTGCCAATTTTGAGCCAGCTTCTTGCAGGCATCTGTGCTCCCCGGGACCACGGTATTTTTAACAAAGTCAGCATTATAACTTTTAATGAGAATTTTCTAAGGTCTTGAAGATAGTGCAGTGCAAACCCAGTGCAGAATGTCTTCGTGATTCTCTCAGTCCTGTGAGTCCCCAGGTCCAGTCTCTCCCTTGGTGCCTTAGAAGATTAGCATCTTTGCTTGGCTTTCATGTAGTCATAGTCATGTAACTATGCAAAACGGACCAGTTTAGTTGTCCCAAAGTGAGAACCTGAAACACATTTACCATAACTAATATGTTAGTTTTACTTGTTTCCCACAGCTGCTGTAACAAATTACTACAAACTTCGTGGTGCAGGACAACAGGAATTTATTCCCTCACGTTCTGGAGGCCAGAAGTCCAAAATCAGTATCACTGGGCAGAAATCAAGGCGTCAACGTGGCAGTGCTCCCTCTGGAGGCTCAAGGGGAGAATTGCTTCTGGCGGCTGCCTGCATCCTTGGCTTGTGGCCTCATCCCTCCACTCTCTGCCTCCAAGGTCACATTGCCACCTCCTCTTCTGTGTGCGTCAAATCTCCCTCAGCCTCTAAGATTTCCACACCAATTCCAACATGTGTGTTTTTATTCCACACCACCAAGTACCTCTCTAATACCGGGGTGTCCTACAATTCAACTCACCTCTAACACAATCTACCTGGAGGGAGTGTCAGATCCCACAAGTCAAGGGCTCAGTCCTGCAGGACGGCCATCCTTACCCTTCCCCCAACATCAGACACTAACTGCAAGTCCAGGCCCCGCCCATCCTTGGGTCTGATTAATTTTTTAGAGCAGCTCAGAAAACTCAGAGAAACATCTTACTTACTAGGTCACCCGTTTATTGTGAAAAGATACAACTCAGGAACAGCCAGATGGAAGAGACACACAGGCAAAGTCTGTGGGAAGGAGCTCGGAGCTTCCCTGCCCTCTGCGAGTGCACCACCCTCCCCAGACCCCCACATGTTCACAAATAGGGAAGCTCTCTTGGTTTTCTATGGAGGCCTCAATACACAGGTACAACTGATTAAATTATTGGCCACAGGTAATGATTCACCCGTGATTAAATCACCTCCAGCTCCTCTCCCCTCCCCAGAGGTCAGGGGGTGGGACTGAAAGCTCCAAACCTCTCATCACTGCGTTGGCTCCACCAGCAACCATCTCCCATCCTTAGGTGAGAGGGCTTTCCAAAAGTCACTCGTTAACATAGCAAAAGACACCTTTAAAGCTCTCATCACAGGAAATTCCAAGAATTTTATTTAGGAGCTCTGTGCCAGGGGACTAAAGTGAAATATATATTTCCTTTAATAAATTACAATATCACAACCTCTCTATCTTAAATGAACACCTGTTGTTAATTTTAAGAATTAAAAAATAAGGGCTTACCTGGTGGCGCAGTGGTTGAGAGTCCGCCTGCCGATGCAGCGGACACGGGTTCGTGCCCTGGTACGGGAAGATCCCACATGCCGCGGAGCAGCTAGGCCCGTGAGCCATGGCCGCTGAGCCTGCGCGTCCGGAGCCTGTGCTCTGCAACGGGAGAAGCCACAACAGTGAGAGGCCCGCGTACCGCAAAAAAAAAAAAAAAAAAAAAAGAGAAATGCAGAAACAAAGGAAAACAGTCCAACAAAACTAAATAATAATAGTTTAGTCATTAAGCAAAGTGAAGGACTTTAGTTCCTTTTCAAGGGCTATAGATAATATTCTGAGCTGTGAGCTCAGATAGAGACTGTGAGCTGTCTTATAGAGACTAAAACCAGGTGGAAGAAGTTAACTACATCATGACCATGACATAAGCTGCCACAATTCCAAAAGCTGGCCTCAAAGAAACGGGAACAAACCAACCCTGGAACTAAAGACTAACTGTACTTAAAGCAATCAAGATGATGGTAGTCTGACCATTGGTGGATGACCAATTTCAAGATGAGCGTCAGAGCTGACTGTTGTTTCTGCATGTAGCCCCCTCCCTCCGCCTATAAAAGCTCTTGCCCACTGATTCTCAGTGGGGGGAGTCGGCCTTTGGACAGGAGTCTGCCCCCCCACCCTCATTTGCCGACCTCCAAAATAAAGCAAACTTTCCTTTCCACCAACCTTGCCTCTTTATTGGCTTTTGAGCAGGAGCAGCTGGATCCACTTTCACTAACAGCTTTTGGCGCCAAAAGTGAGGCTGGGATCTCGCGATATCTGGCTCCCAGGTTTTCCCAAGCAGAGCGGCCGCCATGATGATGTGGCAGGAAGGCGGTGAGGAGTCCTCTGCTCATGGCTCACTGGCCCTGCCCTGCGAGGGGTTAGGTGGGGACATTCCTAGCAGCTGCTGAAACCATTTGTTTCAGGGTTCCTCCCTGTTTCTCCCCTGCTCGGCACTGGCTGCCAACGTACGCTTTTCCTTGGTGGAACGGAAAGATGCCTCTGGACGAGCTGACGAGCTCCAAGACTGAGTAAGTGCACTGGTGTGCGTCTGGAAAACTTCTCTTTTGAGCATGAGGTGCTATTTGGGCATTTTGCCAATTGGTCTGACGTGTTTCTGATGTTGAGGACCCTTTGCGAGCACTGAGTGTCATTTGGGTGTATTCCTAATTGGTTCTGACTTGTGTCTGACGTCAAGGCCCATTTGTGTTGGGAAGTGTTTGTCTGGGACTCTGTATCAGTCATCCTCTGGAGGGTTTGTGACAGTTCTGTCTTTGGGTGTGTGACTGTGTATTGCATTTGTGTGACTGGTATTCTTGTTGCCTTTTGTAAAATGGGAAATTCAGGTTCAATTCATTAAGAAAAATTTTAGCTATAAAACTATGACTAAAGAAAAAGATTTTTTTTTTTTTTAACCAATGTATGGCAACAGTACTCTTTAGACTCTGGAGAAAATTGGTTAAGATGAAACTCTTTTGAAACTCCAAAACTGGTTCTTTTTGCATATGCAGTTAGAGAAAGCTAGCTTGATAAAATACTGTTTTCAGAATTCTGACCCTGAGAGAACAAAAATATGCCTAGGATAAAGCTTGAAGTTAACTTTTATCGTGTCTTTAAAATACAAACACAGCCCACTTTGCCTGAGACTTCAGCCTTGCGTAAATTAGTAAAACTTCAAGCCAAGAAGAAAGAAAAAAGAGAGAGGAAAGAGGGCTTAGGTTTATTAAACAAACATCTTGTACCATTAAAGAGAAATTGTGCTATGAAAAAAATATATGTTTTTAGAGGCTATGAAATATGTTCTTAAGTTTGCCAATCAAAAAATGCTGGTATAACAGTTCAATTACTTGTTTCTTGGTTTTGTTAAGGTTTTCAAGGTTAAAAACTGTAATATGTAAAAATGGTAAGGGAAGCATTTCAGTATATAAAGCAAGTACGATATGTGTTGTCAGCAAGAGAAGGTATAAAGGTGAGATATTTTTGTTGGGAAAAAAAGGAGAATAATTTTGTCGTAGGGCTGGTGGCTTCTGTATGGGAAAACAAGGGAAAAATTAATATGGATCCAGAAAGTGCTAAAAGGTTTGTGAAAAAGGAACTTTGAAAAAAGAATTTTGTACATTGTCAGGATTAAAATTAGATTGAGTTTAATTAGGTAAATGAATTTTGTTATTAACAGTAAACTGATGCAAGACTGAATTTGGTTTTCTCTCTGTGTTAAGAGAACAAAGTTCTCCTGGAATATTGAGCTGTTTTTGATAACAGATTGTAAGTTTCTTTCTCTAGCTAACTTTGAGTTGTCCAGAGCACCCCTGAGACATCTCAGATAGAAATATTAGTAAAAAGAAAATTTTTTTTTAATCTAATGGAAAGCTATTATTTTACTTCTAACCATACTTTTGACTCCAGTGTTCATGATGGAAAAGAATTGTCTAATGAAGTTGTCACAAAGTATAACTACTTATGAGGTGTATCACTGCTGGCTTGAAGTACATGTCAGAGCTGACTGTGCTGTTTCTGCATGTAGCCCCCTACCTCCGTCTATAAAAGCTCTACCCACTGATTGTCAGTCGAGGGAGTTGGCCTTTGGACAGGAGTCTGCCCTCCCCTCCCCCAGTTGCTGGCCTCTGAAATAAAGCAAACTTTCCTTTCCACTAACCCTGCCTCTTTATTGGCTTTTGAGTGGTGAGCAGCCGGACCCACTCTCGGTAACACAAGTGTGTAGTTATTTCTTGGATGTCCTGTCTTAGGTTGCATTACACTCAGTTATGTTACTTGTCAGCTATAATGATGAAAGCTAAAATGATGAAAAAATAACTTTGTTTTTCATATTAACACCAAGTATATTTAGCACAATTTTTAGATTCACCGACTTTTCCAGAAATCTAACTATCATGTAAATCCATGGAAGATTGTCCTTTGTTTTATTCAGAATTTTACAGAGAGATGTTTACTATTTTGAAATATCATGCTCCTAACTGCAGTGTTGGTTCTGGTATTTCAATACCAGACAGTCTGCTTCGTAGCTTTCCAACTGGTGGGGATTCTGATTTAGGTAAACATGTGACTCTTTCATTATACTACTTTCTTTTTCTCTCTCTTTTATTTATAGGTAGGGTTTTTTGGTTGCTTTTTTGGGGGTGGGGGTTGTAGCCTATGAATATCTGGAGGCTGATATTCATCTTTGTGGCACTGAGTCTGGAAGGGTTGTGAACCACACTGTTTAGCACAGTGCAGGTTCTCAGCATAGCAATGAGATCATAAGTATAATGATAGTTACCATTTACTGATTGTTTTCCATGCACCAAAGCAGTGTGATAATCACTTTACAAATATCTTCTCATTTGATTCTCACAATAAATCTTTCAGATAGGCATATTTTTTTATCTCCATCTTTACAAGTGAGACAAGTTTGGCCAATACAGTTAGTACGTGTAGTTGGCACTCCATACCCACGAATGCAGAATCCGGGGGTGCAGAATGCATGGATATGGAGAGCCGACTTCACTAAGCCATTTTATATAAGGGACTTGAGCAGCCCCAGATCTTGGTTTCCGCAGGGGTCCTGGAACCACTCCCCTGTGGACACAGAGGGAGGACTGTAATAGAGCATCATTTGAATCCAAATCTGCTTGACCTCAGAGCCAGGGTGTTTACCTGCCCAGTTAAACCACCAGTCTAGAAAAGATTGCTGCACCAGCTGAGGAAACAACCAAAAGCAGGCAGGTCGTAACTCTATGTCTGAACCATCATTGCTTCCAGTACAGCAATACCAGTCTCCTAGTTTCAGAACAGGAGGCAAGGCTCAAACGTATCAGGAAAGACAGAAAGAAGAGCTATATAGAGTTAACAAACTTCAAATATATCTGCTACTTCTTCCATTTGAAAAGTGAAAATGCCACAGTAGTCTCCAAGGTCAGAATCTCCTCTTTTCAGTTTTTCTTCATGAACAACTTCATATGTTCATGCAAAACCTTTGACCTCTAAGAAGCCGGCAGCATTGATAATTATCTCAAAAACAACCCTTTATGTGGTACCCACTCTATAATGGATTCAGAGACATGAATAAAACATCTTAATTTTCAAGTATTTCTTTTTAAATTAATATTTGAAAGAAAAATATCTTGTAAAGAAAGGAGATTTCTGTAAGGCGTGTAGCTCTTGCATAGAGGGATAGAGTTTTCATGGCCTGTCTTGTTAAAACTGTTCTAGTACCCATCTGATGCACACTTATTTATGGATTTTAGACTAAAAGCTCTTTTTTGTCAGTTTTCTTCACAACCACTTATCTCGACATCCTCATTAGGTGATTTTTCTCTTTTCTTTTTGTTGAGGCCTAGCCATGCCCTTGGTACTCTCTTTTGTTCCTTGCTGCAAAAGGAATGGTTTTAAAGCCTCCCTTTCCACCAGTCCCACCTTTTTTTTTTCTTTGTAATTAGCCTTATTTGAGGACCAGAGAAGCAAAAGATTGGAAGGAAATACAAAAACTGTTGAACAAAAGACGATGTTCTTTACCCCAACCATACGCTGTATAGCTCGTGTGCAACCTGGGTCAGATGACTCGCATATATGCCTTTAAAATGAAAAGAGAATGAAAAAAGAAAGAACAAGAAAAAGCACTGACTTTCACAGCAGCTGCATTGGTATAAACAGGCTGGGAGTAAATGTCACAGCAAAGGAGAATAATACATCTTGCCTTCATTGCAAAAGTAACTCACTTTAAAACCAAAGAACATGATGAAACTGCATACCTGGTCACAATGCTTTTAGATAGTCATTTGAAATACCTTAATATTAATTTTCTTTAATTGGAAGGAGAGAAACACTTTTCTTTTTTAAAACTCTAAGCGTGTTTTCTCATTTGAGCCTCACGAAAATGGAATTGTTCAGCTATTTCCTTTAAAATCAGTTCATTAAAACAGTTTCGATGCAGTGGTGATTAATGAAATGCTTTTTTCTGCCTCTTATTTCATTAGTTAAGAGGACCAATGGATTTATGCTTTCCTTGTCTCTAGAAATAAAACTGTAGCTTTCAAAATATTAAAATTCATGAATACTGACTGGCTCTTGGGCCTGGAAAAATGTTGTTTCTTAAAAAAAAAAGTTTTTTTGTACCAATACATTTCATGAGAATAACCATCAAAGGCAGTTTTTTGTTTTTTGTGGGTTTTTTTTGCGGTACACGGGCCTCTCACTGTTGTGGCCTCTCCCGTTGCGGAGCACAGGCTCCAGATGTGCAGGCTCAGCGGCCATGGCTCACGGGCCTAGCCACTCCGCGGCATGTGGGATCTTCCCGGACCGGGGCATGAACCCGTGTCCCCTGCATCGGCAGGCGGACCCTCAACCACTGTGCCACCAGGGAAGCCCCAAAGGCAGTTTTAATGGGGCAAATATTACAAAGTATGAAGACTCAGGTTTCCAAAGATAGAGCTGCCAAAAACCAACTTGTCTTTCTCCCCACTCTACCCCCTGAAATAAACATTTTAAGTTTATCAGAATATAGGCTTTGTTTGCTGTTTTCCATTTTGATTGGGCAAGTATCAATGACCCAACAGGAAATGCAGAGAACACTCCACCTGGCAATTTAAGGAGAGTTCAGTAAACAGACTACAGTTGACCCTCCAACACAGGGGTTGGGGCGCTGACCCACCACACAGTCAAAATCGGAGTATAACTCACTCTTCATGGTTCCTCGGTATCCGCGGTTCCAAATCCTCAGAGTCAACCCACTGCAGACCCCTAACACTGTAGTATTTACTATTGAAAACAATCTATGTTTAAGTGGGCCCATGCAGTTCAAACTATGTTATGTGTTATTCAAGGGTTAACAGTGTTTGTAAAGGTGTAAAAGGGGTTTAGGAAAACCATCAATATGCAGTGTTGGTAGCCCCTGTCATCCACAGGCCTGAAGTGGCAAAAGGAAGGAACCATTATCAAAATCTATGAAACAAACTCTGGTTTCTTGCAGCCAACCCGCAATGACTGGCAATGCAGAAGTTAGAGGAACACACACCCCACCCTGCTCACTTCCTGCCCTTGATTTTTTGTTAGCTAAGCCAGCTGGGAACCAAAGGGCAAAGGAAGTTGTTGGTGCCATCCTGGCACAGAGCAAGGGGACAAGGAAGCAGGAGGGGTACGGGGAATCAATCTGAAGTTTTAGAGACCCAGATAAATACCTCTTTCTCTCCCCACTTTTTGGTACAAGATACAGGCATCTCTTTCCCTTAAGCTTTCTTTTCCCTTTACATAAAATCAGTTTCATGGAACTCTTTTAAGGAAACAATTCTAAACAGCAAAACTTGGTCCTCTTAATTCTGTTAACAGACCTCAAAGAGCTCAAAATACCTGAAGAAAGGTTACTGCCCCCTCTTCACCTGCTACTGGGTGGAAAGTAATTAAAGGATGTGGTCATTTCACTCAGCAAATATTTGAGTACTGAGCAAGTGCACACCAAGGCACCATCTAAGAATCATGGAGGACCCAAGGGTGAGTCAGATGAGGACCTGGTCACCAGCATGTCTCTGGATTCCCGGCATCCATTTCTGATTTCTTCTCCTGCACGTACTCAGGCCTAAGACAGCGCTCACAACCCAGGCCGGTCACTCAACACATTCCTGTCTTCTACCTGGTGTGACAGGCTTACAGTTACCTAAGATAGACCAATAAGAGTCTTGTTTGGGAGGCTTCCCTGGTGGCTCAGTGGTTAAGAATCTGCCTGCCAATGCAGGGGACTTGGGTTCGAGCCCTGATCCGAGAAGATCCCACATGCCGTGGAGCAACTAAGTCCATGTGCCACAATTACTGAGCCTGCGTTCTAGAGCCCGTGAGCCACAACTGCTGAGCCCACGTGCCACAACTACTGAAGCCCATGTGCCTAGATCCCATGCTCCGTCCGCAACAAGAGAAGCCACCGCAAGGAGAAGCATGCACACTGCAACCAAGAGTAGCCCCCACTCGCCGCAACTAGAGAAAGCCCCCGTGCAGCAACGAAGACCCAACGCAGCCAAAAATAAATAAATTAATTAATTAAAAAAAAAAAGTCCTATTTGGAACTGTTTTGCCAGATTTATGAGCAAAGAGGTGCTCTTTCAAAAGGAATTGTTCAGTGAAAATGATGTGAAAAAAAGCCTGTGAGAAGGATGAGGCCAAGGTTAGAAAAGCAAAGTTCAGGAGGGAGCAAGATGGAGGCTCTGGACCAGCCACGCCTGAAGCCTGTTGGACTCAGTGTCCTGAGTTAATACATTATCTTGCTGTGCTTAAGCTGTGATTTTATCTCTTACGACAGGATGAATCTTGACTCATATATTATCCTCAAGAAGTTTGTGTGTAGCAGGGAAGATCAGTGTGTAAACAAAACACAAAATATAAAGTTAGAAATAGCATTTTTAAAAGATAGATATAAAGACTTCAGGGAGCCTAGGTTTACTTACAGAAGTAATTATCTGAACAATCAAGGAAATTAAGATGCCATTTGAACTGGGCCCTGAGTCACAGATAAAATGTGACGTGTTGATTTTTAGGGGTGAGCACACAGAGAGACAGAGACAGACAGAGAGATATAAAAGGATATATTCGAATATCCATGGTAATTTCTGGGAATTAGGATTGTAATGGAAAAGGGTTTTTTTTTTAATTGTTGTTTTGTTTAGGCTACAATTTTTATTCTGTTATATTCTTTAAATTTGTTACAACTAGTATGGGTTACTTCTGTAGTTTTCTTAAAAAGAAAAAGTATTCAGAAACCTCCCTTAGTTCAGACCTCCTTTTGTACAGACCTATAAGCAGTTGCAATAAACCACGAGTTGATGATGATCTGCCAAAACAGTGTGTGGAGGAAGGGTGACAGGTAAGCAAAAATAGAACACGGACATGAATTATAGCAGGACAATTTATTGTAATGACTTTTCAAACAGCTTTAAAATGTGAAGAGATACTTTCATCATTTCTTCCTCCACCGAATGTAATTTGTCCTAGGCCAAATACAGGTGTGATGTTGGTAGTAATTAAAATTTAATTTGTTTTGCCACAAAAAAGATCTACCAGATGGATGTTTCTCTGCTTTTGTTGACTGGGTAGAGACTAGAATGTAATGATGATGATGAAGAAGAGGAGTCGGATGATATAAGCCGTAGTACAGGGGAAGCACATCACGTATACAGCAGCCCTATAAATTGTTTACTCCTATAATCTGCACTTTGCAATCGAGGAAACTGACACTTACCCTGGGCCACATAACAAGCATGTGGGGACTGAGATCTGACCTCATGAAGTCCTGGTCCAGGGCTCCTATTATACGGCGTCTCCACAGGAACGATGATGGATGGTCTCTGTGCATATACAAACATCCTTAAAGAATTAGAAGCCCTATCCTTAATACAAATAAGAAAGAGTGATGACAAAGTTTTCACTGTTTCACACGCATCCTCCACTATCATTTGGTGTACAGCTAGCTGAGGTTAAGGGTACATTAATGCCCATAATCTTGATTTCAGCATCTTACTAATTCAGACGTAGTTGGGGCATCTAACTTGCTTCTGGAACCACATATCTGCTGCCCTGTGCCAAGCAGAATGCGATCTACCAGTATTCTAATGCTGAAATTAGACAGCTCAAACAACAGCTGATTGCACACCATGAGATCCACTAAAATCTGACAGCAGGTGTACTCACCAATTTTGACCATAATGATGGCAATAAGGAGACTTTCTGTTAAAGGGACAAGAGAGCAGATATTTGGCACCAGGCAATGGAAAAAAGCAAGACAGTTTTAAACAAGTACCACATGTGGTGACTCATTAGATGTTGAGAGCTAATAAGAGGCTGAAGATTTTTAGCTTAGCACTGATGCTGTGGGCAGCAGGATCTCCTAACATCTAGAAATTGAGGATGAATCAGGAGGTGGTGATAAATCTGGTGCTGATGCCTGGAGTGTGGAACTGTTATATTTTTAGGATAAAGGCAAAGATGTAAAAGTCTAAGAGAGTGCCAGAGTGAAGCAGATATGTTGAGAGATCTGCATGTTTTTGTATTCATTCATTCACTAAGCAAGTACAATGCCATGGACAACACCCCAGATTTCAGAATACAGAAAATGACCCCTTCTGGGTGGAGCTGATAGTCTAACAGAGAAGAGACAATTAACCAGATAAAGATTATAAAGTGCAATGGCTGTTGGGATAATAGAAATGTAGGATACCATGAGGGCATGGTCTAGAGAAGTGAAGAAATTCCAGTGGAGGTGCAGGCCCAGGACAAGAAGAAGAAATAATGAAAGAGGGAGGAAAGTCCCTCCAGGCGGGATTGTAAGAAGGCCAGAGCTGGCAGGAGCTAGGTGGTTAGCGAGGATGGAGAGGTGGACAGGCCCAGATCCTTATGCTCTATACAAAAGCATCTCTACTCTTACAGACAGGGAAGATATCTTAATAGCTGCCATTCTTTTAAAGGCAGCCAGATAACCAACATGTGTATTTTGAGAAACTGCTACATTCTGTGCAGTGAACAAGATGAAGTCCCCGCCCTGGAGAAGCTTGTCTGTTGGTAGAGGGATTCAGACAATGAATCTGCAGAAGAATACACGTGCTGAGTGCTAGGAAGAAGATGAAAGAGGCTGCGATGGGAGAGAATGAGTGGGGGGCAGGGACATGGAACCCTGGTTGCGCACGGTGACCACTCTTGTGGAGGAAATATTTGAATTGAGGTCTCAACAGTGAGATAGGAGGAGGCCTGTGAGTGTCTGGGGAAAGCATTCCAAGCAGAAGGACAGCCAACTCCTTGAGACAGAAACAAGCAGTCTTGTGTTCACCACCCAGAAATTGGGCCCGTGCAGCCAAGACGGGGGATGCAGGGAGGTTTAAGGGCCACGAAGTGGGAGAGGTGAGGACAGAACAGGTAGAAACTTGAGGGAAAATGACCAGACGTTCAGGTTGGCCCCAAGTAACCCCAGTTACCACTCTTTAGCCCAATTTAATTATTAATAACGCCCTCCCTCCTTCTCTAAGGCTCATGGAATAGGGCAAGGAGACTAGATTTTGCAGTTCAGGTGAAAGCCATGGGGGACTTTTAAGTAAGGGAACCACGTGATCCCCGGATTCATGCCTTAGAAAAGTTGCTCTGGCTGCAATTGGCAGGCGTTCTGTAAGGGGAAGGACTTCCATTCATTCTGTTTAAGGCCCTGATACCCAAAGAATTTCTTAGGTTTCTCACAGTACTGCAGAATCTTGGAATTTGGAAAGAATCTAGAGCTTACTTTGTTTATAGTCCTACACCATGTAAGAATGCCTCCTACCATAATTGGTGCTTACAACTGGCTTTAATGAAACTCAAATAAAAGACTATGATCAAATAAAGAGGCGGGAGACTTAGAATAAGAACAGAGTCTTTGGAGCAAGACAGAGCCAGATATGAGTCCTTGACCCTGTATGAGCTTTGTGATCTCAGGCAAATTACTTAACCTCTCTAAGCCTTTGATTTGCCACCTGCAAAACAGAAACAATAATAACCACCTGAGTGCCTTTAAAGTATTAAAAATAAGCTATGTAAAGCACTGGCTGGTGCAGAGTATTTCAATATTATAAAAATAAAATAAACAATAAAGATTCTTTAATGTAATTTCAAAAAGCCAATCCTACTTGACAAAGTGATTTTTCAAATTATTGTCGACATCACTTTTTATAGTTTGCTTTGAACCTCTGCTGAAAACAATGCATTCTCTATCCAGAGTAATGCACTTGATATGCACATGAAATTTTGCAAAAACATTTATTGAATGGTAGCTTGGAATAATGTTTGCAAAACTTTTGAAGGGCTCCTTTTAAAACAGAAACTGAGCTGAATCACAGAGTTGTAATTCCATCTACCGCACTCCCCATTCAGTATCCCAGTTTTCCCAACAAGGTGACTAAGTCTTTCCCCTCTGTCACTCACACCCCTTCTCTAACCCTAGTCTAACTGACCTCACTAAACAAACAGGTTATAAGTGACTATCAGACACACAAAGGAAAGGGTTATACGGCTTTACAATACAAAATTATTGAAGAAAATTATTGAAAGTCTCCAGCAATCACTACAGCAATTTTTTTTTTTTTTTTTTTTTGCGGTATGCGAGCCTCTCACTGTTGTGGCCTCTCCCGTTGCGGAGCACAGGCTCCAGACACGCAGGCTCAGCGGCCATGGCTCACAGGCCTAGCCGCTCCGCGGCATGTGGGATCTTCCCGGACTGGGGCACGAACCCGTGTCGCCTGCATCGGCAGGCGGACTCTCAACCACTGCGCCACCAGGGAAGCCCACTACAGCAGTTTTTTCCTGTAGTGATTTTTGTCCTGAAAAATCTGGATAAGTCTGACTAATTCCTGAAATATACATTTACATGGTCTCCTTCATGCCTGCAACTAGGATGAGGTGACCCAAATCTTTGTGATTTACCACTGGTGCTAAGAGACCAGGACCACAAACATTCATTCACATCTAACAGAACAACCTTTCTCAGAAATCTTGAGTAGCAATTACACTCGCTCTTAAAGGAAATCATCGTAAACATTTCACAGTTATTGTATTACTTTTCTAGGCCTGCCATAACAAAGCGCTATAAATAACAGAAGTGTATTGTTTCACAGTTCTGGAGGCTAGAAGTTCAAGATCAAGGTATGGGCAGGTTGGTTCTTTCTGAAGGCTCTGAGGGAGAATTTGCTTCCTGCCTCTCTCCTGGCTCCTGGCAGTTTGCTGGCATTTCTTGGCTTATAGATGCAGGCTTAACTCCTGCATCGTTGTCTTCATGTTTACATGGCCTTCTCGCTGTGTGTGTCTGTCCCTTCACACATATATTCATTTTATAAGGACATTTATTCTTTTTATAAGGTCACCAGTCATACTGGAGTAGGAGCTCACCCATTCATTCCAGAATGACCTCATTTTACCCTACCAAATCACACCTGCAACAGCCCTATTTCCAAATGAGGGTACACTCTGAGGTACTAAGGTTAGGACACCAACATGAATTTGGGGTGGACACAATTCAGTCCATCACAATACTGAAATGAATCCTCTTTATTTCACATTTATTTATGCCTTCCCCACAGAGACATTCCATTTGAACTTTTCTAGTGTAAAAAAATGCAAAACGATGGCTTCCTCAACTCGATAAAGAATATCTATAAACACTCTATAGCTAATACTTAATCCATAACTATATTTCATGGTGAAAAACTCTAAGTTTTCCCACTAAGATCTGATACAAGAAAAGGATGTTTCCTCTCACCACTCCTTTTCAACATTATACTAGATGTTCTAACCAATGCAATAAGACAATAAAAGGAAATATATATATATATACACACACATATATAGAGAGAAGGAAAAAAAACTGTTTGCAGATGATATGATTGTCAGTGTAAAAAATCCAAAAGAATCAACAAAAACCTATTGGAACTAATAAGTGATAATAGCAAGGTTGAAGGATACAAGATTAATATACAAAAGCCAATCACTTTCCTATATACCAGCAATAAACAAGTGGAATTTGAAATTAAAAACACAACACCATTACACTAGCACCCCCCAAAATGAAAAACTTTGGTATAAATCTAACAAAATATGTACATGAGCTATATGAGAAAAACTATAAAACTCTGATGAACAAAATCAAGGAAAAACTAAATAAATGGAGAGATATTCCATGTTTATGGGTAAGAAGATTCAATATTGTCAAGAAGTCACTTCTTTCCAACTTGATCTATACATTCAGTGCAATCCTGGTCAAAATCCCAGCATGTTTTTTTGTGGATATTGACAAATTGGTTCTAAAGTTTATATTGAGAGGCAAAAGATCCAGAATAACCAACATAATATTGAAAGAGAACAAAGTTGGAATATCAAACCCACCCAACTTCAAGTCTTACTTTAAAGCTACAGTTGTAAAAACAGTGTGGTATTGAGCAAAGAGTAGACAACTAGATCAATGGAACAGAGTAGAGAGCCCAGAAATACACCCACATAAATGTAGTCAACTGATGTTTGACAAAGGAGCAAAGGCAATACAATGGAGTAAAGATAGTCTTTCAACAAATGGTGGTGGAACAACAAGACATACAAAAAAAAAAAAAGGATCTAAACACAGACCTTACACCCTTCACAAAAATTAATTCAAAACTGATTGTAGGCCTAAATGTAAAATGCAAAACTGTAAAACTCTAGAAGATAATAGAAGAGAAAACCTAGATGACCTTGGGTATGAAAATGACTTTTTAGATATAACAGCAAAGGTACAATCCAGAAAGAAAGAATTGATAAGTTAGACTTCATTAAAATTAAAAACTTTTGCTCTGTGAAAGATGTTGTCAAGAGAATAAGGAAACAAGCCACAGACTGGGAGAATATATTTGCAAAAGGCACATCTGATAAAGGACTGTTATCCAAAATATACAAACAACCCTTAAACATCAACAATAAGAAACAAACTGATTTTAAAAATGGACCCATAGACCTTAACAGTCCCCTCACCAAAGAAGATATATAGATGACAAATTAGCATATGAGAAGATGCTCCATATCATATGTTATCAGGGAAATGCTAGTTAAAACTATGAGCTACCACTATACAGCTATTAGAATAGCAAAATCCAGACTACTGACAACACCAAATGCTGGTGAAGACGTGGAGCAACAGGAACTCTCATTCACAGCTGGTGGCATGAAAAATGGAACAGCCACTTTAGAAGACACTTGGACAGTTTCTTACAAGAATAAGTATACTCTGAAAGAATTAAGCAATCATGCTTCTTGGTATTTACCCAAAGGAGCTGAAATAAAAACCTGTACGTGGATATTTATAGTAGCTTAATTCATAATTGTTAAAAATGGGAAGCAACCAAGATGTCCTTCAGGAGGTGAATGGATAAATAAACTGTGGTTCATCCATACAATGGAACATCATTCAGGAGTAAAAAGGAATGAGCTACCAAGCCATGAAAAGGCCATAGAGGAACCATAAATGCATATTACTAAGTGAAAGAAATTTGAGAAGGATATATATTATATGATTCCAACTGTATGGCATTGTGGAAAAGGCAAAGCTATGGAAATAGTCAAAAGATCAGTGGTTGCCAGGGGTTAGCTAGGGGTAAGGAGGTGAACAGAGCAGTAAAAATACTCTGTGTACCATAATGATGGATACATCATTGTCCAAACCCATAGAATGTATAACACCAAGAGTGAGTGGTAATGTGAACTATGGACTTGGGGTGACTATGATGTGTCAGTGTAAGTCATCAATTGTGACAAATGTACCACTCGGTGTGGGGGGCTTCTTAATGGGAGAGGCTATGTATGCGTGGGGTCAGAGGTATGTGGGAAATCTCTACCTTCCTCTAAATTTTGCTGTGAACCTTAAACTGCTCTAACAATATTGTCTTAATTTTTTAAAAGTGATTCTTTTAAAAAGTTCTTAGAGCTACTTGTCATTCCTGTTTAAAAAGATATTTCCTTTGAAAACGTTATGCCTTGTTAAAAAATATACAGCGTTATAAAAAAGAATTAAAAATGAAAAAGCATCTGATGCAGGCCTCCCCACAGGCCCACCCCTGCCACCACTTGTTCTCGAAGTTGACATCTGAGTCTCAAGGGTAATCAGGAACACAGAATTCATTCCAAAAATCTCTGCGGCTCAGTTGGAACAACTGTTCATGTTTATAAGGCACATGGTTTGATGAAGATTGCATTTATTTTAGATTAGTCTGGGGGCTGGCCCTGTTGTTCTAAAAGTCTAAGGATGAAATTACAAATTTAAACAGTTGGTGTCGGTGGCAAACCCTGCTGTTTGCTGGAGCAGATGCTGTCAGCGCTCCTACCACATCCTGTAGGCACTTTTTTTACTGGAAGCACCTACAGCTCCCTGCCAGAGGGCTTTCTTTAAGCCTCATGGGGCACAGACAGGAGGTGCCGGGTGTAAGTACCCCTGGAGGAAACCCCAGCACAACCTGGTGGGGTAACTCTGAGAAATAGCCACACTGACCCCAGCCTGATGAATTTCACTGACCATTCTTGTAACTTGATCTACAGTGTGCCCTCCCTTCTTTCTCTCACTTCCCTTCTTCCCTGGTGTTTCCTGGTTTCATCTCCTAAATAAACTAGTTACACATTGTTTTAGGATCTGCTTCTGGGGTAACCAAAACTAAGACGCTTCTCTCCCAATACTTATTCCTTTCTTCCTTGTTAACGTGACTTCAATTTTCTTGGAGTTCCCAGCTTCAAGTTCAGGTTCATGGGCTTCCCCCACCCCAGGAAAGAGGTGCTGATTGGTCTAGACCCAGCACAGGGTTCGGGTTCTTCTACATGAGCAGGTGGCTCCGTTATGACCAGTGAAGACACTGGGAGGGCAGAGCCAACATGGAGGAGGCAGAATCATGAGAACCGCAAGAGCAGAGGCAGAGCCCTAATCAGATCACACCCGGAGCTGCTCTGCCTCTGGAATTCTTGCTACATGAGATATTGGCCATTCCTGTTGTTTAAAGCAATTGAGCCAGGGTTTGTTGTTACTCCAGGCAAAAAGCATCTAATTAATGCATTTTTATGTCTAGAGAAAAAAACCCCACAATCCTTAGAGTGTCAAGAGACAGTATATGGCCACTAGAGCAGGAATCAAGAGCCAGAAGGGGACAAACAGACGTCAGGACAAGCAAGGGGAAGCGGGCAGGGGATGGAATTATGTTCACTGAATAATAATGGCAAAGGAATCCAGAATGTCCAAACCAGAGAAACAGGGCACCAAGAGTGGATAATCAGCTAGCCAACCTTTCTTCTTTCCTTCCTTCCTCCCTCCCTCCCTCTCTCCCTCTCTCCCTCTCTCCCTCTCTCCCTCTCTCCCTCTCTCCCTCTCTCCCTCTCTCCCTCTCTCCCTCCCTCCCTCCCTCCCTCCCTCCCTCCCTCCCTCCCTCCCTCCCTCCCTCCCTCTCTTCCTTCCTTCTGTCCTTCCTCTGTCATTCATGAGCACACTATTCCAGGCACTTCTAGGAACTGAGCATTCAGTGGTGAGCATGACTGACATGGCCATAGCCTTTGGGAAACTTGCACCCAAGAGAATCACTAGCAAGTTGAAGCCCAGGAGTGCATTGTAGAGCAAGAAGCAGGAAGGTGGACCCATGTATGGGCCCAGATAAAACTGTGTCGCCGCAGCTGGGTGCTCTTTCTGCTGCTCTCTCCCCTGACAGGTGGACGTCTTGACTCTGGGCCTCAGTGGAGCCAGGAATGACTCCTGACATCAGGCAGTGTCAGTAACTAAACTAACCCCAAATAAAGAAAACTCTTCCGAAGACCTCACTGGAACCCTGTGAACTGGGCAATGTTTGGTAAAATGGCCGTCTAGAAGAGAAAAGTCACTTTTATTAAAAAATATATATATATGGCAATGAGATGGAGGCTGCTATTTGGCAAATGAGATTTTTTCTGAAGTAAGAAATGACCTAAGTTGAAGATGTCAGGTAAGCTCAGCCAAAGAGCTACCTGGAAATCTGTATTGATAAGTCCATGCTCAGTAGGGGAAAAAGTACTGTGATGTCTTCCAAGGCACAGAAAGGATGTTAGCCACTCAGATACCCATTTGCTATAGCCAGGAAAACTTGAAAGAAGGGAAGTCTTGATGTCTCGCTATCCCTTTGGAAGAAATTATTTTATAACTAAAAAGAGAACAGAGACAAAATATAAAATTATACTTGTTTCTCTTGGAATTCATGCCATAAAAACTGAATCTTGAAGATGGCAGGTACCCATTTCTGAGTGCCAAGCTATAAATTGACCCAAACATCTCTTAAATATAACGTACAATATTACTTGTACAATTTAAATGTACATTATGCTTTATTATTAACATGTTTTACTGAAAATGTTTATCATTTGTACATTTCGTCTGGTAACACTTTTTTTTTGCACTGACCTGCAGATGTCTGTGTCACCTTCTATTCTGCTTTGTATATATTCTGCTTTGCATATTATTTTCAAACATATCAAAAATATCCACACATACATGTTTATGCTCTCTTTTCAAGCTAATATGGCTGATAATTATGTTATAAAAATGTATGAGTATTGCTAAAAATGTGTGGTTTTGTGCATGTTATGGAAGCTTAAAGGCTATTTTTGATTCATTTATTTATTCATTCAACAAATATTTGTGGAATGCCTGTGACAAGCTAGATGCTAGAATCTTGAGCTAGAAGCTAGATTTGTCGCTATAAGTCTCTGTAGAAACTACTTTTCTACTGTTGCCTTATAGTTAACCGTGAGTTATTAATACCAAGATCCAAATAATGAATCAATATGAGATGGCAAAAAAAAGTCAAAAAACAGAAGAACAGGAGCAAGGTCAGATTCAGATACAAAGATTCATAGAATGGAATATACAAGATAAAAATAATCAAGAGAGAGTGTGAAGACCATGAGAAAATCTGTGAGACTGATACCCACAGAAGTTTACAAATAACAAGGAAAGCACCATCTAGTCAGTGCTTGGTTGGTATCAGCAAGTTCTCATTGACAGAGAGCTGTGGTGAAAGGCTTGAGCCCCATTCTTTGGTCCTAGTTGATCCTCTAGGCCTACAAAGCACTATTTTCAACCATCTGAGTCTTCATCATTTCATCACAGAGAGCCAATCAGTCCCTCTACAATCTCTGCTTTATGTTTCTTTTCCACCAAGTTCCAGTTGCTCTCTAATTCTGAAAGCAGAAGTCCAACATTGTATCATAAGAGGCAAGATTTGGATTCATTCTGGCACATCACCTGTGGTGCACCATCTTTGGTTCATGACAGAGCAGTCACTTACGCCACCTGAATATCCTTCTCTTCTAAGATGCAGAGAACAGAACATCACGTCATCAAAGTCAACAAGTTAGAAAAAAGAGAGACTTAAGACAGCAAGGTACAAACTAAGATAAGCCACCATATGTGTGCAAACCTTCATGGGAGAGGGAGGAAGTTGGCAGGCCAATACTGAGAGCCCTGAGACCTAAAGGGAAAACTCTGATCAGTGGTGTAGATTCAGAAATTCTGCCTCATCATTTTTCTCAGAACAAATCAGGCCCTGTACACTGACTTAAATCAACTATCTATGAGGAGACAGAAATATATATCAGTAGGTCAATTATTTATGTGTGGTCAAAATCTCTCTAACCTTTCCCAATCTCAAGGGACTTATAAAAGCTATCAGGAATTTTCTTGAAGACCATGGACTAAAAATAACTGAGAACTATACTCAGTATCCTATGATAAACCATAATGGAAAAGAATATTTAAAAAAATATATATATATACACACACACATATATAACTGAATCACTTTGCTGTACAGCAGAAATTAATACAACATTGTAAATCAACCATACTTCCATTCAAAAAATGAAAAACAATTAACCGAAGTGGAAGAGTCTTGAAAGGTTTTTAATACAGACAGGGGCAAAGCCTGGTCATCTGACTTTATCCCATGTCATCCAAGTGTTCATGCTGGGCAGATGGAGCTGTGGGGTCTGAATAAGATATTTTTTTCCAGGACCTGCAGTTCTGACTCAGAACAAGCACTAGAGTGGATCAGAGCTGGCCCAGAGCCAAGCTGTATGAAGTGAGGAGGGAGATAAGGATGGGAGTTACTCAAGACCCAAAGAGTCAAAAGGAAGTCTGACTTTTGTGACTACATCCACCAAGCTGATGGCTTCTCTCCTGGCTTCCACTTTCGTTCATCCAATGGGAACCACCCTCAGGATAGCAGAAAGTGGAGGAAGGATGGGATTTTGGCAACGGGCCTCAAACATTTTGGTCTTAGGACTCACTGAAACTCTTAAAAGATAAAAATTATATCTATTGATATTAGAAATTAACACAAAAATTGTATCTATTGATTTTACCATATTAGATATTAAAACTGAAAAACTTGTATCTGTTGACATAGGTATATGATAAAATAGATTGATATAGAAAATGATATAGAGAAAAATTACATCTGTTGGAAATTTTTACATTAACTTATTAATGTAGTTGAAAAATAACAATAATTCCATAGTACATTAAAGTAATTAAAATGTTTTATGAAAAATATATTTTTCCAAACAAACAATAATTAGTGATAAAACTGACAGGTTTACATTTTTGCAAATCTCCTTAATATCTGGCTTAATAGAGGGCAGCTGGATTCTCATATCTGCTTCTGCATTCAGTCTGTTGCCATATCACATCATGTAGTCCCTGAAAAATTCTACTGTATACTCAAGAGAAAATTAGAGAAAACAACACAAATATCTCAGTATTTTTATGAAAATACTTTTGAAAATAGCTATGAAAGGGCTTGGGGACACCAAGGAATCCCCACACCACTCTTTGAAAATTGCTGGTTGGACTATATATGCCCCTGCCCTCTCCTTTCTAGGCTACAAGTTGGCAGTGGTTGTGCCCCCTGGTCAGAGCTGCACCCGCTGTTGGGCATCCAGCCCTCTCTGTCCATTGTATTCCCAGCCCCTAGCCCTCCCCTGAGCCTGGGAGTAATAAAGTCTACCTGGTATTGGTAGCCCTGGAGTGCTTCAGATCCCCTGTTGCCAACTCTTAATCTTGCCCATACCTTTCTTGGTAAATAGACCCTTCATTAAACTCTAATCAATCATCTTTTTTCATGTGTGCGTGCAGTGGGAAGACTCTAAGGTGGCCCCCCACGATCCCCCCTCCTGGTGTTCTTGCCTGTGTGCAATCTTCTCCTCTTGAGAATGTGGCAAAAGTGTTGGGATGTCACTCCTGTGGTTGCATTATGTTGTGTAAGACTCTTCTTGCTAAAACAGGTGCATTCTAGAGCCTCTCCTTGATGAAGGAAGTGGCCACGTAGGAGAAGTGACCATGTGACCAGAACTGCAAGCAGCCTCTAGGTGTGCACACAGCCTCCAGCTAACAACCAGCAAGAGCTAAACCCCAACCCCACAGCCATGGGGAAATGAACTCTGAGCTTCAAAGGGATTCTCACCAGTTGAGTCCCCAAATGAAAACACAGCCCAGTCCACACCTTGATTCCAGCCCTGTGAGACCCTAAGCAGAGGATCTAAGGTTTGGCAAAATTCCTGATCCATAGAAACTGAAATAATACAGGCATGTTATCTTAAGCTGCTAAGTGTTTGGTAACTTGTTACACAGTAATAGGTAACTAAAACAGTGCCATTTTCCTCCCCAAACCCTGACTTATAAATGATCTGCACACTAACTATAAAAAAAATTTTTTTTACCACTGCTGTCCCATTTTTAAATGCCTTCCCTGTATTCATTTCCAAGTCCCATGATAGCTACAAAGGAAGTAACAACTAATACGTGCAGAAGTGTGTTGTGATATTGGGTTTTTGTTGTTTAAAACTCACCAGTTGACTTTTCTCTGGGTTAGAAGGATGCAGTATTAACGTTACGGAAGATGTTACAGAAAAACCTGAACAAACGTTTTGGCTAACCCAATATATAAGGGTTATACATGCAAGACTCTTTTGCTTTTAATTCCATAGAAGTTGATACTAGTACAATGTACAAAAAATATTTGCATGTGGCACACTATACAATATGTGTATAGTTTAAAAAATTATAATATCATGAGGATCTGCCACCCAGCTCAAAAAACTGAATATTACAAAAACCTTTGATGTTAACTCCCTGGGTGTTCATCTAAAAGCCTATTTTCTTGCCTCCCCAACCAGGTAACCAGTATCCAGTATTTTGTGTTGTTCACTCTCTTACCTTTTGTTATCAGTTATCAACTATATCTGTTGATATATATATATATCGTTTAGTTTTTAAGTGCCTTTGCACTTTACTCACATATACTTCATGTATATATGTATGTGTGTATATATATAAATTCATCTGCAACTTGCTTTTGTTTGTCAGTATTATTTTGAGATTCATCAATGTTGCAGATATAGCTGGAATTCATTCATGTTCTATTGTACTTGAACTTGGTTATCCACTCTCCTATCTATGTATATTTAGCTTGTCTTCAGTTTTTGTTATGAGCAACTTGCTGTACACAAGAGCAGGAATTTCTCAACTCCAGGTGTATACCTAGGAGTGAAATTGCTGGACTGTAGGATGTGTTAATTTACACCTTCACCAGATAATGTCTAGTGATTTTCCAAAGTGGCTCTGCCATTCGATGCTCTTAGAAACTGTGTGCAAGTCTTCTGCTCCATGTTTTGCCGATGAGCCTAATGTACCTTTAATTAATTTGAAAGGATGTTGACTTTTACTCTAAGTGATACCAGAGGTTATTGGAAGATGTTGAGCAGAAATGTGACCTGACTCCACATGCATTTTAAGTAGACCACTGTCTTTCAGGTTGCAGATAGACTACAGGAGACCTGAGAAGGGGGTGGAATATTTGGAAATGCAGGCAATAGTTCAGGTAGTAGATGGGTCTGAACTTGGGTAATAGCATAAAGGTAAGGAGATTTCAAGACTGAGCCATAGAGCTTGCTGATGGACTGGCTATGGGCTGGGAGAGTTGCCAAGGATGACTCCAACTTTTTCTGCTTGAGCAATTCTAAAGGTAGAGATGCCTTTAATTGAACTGGGGAAGGATGCATTGGTCAGAGCTGAGTCTTGGAGCTGTTAAGTTTGAGATGTTGGTTAGACATCCCATGGGCACCTTAAATGGCTGTCGTATGAATGAAAATGGAGCAGGTCCTCTCCATCAGCACTGTGGATCTCTGAGTCTGGATTACTCTTTGTTGTGGGGCGTCCTGTGCATTGTTAGATGTTTAGCAGCATCCCTGTCCTCTACCCACTGGGTGCAAGTAGCACCCATCCCCCCAGTGGTGACAACCAACAATGTCTGCAGTCATTGCTAAATATCTTTCAAAGTGGGAGTGGGGGGCATAACCATCCTGAGGTAAGAACTACTTGAACGGAAACGAGTTATGAAGGCAATCCTGAGCTGATAAATTTGGGAGTCATTAGCATAAAGATGGTATTTGAAGTCATTAAACCAATAAATATCACCAAAGAGTAGATGGAAAAGAGAAGATGTCAAAGGGCTGAGATTAAGGGTGGGGATGCACCAGTATTTTGAAGTCAGAGAGATAAGGAGGAACCAGCAAAGTTTCAGCAAAAGAAACAAGTCAGGTGGGAGGAACCAAGAGAATGTGATGTCCAAGTGGAAAAAAATTTTATCAAAAAAGAGAGAATATAAAACTGTGTCAAACAAGCCTAGTAAAATAGGATTGAGAATTGATCGTTTGGTTTGCTGTCATGAAAGGTACTGATGACCTTGACTTATCTATCTATAAGTTGCTAAATACAGTATAAACTTAACAGCAAGAGACTGATTTTATGTGTATTACCAGCACCATTACTTTCTCTGTTAAAACAACCAAAACTAAACAAACCAAATACAATGTTACTTATTTTTTGTTGATTTTCACAGGTGATCTTTTGAAAATCTATTTTTGGGGCAAAAAAGTTTATAATTGATTCCAGAAGTAAAGGAAAATAATTATAGACATAGAGTACAAAAATTTTTTTCAATGAGATTTCTGCAAATGGAAAGAGAGGAATCTGGCATCAACTAGAGGGAGAAGGGGATCATGATGGAAAAATGGCAGGGCATGTTTTTATAATTATGCAAAACCATATCCAGCTGAGAGGGAAATTTTGATGATGCAGAGGAGAGAGGAGAAAATTGTTAGAGTGATATCCATGGGTAGGCAAGAGAGGTCTGAGTCATGCTGGGTACATTTCAATATATTTCATAGATGCCAAGAATGTTAAGTTTGAGATCCACACAGCAGGGGCCGTATCCTCTTGGCACTTTCTGTCCGGTAGGTAGGTTCTTACAGCTTCTACCTCAAGCACAGCAGGAGGCCTTTCTCGGACTGGAAGAGAAGGTTTGGCCCCCAAATGTTGGCCTCCCCTCCCCCAAGCAGTCCTCAGCCAACGACAGATGGGAGTGTACGTACCCTGGGGAGAGAGCAGCCCTAAGGAGGTTTCTGTGCCATGCTGAGAGCTCCAGGGGGCTGGGTCCCAGTGCCCACAGCAGAAATCTGCTCTTTAGCTCCCCCCCCATCCCCAACCCCATACTGGCTGGTTTCCCTTCCCTGCCTCACTTCAGTTCCTGGGATCTCCTCGCAAATAAGCTACTTACACTCAAATCCTTGTCCCAATGTCTGTTCTGGGGAAACCCAACCCAAGACAGTATAAAGTCAAACAACATTAAGCCCTACCTACTAGTCAGCAGTACAGTACTTCTTACAAGTTGTGTAGAAAATTTGTCATTCTGGACTAACTTAAAAACAATGTCTGTATGCCTTAGCAGATTTCAACCCAGAATATACTACAACACAGAGGAATATTTATCTTGACTAAAATGGCCCCGTGTCTGTGCTTGAGTGCCACTCTCTGTCACATCAGTGTGACAGCACTAAGTGTCTAGCTTGAATAAGTGGTCCCTGTCCTTTGATAATACACTGTGGGTCCAGCATTCTGCTCACTACAATTTTCAACTCCATCGGGGAAGCCTAAGACGTCTCAGAATTCCCAGAGATTTTCAAACTGTGCTTCATTTGTTCTATTATGCACTCAGTCTGTCTTGTCCCTTTGAACTGGATTCACCAGGGACACAATTAGATAGCCACTTTATTTGGGTTTTTTGTTGTTGTTTCATACTCCCTAGCTTGCCATTTCTTTTTCAGTCTGAATTGTGTTGCTTCCTCATCCTCCACCCACCCCAACTCACTCATCTTTCATTTAAAAATCCCACAAAGACAGGTAACTATAATATAGATCCTTATAGATCCATAAGACTTCATTTTGCATAGTTAGGGAATAATTGCTAATATTAATATAGTGCTGCTTATGTGCCCGACACTGTTATAAATGCTTTACATGAGGTTCTTTTTCTGTCTTCACATCAACTCTGTGTTGCAGATACTAATATTATCTGCATTTTACAAGATTGAATTATTATGAATTTTAATTGGTACATTTTGGATTCCACAGCACTTCAGGGCTAGAAACAGTCTTGAAAGTGCATTTAGCTGATCTCTTCTTGGTAAACAGAGATATTTCCAAGTGTTCTAGGATAATCATAGACCCAAACCTTTGAAGTAGTTTACAGATGCTATGAAGGGAATTGGGTCCCTCCCAGAATTCATATGTTGAAGCCCTAACCCCTGGTGTGATGGTATTTAGAGGTGATTAGGTTTAGGTGAGCTCGTGAGGGTGGGACCCTCATGGTGGGATTAGTGTCACTATAGGAAGAGACCAGAGAGCTTGCTCTTGTTCTCTCTACCACATGAGGACACAGAAAGAAAATAGTCATCTGGGAAAGCCAGGAAGAGGCCTCACCATGAACCAAATAGGGCAGCACCTTGATCTTGACTCCCCACCTCCAGGACTGTGAGAAATAACTGTCTGTGGTTTAAGCCACCTAGTCCATGGCATTTTGTTACAGCAGCCTGAGCTGGCTAAGGTGCCAAGTTTCTGCAGGACCCAGCCTGGCATCTCTTTCCAGGCCAATCTCAGATCAGTGTCCCCCCCTCACTGTGACACTCTGGTCACAGTACTTCATTCTGTTTCTGCAATGAGACAAGCTCCCTATACTTCTGGGTTTTCATAAATGCTGTTCCTTCTGTCTCACACACTCTGGTAGACAAAATAATGGCCCCCAACGATGTCCATGTCATAATCCCCTATACCTATTGATATGTTACTTGATAGGACAAAGGGGACTTTATAAGTGTAACTAAGTTCAGGATCCTGAGATGGGAAGATTATCTGGATTATCCAGATGGCCCAATGTGATCACAGGGTCATTATAAGAGGAAGGCAGGAGGTTCTGAGTCAACACCACAAAAGCAGAGCGGTAGAGGGCCAGGAGCCAAGGCACATGGTGGGCACTAGAACCTGGAAAAGGCAATCCTTCCCTTAAACAGGTTCTGCCCTGAAGCCTCCAGAAGGAATGAAGCCTTGCTGACCCCATTTTAGAGTTCTGAACCCCAGAACTGTAAGATAATAAATTATGTTCGTGTATGTCACTGTTTGGGGTAATTTGTTACAGCAGCCATAAGAAACTAATACTCTCTTCCCACTTACTTCTCTCTTTATTTTCATTCTTATTGATCCTTCATATTTCCATTCAAATATCACTTCCTCAGGGAAAGGAATGTTATTTGTCTTACCACTTCAACCACTAACTCATCAAAGAAATGCCCCTGTTACATTTTCACAGCATCCCATGCTTTTCCTTCAAAGCTCTTAAAACTGTTAGATTAAAAAAAAACCAAAAAACAAAAAAACAAACAAAAAAAACTGTTAGATTATTTGATTAACTTCTGAGTAACCCCCCAGATTCCAGCTTCTGTGAGAGCAGAGTCTATGCTGTTTTTTTCTCACCATTATATTCCCAACATCTCATACCAGAATATCATAAACATTCAATAAATAGTTGTTTAATGAATAAATAAATGAATGAAGTAACTAATTCATATAGGATATGAAAATGATTTGATAGCTCTAAAAGAGACATGTAAACATTATTGTTATAATTTAAATTGGTTAGGCCTCCAAATAAAAATTAATGCTATAGGGACTTCCCCGTTGGCGCAGTGGTTAAGAATCCGCCTGCCAATGCCTGGGACACGGGTTTGATCCCTGGTCCCGGAAGACCCCACGTGCCGTGGAGCAACTAAGCCTGTGTGCCACAACTGCTGAAACCTGCATGCCTAGTGCCTGTGCTCTGCAACAAGAGAAACCACTGCAATGAGAAGCCCCTGCTCGCTGCAACTAGAGAAAGCCCGTGTGCAGCAACGAAGGCCCAACACAGCCAAATATAAATAAAATAATTTACTAAAAAATAAATAAAAATTCTATTAAAAAATTAATCTTATATATAGAAGGCTTCCTAATAGTCTGTGAGCCTTATTCCCATATTAAAAAGCATCAGAAACAGTTGCTGGTTAATAGGAAACTGGAGGCTCATTTTTATCTCATTTTCATTCTTCTGTTTCTAAGTCATGTCGTCATCTTGTTTCCACCAGTTCAAATATATGAAAAGTACCTTGAAAAGGAAGTTAGCTTTCAAGTTGATTTTATAACTTTATTAGTCAAGATAATCCTTGCTGTGGTGTCGTAACAAACCCCCAAATCTCAATGGCTTTAGACACATAAAATTTTTTCTTGTTCTTGCAAAGTCTGAAGAGGGTCAGCAGTGTTGTCTTCCATTTATTGATTCAAGAATTCAGGCTCCCTTCATTCTGTGATGCCGCCACTTCAGCCTCTGGCCTCCAGGCTTTGTGCAGGACAGAGAAGTCACAGCCCTTGACTACCTTGGTCCAGAGGTTACACACATCAATTCATAAGCCATTGGTCTAAACTTGTCACATGGGTCTGACCCAATGGCAAGGGAGTCTGGGAAACGTGAGGAGCATGGGGAATATTTGGTGAGTATTGTCCACAAGGGCTATCAATGTTTTTGGCAGTGATTCATTACTTATATGCTGTAAGTAAATTGAAATATTGTTCCCCCAATAATATTTAAATGTACTTAAAAGTTCCAGCTCTTCAAAGAAGCAATACAGTGACTCATTTTTTAAAGAGTCTTTTGTGAGTAATCACTTCAGATGTGTCTCTTTCAAATTAAGACAGGCGTGTTTATGTTGACTTTTCCTGAAGTGGTGTCCTCCTTGGCGTGCTGGGCCAGCTCGCCCCTGTACGTCTCTACCCAACTCCCAAGTTCATGTCAGGTAACCTTGCAATGGTAGCTTGAATTTGGCCACAGTGGGATCACCTACACCATAGCATTTAGCAAATCCTACAAATTAGGACTTCTTTTGTCTTCAGAGAAGCAGGTGTTAAACATTTGCTAGCATACTACTGTATACACTGGTGGTTAAAATGATTGTTTGGTCCTAGAAATCAGCTTGTAACATAGTTTTTAAATTAATGAGTTATACAATTTTAAGACCAAATAATCTTTTTGCGCCCAGTGGGTCTGTGCACACGTGGCCACACACATGCTTGGGGCTGGCAATGCAGTACAGCAAAAAGCTCCAGAAGGGTCAGGAATCCAAAGTCTGTTCTAGGTTCTGCCACTAATCCCTATGAGTCCTTAGCCAGGTCACTCAGTCTCTCTCAGGCACAGTTTGTCAAGTGTAAAATAAGAAAATGGTGCCTGCTGATCCCCCATCCTCTCCTGTCCTGATACTTACAATGCAGATCCCACACTGAATCAAGCCACAGTGCTCATACTTTGCACTAGACTGACAGTACCAAAAACACCTAATTGTTTCAAGGGCAGACATTGGAATTTATTTCTAGATGATTCCGTTAGGGTTTGTGTTTGCTCTGTGAGAAGTCTGTGGTTATACGGATCAGGAGTTCAGGCACATGGGATCAAAAGGGATGCTGGGTGATGTTCAAGGTTGCTAAACATATCTGGAAGCTCCAAGATGGCTTTACTTATGTCCTAGTGCCTTGGCAAGAGCAGCGGGAGGGCTGGGCTCACCTTGGCTCCTCTCTTGCTAACCCAAGGTCGTCATGGCGACTGAGGGTGCCCAGAAACCAAAGCGGAAGCTGCCAGTAGTCCTCTGAAAAGGTTGGTCCAGACGTGGCCGGGTGTCACTAGTGGCAGTCTCTGCTTATGAAAGCAGTCACAGGCCAGTCCACATTCAATGGGAACAGTGTCAGATAATTTGTGGCCACTTGTAATCTTGCATAAAATCAAGAAATATCTTAAATACCACTAGACCCTCTGTAATCCTGCTCTTCCCCAAATACACCATTGCCACCACCAACAGCAGAGAGATCAAATCTCTCTCTTAAACTCCCATGACATTACACCTTGCCCCTGTATGTAAATCTTGCGACCTTTAGCACAGTCTTGGTATAGAATGGTTATACCGAAATATGTTAATTTTATCAGTATGTTAAAAAAGTCTGTCTACAAAATATATAATTTGTATATGTAAACCTCTTCATTTATTCTCCAAAGAATGAATCTCTTCCCTGATAAATCTTCCAAAATTTATATATAAATTATATATATTATATATTATATTTATATATACTGTTGTTATATATATAACATATATAAAATTATATATATTAAAATTTTGTTTTATATATTATAATTTTCTGTTTTTTTTGGTGTGTGTGAGTGTATATATATATATATATATATATATATATATATATATATATATATATATATATATAAAGAGAGAGAGAGAGAGAGGTTAATTACAATATATTGGCTCATGCAATTATGGATGCTGAGAAGCCCCACTATCTGCTGTCTGCAAGCTGGAGGCCCAGGAAAGCTGGTGATGTAGCTCAAAGACTTGAGAGCCAGAGAGCTAATGGTGTAGACTCCAATCCGGGTCTGAAGACCTGGAAACAGGAGCACCAATGGCAAGAGAGATCGATGTTGCAGCCCAAGCAGTCAAGCCCAGTTAATTGAATCTTCTTCCACATTTTTGTGCTATTCAGGCTCACAGTGGATTGGATGATGCCCACCCATATTGGGAAGGGCTTTCTGCTTTACTCAGTTCACCAATTCAACTGCTAATCTCTTCCAAAAACACCCTCACAGACACACCCAGAGATAATGTTTAACCAGCTATCTGGGCATGTCATGGCACAGTCAAGTTCACAAATAAAATTACCCATCAAAGCTAGTAACCCTGATACTTTATTTAAGTGCTAGTAAAGAAAATTTAGAAGAATATGCCCACAACCTTGCCAATAAATTTGACAATATCAAAATTTAAATAAATCTCTTACAAAATACCATGAACAAAGTTCAAAGAGAAGTGACAAATTTGGAAAAAGATATTTGTATCATATGTAAATACAACATGGATCAATATCCAAATTATACAAAGTATTTCTACAAATCAATAAAGTTAAAACACATGAGAGCAAAATAGATGAGATATAAACAAGTCATTTACAGAAATAAAAACACAAATGACAAGGAAAAGATGCTAAACCTCACTAATAATCAGGGCATTGCAAATTACAGTCCATTCTTTACCTATCAGATTGATAAAAATTTTAAAACCTGACAATATCAAGTGTTAGTGATAGTGTGAAGGAAGGGGAACTGAAATTGGTACAGACAGTTCTGAGGCCAATTCAGTGGTATTTATTGAAACAAACAAAAATACATACCTCTGTGACCCAGTAATTCCACTTCACACTAACTTCCTTTGTTCCTGTGCAAAAGGAAGCATTTTGATATTGTCAAAATTATTGACAAAGTCACATATTTTACTGCATTTTTTATTATCAGTTAAATAAAATTTATTAGTTAAATAAAATTAAATATTATCAGTTAAATAAAATTATTATCAGTTAAATAAAATTTTACCAGTTAAATAAAATTCTAGTCATAAACTACAAATTTTGGTAGGTGGGTATTGCTTTTAATGCATTAATAAATGTATATGTTTTGTATAATTATGATATAAGGAACTACATTTAACTACATTTTACTCAGTTGCTGAGTAAAAAAAAAACAAGGTAGAACATTACATACAGTGGAAAACTATTTAAGTTAAACACATATACAAAACACTACTATAAATTGTTATGAATTTGTAAATAATGGTATGTAAATGCGAAGAATAAGGTCTGGAAGGACATTTACAAAGCTGCTCACAGTGGTGACCCAGAGAGTGTTGAGGGTGGGACAGAAATCAAAGAAGGGATTCAAAGGAACTTCAGCCCCATCTGTAATATTTTAATTTCTATCAAGACAATATATTATTTGTAAAAAGTAAGAATAATTTTAAAAATTAACCACAAAATTTTTTATTTCAAAATGTTTGAAGAGATAAATTGCTCTTAGTAAGAAGATGAGATATCCACATTATATTTTTAAGTGAACAAACTAAATTTTGAGTCATTCTGTCTAGTACAACTTCACTTAGGTAAAGAGAGAGAAAAAAACAGTTACATAGATACATGAGGTATTTAAGTGGAAATGCATAGAAAGGGAAAGATCTCTGCAGACTGGTGATGACGGTTACTTTGTGGGGAAGGGAGTGAAGGTGGGAGGCAGAGGGCAGGGGAGACTTTTACTTTTTTAGAAAATATGCTTCTGCACAGTTTCAATGGTCATAATGAGCCCGTACTAACCTTATGATTGAAAGCCTAATTTAAAAAGTTAATCCAAGGTTGGCCTACATGGTTAGTTATGAAACATCCTGAATTTCACACCTAAACCATGGCCTATTTCCAGTATCAGTTTTGTTTAGAAGATGGAAGCCTATTATCTAAGAGATTGGCTTGAAGTTCATGCACTGAGTCAGCAGAGGACAGCCTCCATTCATGAGGAATGAAGGAAATAGGAACACACAATTACTCTTCTCTAAGGGTTAGGGAAAATGCCCCAAAAGGGACACATTACATTTTATTATCATTATTGGTTTGTAACTCTTCAGGCAAAGGGTGTTGAGCTAAATAATCTAGACCAAATCTTAGGCAAGAATTTGTTGATCCAGACCAAATTACATAGCGAGAACAGGAAGAGACTGTACTAATTGTACAATCACTTTTTTATTATTAACATAGGCACAAAGGGATAAGTGTATAAACTGATGCTATTACTGTCCCACTCCTTTGTGCCCAAACAAAAGAAAAAGATTTTACAAACAGTGTCTGTTTGATGGTATCAAACATGGTAGGAAGAGCCTCTTCCTTCAGTCATTTCCTGTTTGTCAGTTTTCTATCTAGGTGTCAGGTTTAAATTTGGAACATGCAAGAAGCAGTGAATTTATCTCAAGCAAAGGAATAAAAAAGGGAAGAACAAAACCAGATTACCCATCATAAAACAAAATATAAGTTCATATGCAAAGTAGTGTTCCTTCTCCTAGTTATAAAAACTATCGGGGAGGTGATTTGCACAATACCAATGAGAGTTATGAACAAATACTGCTCTAATGGCTTATGAATTGTTAGCCTGTGATTTGAAGACTGATTTAGGAACTACTGACATTGAAAGACATTAAATTAAAGTGATGATGAAAAGTAATGGATTCCAATATCGGTATAAGTCAAAAGTGAAATACCAAGGGCAAAATTAATGCAAGAACCTCCAAAGAGAATGATTCAAAATGAAAGAATATTCTAACAGAAAACAAGAAGTACAATAGCAGTGATTAAATCATAATTGGTATAAGGATTCACTGATACTAAAATTTAGTTCCTTGTCAGCTAATATTTGGAGAAAAGGAAGAAAGGGATGCCCTATTAAACCCTACTAATGACTGACCCAGAGAGCAGTGCAGTGCTAAGAAAATTCTCTCGGTGCATGTGTGTTTACTACATCTGGATCTCCCAGGACAATGCCAATTTACTTAGTTTTAATTGTGATATAATTGACACAGTAAAAATGCACAAACCTTAATTGTATAGCACAATTAATTTCACATATGTATCCAGCCATGTAGCCATCACCCAGACCAAGCTTTGCAATATTCCATCACCTTAGAAGATTTCCTTATGACATTTTCCAGTCAGTTCCTCTTCCCCGAGAGGTAGCCAGCCTCTCCTGCAACTCTTATCATCATAGCTTAATTCATATGTTCTTGAGCTTAATATAAACAGGATCATACAATATGTAGTCTTTTGTGTCTGGCTTCTTTCATTGTTGAATGATATTTGCATTGTTTCAATTTTGAGATCATAATGATTGAAGCTACTGTGAGCATTCTTTAGAAGGGTCCATATATTTTCATCTGTTCATATGTTTTATATGTCATCAAGTTCCTGTTGATCATAAGACCTGTGAATTAAACAGAAATGTTTCTCAACCCAAAATGGTGAGAGATTGGATTACCATAACAGACGGTCTCCTCCAAAAAGAGAAGGAACAGAAGGTACAGAGCAGTCATAGGTCTGTAGCAAATCTGAAATCCACCAGGCTTATGCCACCTCCCCTTGATTGAAGCCCAATTCTCACCCTGCAAGTGCGTTATTCTTGGCTCTTGGCTTTGACCTGTGGGCTCTTGGCTCCTACTTCTGAATCATGATTTCTCTTCCATAAAAAAAGTCTGTGTTTGCAGCAAGGTAGCTTTCTTAGCCTGCTTCCTGCATATAGAAATTAATTTTTTATACTATCTCTGTCCCTTTCATTCCAAGCTGTTTTGATTCCCTTACCAATTTTGTGGTTTTCTTGTATCAATTTATAATATCCTCAATAAACAAAGCCACACCCACATTTCTTTCAGAGACAAGTCCTTCCATATCTGGGCCACATGTATGGATGCTATGGGACAAAACCCTTAAAATTCTTAAAAGCCTCATTGTTACTGAGAGAGTTTATAAAAGTCTGCCCGTAAATCTTTCTGAGATCCTAACAAAGTATCTTACAACTGCATACTTGAGATATTTACCTTAAAGTCATGTTCCAGTGATAGTTCTGGATTTGGTCTTGCCATTTATTATTTTGAAAATCTTTTACTGGGAGACACTGGGGATGGAAAACAGTTTTATTTTCAAGCCCAATGAATCCTGAATATATTGTGATTCCTCTAAATTTGACTGAAAAAGTTAACAGTTCCTTCCTTATTTCATCCCTCTTTCTTCTTGTAAGTTATTATAATCAGTAGAAGAAGCCAGTTGGCACTTTCTGCATTCTGCCTGGAAATCTCCACAGTCAAGCCCATAAGTATTTCAAGTACCCATTCTATTTTCCAAGTCTCCATAGGCAACAAAATTGCCAAACTGTGTGCAGGTTCATGACAAGGATTCCTGCTTCCCCATCTTCAAATAACACTTCCCTCACTGTCATATGAGTCCTCATCAATGGCCTCTTGAGGTGTTTGAATTTACACCCACCCACTGCCCATCCCAAAGCCACTGTCACATGTTTAAGATTTGGGTTATGGAGCACCCTCTTTCCAGGTACTATTTACACCAAAATGTAATGGCTTCAACAATAGCCATGTAATTATACTCATTATTTTGTGGGTTAGGCATCTGGCAGGGATCTCCAGAGTGATTCTTCTGCTCCCTGTGACACTGACTGAGGTCACTTAGTGGTATTCAGCTGTGGCATGTGGGTTGGTTTGGAGGGTCCAAGACAACCTCGCTGCATGTCTGAAGCACTCTGGTGGGATGGCTGGAAGTCTGGGCTTAACTGCAGTGCCCACACATTGCTTCTCTAGCATGATGGGCTCAGGATATCAAACTCTGAGAAAGCATATCAGCAGTCCCAGAGAGTGTGTTCCATGGGACCAAAGCAGAAGATACTAAGCTTCTTCTGACCTAATCTTGGAAGTCACACAATGTGCCACTTCTACCACATTCTAATAGCTCTGAGTAAGTCACAGGTCATGGGAGGGAGCCAAGAGGTGTGGTTCACTGCAGGATCATCTTTGGAGACTTGATAGCATATATGGAACAAAAGTAGGATGTCACTTGAAGACTAAGAAGAATCATTGTAATGTCACTGTTCCTTATCCAGCTAGCAAATAAGCATGCTCTACTTTTTAGCTATTATGAATCTTCTCTGTGTTTGTAGTCTTAAGTACATTATTTAACATTTCTGTATTTTATTTGCCTTATTTGTTATACTTTGTAAATTTGTTGTGATGATTTAATTGAGATCATAAAGTGCTTAGCTGAGGGTCTAGCACATAGTAAATATTAGGCATAATAATATAAATATTTAATATTTTAGTTCCAATAATAATCCTATTGCAAAGGAATTATTTGTAACAAGTAATAAAGAAAAAAACAAACACACAGAAAGTACTATGACCTGTTAATTGAAATGATTTTATTTTATTGTTGAACCTTAGATATCTACAAAACTTATTTCTAAATGCCAAGCAGAAAACTGGAAGGGCATTGACACATGTCAATACTGACATACTCCTAAATCTCTTTGTGACTCTGGTATGTCTCAAGATGATTCTGGAGCATGTCCCCAAAGCCAGGAATGATGAGGAGTTTATTGTCATCCACAAGACCCTCTCTGGCTTAGACTACTCCAAAGAATGGGGGAGGTCACACCTGCTTCACGTCCCAGAGAATCATTCTGTTTCAGAACCAACTCTGAATTCAAGAGAAACTTCAGTTATTTTATTTTTTGCCCCAAATTAGAGGGCATATAAACAATAAGGCTGGCCAATGTATGGCTCTAATGAGCACATTTGGAGCTGGTCAAAACATTCAAAATCTTAAACCTTAAGATCTGAGGTTTCCCACATCCCAAACTCCCTTCTCTTTCAACCCACTGTGTTTTCTCTCTGTTAGGTCGGTCTGCAGATGGGCAAAAGCAGTAAGGTTGGAATACGCCCCTGAGGGCATAGCGCTCTCCTTCTTTGGAAGGCATGCCCAATGAAGATGAAGCTTACTATTCTGGAATCTCATTTACAAGAACAAGTCTCCGGCCTTGGTCACATGTCACTTTCTTCTTTTCTACCAATTTTCTCCCAAATGTTACTGTTGGAAGGTTGCCAAATTGTCAGTGATGCTGCTAGGGCTAAGCTTTCTCAGGTGTTGCCTGGTTAACTTAGGCCTTCCAGAAGGTCAAAATAAGTCTGAGAACAAAAGTGTTCTAAATCTAAGTGGGGCCATGGTGATAAATGATGGCCATTCTGATTCACTCAGTGGAAAGTACATTAGTGTAGAGCTGGGACTTTATTAAGGAAGAGGAACTAAATATGAATTGACCATCCCACTTGCAGTGATGCAACATGGTATGATGCTATTCGACTGGTTAGAAATATTGGAATATTATGCTACTTTGTCCAAAACAAACCAATGTTATTTGGTTTTTAACTCATTTTCCTGCTACCCAAAACCCTAATGGTTTGGCATTTCCTTGCTTGCTGTTATAAACAAACCGAGAAAGAAGAAGCAATTTGGAACTGTGTATTTAAGCTGGAGGCACTTAAAGAACAAGGTTGCTGCTCTGAAGTCTGCAGTTTTGTCTGAATGTCCACACAGAACAGGCCTGGGAGCTGGTTTCACCCACAAGAAAGAAGACAGCATATGAGATGGAAGAGACATCTTCTGAATGAGGAAAGTAAATTCGTGTTCATTTTCAGTACTTGGGTTCCAGCCTAAAGAAGGCTATTAGGATATTAATGATCAATTGTACCACTTTAGTGTAGGGCCAAAGCTAATATTGCTTTAGTACTGAGGGAGTATGATCTCTCATAATGGGTTAAAATTTGAACATATATTTACTTCCAAAAAGAAGGGGGCTACAGATAAACTTCTGTCCCTTAGTCCCTCTTCTCAGTCATGATATCTACACATCAAAACTAATGAGTCACAGAGATAGAAAAATCAAGACCCTAAAGAGATGGGGAACCAGACTCTAAATTAACAGATCTCATCATTAGGGTCAGAGAGCAGCGGCAAAATCGACTATTATAATTATAATCATAGTTATTGTTTTGAGTTACCAGAGGGCTCAGAAGGCTCAATTTCAGAGGACACGTTTAAACTTTCTAGTTTTGTCTTACTGAAGTTACAACCATTGTTAAATCTGATAAAGAGTTCTGTTCCCTTATCTAATTCCATGAAAGACTAATTCATGTATAAAAAGCCTCTACTTCATTCACTCCGTTGTAAAGGAAGAGATGCATCAATCCACTCAGGAAACAAATCTTGTTAAACGTGGGAGATCAGTTGTTTTATGAAATAAAATTAAAAGTGTAAATGCGGTTAACATTTTAAAGATATGGCAATTAAAGTACACCTTGAACTCATTTGAGTTCATATTTTTTTTCCATTTTTTTGAAATCACACCTGTATTGACATGCACTCTCTTCCTCTATCTGGTAAGCACAAGGTGTGGGAACTTGTGCAATAGATAATTAATCTCTATTGCTATCTATAGTTTCATAGTTAACACTGTCTTAGCAGACGTGTGAAAACACATTCACACCTTTGAAATGGATGATTAACTAATCAAATGACAATATGAATGTTAGACAGAATTACAGAAATGACTGCAAGGCAGAGCTATTTATGATTACAACATTCTATTTCATTTTAAAGGGTAGATTGTTCAGTATAATCTGTGCTCCTCAAACATCTAAGCAGATTCTCAACTTTTTAATTGCATGACTCCTCAAAAAAGAAGGAAGAAAATTTCAGATCCTTCCCTAATTAAGCATTTTTCCAGCTTTATGAATAATTGACATACATCACTTTAGACATACAGCAGAATGGTTTGATTTACATATATTGTGATTACCACAATAGGCTCATTTAACATCCATCCATATAGATACAATAAAAGAAAAGAAAGGAAAAAAAATTCTCCTTGTGATGTGAATTCTTAGGATTTACTCTCTAAACAGTTTTCCTATATGTCATACAGCAGTGTAGCTATAGTCATCATGTTATACATTACATCCCTAGTACTTATTCATCTTATAACTGGAGGTTGGCTCCTTTTGACTACCTTCCTCCAATTCTCTTTCCTCTCACCCTCCACCTATGATAACCACAAGTCTGATTCCTTTTTCTATAATTTTGTTTTCTTGTTTTTTTTTTAGATTCCTCATATAAGTGAGATCATACAGTACTTGTCTTTCTCTGAGTTATTTCACTTAGCATGATGCCTTCAAGGTCCATCCATGTTGTTGTGAATGGTAAGATTTCTTCATTTTTTATGGCTGAATAATATTCCATTGCAAACATATGCCACGACTTCTTTTTTTTTGAAGAAAAAAATGTTTATTAAGACCAACGTGCAGCGTGTGGCAAACACAAAGTTGATCCCTATCTACTGTCATTTTACAGCCTAGAGGGGCGGATAAGATACAAAATATGTCTCAGAGATGTTTAAACTTAAGACATATCATTATATAGTTATCAGTGGAGTTTGTATCTTTTTTTTAACATCTTTATTGGAGTATAATTGCTTTACAATGGTGTGTTAGTTTCTGCTTTATAACAAAGTGAATCCGTTATACATATACATATGTTCCCATATCTCTTCCCTCTTGCATCTCCCTCCCTCCCACCCTCCCTATCCCACCCCTCTAGGTGGTCACAAAGCACCAAGCTGATCTCCCTGTGCTATGTGGCTGCTTCCCACTAGCTATCTATTTTACGTTTGGTAGTGTGTATATGTCCATGCCACTCTCTCACTTTGTCACAGCTTACCCTTCCCCCTCCCCATATCCTCAAGTCCATTCTCTAGTAGGTCTGTGTCTTTATTCCCATCTTACCCCTAGGTTCTTCATGACCTTTTTTTTTTTTCTTAGATTCCATATATATGTGTTAGGATATGGTATTTGTTTTTCTCTTTATGACTTACTTCACTCTGTCTGACAGACTCTAGGTCCATCCACCTCACTACAAATATCTCAATTTCATTTCTTTTTATGGCTGAGTAATATTCCATTGTATGCCACAACTGCTTTATCTATTCATCCATTGATGAACACTTGGTTTGCTTCCATGTCTTGGCTATTGTAAATAATGCTGCTATGAACATGGGGATGCAGATATCTTTTTGAGTTAGTGCTTTCTTTTCTTTTGGTTATATTCCCAAAATGGAATTGCTGGATCATATGGTAGTTCTATTTTTAATTTTTAACAACTAATGGATCAAAGAAGAAATTAAAGGAGAAATTAAAAATTTCTGACATAAATGAAAATGGAAACACAACATACCAGAACTTGTAGGATGCAGCAAAAGCAGTTCTAAGAGGGAAGTTCACAGCAATAAACACTTACATTAAGAAGCAAGAAATATCCCTGACAAAAAACCTAACACTATGCCTTAAGGAGCTAAAAAAAGGAGAGTCCAAAGTTACCAGAAGAAAGGAAATGATAAAGATTAGAGCAGAAATAAATGAAATAGAGAACAGAAAAACAATAGAAAAGGTTAACCAAACTAAGAGTTGGTTCTCTGAAAAGATGGATGAAATTGACAAATACTTAGCTAGACTAACTGAGGGAAAAAGAAAAAGAACCCAAATCAATCAAATTATAAAGGAAAAAGGAGACATTACAATGAATACCATAGAAATTCAAAGGATCATAAGAGGCTATTATGATCAACTGTATGCTAACAAACAAGACAACCTAAAAGAAATGAAAAATTCTTAGAAACATACAACTTAACCAAGACTGAATCTGGAAGAAATAGAAAATCTGAATAGACTAATTACTAGGAGTTGAACTGGTAATCAAAAATCTCCCAACAAAGAAAAGCCCAGGACCAGATGGCTTCACTGGTGAATTTTACCAAACATTTAAAGAAGAATTAATACCAATCCTTCTCAAGGACTGAAAAAATGAAAGAGGAGGAACACTCCGAAACTCATTTTACAAGACTAGCATTATTCTGATACCAAAACTAGAAACAAATACTACTAGAAAAGAAAGCTACAGGACAATGTTCCTGATAAGCAAAGATACAAAACACTCAGTAAAATGCTAGCAAACAAAATTCAGCAGCACATTAAAAAGGTCATTTACCATAATCAAGTGGGATTTATCCTTGCAATGCATGGATTATTCAACATATACAAATCAATCACTGGGATACATCACATTAACAGAATGAAAGAAAAGAATCCTATAATCATCTCAATAGATGCAGGAAAAGCATTTGACAAAATTCAACATCCATTCAAGATAAAAATGTGTTAAGAAATTAGACATAGAAGGAACATATCTCAACATCATAAAGGCCATATATGACAGGCCCACAGCTAATATCATACTCAATGGTGACACGTTGAAACCTCTTCCTTTAAAATCAGGAACAAGACAAGGATGCTCACTCTCACCACTCCTATTCAACATAGTAGTAGAAGTCCTAGCTAGAGCAGTCAGGCAAGAAAGAGAAATAAAAGGTATCAGAATTGGAAAGGAAAAAGTGAAGTTGTCTTTATTTGCAGATGACATGATTTTATATATAGAAATTCTAACAACTCAACCAAAAAACTGTTAGATCAATGAATTTAGTAAAGTTGCTGTAAACAAAAAAATTTAGTGAAGTTGCTGTATACAAAAAATGATTTTTAACATGCAAAAATCAGTAACATTTTTATACACTAACAACAAATTTTCTGAAAGCGAAATAATCAATCCCATTTACAACAGCATCAAAAACAATAAAAAACTTAGGAATAAACTCAACTAAGGAAGTGAAAGATCTCTACTCTGAAAACTACAAGACATTGATGAGAGAAATTGAAGACACAAATAAATGGAAAGGTATCCTGTGTTCATGGATTGGAAGAATTAATATTGTTAAAATGTCAACACTACCAAAAGCCATCTATAGATTCAGTCCAATCCCTATCAAGATTCCAAAGGCAATTTTTTAAAGAAGTAGAAAAAACACTCCTAAAATTTATATGGAACCACAAAAGACCCCAAATAGACAAATCCTGAGAAAGAAGAGCAGAGCAGGAGGCATCACACTTCCTGATTTCAAGCTATCCTATGAAGATAATAGTCTTTGAAACAGTATGGTACTGGCATAAAAACAGACAAATAGACCAATGGGACAGAATCGAGAGTTCAGAAATAAACCCAAGCATATACAGTCAACTAGTATTTGACAAGGGACCCAAGAATACTCAATGGAGAAAAGATAATCTTTTCAGTAAATGATACTGGGGATATTTGAAAAAGCCCATGCAAAAGAATAAAACTAGATCCATATCTTACACCACTCACAAAAATTAGCTTGAAATGGATTAAAGACTTGAATGTAAGACCTGAAACCATAAAATTCCTAGAAGAAAACATAAGAATAAAGCCCCTTGACTTAGGTCTTAGCTATGATTTTTGGATATGACACCTAAAGCACAATCAACAAAATCAAAAATAAAGAAGTGCGACTACATCAAAGTAAAAAGCTTCTGTACAGCAAAAGAAACTATCAACAAAGTGAAAAGACAACCTATGGAATGGGAAAAAATGTTTGCAAACCATATATCTGATAAAGGGTTAATATCCAAAATATTTAAAGATGCATACAACTCAATAGCAAAAAAAAACAAATGACCCAGTTTAAAATATGGGCAAAGAACCTGAACAGCCATTTCTCCAAAGAAGATACACAGAAGGTCATCAGGTACATGAAAAGATGTTTAACATCACTAGTCATCAGAGAAAAGCAAATTAAAACCATAATGAGATATTACCTCATACCTATAAGAATGGCCATCATCAAAAAGAAAAGTGATAACAAATGCTGATGTGAATGTGGAGAAAACCTAGTGCACTGTTGGTGGGAATGTAAATTGGTACAGCCAATTTGGAAAACAGTATGGAGGAGCCTCAAAAAATTAAAAGTAGAGCTACCATAAGCATTTTTAAATACATGAGGTTAAAAAGGGAAAGAGAGGTATAGTTCAGGACCATAAACTGGGAAGAACCAAGAAAAGAGAATCATATTTGAGTGAATAGTCAGTTATTTTTTTCCTCTGGACTTTGTCATTTCCATTTAATATGCAGACTAATCTGAATAGGCAGTTAAACATCTATCACAGCAAGTTCTTTTTTGATAGATGCATAAAAACCAAATTGAGAGATAAGCTTCATCTTCATTGTTTTGTTAATTTTCTAAGTGTATCTGTGTGTTCTCTTTAAGAAATAATAATTGGGAAAAGGCAGTGATACTTTAGGAGGAATGTAGATCTAATAATTGGAGGTTTAAGACCAGTATTCCATGTTCATTGTAGTAAAGTCTTTAGATAAAAATATTTATCTATATTTATATTTTAAAGCCAAAGTGCATATTTGTGGCACTATCACTTGTTGCCTCATAGTGTGGCATTTGAAAGATGTATTAACCCTCCTGTTAATGCCTTGAAATCCAGCTACATAGCTGATTCATTACCCCATCCCAAATTAGCCCAGTGCTTTATACTAAGTATACATCCTTTTCTACAGAATCAGTGCTAAACAGTAAATGATGAGACAAGCAGGGCTGAATAAGGCAGCCCTCCTGTGCACATACAACCCAGTCCCCATAAGGCCTCACTACTTCTCAAGATCATTATGATCATTAAAAACTTACTTGTAGACATAAGCCTCTTGAGGGCCACAAGCACTGTTTTATTCACCACTGAATCAACACCTATGTCAATGCCCAGGATATTAATGAGAGATTCAACAGTGGACATAGCTATTCAACAGACCTGAGAGAATTTACACAGTCAAATAAATCCTGACCTTTAACAGTGGTTACTTTAGCCAACATAGGCTTATAATACTGTTGCTGAAAACAGGAATGCCTCAACATGAAACATTACACAAACCAGGCTTAATGATCCCAGGTATGCCTGTCAAGCAAGCTGGGTTCTAGACTGGACGTTTTTTCCATTGGGCAATCATTTAAGATCTACTGATCCCTCTCCTTGAAGTCCTGTAGCTTCTTCCCATTGCTTTGCTTCAATGAATACAGTGGCCAGACTGATCTGTGGACCATGAACAGAGACTGAGATGCCTCACTTTTACAATGAGGGACTTTAGTGGGCAACATAGTTCTCCATTTGTAAATAATTCAGTGATCTTATTTCTCTTTCCATTTTTTAAAATTTCAATTTGAGTCCTTGACTATGTTATCAAAATGGCAAGAAAAGTTGATACATCTTCATCAATTCTTTTGCTACTAGCTTGGGTAAAAAGTTTGGTGTTTAAGAGAAAGTGGATGGTAAAATGAAATTAAAGCTTTTAGATTACTGTGGATTTCATGAAAATTAGGCTTTGTTATTATTCTCTTTTAAAACAAGTAACTATCAATGTCATCTCTATAAGAAACTTGATTAAATTTGAGGTGAAAAATTGTATCTTGGAATTCTCTGATTTTCATCAGTATGTCACATTAGTATGTTTCTGTGTTTTTTAAAAAATACCCACATGTTCAATAAATGATTAAATTCATTTTTTAAAGCATGTAAATAAGACAATTAAGAATTAAAAGTACAAAAACCTGTTAAAAAAGAGGAGAATAACAGATGTATCAGGGACCTGGGATGAGTTAATTTATGAAACTTAGCAATTAAAATACTGCAAGTTTCCTGGTAGCTAAGACATGATGGGAAACTCACTGGATAACTTAGTTCTGAGTCTAATAAAAGAATACCTACAGATTTGTTCTTTCCTAGACGGACTCTTTTTCCATTCCCATCAAGCCATAGACAACATTTAACACAAACATTACAGAAATTTCACTATATTTTGTATCTTCTGGGTCATTGCCACAGTATTAATTTATAGAGCTTCAGGTAAACTAGAAGTTTGGGTCACAGGACTCATTCTTGTGATCCCTGAGACACTGCCAAAGAAATCAATGCAAGTTTATTTGCTTCTTAATCAACAGATTAAAATTATAATATCCAATCATTAATAGCTGTCAATGAGCAAACATTCACTAGTAGAATGTACCAAAGTGAAAAACATTTTCTAAAGTGACCTGCAGTAAATATGTTGTTTGACCTTTCCCATCTAATAAATCTGGTGATGATACAGGACTACCTATTATACTTTTTACTTAAAATATTTTATAATAAAAATAAACCTAAAGTGATGAAAATACAAACATTGAAGCCTCTGTTTCTTTTTATGATCTTTGTATGAATGAAGAAAAAACTTGGGAAAATTACATGTTCTCAATGTTCGGATTATAAGGGGAGTGTCAAAAGGTGCTTATTGGGGTGACTTCTAGAACACTAGTGCTACTTTGAATTTGTGGAATCAAAGTGGATCTCTAAAGAATGGGTTTGTAATCATAAGGAGGTGTCCTGGACAGAATACAAAGTATCTCAGAAAGGTTTTAGGGCTCTGTTTCACCCTTTCTTTAAAGAGTAACTGCGTTTCTGAAACTTACTATAAATGGAATGAACTGGGGCTCCAGATTGATGGAGATAAGGGGGAAGGAGTGGGATTATAAACTCAAATCAGGCCAGAGGTAGGCCTGGTAATTTGGAAATTAGCCTGTGGAAAATCTGGGGTCATTAAAGGGCTTGCAGGAAACAGTGACATGATGAGATAGAAAATGGTTTTACAAGGCATCATGTAGTTGTGCACAGAATGAATGGGAGAGAAGAAAACCTGCAGGTCTGAAGCAGTTGGGAGGCTACAGAAATAGTCTGGCTAGGAAAGGGGTATGGGTCTGCACAGATACACTGACTGTGAGGAAAGAAAGATGCATGGTTTTACAGGAAGTTACACAACATAGTTTGGATTTAGGGAGTGAAATACAGAACTTCCCATTCAAAGATGACTCAGATGTTAAGTACTAGCTGAGCTCTGACAATATTGATTGAAATAGGGATGACAGAAGGTAAGTCTTTCCTAATGTGCCGAGTTTGAGGTTATCAGTAAGACATCAGAACTATTCAGTGGAGAGCTGGGGATGCAAGCCTGTAACTTGAGAAATTAGAACTCAAGTAACATTTGGGAACCCTCCACGTAGAATGCAACAGTTGCATCCCTGAGAATGGATCACTTTTCTAAGAGAAAGGCCACAGAGAAGGCCAGAGCTCTCAAAATTGAACGTAATGGGAAAGCCAAAAATTTTTAAATGAAAGAGGGTTAGTCAAAGAACAAAAAAAAGAGCAGAATTCGTGGGAGAAGTAGGTGAGTATCGTATCAATCTTATTGAGATAAAAGGTTTTCTAAAAGGACAGATGGGGGTAGGCAACAGTGTTGGATGTCTCAGAGGAGCTGAGAATGCTTCTGCACCCATTTATGGAAGCAGCACCTTTAATGATTTCCTACTTCTGTCATCCCTTGACAGTAAACGTCCTCTTAGGGAATGTGATTCTATTCTGCATAGTGGAAAATGTACCTCCCCCAAGGAGCAGAGCTACTCCTTCTCTCCTCCAATAGCCTTTCTAGAACACCAGGTGTCTAATTGGGTACTCATGTGTTTCAACAGTCTTCTCAGGACCACTACAAGAGCAACTCACTCTCTTGACCAGAAAATGTGATCGCTTATGGCCATTTCTATTTCCTAATGGTAAGCTCATCGATATGCCTAAGGTATTTCTGGGATTCACAGATTGCATAAGTACTACTATAGGACATCTAACATTTATTGACTACCAATTGCATGTCATACATTGGCTAGCATTTCCAACATTGTTTCTTTATTTAATATTGACAGTATTGCACACTGGACATAATTGGGAATTATTGTTCCCCATTTTTTGGAGTGGCCTCTCAAGGTGGTTTTATTTGCCTTGTAGTGGAAGGGAATATCTCTATACTTTCGAAACTGAGAAAATGGGCCACTCTTGGACCAAGAGATCAAAGAATCAAAATCAGAAAAGCGTCAGCACTAGAGAATAATGCTTATCAGGCCATACATCGCCCATTGTTCTTGTTTGTTACCAATAATAATTTGAAATTACAAATTCTAGGGAATTTCATCTAGTTGTGATAAAATTGAGCTTTTTATATAATACCATAATTTCTGTAAGGATTTTTTGCTGTCAGTTTCTTTGTCCCAGTTAAAACTTTTCATTTTAAATTTGACATAGTGGCTTAGCTGTTATCTCTTGTATCTGGTTTAGAGAAGTTGACAGTTTCTTCTTTGTTTTTAACCTATTTAGTTTATGGGAGAAATATACTATCATTTATACTTAAACCCAACCTACAAAGCAAAACCAATCTACAAATTCAGGAAGGTGTTTTTTACCCTGAAAGTAAACAGGGCATGCAATTTTTCATGGTTAATACTTTTTATAATTGGGATACTATATACTTCCAGTATAATTAACTAAGAGTTGGGTTATTCATACCTTCTGAAAATGCAGCTTATGTTGCCCTCTTAATGGTAAATTGAAGAGGCTGTCATTAGCAGTATTTCACAGGTGGCCCCTTTTGCGTTACCTATCCAGAGCTTGAGTCAGTTGAAAAATGAAAAGACTGTGACAGTAACAGCAGTCACAGAAATAGGCAGAGAAATGGACAGGATGAATAGCCTAGAAATAGATCCTAGATAAGATAGAGCTGAAAAGGAAAAGAGAGGTTATTCAGTAACTACTTCTGGGAAAATAGTGTTAGGAAAGTGGGTTTGTTATTTGGAAAAAGTGGTCAAGTTAGATATTCAATTCCTACTGTAATAAGAAGAAATAAAGAGGAAGAAAAGAAATAGATGTAAAATAGAAATCTATTATTTAACCAACAGAAAACAGAAGAAACATAGAGGAGAGAATGAGTTATCTCTCGCTAAGAATTAAATAATGGGATAAACAACACAGAAAAATACTCCATATGTAAATCTGTCAAATTAAGTAAAAGGAAAACAACAATTACAATAAGTAAATGCCACAAACAGGACAGAAAAAGGCTTTATATAGAAAGATAATGTATAAATCAGTAAGGAAAATAGTGACAGCCTAATTTTAAATGGGAAATAATATGCACAATTCATAGGAGGACAATAAAAGCATGCAAAATATTTATCACTGCTAATGAGACTCAATAAGCTTTAACAACATGCCTGTTTGTATCAATTTAGCCAATATATTTAAATGACTTTACCTATTGTTGACAATTTATCCACAGTAATTGGCACAGTAATTCTACTTCTAGGAATTATCCTTCAGAGATAAACAGAGCTAGAGATGAAAGCTTTATTTTTAGAATATTTATCTCAGTGTTAATTTTTAACGAAAAATGAGAAACAACCTAAAACTTCAACACTAAACAGTGAAATAAAGTGTGGAATGTAGACTCAGGTCACAATAGGAAAAGAGCAGGCAAATAGTGGGCTGGGGACAGTAGTCTGTTCTTTTGTGCCTGGATTTTTATGTATTTCCAATGGCATTTTGCATAGTTAGAATTTGATGGTTGCGGAAAGGGTGACAGACATTCACACGGCAGCAGAGAAGTCAAGAATGTAAACTCTGGGGCTTCCCTGGTGGCGCAGTGGTTGGGAGTCCGCCTGCCGATGCAGGGAACACGGGTTCGTGCCCCGGTCTGGGAGGATCCCACGTGCCGCAGAGCAGCTGGGCCCCTGAGCTGTGGCCGCTGGGCCTGCGCGTCCGGAGCCTGTGCTCCGCAACGGGAGAGGCCACAGCAGTGAGAGGCCCGCGACGCAAAAAAAAAAAAAAATGTAAATTCTGGGTCGGATTTCCACGGGTTCCCATTCAGTTCTGCTGCTTTATGATCTTATTCTGTGGGCAGTGAGGGAACCATTGCAGGTGTTTGTATTTATTAGGACAACCAATTTGAATTAGCTTAAACGAAAAGTGGTAAGCAATCAGCAAGTGCTTTTGTAGCCTAGATCGTGTACAAGTGGATTGTCTTGGAGTACAATCCCAGGAGCAGGAGTGAGAGGGAAGAATGAATCAGGGGAGGAGGGAAGGATAATAACGTGGACCCATGTTACAGGTCACTGGGGCTGGATACCACGGGGCCTTCGAGGTGTCGTATAAAGTGTGCTTCAGAACTGTCTGCCCAGGGAATAGAAAGCAGGACATATTTATCCACTGGATCCCACCCACCTTGATCAAGGTGGGCCCCTGGGCACTAACTCCCTCTGCAAGTCGTTGTGTGTATGACAGCTGAGAGAGCCCGTGGATGCTCCACTCCAAGGTGTCAGAGGAGCGAGTGAGACACACGAGGTGCCGCCAGGTTGCACCTGACGATGGTTGAAACCTACAAAGCGCTGGTGGCCACAGCAAGAGCTGGGGCTGAGAGGGTGTACCAGACATGTCCCATACACAAGTCTTTGTGGCTCAAAGAAGAGTGAAGACGCAGAAAGGCAGGAATAGAGCTGAACCTCAGTGAAAATAACCAGAGGTTCCAGTTCATCTGGATTTTCTGTCTCAAATGTCTGTATCTCTTTGGCTGAAAAGAGGCATCACCTTTTCTTTACATGATAGAAAACTTGTCTCTTAATGGCTTCTACATTTTGCATCTTACAATTTCATCCTCAGGAAATAAACTGATGTAATTAGACCCGTATCTAATATGTCCTGAGGCAAAGCTTCATTGACTTATTTAAGGTCAGGCACCTTAAAGAGAGGTGTCATGTCAGGACATGAGGACGCTGGTATTCAAGTATAAGCATTTATATAAAGTCCTTGGTATTCAAATTAATTTCTCCCTCCTCCAGGCTACCACATCACCTTCTCTCATGTTGGGCTGTAATTATTTGTTGATGTGTTTGTCTCTCTCCCTCTAGACTCTGAGTTCCTTGAGGGTAGGGACTTCATCTTACTTCTCTTTGTTTCCCCAGGACTAGCATGGTGCATGGTACATAGTAGGTTCTCCAGTTTGGAGGAGAAATAGATAATGAATTCAGCAAGTTTGTCCTTGTCAGGTTAACAATGCAGAGCTAGTTGGTGTATGTCACTAAAGTTCTCACTGCTTATTCCCTCTAAATAAGCAAAAGAACCTTGAGATGTTTTCAGTGCAGCTAACTAGGATGTCACTGATATTTCAGACTCAGTGTACAACAAAAAGCACTACTGTTGTTTGTCAAGTTTGTCAGCTCCTGTAAAAAAGTTTCCAAAGATCATAGCATCTGCAGGAGACCAACGTAAGAGATATCCAGTGTAAGTCATGTTGTATATTATCATGATCTTTATTATTATAAGAGTCTCTGACCCCAGAGAAAATTGTGGTCTCTCTCATAGGAGGCCACCCCAAAAACGATACACAGTAAAAATAAAACATAAAACACAGAAAGCCTTCTGCAGAGGTGAGAGGTGATTTTTTCACACTTTTCTTTTCTCACCTGATAAGTGATAGGGCACACTGTTAAATCTCCTTTGAAGGGTGCTTCACATAATCTTGATTTAAACATGTTGTTACCTAGATTTCAGTCCTGAAGGCAAAGTAGCTCTGAACTACTCTGTTAAAAAAACAAGAACAAAAACAAAAAAACTGAATATAGTGCAATAATAGTTCAAAAGATCCATTTTCTAAAAGTAAAAGATACTCATCACAGTAACAATAGCTAGAATTCAGGAACAGCCTGCTTTGTGGCAGAAAGCATCAGTAAGATTTGATATAGGTCATCTAACGCTCACATCAGTCATGCAGGGATAGTCTTATTGAGAAAACTGAGGCTCAGGTGGAGAATGACTTATCAAATGGAAATTAGACGTACGAGAGGAGATGGGTAGGTCCATTCAACATGTGAATGAGTCTCTTAGCTTTCAAGTTGAACAAGAGCCAGATATGAAAGACTGCACACTGTATTATTACATTTATTAAAGTTCAAAAGCAGGCAAAACTAATAAATCCTCATAGAAGTCAAGAGAGTAGTTACTTTTGTGGGGTGGGGTTTGGATATGATGGGGTATCAGGGAACCTTCTAGATGAGAAATGTTTTATATATTGACATGGATGGTGGTTCAAAAGTATGGACATATGTTAAAAACTCAGCTGCACAAATATTTGTGCCCTTTTCTGTATATAAGTTATATCTCAATAAAAAAAGTTAAAAAGAAGGGGAAATGGAATTAGAATTCAGCTCTGTTTAGTTCCAAAGGCCCTCTCCTTCCACTACATACTCTTTCTGCAATGTTTCAAATGTTTATGTTCAACACAGAATCTGACCCATTTTCCTGGGATAGTTCACAGAATAGTCTCACAGATACTTTAATAAACAATTGCAAATAAGTTTATATAGCAGAAATTGCAGAGTACAGGAATGATTATGAAAGGATGATATAGTAGCTGGGACTAGTTTATAAAGAGTTTTGTGAGCTCGTTAAAGGAAATGGTTTTATTTGTACAGGGAACCACTGAAGGATTTGATATGACAAGTTTTATGATCATATTTGACTTTGAGGGTGAAATGGATTAGAGAGGATGGATGGGTGGGTGGAGGAAAGGCCTGAGGACAGAAAGCGAGGTACAAAGCTGTTGTCATCATCTCTGCAAATGTGATCTTGGACTAAGAGTGATGACAGTGTGGTTGTAGAAGAAATAAAGGTTGAGTGGAAGTTGTGATCAGTTGGATATGGGCAATGAGGGGCGGACAGGAGCTCTGAAGTGGCTCAGAGGGCTGATCCTGAGTGAAAGGGGTCCTATTTAACCACCAGCGAAACAGGGACAAAGTATATTCCTCTGGGGAGAGGCTAACACTAGGCAGGTTGTCAGGGCTCCAGCCAAGTAATTTGGGATTCAGGGAAGAGCTGTTATGGGCTGAATTGTATCCCCACCAAATTAATATGTTGAATTCCTGAGTCCCAGTACCTCAGAATGTGACTTTATTTGGAGATATGGTCTTTCAAGAGGTAATTAAGTTAAAGGAAGTTCATTAGGGTGGGCCCTAATCCAATACGACTGGTCTCCTGATGAGAAAAGGAAATTTGGACACAGACATAGATTGAGGGAAGACCATGTGAAGACACAGGGAGAAGATAGCATCTACAGCCAGGAAGAGAGGCCTCAGCAGAAGCCAACCCTGCCAGCACCTTGATCTTGGGCTTCTAGCCTCCAACTGTAAGAATATAAATGTCTGTTGTTTAAGCCACCCAGCCTGTGGTACTTTGTAATGGCAGCCCTAGTGAATAGTACAAGTACCAACCTGGACTTCAGGCCATTCAAATCGGAGAGGGCACAGGCTGTGGTGTTCTGGGAGCTAAATCACAGCTCAGAAAGCAGACAGGGCCACCAGCGACCCTCAGATAGAGATCTTCTAACCAAGAACTAGTTCCAAAGTCTGTCTACTGGTAGGAACAGGGCTTCTAATATTCTTCCAAATTTAATTCTCAATGGCTCAAAGATCGGGCAGAGCAGAGCTATAGGTGGATTAAAAAGTATGGTCTTTCATGGAAACAACCTAAATGTCCATCAACAGATTAATGGATAAAGAAGATGTGGTACATATATACAATGGAATACCACTCAGCCATAAAAAAGGAAATAATGCCATTTGCAGCAACATAGATGAAACTAGAGATTGTCATACTAAGTGAAGTAAGTCAGAAAGAGAAAGACAAATACCGTATGATACCACTTATATGTAGGATCTAAAATATGACACAAATGAACCTACGTGCAAAACAGAAACAGAATCACGGACATAGAGAACAGACTGGTGGTTGCCAAGGGGGAGTGTGTTGGGGGAGGGATGGAGTAGGAGTTTGGGGTTAGCAGATGTATGCTACTATATATGGAATGGATAAACAACAAGGTCCTACTGATAGCACAGAGAACTGTATTCAGTATCCTATGATAAACCATAATGGAGAAGAATATTAAAAGAGAATGTATAACTGAATCACTTTGCTGTATAGCAGAAATTAAAACAATGTTGTAAATCAACTGTACTTCAATTAAAAAAAATCACACACACAAAAAGGTATCGTCTTTGATTCAGAAGCTAGGCGGAGTTAGAAGCAAGCCAGGGCTGACTAACCATTTCAATTTCAAAACAATAACTGGATTTCAACTTAGAGCAAAAAGGAATGCTAGGGCTTCCCTGGTGGCGCAGTGGTTGAGAGTCCGCCTGCCGATGCAGGGGATGCAGGTTCGTGCCCAGGTCCGGGAAGACCCCACATGCCACGGAGCGGCTGGGCCCGTGAGCCATGGCCGCTGAACCTGCGCGTCTGGAGCCTGTGGTCCGCAACGGGAGAGGCCACAACGGTGAGAGGCCCGCGTACCGGGGGGAAAAAAAAAAAAAAGGAATGCTAGATCCAGTCAGAATTGACTTGATAAACAAGATATTTGTTTGTACTTGCACATTCCTTGGCTATTAGACTAAAAAATAAATATATATGTATACATAAATATATGCACGTACACAGACGTTTAGTCTACACACCTCACATGCTCTGCCATGGTTCAGCTGCTGTCCTCGCTCCCTTGTGTCCTGCATCTTCTCCCTGACTTCCCCTTGGTCTCAGTATTGCTCCCCAGTAATGAGGGTCAAGGGCAGATTGACCCTCAGGAATAAATCACCATGACTTTCTCATTGGTCTGTACACATTTGTCAAGGAATGGAATCACCTGGAAATCCTTCTCGACTCCTTTTCTACTAAGTACAATTAGGAAGTATAGATTCTCCCTTTGCAATTACTCTCACACTCACCCTTTCTTTGTACATTTCACACACCTCAGTTCAGGTTATCATCTGATTCTGCCTCAACGACTGCAATAGGCTCCTTACTGTTCTGCTCAACTCCTAGCTCTCTCCGCACCCCTGAAATCTGTCCTACAGAAAAATCTTTGAAAAACATCACTTTGACTACAATGCCATTTTTCTACTTGTTAGCGTTCAGCTGCTTATAACAACACATTCAAATCCTCTGCAACCTAATGTTTAAGGCTTTGGGAATCTGGGTTTTCTAATATTTTCAGTCTTATATATAACCATCCTCGCTTCCCCATGTTCATCAATATGGTTTCGGGCGTCGCCCACCCCTGAGCCGCAGCGCAGCCTTGAGTTCCCCCTGCGCTCCTGCTCCTGTGTCCTTCTCTCTCTTCCCTCCCTCCTTTTCCACGCCCCTTCAAGAACAGCTCGAACCCCAGATACTTCTGCTCATTCTTCTAGCATGGCAAGCCTTCTTCTCTGCCTACCCTTGCCACCCATCTTTCAAGGCCAACCTTAATTTCTCCTTATCTTTGACGTCTTTTCTAACCGTCCTGGCACTCAATCTTCTGTGACAGCAACTGTGGGGCCGTTAGGGTCTCAATGCCTGAATCCCAGGATTGTGGCTGGATAACAATTGCTGCTCATTCCCAGGACTACGGACCCTCCTCCCTCTTCTGCTCCTATGGCAGTAAGCACCCCCAAATTGTCTATTCATAGTGTGATCCCTTAGGAAATTTCTTCTGTTTTGAATTGCCAATTGCCTTTTTATGATTTAACTTAAAAGAAAATGACTTCTCTTTCCCATGCAGATTGTAAAGACTGCCCCTACACGACCTAGTTTCATATGAGGGAGGAGAGGAGTGCGCTATTGTGTACCAGGCAGTGATGTGCTGTTTTTGCCAGTGCTCCTAGTGTGATGGTCTAGCAGTCTGTTGCAGGAAGAGCTTCAAGACCCAAGAAAGGAGTCTGCCTGGAGTCGGCAACAGAGACATCAATGGTTTAATGGATGAGAGAGCTTACGTGTCTGAAGCAAGGTACTGGACCAACATCCCACCGTGTATGGCAGACAGTGGGCAGGACCTGGGGCCTGGGGCAAGTACATAGGAAGGTCAGTCATATGAGTAGGGTGTAGGTGAGGCAGGCACTGGCTGGGCAGGGGATGTACAGAGAGCAAGAGAACAGCCATTCTGAGTGGCCTGACCATACACTGATTTATGGGGCACACACCACCCATGATTTTACAGATATTCTTGCTTAGGATAAGGCTAAAGTAGAGAGTATTCATTTAGGTTTTTTCTTTTTTTAAGTGAGTTGATTTAAATAAAAAAACATTAAATAATAATGGTTCAAGTGATACTCAGTGATGGCAAAAACTGTGGAAGTGGTCCTTGAATGACTGAAAGAGTGTTAATGGTATTACATTTATTTCTCACAACAACCTTGCAAATTAGAAACTAAAGTCAAGAGAAGCGTTGGGACTTAGCCAACCTAGAAAGCTAACGGGTCATGAAGCAGGATTCAGGTGGAGGCATTTAGGTCTCTGATGCGTTCCAAGGATCCGCCTTTACCATGACACCCGTTTGTATAAGGAAGATTTTGTTTAACTACTTAAGTGTGTCTGACTTGTGTTTTTATACCTCACCTCATCTCCTCAAAAAGAGTTACTTTCCACATTAAATCCTTCACCTCCAGAATGAATTTGGTGTGCTTCTAAACACATTTATAAACATACCCAGTTTCCTGCCTGGCTGAGTGAAACATTAATTCTCCAGCTTGGCACCTCATTCTACAGCTGTAATAAGGGCCGTTATGCCCAAATAGGCCCTTAAACGGAAGACCTGCTGAGCAGAGACCCACTTTCCCAGCCCTGCTCCACCTCGTCAGCTTCTCTGCCAACTGACCAGGCGGAAGCAGCAGCAGGGGAGAAGGGCCTGCATGTAGGTGGGGAGGGGATCGTTTTGAAAGCTTTAAATCCCTCACAGGGAAGCAGCTGCTCCTTGTTTTTCTAACATCTGTCCCATCTGTCCCCATCCGCATCTGTCCTCATCCGCATCTGTCCTCATCTGCACCTCACCCTTCACCTCACCCTTCGGGGGCTGGAGCTAGCTACACCTAGATACGACAAGGGAGCCTTTCTGAAGGCTGGTTGGTGAGTGGGTATGAGCATCATTGCTACTCAGAAAGTTTCTTCTACTGAGAAGGGGACAGTTGGGGTTCTTGAGGACGATGGCTATCACCTTCCTTCATTTTTTCCTCACAAACATGCAGTTTTAATTGCCAGAGTGGGGATTTGTAGCATCACCCAAGTCGGACTGTGCGCCCTGAGGGTATCATTTCACGAGACAGAGGTACCCCTAACGCCCACTTCCTAATTGTAACCTCCAGGGGTGGCACAGGCTTCCGATCTGGGGGGGGGGGGCGCGGAATCAGGATGCTACACACAGTGCAAGGATGCTGCACCACCTTTAAGTGCCGCTCGCCGCATTTAGCAGCGTGCTGCCCATACCCGGGTTCCCCGCCAACACTGTGCGCCTCGGGACTTAAGGACCTTATTTTTATCCAGTTATTTCCCTCTAGTATTCAGAACCGTGGCTGGAACCTAGCAGGCATGAAATAGACACTTATGAATGAATGAACGTTAACGAAGAAAAAACAAAGGAGCAGTCTGTTTCCTTTGGTTCGAAGGCGGGAGTGCAGGGAGAGGCTTGGACTTGAACCGACTCGCCCCGGGACGCGCATCCCCCGGGCACGCTACTTACAGGATGGGCCAGCAGGCACTCCCTTTGGTCCCCAGCGCGCCTGCGCGGTCCAGGCGGCCCCCCGACCCCGGGCGCGCAGCGACGCGCCCTCCCCGGCCCTTCCCTCCAACAAGTCCTCTCTCACTCGGGTCACGGGGTTGAGCGCGGGGTTAGGAGTGCGCAGGCGCAGTGGGCGGCGGAAGTCGCGACCAGGAAGTCAGAGGGGTAGGGGCCGCCCAGTCTTGCGTAGGGCCCCGCGCTCCTCCTCCTGATCCCGCGTGCCGCCCACCGCATCTCACGTGGGGCCCAGCCCCGCCCCACCTGTGCGGGCGGCCACGCGGCTGCCACCTCCCGCGCGCGGACATGGCCCTCGACCCCACAGGTACGGGGCGGGAGGCGGGGGTTACGGATCCTCGGGGGCGTGCGGCGGGCGTGGGGCAGGGGGCGGGCTGGAGGTGGCGCGGCGCAGAGGCCGCCCCGCCCTCTCGCGTCCCCGGCGCCCGGCCCGCCGGCCCTCGGCGGGAGGGTTCGGGGGTGGTGGTCCGACTGTGGCTTGCAGACGTTTCCCCTCTAGCGCCTGCTTCCTTGTCATCATGCTCTTTGCACAGTTTGGGGCACAGGCTCCTTTAAATATCTGTGGTCCGACTTGAACACACCGGTCAGGACGAGGGCCCGTTTCTCTGGAAAGTGTCCCCGGACTCCCGGTCCCGTCCCCTTGACTTCGGCGCGCCCTCCTGGCGCTGCGCGGCGTCAGTGCCCGCCTCCGACGCCGTCCTCAGGGGTCCCCTGCGGTACCCGGCGCGGAGGATGCTCGCAGAGTTGCGGGTCTGGGGGGAGTGCTGATTGGCTTTAGGACATTCCCTTCGTTTTATGGATGTGAAAACTCAAGGCGGTGGGAGGAGGAATGGCTTCCGACCTTTGGAGAGCAAGAAGTGAAACAGCCCCTTTGGTGACTCAGGGACAAGGAAATAGACGTGTAGCTGACAAGTCTTGTGGCTGGGGGAGCCGAGTCCGGGTGGGACTCAGAATCCCACGTCCAGCCCGGGCTGCAGGCCGTGCTGCCGGCCGTGCCGCCGTTTGAGTCCTTATGGAGTAAACAGATACTTGTTGCCACCTCACTGTGTGTCGTGTCATGTTCTAGGCCCTAGGAAACTAGTGTATAGGACAGAAAGTCCCTGCTCTGTCTAGATCTTGTGTTCTAGTGGTGGAAGAAAGAAGGCAGCACCCCTCTCTCCCCGTTACACACTTTTACAGATTGTGGTAAACGTGAAGAAAATAAGCGGTGACAGAGGTAGATGGTAAAGCGAGGACCACTTTAGGTGGAAGGGTCAGTGAAGAGCACTAGGAGGAAGTGTCATGTGAATTGGCATCTGAAGGACCAGAGAAAGCAGTCCTGTAAAGAGGTAAGGAACCAGTATGCTAAGGCGCTCCAAGGTGCAAGTGCTTAAATGATTTGATTGCAGTGAGGGCCAGAGTGTGGAGAAGATCTGTCAGGAAAGATGCTGGGAAGGTAGGCAGAATCTGGATGCTGCAGGGCTTGAGCGGTGATAAGAAAGCATTTGGACTTTTCCTGATGTTATCAAAAACGTGTGGAAGGTTTTAAAGAGGGCAGTGACATAATATGATACTTTATGCCTTTACTACCCTGATAGCAGTGGTAGCATTGTAGAGGGGCCCTGAGAGGAAGGTTAAGATGGTAGCAGCAGTCCAGGCCAGATATGTTGGTATGTATTGGCCTGGGCTGGTATTAGGAAGACATGGAAAGAAAGACAAAGCTTCGGAAGATGTTTTGGAGGAGAAATTGACAGGACTTGCTGTTGAATAGAATAAGAGTGGTGAGCGAAAGGGAGGCATGAAGAGTAATTCCTAGGCTCTTGACTTCAGCTGGGTGGCTGGTGATGGTCCAGTCTAACAACATGATGCTCATTGGAAATTCAGATGAAAGCAGACATGGAAACAAAACTGGAATGGAAAGTAAGAAAGTGGACTCTGCAAGTAGGACGATTTTTTAAATATTTCTTTGTTTAAATATCAGGATACAAATGTATTGAAGTTAGCTTTTTTCTTTTTAAACTTAATTTTTGTTTAGTTCATAGGTTGAAACATAGATTCATATTTTGATATTCCTCTTGCTTCTTACAGTACACAGTGGTATGTTTCTGAGATGAGTAGATATGCCAAATGAAGCTTATATAGCAAAATCTGTTTTCTCATTGGTTTATGTTAGGTTTTAAAAAATCTTCATACAAGTTTGATTTTCATTTGGCAGCGGCTTTTAACTAACTGCCATTTTAACAAACTGTCCATTTTTCTCAAGAAATTCTGAACCCAACAATGAAATGCAGGTTGCATACTTATATGTAGTTTTATTTAAGCAATTTTCCTTTCTGTGAATGTAGAGGCAGTACCAGCACTCTTTGGAAGCTTATCAGCCATAATTACGTTCCTTATTTTCTCTTACTATTTGAGTGCAAAGAGGAGAAGCTGGAGGAGAGTCCAAAACACCCAGGGAAAGTGTGAGGGAGAGAGAAATTTTAAAAAAATACTAGTTGCTGTTTGCACTTGCAGATGTTCAGAATTACTTTGCCCAAGCCTCTGGCGGTTTAAAATAGTCCATGGGCAGTTCTAACATGCAGAGGAGAAACACAGCTCTGAAATCTCCCAGGTTTATTGACTTGATCTTCAGCTTTGTTTTCTTATCAGCCTAATCTCCCTGCTCCTAGGGAAGTTCTCCCTACATCTGTAGCTGTAAACAGGACCTTTGATCACATAGTAATGATTCAAGAAATATACAGTATAGTTCATTCTCCTATAAAAGGACTTAAGCAGTTAGTCTTATTCCAAGTTATAACTTTACCAATTTATAACTCTTTCTGCAAGTATTGTATTTATTTTAAAACTCCAGTCAAGCTTAGGTGATTGAAATTTTAGAGGTTGTTTATTGATCACCTATAGAAAGGGTGTTACAAGTGGTGCTTGTTGAAGCAGAATTTCCAGAAAGGTAGAATGATTACTTATGCTAATACAAAGTGAATATGTGTTGAAGATTTTCTTCAACTCAGTAATTAGTAAGGGAACCAGTAAAATGTAAAAAACACTCCAGAAAGCATTGAGAAGGTAGATACTAGAATATGTCATAGATTGTTGGCTTAGATAAAAGCTGGTTAATTTAAATAGGACCATAAACTGTCATTTTGGGCATTATCTTTCCCACTGGTCAGATATTATTTCTATCTCTGTTGGATAAAGTTCTAGAATTTAACCTCTGCCCCTAAAGAGTTGTAAAATAGCCCAGTCATGGGAAGTCCAGCCCAGTGCTGTCCTGAAAGGACACCCAGTTAAGCCTTTGCTGCTTCCAGAGTCCAGAGAAATCATCTGACATGATTATATTCCCAGATTACAACTCACAGGAACCTGGGCCTGAGAAGTTTGATTTCTTACTTTTTCTAACAACTGGAAGAGATTCCCTTCTCCTCTGTTTTTCTTCTACCTTTTCCTCTTTGAGCAGGGTAGGAAGTTTCCCTGCCCCGTCTATTAGGGTGGATTCACAGTGGGGGCAGCAGGAGAGAATTTCCCTTAAGTGTGTGCGTGTGTCTCCCTTCATGGGTGTTTTCTTCCAGAAGTCTAATAAGGGGAAGAACGTGGGGAAGAATAAGGGGAATCCGTGAGTAAGATGTGTGTATCTTGGGAGGATGGCATTATGGCGGCTCTTGGAATACTTAGGTTGCATGGGTTCTTTTAGTGGTTCCCAAGGAGATGGAGGTAGATGAGCTTTAGGTATACCAGCACACTCAGTCACTGGAAGATTCTGCTTTTCAAGTTAGACATCTAAACGGTTGGGAGAATCTTTTTTTTTTTCTTTTTCTGAGCATTGTGTGATTAATATGGAAAAATACTATAATGTAGTTGATTAGAAAATTTTTTATTTTATTGCTTCTGTGTTTTCACAGTATCTGGTTACACACAAATTATATTCAAGTTGAGAGCTAAAAATCTGACTTCCCACGTTTTATGTATTGCTAAGCTCAAATCATGTTTGCACTAGAAAATATATTGCTTTTGTCTCATTAGATTAACAACCTGAAACTGTTCTCTGAAATTTATTTATTTCGGCACGTGGGATCTTCGTTGCGGCATGCGGGATCTTTCATTGCGGCGAGCAGGCTCTAGAGCACATGGGCTCAGTAGTTGTGGCCCACGAGCTTAGTTGCCTGACCAGGGATCTAACCCAAGTCCCCTGCATTGGAAGGCGGATTCTTAACCACTGGACTGCCAGGGAAGTCCTCTGTTCTCCGAAATTTAAAAACGCTGGCATTAGCAGAGAGCACAGGAAAGAGAGAAGCATTGAAGTCAAAGAGGGATGTTTTTGGAGGCCCTGTGGGGTTTGGACTGTGATCATGCAATGTCTCCTAAACCCATTGGTGGAGTTTGAATTTTATCCAAGAATAACAGGAAGACACTGCAAGTGCAAGAGTGACAGGTAGAACTTTCCTTCATTGTGTGTTGATCTGACTTTTATTCAGAGCCCAAGCGAGATCTCAGCTGAACCATCTGCATTGGGGCATCACACCTGGAGGCATGGGAGGTCCGTCCCTCGTGGGTGGTTGTAATTTTGACCACCCGGCCAAGGTCTTGTCCCATTTCTTTGCTATGTTTTTTCCTCTCTTGTAATTAATAAGTAATTGAGCCTCCATTGATTTTTGCCTGATTCAGTCTTTCCTATGATGGTTACAGAATGATGGTTTTCTACCTCTAGTGCTCTCTCCACGTTTATTAGATGGTTGTTGACATTTTGCTGTAGACAAGAAACTTACAGATTTGTTATTGGTGTGGACTCATGAATTTCTATCTTCTCCGTGGTTCATCATTTGTTACCATGTGTAATTATTTTGGTACTCACGTTTTCTCAGAGTTGGCCAGTGAGAGTTCGTTCAAACCAGCTTCTGGGTCCTTGGGATGTGCTCCCATCATTTTTTGAGCATTTCCTTTTTTTTTTTCTCACACAAGATATCTCTGGCTTCTGTAGGGCCTCCCCTGGCCCAGCCATAGAATTACTCATTTCTCAGACAAGCTGTGGTTCCTTTACTTGGGCACGGTATTGAGGAACGAGATTCGGGCACTTGGGCACCACTTGGGTGTTTTATGTGCAGATCATTTATTCATGGAGTGTTCTTAGGAAAAACCTGCCAGGGAGGGAGGGGAACAGGAGCAGGAGGGGAGGAGGCTGAGTAGGGGTGTGCTGCAGGGCTTGTCCTGCTTTGGAGGCAAGGGAACTGGGCTTTGTGATGCCTGTCAGCCCAGGCCTGCTCAGGGGTAGGGGGAGGGGACCCCGAGAAGGAAAACCGCCAAGTGCTCCCATGCCCCAGGGCGGTGCTGGGAAGGTTGCAGGTGTGATGCTTCAGGTTCTCTCCTTCAGGAGGCACCTGTGTTCCCCGCCACGGGAGGGACACCAGCTCCATCCTAAAAATAACTTATGTGAGTGTTAGGAACCTTAGTTTGGGTAGTGAGAGCTTGGATCAGGTAGGCAGGTCCGGTAGGAAGGGGTACCCTTGCACACATACATAAATACACATAGATGTGTGTACTGCGTCCAGGTGTAAAGTGTCTCGGGGTTGTGGTAAAAAAGTTTAAATATACCTAACATGCCAAATTGTTTTTGTTTTTCATGTAGGCCATTTGACATGCTGTTCCTTCTTTTCGGAATTTTTCCCTTTCTGCCCCACCCCCACACTTATCTAAGTCTTGTTCATTTTTTAAAAAAATTAATTTCAGAGGATGCTTTCCCTGATGGTCACCACCCTCCAGTGTTTTGCAAATTTTTTTTTAATATTTGGAATTTTAAAAACCACCAAAATATCAAATAACCTGGGTATGGAGTTTCTTTCATTCTAATCTAGAGTTTTTTCCTTGAGAAATGGAATGAAACCTATAGACGGGGTATGTCTATATGTATCACATAACTTGAGAGATGAAGAAAAATCTGATGTGAAAATGGGAATATTTCTTTGCGTGGTGACCAGTAAATGTCTTTCATATGGTTCCATACCTTTATATTAGCGAAAGGATGATTAGAAAGGATAGGCCAGTTAATTACACCTAGACTGCAAGACATTCTCCACCAGCCCCAGGAGGCACTGTACTGTTACGCATTTAGCACCGAATTGAATTTGAGAATGAGTAGGACTGACTTGTTTCAGACTTTGCCAGTAACCTCAGGTCCTTTAAGAATTCTGAATGGCATAATCTGAGATTTGAGGATGAGGGGCAGGGAGAGTAAGATGTATCAGAAGTTGAGGCTGCTTCAAGCCTTAAACTTGTATGTTTTTAAATACTTCCAGCTGGTCTCAAGGGGTTCTTGACTCAGCACGGAAAGTTCATGTTTCATTGACTTGATTAGTATGGTTATTTATCTCTAGGGGTGTTAATGCTATATTTTTAGGAAAGTCTAGGTGTATAGATGTCAAAAACGCAAGTACCTTAGACTTGATAGAAGTGGGCCACACAAAATGTGCCCAAATTTGATTCCCAAATTAACCTTCTCCCCCCAGCAGCCCCCATTATACTTTTACATTTGTAAGTAAAGAGATTGAGGGAAAACATTTTTAAGAACATGGTGTTTACTATCCTGCATTGTGATTTTGCTAAAGAACTGTTACTGGGAGGTTTTCCAGATTAAAGGATTTGTTAATTAACTAAATATGATTAATTGAAAGACAGAGTTTTAAATGTTTATGCTGCAGAATAAGGTACATCAGTGTATAAACAGTCCTTAGCATGTTGCTTGGTACATAGTAGGTGCCTGATAAGTGTTTAACAGAATGAATATCAAATGAATGAATATATTTTTTCAACTATTTGTTAGTATAATGATTATCAAATATAGAAAATTTAAATACATGTGTCATTTATTAAATAGTTTTATTGCATGTTTACTATATGCTAGGAGTTGGAGTTATGGAGGTTAATGAGACATGGTCTCTGACCTCATTATACTTAAGTTTCGTGCAGTGTTTTTTTTAAATTTTTTTAACGTCTTCCAGTCACTTAGGCTGGACAGCCAGGTGAGGGAAGGGGTCTTGGGCTATGCCCCTTAATCCTTGGGTGTCTGGCATGATATGCCTGTTTTCTTTCTTTTTAAAAATGTATTTATTTTATTTATTTTTAAAATTTTTGGCTGCGTTGGGTCTTCATTGCTGCGCGCGGGCCTTTGCTAGTTGTGGTGAGCGGGGGCTACTCTTTGTTGCGGTGCGGTGGCTTCTAGAGCACGGGCTCTAGGCGCACGGGCTCAGTAGTGGTGGCTCGCAGGCTCTAGAGTGCAGCCTCAGTAGTTGTGGTGCATGGGCTTAGTTGCTCCGTGGCATGTGGGATCTTCCCAGACCAGGGCTCGAACCCACGTCCCCTGAATTGGCAGGTGGATTCCCAACCACTGTGCTACCAGGGAAGTCCCGTGCAGTGGTTCTTAATCTAGAATCTGATATTGGAATTATTTGGGGAGCTTTTAAAAATACCAATGCCTGGGTGTTACCCCAGCATCTCTGTTTTAACTGGTCTAGGGTGGGACCCAGACATCACAATTTTTAAAAGCCCTCTCAGGTGTGGTTGTTAGATGCAGCCAGAATCAAAAACTTCTGGTACCAAACCCTGTCTTAGTCTGCTTGAGCTGCCATAATAACATTCCATAGACTTGGTGGCTTAAACAGTGAACATTTATTTTCTCGCAGTTTGGGAGGCTGGGAGTTCGAAGTCAAGGTGCAGACCGATTTGGCTACTGGTTCTTCCCCTTCTTTACAAGGCCACCTATCAGATTAGGGCTATACCCATATGAGCTCATTTAACTTTAATCACCTCTCCAGCTACAGTCATTTTGGGTTTAGGGCTTCGACATGAAAATGGTGGTGGTGGGGACACAGTTCAGTCTGTAGCAACCATTGATCTAGCAGGAGAAGATTTCGTAGGTAGTGTGCTGTGCTGTGTTCTAAGTCCACGTGTGATTAGAGCCATAGCATTTGTGCATGAAACACCGTGGGGTTAGAGGGTGGAGAATTCGCTTTCAGGTGCTGGGGTCAGGGAGCACTTTGGGTAGAACAAGAGTTGAGTGTGATGTTAAATAAGTAAACTTTGATAAGGAAATAAGAGGTAGGAGATGGAAAATAAAGACAGAAGATTGAGCTTGAGTTTGACTTGACTAGTGATTTGCTGGGTGATGATGCAAGATTGCTTTGAGCTTTGTAAGCCTCAGGTTCATAACGCCTGCTCCTGCCTGTGATGGCGTTTGTAAAATGATCCCTTCTGCCACCACTTTTTCCTTTCTTCTGAAAATATTTATTGTGCTTTTTCTGTGTACTATATAAATCTAAGCTGGCTTTTTTTTTTAAGCTAAGAAGGAGAATATAACCACTGGGGTGGCAGAATAAAGATTTAAACTATACATTTTTTTTTTTTTTTTTGCTGTACGTGGGCCTTTCACTGTTGTGGCCTCTCCCGTTGCTGAGCACAGGATCCGAACGCGCAGGCTCAGCGGCCATGGCTCACGGGCCCAGCCGCTCTGTGGCATGTGGAATCTTCCCGGACTGGGGCACCAACCCGTGTCCCCTGCATCGGCAGGTGGACTCTCAACCACTGCGCCACCAGGGAAGCCCTAAACTATAGAAATTTTAAGTTGAAATTCTGATGCTGGTGGGACTTGGGAATTACTAACAGGTACTTGAAAATGTGGGCCGAGTAGATTTGGAGATGTAGGCAAGCACTGAGAGCACAGCATAAAAAGTACCATTTTTAAGGTGGAGCCTTGTGGGATTGCCACGGGAGGAATAGGAGCAGAGCTTACCTAGGGAGTGTTTATACTTTTTTCAGTGTTACCATAGTTCAGAATATTTTTGAGACTCCTTTAGAGTTTGCTTTCAGCCTCTACAGTACACATATCTTAATTATTTATCTTAATATCCTCATTTTGATAAATTTTTGTTCTGAAGGTGAACTTGAATTTCAGCCAAGGTTAGCCAGAGGCAGTCTGGTGAAGGTGGTAGGAAGAAAGTTGTATTGTGGAACTGGTTTTAACTCGGAACTCAGACTGGCTCTGTAGGCTATCCTGAGAAAGATGTGAGTGATTTAAACAAGGATTGAATCTTTGAAATAAGTAAATAAGGTCTCAATATAAAAATAATTCCCTTGCTGTGTTATCAAAGTGGTCCATGTGTTTTGTTAAATTTTATGAACTATTACAAGGTGGAGGGGAAGAACTGGTAGAGCTAGTGTGGCCAGAGGCATTGAGGAGCATTCGTAAGGATGCAAGTAGCCCACTGTGTTCCAGACGGACACCGGAGGGAAAATAAATCAGGGGTGTGTTGCTGGGAGGCCCAGGCATGCTGTCATTTATTCCTTCTGTTTCCTGTAATAACACGGCTGATTTTCTATTAGGTATCAATGGGAGATTGTGCTTGTAGCAAAAGACAGTCTTGAAGTTTTACCAAATAAAGTAAATGTGAAGCCTTTTCATTTAAGACATTATGGCCACAATGGAGATTGCAGTGCTTTTCTAAAATTGGCATGTCTTCTTGCATAAGTCGATTTCCTGCTTTGGTATACTTTTAGTCTTGTCCCTTTCTGGCCTCATCTTGGTTAAAGTAATGTGGGTGGAAGAGGAAGTTTTCACACCTAGCAATCTGCAGAATCTGAGGTCCAAGAAATAGGTGCTTTGGGGAAATGGGCACATGTGGTGTGAACGAGGTGGTTACTACCAGTGGAAGCTGATAGGACAGAGGAATACAAATGTAGCACAATGATTGTGGGAAGTCCGTGGTGTGTGACCCAGAAGCAGAGCAGAAATAGGCACATCTGCTTCATTGATGTGCTTTCTGGGTTTTGTAAGTTTGAGCTTATAAAAAGATTCTGTTGTTACTGACTGACCTGATATTTGATGTTTATTCTCTGTGAAGGTACTTTTCAGCCAACTGACAAATCAGTCCTTTTGCTTTTTTTTTTTAAAATAATTTTCTCCATGGTCAGAATCATTTAGCTTTACTTTCTGATCAAGAAATGTGAAGTTTTGAATTTTGCTTGTTCAAAACGATGCTTCTGAAACCAACAATCTTCTTGTCCAAGGGTTCTTTCAGGCTTCACCGTGACTTTGGAAGCTCACGGGACCTTGTTTGCTGAAGTCCTCTGAAATAGGCCACTGCCCCAGGTGAGGGGTCGGGTTGTGGAAGAAGATTTGGGGCCTGCCCTTTTATCAGAGGCCTGGGTTATATCCCCTCTGTGAGTCTCCATTTTATGTGCAAAACAGAATCCAAATACTTAACCTGAGGGGCCTTTAAGAAGACTAAAGGGTGTTCCTGGCCTTCATCTTGAGGTTTCATAGCCAGAGGCTGCTGGACTGTTAGGGGGAAAATCTTTCCTGCTATGGATTTTCTTTGTTTTCTCAATTCAAGTGTGGCTTGAAGGGAAGACGGTGGGAAAGGGACACTGATCTTCCCTGTTTTTGTTTTCCCAGTCTCCATACCCCTGCCCGCCCACCCCTTTTTAATATTACACTGTCGCTGTAGACGTGGGTATGACCGAGCTGGCAGACACAGGGAAGTCTGGTTGGGGCATCAGTGTCTTTGAGCACTGAGACCGGAGTCCTCCCGGGCTCCTGGTGTGAAGCACACAGTGCAAAGGTACCAGTGGAGAGCTCTGGTCCTGCTGTATTGTACACAATGCTATCTGCCTGGGCCCTTCATTTGGAGACTCTTGGTAGCTGGTATAGAAGAGGGACTTAAAGTAGAAACCATTGCTAGTAAGAACAGTTTTGCACATTTACTACAAACATTTTTCTTATTTTTCCTCCAGTAAACAGTAGCATGGAAATGTCTGCGGGAACAAGTAAGTGCAGCTAGGAGGTTCCAAAAAAGACAAAAAAAGTGGCATTATCTAAATAACAATTAAATTAATTAAATTAGAACATTTTCAGTGTTGAAAAGGCATTCCTTGCCCTTCCGGTGGTGTCACTTCTTTTCAGTGGAAGATTCTGTGATGCTCTGAGTTGCGTCACTGTTAGTTTTGTGGATTCATGACAAGTGCTGCTGTCATTTGCCTTGTAATTGAGGATGGCATGTTGCAGGAACACGTGAGCCCCAGAGCAAAGTCTGAACTAACAATGTCAGCTAGTGAAAAAGGTGAAAATTGACTTTCAGGTGATGATAGAATGTTGAGAAGTTAGAGCTTTGGAAATTTTCCCTGGTGGTGTTATCCTGATTCTTCATCTCAGTATAAATTCATGTGACTATAGAGTAGCAAATTCTCAAAATTTGATTTTTTTGTAGGCTTTGGTGCAAATGTATAACATATGCATCATATTGACATTGAGGGAATCACCCTGTAATTTTGTGAATAAAAAGTGCCATATCTATAATATTTGTAGTGTTGAGGGAAACTTTGAAATATGTATAAAATCATAATTAATTAAAAATTGACATTTAATGATAAGTGTGCTACCAAGTGGTATCAGAATTAATTATATATTTTTAAGTCTGTTTTTTTTTGGGGGTGGGCGCTGCATGGCATGCAGGATCTTAGTTCTTTGATCAGGGATAGAACCTGTGCCCCCTGCAGTGGAAGCGCAGAGTCCTAACCACTGGACCTCCAGGGAACTCTCAAGTCTGTTATTTCTGATTTAACACCAAGAGTATAGAAAATCTAAAGCAGTATTTATATGATTCTAGAATTTTCTTTGCCATAGGTTTTAGAAGAATGATCAGAAGGAGTTCTTGCAAGCCATTTAAAAAATGTTTCTGGAGGAATATTATAACCTAGAATTTATAATATAGGTAAATTTAGGTAATCAGTATTATAATTTACTTATGGAAAAAATGGTTCAGTATCACAAAGCTATGTCTTTATTCAGGGAACTAATTTAAAAAATTAGTGCTTTATCTAAGACCACTGCAAGATGTGTAGAGAAAGAGTGGGTTCATCAGGACACATTATAGGTGAGTTGTATAGATTAAAACTGTATGAGTGAAAGGAAGAGATCACATTCTGAAATTGATTATATACAGTAGATCAGCATATCACAGTATTTCTTCTAATCTGTTCAGTAATAATACTGTCAATTACTGATGCCTAAATATGGTTTTCACTGTAGACAAGGAGAAAAGAAGTGTGTGGAGACTGCCCCAGTTTTATTGTCTTCCCTCCAAATAGATACCAGCTTTCCACTCACAGGATGTGTCACAGGCTCTTCAAATTCAGCTTGTCTACCCTGAACCACCTGGGGTTTCTTTTGTCTCCCTGTCTCAGTGAGTGGTCACATCATTTCATTTGGAGCCAGAAAACTGGGAAGCTCGCCTTGACTCATCCTGGTTCCTTAGTCCCCTCAGGTCCCACCACTCCTCCAGAGCCTCCCTCTCAATCTGTCCTTTTCTCTCCACCCATACGTGCAGTTCCTTCTGTATGCTAGTGTTCTTTTTCTCATCTTATAGCAGCTCTGGCAAAGCTAAGGAAAAGGAGAAGGCATAAATCAATAATGTAGGCCAGAGTTCAGCAATCTGTACCCTGGGCAGAATCTGGTAAGGCCTGTAGGCTGTGAATGGTTAGTAACATTTTCAAAGGGTTGTTAAAAATAAATAAATAAATAAAAGGAGTATACATGACTGAGGTGGTTTGTAGCCTACAAAGCTTGAAGTATTTACACTCTGGTCCTTAACAGAAAAAGTTTGTTGACCCCCTGGCATAGGCAGTGAAAATTGGGATACAGTTATAGGTGTAGTAAAGAGCAAGAAGTCATGTGAACGTCTTCATATCATTATTTTGAAATTTTAGATGAAATGGATAGTTTCCTTGAGAAATAGAAACTTACTAAAAACTGCAACTGACTCAAGAATAAATAGAAAGCCCTTAGAAAATTGTATCAGTAGTTAAAACTCTCTTTGCGTCTATCTCCCACACACATACATACTCCCAAACCCTGACTAAACCAGGTACACACACACATGTACACATATACGTGGCAGGATATTGGCTTATGTGATTGACTGTTGGGCAGGTCTGAAATGTGTAGGGCAGGGCGTCAGGAAGGGCAGCTCTGGAACTCTTGGTCATGAGCCAAAGCTATGGTCTGCAGGTGGAATTCTTTAGGAGAATCTCAAGTGCGCTCTGAAGGCTTTTCAACTGATTGAATCAGGCCTACTCAGATTTTCTAGGATGATCTTCCTAAAGTCAACTGATTAAAGATGTTGATCACATCTGCAAAATACCCTCCCAGCAACAGTTTGTGTGAATACCTGGGGACTAGCACCTCACCAAATTGACCCATAAAGCTGACCATCACAGGTGGTTTCTACCAAACTTTCAAAGGACTGGTAATAATCTTGATTTTTATACAAAGGGGTCCAGAGAATACAAAAAGAAGTCCCTAATGTATTGTTTAAATAATGTGACTTTGATACCAAAACAACACAAAGATGGGAGAGTAAAGTCACAGGCAGATCTCAACATGAGGATAACTTCAAAAATTCTAAGCAGAATTTGAGCACTCAAGACAGGTGCTGCTGGTACTCACTGTTCTTCTAAAAGACATAGACAGAATTGAAAAAGAAAGGTACAGAGCTTTCCTGATGATTGTCTATATAGAAATTGGAGGACTTCCCTAGTGGCGCAGTGGTTAAGAATCCGCCTGCCAATGCAGGGGAAACAGGTTTGAGCCCTGGTCCGGGAAGATCCCACATGCTGCAGAGCAACTAAGCCCGTGCACCACAACTACTGAGCCTATGTGCCACAACTGCTGAAGCTTGTGTGCCTAGAAACCACGCACCACAACGAAGAGTAGCCCCTGCTTGCCGCAACTAGATAAAGCCCGTGCGCAGCAATGAAGACCCAACGCAGCAAAAAATAAATACATTTATTTAAAAAAAAGAAATTGGAAGAGAATCTATTGGCAGAGTATTACAATTAATGAGAATTAAGTAAGGTTGTATTGGTTACAAGGACAATATAAAAAATTTAGTTGAACCTACCTACCAGCAATAAATAATTACATATTATTTATGAAAAGATACCTTTCCTGATAGAAATAAATCTAATAAAAGATGAATAGTCTCTTGAAGGAGAAAGTTATAAAACTTCTTGTCTACTTAATTATTTAATTTCTGATAGTTAACTTGTTAAAATCACCCACTGTGAGTATAGATTCGTATCATGTTTTAATGTTAACATATTGTCAATTGAAGTAAAATATATATATATATATATATATATATACATATATATATATATATACACACACAGTGAAATTTACAGATTGTGAGGTTTTTTTTAAAATTTATTTATGGCTGCTTTGGGTCTTCATTGCTGCATGAGGGCTTTCTCTAATTGCGGTGAGTGGGGCTACTCTTCATTGCGGTGCGAAGGCTTCTCGCTGTGGTGCAGCACGGGCTCTAGGCACGCGGGCTTCAGTAGTTGCGCACGTGGGCTTAGTTGCTGCGCGGCAGGTGGGATCTTCCCGGACCAGGGCTCGAACCCAAGTCCCCTGGGTTAGCAGGCAGATTCTTAACCACTGCGCCACCAGGGAAGCCCAGATTGTGAGTTTTGATAAATGCATATACCCAAACAGGACATCCCTCAGAGAATATCCGTCTCAATGCCCATGGATAACTACTGTTCTGATTTTTATCATTGTAGATTAGTTTTGCATGTTCTTTTTTTTTTTCCCAACTAACTTTTGGTGTGTTTTTTAAAATTTTTATTTATTTATTTATTTATTTTGCGGTACATGGGCCTCTCACTGTTGTGCCTCTCCCGTTGCGGGGCACAGGCTCCAGACGTGCAGGCTCAGCGGCCATGGCTCACGGGCCCAGCCGCTCCACGGCATGTGGGATCCTCCCGGACCGGGGCACGAACCCGTGTCCCCTGCATCGGCAGGCGGACTCCCAACCACTACGCCACCAGGGAAGCCCAGTTTTGCATGTTCTTGAATCCTATGGTATGTACTCTTGTGCCTGGCTTCTTTTTCTCAACATAATTTTTGAGATTCACCCAAGTTGAGTAAACCAGTAGTTCATCCTTTTGTAGTGCTAAATAGTATTCAGTGGACATTTAGGTTGTTTCCAGTTTGGGGCTATCATGAATAATGCTTCTATAAACTGATTTGTACAGGTTGTTTTCTGGACATATGTTTTAGTTTATCTTGGGTAAATGAACACCTAGGGAGTGGAAAATAGGCTGGGTGTATATTGAACTTTATAACTTAACAAGCAGGTTTCCAAAGAAGTTTATCATCTCACACTCCCGCCTGCATGTATGAAAGTTCCAGTTGCTCCATGTTTCTTCCTTACATTTGGTGTCATTACTGTTTTTCATTTTAGTCATTCTGGTGGGTGTGAAATGACATCATAGGTTTCATTTGCATTTTCTTAATGACTAATGATTTTGAGCACCTTTTCACGTATATATTTACAGTTTTGTGTATCTTCTTTTTGAAGTGTCCACTATAGCCTTTTGCCTCTTTTTTATTGGGTTGTTTCTATTTTTGTTATTGATAATTAGGAGTTTTTTAATATATTCTAGAGTCAAGTCCTTTGTTAGATACATATATTTTGCCCATTTCTAATTGGATTGTTTTCTTATGGTCGAGGGTAAGCAAGTCTAAATATTCTGCAAATACATAAAGATCTTCTCCTGTGATTTCTTCTAGCAGTTTTTTTCCCTTAACTTTTTATTTTGAAATAATTACAGACTCACAGAAGTTATAAAAAATACTAATGTGTAGAGTCTCTTGTGCCCTTCACCTTGCTTCCTCCAACAGTGAAATCTTACGTAACTGTAGTACAAATATCAAAAGCAGGAAACTTGACGTTGGTACAATACTGTTAACTAGACAGTAGACCTTTTCGGTTTCCACCAGTTTTTATATACATGCATATGTTTGTGTGTATGGTTCTATGCAGTTTTACTCCATGTTCCTGTTCTTAAAGGGAAAGCATTCAGTCTTTTACCATTAAGTATAATGTTAGCTATAGATTATTTGCAGTTTCTTTGTTAGATTGAAGAAGTTCCTTTCTAGTCCTAGTTTACTGAGTTTTGTTTGTTCATTTTTAATGAATAGCGTTGAATTTTATGTTTTTTTTCTGCGTCAATTGATGTGATCTTATGGCTTTCCTTTTTTACACTGTTAATATGATAGATCACATTGGTTGTTTTTCAAATAGTGAACCAACCTTGCATCCTTGGAATGAAGCTCACTTGGTGTGGTGTATTTTTCTTTTTATATATTGCCAGATTTGATTTGCTAATATTTTGTTGAGGATTTTTGCATCTGTATTCATGAAGGATATTAGGGCTTTTTTTAAAAAAAATATTGATTTGCTTTTGGTATCTGAGTAATGCTGTCCTAATAAAATGTGGTGGATTCAACCAACTGCCATTGTGTAATATTGTAGTACCCATGTATTGGAAAAAGTCTGCGTATAAGTGGACCCTCACAGTTCAAACCCGTATTGTTCAAGGGTCAACTGTATTGGTTTGAGACTTTAAATATGAGCATTTATTGCTATAAATTTCCTTGTAAGCACTGCTTCAGCTTTGTCTTACAAATTTTGATATGTTATGCTTTCATTTTTATTCAGGTCAGTGTATTCTTTTACTTCCTCTTTCGACTTATGAATTATTTAGAAGTGTGTCATTTAATTTCCAGGTGTCAGGAGGTTTTCCTGCTATCTTTCTGTTACTACTGTCTGGTTAACTCCATTCCACTTGATTTATCTGTATGGTTTCTGAATTTATTTCTTAGTTTTTTTAAGTGGTTGTTCTAAAGATTACATTATGCATACATAGCTTATCACAGTCTACTAGCATCAACATTTTATCTTTCAAATAAAATGTAGATATCTTACTACCACCGAAGTTGCTTTATCCTCTTTCCTTGATCCGGAAGTCATCTTTAATATTATCTCTATATACATTGAGAATGCTATAATTTTTGCTTCTGTCAAAAATAATCTTTAAAATTCAAGAAAAGAATAGTTAATTACATTTATTCTTTGTGTTGCCCTTTCTTCATTCGTGTTGTTCTGAGTTTCCTTTTGTTAATATTTCCTTCCTGTCTGAATAACTTCCTCTAGCCATTCTTTTACAACAGGTCTGCTGGCAAGAAATTACCTTAGCTTCCTTTCCTCTGAGTTATCTTTATTCTGTCTTCAATCCTGAAAAACATTTTTTCTGGTTATAGAATTTTTGATTGACAGGTCTTTTCTTTTAGTACTCAAAAATACTGTGACACTTCCTTCTGGCCTCTGGTTTCTGAAGAGAAAGCCTTTGTCTTTTGAATTTTTGTTCTGCTATATTTCTCTCTGATGCCTTGAAGATTTTTTTTTTGAATTTTATTTTTTTATACAGCAGTTTCTTATTAGTCATCAATTTTATACACATCAGTGTATAAATGTCAGTCCCAATCGTCCAATTCAGCACACCACCATCCCCTCCCCACCGTGGCTTTCCTCCCTTGGTGTCCATACCTTTGTTCTCTACATCTGTGTCTCAACTTCTGCCCTGCACCTTGAAGATTTTTCTTTCTCATTTTCTGAAGTATGATTATGATTTGTCTGGGTGTGTATTTCTTTAGGTTTTTAACTGTTTTCTTGAATTAATAGGTTTTTGTCTTTTGACTAGTTCGTAAAAGTGTCAGTCATTTCTTCAAATATTTTTTCAGCCCTGCATTCTTTTTACCGCTTTTTCTGAGACTGTGGTAAAATCAATGTTAGATCTTTTCTTCTTGTCTTGCAGGTTCCTGAGCCCCAGTTCATTTTTTAAAAAGCCATTTTCTATTTTATAGATTGGAAGGTTATTATTGAATTATTTTCTAGTCCTCTGACTTTTTATTATGTCATTTCCATTTGATTTTTGTATATTAATCTTGTATCTGGAAGCCTTGCTGAACTCATATACTAGTTCTAGTAACTTTTTGTAGATTCTATTGGATTTTCTATATAGACAATTATATGATCTTTGAGTAACTATGGTTTTATTTTTTCCTTTTCAATCTGGAAGCCTTTTATTTTTCTTGCCTTATTGCACTGGCTAGAACATCCAGTATAATGCTGAATAGAAATGGTAAGAGCAGACTTCTTTATCTTTTGTTCCCTGTTTTAGGAGGAAAACATTCAGTGTTTCACCATTAAATATGATATCAGCAGTGGGTTTTTCTTTAGATGCCGTTTATCCTGTTGAGGAAGTTTCCTTCTGTTCCTACTTTACTGAGGGTTTTAATTAGGAATGGATATTAGGTTTTTGTCAAATGTATTTTCTGTGGCTTGTTGTCATAACCACGTGTCTTTCCTTCTTTAGTTTTTTAATATGATGAATTACATTTCTTGACTTTTGAATATTAAGTGAAGCTTGCAATCCTGGGATAGACCCCACCTAGTCATGAGGTATTATCCTTTTTTGTATTGCTGAATTCAATTTGCTCATCTTTTGTAAAGAGTTTTACATCTGTATTCATGATGGGATATCGGACTGTAGTTTTCTTTTCTTGTAATGTCTTATCAGGTTTTGGTATCAGGGTAATGCTGGCTTCAGAGCAGTTTTCTGAAAGAGTTCATATGGAATTGATATTATTTCTTTCTTAAATGTTTGGCCACATTCACCAGTGAGGCTCTCTGGGTCTGGAATTTTTTTGTGAGAAAGCTTTTAACTACAGATTCAATTTTCTTAATAGATACAGGGCTCTGCTGGTTATATGTCCTTTTGAGTTAGGTTTGGTTATTTGTGTTTTTCAAGGAATTTGTCCACTTCATCTTCGTTGTCAAATTTATTGACCTACATTTAAAGATCACTTAAATACATTATTATTATATAAAAATGTGTATCATTTCTGATCTTTGTGACCTCCCTTTTTTACTGGCAAGGTGGTTTATCAGTTTTAATAATGTTTTCAAAGAACCAGTTTTGGTTTCATTGCTTTTCTTTATCATTTTGCTTGTTTATTTTGGTTTCTATTTCATTGATTTATGCTTAGGTTTTATTATTTCTTTCCTTTGCTTTGTGTTTCTTTATTCTTTTTCTAATTTCTCAAGGTGGAAGATTAAGTCATTGATTTAAGACTATCCGTTTTTTCCAATGTAAACTTTTAGTGCTATAAATTTTTCTATCAGTACTGTTTTAGCTGCCTCACACAAATTTTGATATATTTTCTTTCATTTCAAAATACTTTCTAATTTCCCTTTTCATTTCTTCCTAGACCCATGGGTTATTTTAAAGTGTGTTATTTAGTGTCCAAATGTTTGAAGATTATCAAGAGATCCTTTTGTTACTGATTTCTACTTTAAATACACCGGTGTCAGGGAACATACTTTGTATGATTTGAATTCTTTTACACTTATTAAGATTTGTTTCCTAGCCCAGACTATAGTTTATCTTGGTAAATATTCAGCTGTTATTGAGTGGAGTATTCTATAAACGTTAGGTCAAGTTAGTTGATGATGTTGTTCAAGTACTCTACAGTTTTAACATGTAAATTTAAATGTATGTTTTCTAATATGCCTTATATATTTACACTTGTACATCATGGATTCATTTTATTTGATCAGAATACATTCTCTATTACTTCTTGTGGCAGATTTTATTTTACAAAGAAGGTTACAACAGTATCTTCCCTTTCTCAGGCTCTGTGTGATGTGGCCCTCCCTCCACTGGAGTGTAGGCTGAGCCCAGTGACTTGAAATCAACATATAAGGTAGCAGGAACAAGGCTGCATGGCTTCCACAACAGGCTCAGAAAAGGCCACCTACCCACTGTACCCTGTGTAGGTGATTTGGCCTTTCCAGTCCACACATCAGATAAATATGTGAAGAAAGAAGTCTTCTTGGCAGTAAATCCTCCAGCCCCAGCTTTTGTGGCTATTGAAGTCAGGGCCTGTGGCTGGAGTCTTCCCAGATGAGCCCCAGACACAGAAGCAGAGAAGAGTCACTTCTGCTCTACCTGCCTGAACTCCTGCCCATGGGCTCCCTGTGCATACAGAAGGATTCTTGTTTTCCATCACCACATTGGATTAGTGGCTTGGTTTGTCACACTATGATAAAGATCATTTCTTTTTCGGTGGGGTTGAAAGAGATAAACTTTTCAGTTCTTACATATCTGAAAATATCTTTAATTTCACTCTTAATTGGCTCTGGAATTCTTGGATATAAAGTAATTCTTTCTGAGAACTTTGATGTTATTTCGTCATTATCTTCTTGCATCCACATCTTGCCTGTGAAACACGATGTAAATCTGGTCCTGTTCCTCTGTGTGGTGATTTTTTTTTCCCCTTTAGAAGCTTTTAGGATTTTTGAGCTTCAGATATTTCATCAAAGTGCATTTAGGTGACCTATGATTTGTTTCTTTCTGAGAACTCATGTCTTTTTATTTGCTTCAGTATATTATATTTATTTGAAAATCTTATTTTCTTTACTCTTTTCACCCTCTTAGGAGTTGTTTACTTCTTGATTAATTACAGTTGGGTTCTCCTTTTCACTGTGTTGTCCTTCAACAAATTTAGGTGATTCTTGGCTGTTTGGTTGTTGCTGATTTTGTTTGCTTTTTGAGATGCCCTCTTACCCTCTCTACAAATACTGTATCACTTCATAACTGCATCCAGAGGGTGTTGGGAACCAGGAAAAGTTTAGGGGTTCCTGGTCTTAAGTGTCACTAGATAGATACTGAGAGACTTTCTGATCTTATGGAGATAAGTGCCTGTATTTACTTATTTTACCTGTGGTCTGAAGGCAGCAGAAGAGTGACCTCCTTTGGCTCCTGCTGTGGTATTTCCACCACTAATGCTTTGGTTTCCTCTAGGGATGTCTCCTTCTCCCCGTTTCTGCTGCTTCAGAGCGTGGAGCATGCTTCCTACCTTTTTTTTTTTTTTTTTCTTTTATGCGTTACGCGGGCCTCTCACTGCTGTGGCCTCTCCCGTTGCGGAGCACAGGCTCCGGACGCACAGGCTCAGCGGCCATGGCTCACGGGCCCAGCCACTCCGTGGCATGTGGGATCTTCCCGGACCGGGGCACGAACCCGTGTCCCCTGCATCGGCAGGCGGACTCTCAAGCATTGCGCCGCCAGGGAAGCCCGCTTCCTACTTTTGGTATCAGTTTTTTCCTGGGAAAAAACTCTGGGGATAAGATTGCCTCCTTTAATCTGATCTCATCTGCCTTTTGCCTTTCAGAATTCCTGATCATTTGGAGGATACTTACCCCTTTGGATTTCAGGGTTCTCTAGGAATTTGAGGAGCAGGTGGGAGTTTGGAGCAGGTGCTCCGGCTGCTGTGTTAGTCTAACTGAGGTAGTTCTATTTAAAGTGCACAGAAACCTCCTGTAGTTTGTTTTTCTATGCACACGAGTTCCACTTTTTCTTCTTCTGCCAGCTCTTTCTTAAGCTACCCTTGTTACTGGGTGGAGAAACTACTCACTTGTCTCTTAATCTTGGATCTCTTCATCTATCCTTGGATCTCAGTACTGTATTGCTAAAAATCCTCTTTTTGTGGATTATATGAATTAAAAAATTATAACACTTTATGACTTTAATTTTGCCAAGACTACATGGAATGTGTTATCAAATAAAAGTGTTGCAACATAGTTTGCAGAATGTTTTAGAAAGATGTTGCCTACACCCTCACATTTTTTCTTTTGTATATAAAACAATATTTAGAATGATTTTCAGTGACTAAAGAGTCACAATTTCATGAGGTCATAGAAGAGTCACTTTTTAATATATTTGCCTAGGCTTTTATTTTAAGTAGACCAGAGTGCTTATTTTTCCCCTAAACTGGTGATTTACCTGAGACTTTACTATATTAAAGGAAGATCTTTTTTTTTTTTCAGAGCAGCATCTCAGACATGTCGAAAAAGATGTTTTGATCCCCAAAATAATGAGAGAAAAGGCCCGAGAGAGATGTTCTGAACAAGTTCAAGGTAGGATTCAAATATTCATATGAAGATCAAATACGTTTTTTATAACATGATCTGAATTTAATCCTTAGCCTTGGAATCAAGTAGTCAATGAATTAATATGTATGAATTGCTTCTTACCCTTTCACTCAGATACCAGTATTTCAGCTTTCAGAACTTCCAGGCAGTGTTCAATTCATTTACAATTTAGAAATATTCTCCCAGATTCCTAGTAAAAAGCATTTTTTTCCAGATGTACAGTTATATATAGAGAAAAACTTGTATTCATATTTTGGAGAAACAAGTTATTCTGGTGATTCTGATAGGGAAAAAAGAAACATCAAATGTAATGTGTGCCTGTTTTTCCTCTATCAACATATTCATATAGGAATATAGTCTAAGATGATTTTCTTTGGCATTGTTGTCTATTATTGAATTGTTAATGGAATCTTGGTACTTACAAGTCTTTTAAAAACTTTTCTATATTCTACATTTCTGAGCAGAAGATATTTATGTAAATGCATGCACTAGACACCCACATATGCATGTATTCTTTGAAAAATGTTTTAATATAAAATATGCCTGTATTCTATAAATCTAGAGATATGTTGATTAATATGTAATATTATAGTGAAAAATACAAAGGCATAGAAGATGAAAAATGAGGCCATAAATGATGGGTAATTAGAAAAGCAGATAGCAGTATTATTGTAGAAATGTTTTTTTAATAAAAATCTTCCTCTTGGGGGCTTCCCTGGTGGCGCAGTGGTTGAGAATCTGCCTGCTAATGCAGGGGACACGGGTTCGAGCCCTGATCTGGGAAGATCCCACATGCCGCGGAGCAACTAGGCCTGTGAGCCACAACTACTGAGCCTGCGCGTCTGGAGCCTGTGCTCCGCAACAAGAGAGGCCGCGATAGTGAGAGGCCCGCGCATCGCGATGAAGAGTTGCCCCCGCTTGCCACAACTAGAGAAAGCCCTCGCACAGAAATGAAGACTCAACACAGCCAAAAATAAATAAGTAAATAAATTAAAAAAAAAATCTTCCTCTTGGAATATCCATGGCAAAGAAACAGTGGTAAAATTGTGCTGATGTGGACTGTTTTCCCAGCATCCCTTGTAGCCTTCATTGAGGGACCACAGTAATGCTTAGTGGGGCTGATGGGCTGCAGTGCCCGGCAAGTTTCTCCGCGGGAAGCCAGGCTGTGTCAGCTGTAGTTTGGGGACTGTGTCAATAACATTTGGGTGCTAGGCACATTTCTGTCCCTTAGATGCTATCTCCTTAGAGAATGACCTCTGGGACTGATGGACAAAGGCAATAAAAGAATAGTTCCTCAGAATTGACATTGTGTGATGGTCATTTCTTTTTCTTAAATGATTTATCATGAGCTATTCCCATTTTAAATCCACCTGTAAATCAGGTTTGAATTAAATCCATCTGTAAATAAATTTATTAACAAGTTATCAGTAATTTATTAGTATCATTTGATGGTCTTCTTTCATTATGAATTAGTTGTATAATCAGAGCACCTTCCTTTCCCCCACCCCCAGATGTCAGGAGAAGTTACTCCGTTGGCACCTGCGGGTAGGGTTCAGTGCACACCTGGCGTCAGCGGGTGTCATGCTGATGGTCTCAAGAGGTAACCCTCCACCTGCCTCATAGGACTTTAAAAAAATATCCTGATTCAGGTGAGGGAGGATAAAACTTAAAAATGGATAATAAAATTATAGGGTTTTGTAACATGTTATTCTGATATCTAGAATGAAAGAAAGCTAGATAACTCAATTATAGATTTCTTACATGATTCAGATGAAAATGTGAAATGGTCGAGTTTGGGTTTCAGAACTACCTTTGCTTTGCTCTTAGGCAATGAAACTTTGGTCTTTGAAATGAAAGAAATAGAGTATAACTTTAAAATATTTGCGTTACACACCTATTACTTTGTAATGGTACAGAAAAGAAAATGTTTAGTTTTTGCTTCTTTATCAAAACTTAAGTTGCTTAGGATGTTGATCTTTTTTTTTTTTTAACCATACTTAAAATCTTCTGAAGACTGAAAGCATCTTAAAATTTGAGATCCATTTGAGTTATTTCAATGCATTTGTCCCTACTAGAACACGTTATAACAAGTGATCTTTGAGTATTTGAATTTTTATAGATATCATATATCGATTTTTTGTCAGGCCATATGGTCCAAAACAGTGTTTTAGAATCTAAAATTGATTATTTTATAAAAGAATGATCTTCCTGTTTAACCATGTGAACTAGGACAGAACATAAACTGGCATTGCTCAAGTGGGAGCAGAACAGCTACGTTTAAACTGAACAATAAGACGGAATTTAGAATCAGAACACTTCCATTGTGGTTTATTTACTGTTTATAGCCTTTGTTTTATTAAATAATTACAGGATTTTACATAAAAGCATTATGCATCCTAATTGTACAGTTCTTGAGTAAAGATATAGGAATTCTAATAAGTGATCTGATTTTCTGTTAAATTCCTGAAACATGATTATGTAGGAAAGCTTTTCTGTTTGATTTTATTTTATTTTTTCATGTCATTTCAGCCTGGCTGATCATAAGAATTGGGTCAGGCTGCCAGCAACTTAGGTTTGTGAAGGGAATGGAACAGCTTTTCCAGTGACAAAGAGAAATGAAATCACTTTCAATGAAAAAAAGGATGCCTCATTATAGTCACCAACAGCAGTTATTGACAGCTACACTTCCTATTAACAAGGAGCATTTAACTAAGAGTTTGGCTGTTGGATCTTTGGACTTGATCTAATTTGCTAGCATTAATTAGTTTCTTTTGAGCACAGACACTTGGTGCTCACAGCTATAGATTTGGAGGGCTAATTAGGATAGAAAATTGAACAGAATGGGGTAAGGCATTAACCTTCAGCCATTACCAGCTGGGACACTGATAAAGACCACAGCATCCAAATGCTCCCTATTGATGTGAGAGTACCCTAATGAATATCAATTTCAGCCAGGTTGCTATATTCTTACTAGTTCTCTCTTCATTATAAGTTTTAACCAGCTTCCCTGATCTCTTCATTATCTATATGTACACTATTGGGTTTTTACTCTACACTGATTTAGTCTGCATTGCACATTTCACCTTATGTTTAAACACACTTAAAATTTGTCTTAAGTAGTGGATAATGTTTAGAATGTTTCATTGTTATAGCCCCTGATACTTCTAAAATTTAACTTTTATCTATAATTACAAGATTCTAATTCTACAGTTAATTTTTATGAAGTCATGGTAACCTTGCCATTTCCATATAATGAAAATTATAACCTGAAACAAGAAAGTCTCAGCTTTCGGGTGACAGTTAAGCAGTGTTTGTAGTAAACTGGTGTCAACTTGAGAATCTTTGTCTTTATAAAATAGATTTTTTTTGTTTCCTTTTGAAGAGAAAAAGAATGCTCATCACTTTTTCCTTTATAACTTAGTTTTGATTTGATGAGTAAAGATGGCTTGACTTGGGGATTAGATACAGAATTGAGAATCTGGATCTCACTACTACATAAGCTTTCACAAGATTATAAACTCTGTTGGTAAAGCATACATCAAAAGAAAGGCAGTTGAACAATGGATTTAAATAGAAACCTTCATAATGTTCTTCTTTTGCCAGTGGTATTAGTGGCAGTGAGTAGAGCCACTAAAATAAACGACCAAAGTAACACAATGAATGCTGAATACGCTGGGAATGGTACAGAAGAAAAATTCTAGAATGGCCAGTCTCTGCCTTTCTCCCCTCAGTCTCCCCACCTCCCAAAAGCGAAAACAGAAGTCCCCTTCCATCAAGTGTGATGGTGGAATCATTGCTTTTTCTTGAATCGGGGACTTACCAATGTGTAGTGTTTTAGGAGGATGGTTTGATGACCTCTGGAGGCTACTTCCTGCTCTGTGACTTTTCCCATGTGTTTGACTCTTCACTAATTTAATGATTTATATTTTCTATGTTAGTAATATTTTTAAAAATATTGTTTGTTCATACATAATGGTAAAGTATGCATTCTAGTGCTATAAATTTTTTTTTTCTGGAAATAGAGCCTTCATAAGAAAAAGAGTTACCGAATTGCTGTGTTTTGTAAAAATTCATTGTATTTCTTTGCTTTTTTGAAATGCATAATTGGCATTTGATATAACATCTCTATGCTGAGTAAAGAAGTTTGCCTTAAAAATAGTAAGAACCCTTTTTTCTTTTTGTTATGACAGATCAAGACCAGAAAAGTACTTTGACATCAGGGGTGGCCTGGAACTTTCTTTAACCCGGATATATTCTCCAACTCACTCCTTTCATCCCTTGGGCCTTCTTTTATCATATTTCAATGTTTCTTTTGTATCATTGTTTTCTGTGGCAGTCTTTTTGATCTACTGGCCAATAGGTAGGATTGGTTCTAAAGGAATTGTATAAAGTATAAGGAAGCATGGATTGTTTATTTGACACATCACAGAACTGTCGTTAAATAACACAGAAGCTTGATAAAATGCCTGCCGTCTTTATCAGTCACACACAACTGAAATATGTTATATTTTGCTAAATTCCAAAGATGGATGAATTAACAAAAAAAGAAATTCAAATTAAGAATGCTTAGGATATTCTTTTTTTTTTTTTTTTTTTTTTGCGGTTCGCAGGCCTCTCACTGTTGTGGCCTCTCCCCTTGCGGAGCACAGGCTCTGGATGCGCAGGCTCAGCGGCCATGGCTCACGGGCCCAGCCACTCCGCAGCATGTGGAATCTTCCTGGACCGGGGCACGAACTCGTGTCCCCTGCATCGGCAGGTGGACTCTCAACCACTGCGCCACCGGGGAAGCCCCAGGATCTTCTTTAGGATATTTGCAGGCAGAGAACTATCAAGACATCATTAAAACAAATTGGAGGGCTGCAGACTGTAAATGGTCAAAGTAATCAATCTTCTATCCAACTCTGTTACTTGAACCTGCCCAGAGCTTTTCATTTGTTGTTTGAATTGTACGTGTATTATCACATGTATTTTTGCCATTTAACCGGTTCACCAATGTTAAGTTACACTGATGTAGAGATTCAACACATCTTTAGACTGGTTTGGATATGTTAGGAGGATAATATATAAAATCACAAAATATGAGTATCTTTTATGTATAAGAGTATGTTATATATTCTAAGAAATATAAAGAGATTTAAGGCACAAGTCCTCTTCTTTGGACCTACACTGGTCTGTGTCAGGGTCCGCAAGACCACCCCTGAGTTCGGTGATTTCCTACAAAGACTCATAGTACTAAGCATATAGTCATACTGATGGCTAAGATTTATTAGAGCAAAACCAGCAAAGGGAAGAGGCACATGGGACGAAGTCCAGAGGAAACCAGGTGCAAGCTTCCTAGAGTTCTCTCCTGGTAGAGTCACTCAGCGTGAGTTTAATTCCACCATGGTTGAATTGTGACAACGTGTAAAATGTCTCCGGGGGAACTTGTTAGAGACTCGGTCCTCAGACTTTTAACTGGGAGTCAGTCAACGTGGCAGCCTCTGCATAGTATGTACCAAAATTCCAGACTCCCAGAAGGAAAGCAGGTGTTGAACACAAACCACGTGGTTTACCCAGACAGTTTAGGCGCAGTGAGCAGCTCTCATCAATTAGGGAATGGTGGGAATGCTTCCCAAATCCAGGTTCTGACACCAGCTTAGGGCCAGCCTTGTAAGCAGGCCTGTCTAAGGAGAGCGGTGTCAGGCCTGCCATGGTAACTCTTTTCTGCACATGGACACAGTAAAAGTTATTATGTATTTAATAACTTTATAATACTTAATTAAATAATTGTGTTCAATCAAAGTTATTATGTATGTCTGTTGGGCTGATGTCATGCCAGTGGCATCACGAATAATAGACCTCTGTCAGTCACAAGTACAGCTGAATGATTTTTAAAACTGAACAAAGTATATGATATGGTCATTGCTCATTGACTTAGTAGTTCTCAGTTACATTTATTAATTCACACTTCTGTTGTAGGACTTAATGATTGTCTTGACTTATTGGTATTGTTTCTGAATAATGGCAATTTTGTAATAAAATTATCTGTAATTGGACATTAGTACTCCTCTTGAATAAAATGGCTAGTTCTTCTTTCACAAAGGTGCAGTATGTTTTAGTTTTAGAAGTTAAGTTAAATTTTTTTTTGAATTTTATTTATTTTTTTTATACAGCAGGTTCTTATTTGTTATCCATTTTATACATATTAGTGTATATATGTCAATCCCAATTTCCCAGTTCATCACCCACCCACCCCACTTTCAGCTAAATCTTTAATTGACTAAATTAGCAGGGAATATTGTCAGAGCAGATGAATCTAGTGTTTTTAACAACTGATTTATGCAACTCATCTCTGAAGGTATAAGAGTGAAAAGTCTACATTTGAACACAAAACCAAAAAATTACATGGCTTGAAACTTAGAAGTATTTGTTAAAATGAGTAAATATTATTAATAAAAATGTGAGTTATAACTTCTATCAGTATTAACAAGTTTGTATTATTTTCCTAGTTTCCTAGCTATTCGACTTTCAATTATTTTGCTACTGTAATAGACTTAAATCCTTTCATCTTATGAGCAATTAATCCAAAACTAAGTGTCATCTTTAAACAGTACCATGCCCTTGTATGTAAAATCTGAGTACGAGATCACACTTCATTTAAGCTATCTGATGATCCTTGAGTTGTGATTGGGATTCTAATCAGAGCCTGTGACTGGTAAACTTCTTGCAAATACACACAAATAGTTATATTTTTACTAAATACATTCTTAGAGAAATCTTGTATGTCTGCGGAAAATAAAGGGGAAGTTTGGTTTGTACAGAACCCTGGAATGCGCTAGATTGGTAGGTTTAGAACTATTTAAAAAATAATCAGTTCTTTTTGGGATGGGGCTAGAATTTGTTTCAAACTGTAATGTCTAAAACAGATAAAAGCAGTATTTTTGTGTGTATTATTACAAGTTACTGATTTTGTTACATTTACAGTCAGTACATGAAAACAAATATTTTCAGGAAGCAAATTTGAAATCAGATGTTATAACAGTTGTTGCCTAGTATGTATCTCCCAGTTAATTTTTGTGGTTCAGTTTTTTGAGGGATGCAAAATATAGAGTAAATCCTAAATCACATAAGGAAGTAGTTCCAAATAGTAATGATTTCTTATGATTTATTCAGATTTTCAGAGTATTGTTCAATTAAATAGATAAAATAGAAAAATTTTGTTCTGAGGCCCATAAACAAGTTTTTCTGGCATCATATTTTACTATATTGGCTGTCTCCAAAGTGTTAGCATTTGATGATACTATTTGCATATGTTTTAGTGTTGGTCAATTATTACATGACTAAAAATATATTTTTACAAAGCCAAAACGGAATTTTCAGATTCTCTTAGGCACTTGAATGGATCCTTAGGGTTATGTGGAACGTGGTCATTCAAAAACATTTACTGAGTATTTCCCACTTAGTAGTCACCATTATATGAACAGTAAATAAAACAGACAAAGACATTTGCCATGATAGCCCTTAGGTTTCAGGGAAGGAGGGAGATAAATATTGTAAGTTATTATAAGTAAATATAAGTGACCTGGAGAATAATAAAGTTATTATTATTATAAGTAAGGCAGTGGGGAGGGTGCTGGTGTTAGAAGGGGCTGCAGGTTTTTGTTTGTTGTTTTTTGTGGTACGTGGGCCTCTCACTGTTGTGGCCTCTCCCGCTGCGGAGCACAGGCTCCGGCCGCGAAGGCTCAGCGGCCGTGACTCACGGGCCCAGCCTCTCCGCGGCATGTGGGATCTTCCCGGACCGGGGCACGAACCTGCGTCCCCTGCATCGGCAGGCGGACTCTCAACCACTGTACCACCAGGGAATCCCCGGGGCTGCAGTTTTTAGTAGGTGGTCAGCATGGGTCTCACTAAGATGGTGACATTTGAACAGAATTCTTGAGGTGAAGGAGGTGAAGGAGTGAGATGTGCAGTATCTCTGGGAGGAATGATGTGAGCAGGAGTAGCACGTGAAAAGATGCTGAGGCACTGGATGCGGCTGGCATGTTTGAGGAGCACCAGAAAGGTCCCTGTGGTTAGGGTGGGATGAGTGAGGAGGAGAGCGGGAAGTGAGTGTTCCGGAGGGTGACAGTGGATAGAATCAGGGTCTTGTGGAAACTGAGGAGCCAAATGAAAGGTAGTGATGGCTTAGAGCAGTGGAAGGAGACGGGGTCTGATCTGCAATGTGCTAGCATCCCTCGCCGCTGCATTAAGAGTAGATGGGATGGGGCAAGGGCAGACCAGGGATGGCAGTTTAGGGATGTTACTGTGATGGTCCACCTGATAGAGGGTGGTGAAGTGGAGGGGTAGTAATGGTGGAGATGGTGAGACTGAGCACACCCAGGGTGTATTTTGAAGACAGAGTTAAGAGAGAAAGAGACGACTCCCTGTTTCTTGTCCTGAGCAAGTAATGGATGGAGTTGTGGTTAACAGAGACGGGGAAGCCTGTGTGTGGAGAAATTTTATTATTTTATTTTAGTTTTTGGCGATCGATAGATCAGGAGTCTAGTTCTGGATGTGAACTTTGAGGTGTCTGGTAGACGTCTAAGTTTGAAGCCACTGTATTGGACGGTAATAAAAATTTGTCATTGTTTTCAAGGGAAACAAAGGAGGCGAATGTTTATCCAATTGTGGTGGTTCTGGTATTTTTCTAATATTTTTGTGTAAGTGTCAATTCTCTTGGTGTGTTTTTGATGTACGTCGATTTGGACAGTGATAAAGACTGACATTTTTGTTCCTTGGTTTTAAGGTTCTACCTGGACCACTTTCATTCCAGAATTAATTCATGATTACATTGATTTGTTAATTCATCAAACTGTCCTTCAGTACTGCTGGCTGCAGTATCTGGTGCTGGGTACCTGGTCTCACACCACAGTGAAGAGGCTAAATTAGCCATTTGTGTCAAAATGATGCGTGGTCAAAGGCAGCAAATGCCATTTTTCTGTGCCGACTCTGATGAGTTGGAAGTGGCTGCCCAGCACACCAGTGCTGTGTCAGACACGAGTGGTGGATTTGGTAGGTGATGATATGCTTTGTCTAGTACTTGTCCTTTTGGCCTACGTGCTAGTTTATTTGTAGTTAACTGCTTTTTAGTTACGGATCTTGTTTGCTGTGTATTATTTATCCCTGCCTTCACCTAGATTAAAAAGTTACTTTCTTCCAATAGCTTAAGCAGTTTTTATTATTCACTTCATTTTCTGGGAACACCTCTAATGCTGTTTTCTGTAACACTCTTTTTGGGGGCTGTAGCCCTAACATATATACACTGTAGACCATTCACTCATTAAAAATGTGGTCATACTCACATAGCATAATAATTTGAGGTACATGTTGAACTTAAATGTTTATTTTTATAATTTACAAAACGACAATGAGGTATCACCTCACACCGGTCAGAATGGCCATTATCAAAAAATCTACAAACAATAAATGCTGGAGAGGGTGTGGAGAAAAGGGAACCCTCTTGCACTGTTGGTGGGAATGTAAATTGATACAGCCACTATGGAGAACAGTATGGAGGTTCCTAGAAAAACTAAAACTAGAATTACCATATAACCCAGCAATCCCACCACTGGTTACATAGCCAGAGAAAACCATAATTCAAAAAGACACATGCACCCCAACGTTCATCGCAGCATTATTTATGATAGCCAGGTCATGGAAGCAACCTAAATGCCCATCGACAGATGAATGGATAAAGATGTGGTACATATATACAATGGAATATTACTCAGCCATAAAAAGGAATGAAATTGGGTCATGTGTAGAGATGTGGATGGACCTAGAGACTGTCATACAGAGTGAAGTAAGTCAGAGAGAGAAAAACAAATATCGTATATTAACACGTACATGTGGAATCTAGAAAAATGGTACAGATGAATCTGTGAGGCAGAAGTAGAGAACAAACGTATGGACACCAAGTGGGTAAGGGGGGGGCTGGATGAATTGGGAGATTGGGATTGACATATATACACTAATATGTATAAAATAGATAACTAATAAGAACCTGCTGTATAACACAGGGAGCTCTACTCAATGCTCTGTGGTGACCTAAATGGGAAGGAAATCTGAAAAAGAGGGGATATATGTATACATACAGCTGATTCACTTCGCTGTACAGTAGAAACTAACACAACATTGTGAAACAACTATACCCCAATTAAAAAAAAAAACAATACTTTTTGATGTTTAGTTTTTAGTGAAATTGAAAGTCGTCTTGATTTTTATTAACCTTGTTAATCATATGAAAAATACACTCAAAGTATTATGTGGTAATTACTAGTTGATTTTATGAAGGATCATTAACAAATCTGAACATGTTCATAATCTGAGTTTAAAAAAGCATGATATAAAATTGTATACCTAGTATTATACTAATTATAACAAAATGATCGATTCATATAGAAAAAAATACATTCAAAATTTAATAATAAGGGGCTTCCCTGGTGGCGCAGTGGTTGAGAGTCCGCCTGCCGATGCAGAGGACACGGGATCGTGCCCTGATCCAGGAAGATCCCACATGCCGTGGAACGGCTGGGCCTGTGAGCCGTGGCCGCTGAGCCTGCGCGTCTGGAGCCTGTGCTCTGCGACGGGAGAAGCCACAACAGTGAGAGGCCCGCGTACCGCAAAAAAAAAAAAAAAAAAAAAAAAATTAATAATAATACCTGGAAATGTGGGAAGGAAAAAGGTGGATCATAGGTTATTTGTTTTCCTACGTGTAGTTTTTTTTTCATATTCTCCAAAATGAAAACGTTACTTTTTTTTAAAGGGATATGGGAGGAAGAGTGTGGATTATGGGTGATTTTTTTTATTTTTATAGATTGTTCTTCATAATGATCATATAAGAATCATGTTATATTTTATACAACAAAACTATAAATATAGAAAAAGTAAATTTTTCTGTATGTTACATTCTATAAACATAATAGAAAGAAAGATCACAAACTAGGAAAATATTTCTAACATATGTGACAAAGATTTGATATCCTTAGTATATAAATATTTACTATCTGTAAGGAATCAGAGAATATCCAGTTTAAAAAATGAGCAAAGGACACAAAGTTTCTTCCTGATAAATTACATATTATTAAGTATATTATTAAACATGCTCTCAACTTTCAGTGGGTTAATTGCAAACCACACCCAGTATTACTATATGTAACCTGTAAACTTGATATGATTTAAAAATTCATAATGGAGACTTTCTGCTTCTGACCTGGCCTACTAGCTCTTATCACACATATCCTTCTGTAGAAAAAAATATATTAAAGACAACTACCTGAAGGCATTGGAGGGTAAGCAAAAGCAGATGGAAATCAGAGGAGAGTCAAACATTGAAGGAAGGGAGTAGGACTGGGTGACTCTCTGCCCTGTAGGGTGGCTGAGACTCTGACCAAAACAAAAACAAAAACATGTTGGTCTTGATGGTTTGAAGAACCAAGCACAGGGTTTGGTGTAACTGCAGGCCCTGGCAAGTTTGTATTTATACATGGAGGGAAGGGGAAGAGCATAAATCCCAACAAGGATCAAGCCAGAGAAGAGCATCAAATTCTGTGCATAAACCCTGGCTCAGTCCATGTATGTGGCACATGACAGGTAGCTTAGTTAAGGCTAAAAGAACTGAACCAAAATTTGAGCTGCTATCCACTATACATTGCCAGGGAGACAGGCTTCTGCATTTGAGTTCAGCAAAGAAAATTGACTGCTTAAGGGAAAAAGGAAAAAAAATTCTTGAGAAACAACAGAATCCAGACTTTTTACATGATATCATTCACAATGCCAAATTATTCAGTGTACACAGAAACAGGAAAATATGACCCATTCTTAAAATAAAATCATCAGAGGCTAACTTCAAGATTACTAAGATGTTGGAATTAGCAGGCAAGGATTTTATCTCAGACATTGTAATTGTTTAAGAATGTAAAGGAAAATAGGATTGCAATGAATACAAAGACAGGAAATCTTAAGAGAATCTGAAACAAAAAAGACCCAAATCAAACTTCTAGAACTGAAAATATACAATATCTGGTGTAAAAACTTTAGAATAAAAATGGCAGAAGGAGTCATGAATCTAGAGATAGATCAATAGAAATAGTCAATCTAAAGAACAGAGAAAAAAAGATTGAAAATGAATAGAATTGCAGGGACCTGTAGGAAAATATCATAAAGAGAGTAACCTTTACATAATTGGAATTGCATACCTACCAGAATGGCTACCATGAAAACACTGATAGCATTCACTAAACATACACTTGCCTGCTGACCCGGCAACTTTACCCAGAAGAAATGAAACTGATGTTTCATTTCTGTACAATTAATACTTATAGTAGCTTATTCAAATAGCCAAAAATTAAAAATAACCTAGGTATCTTTCCAAAGGAGAAGGGATAGACTGTGGTATACTCATGCAGTGGATACTAGTCAGCAGTAAAATGGAATAAACTAGTGTTATAGTGTTAATAGCAGAGATGACTCTCAAAACTGTCTCTCTGGGTGGAATGTAAATATGAAAGAAATAGAGTATATACTTATAAAAAATATTATATTTTAGAACAGGCAACATTTACATGGTGCTCTAGAATAGGCTGCACTAATCCAAACGATGGTGGCACTGTTGGGGTGCTTGTGGGACAGGTAGTGATTGGAAAGGGACTTTAAAGGAACTTTAATGATTTTAATGTTCTGTATTTTGATTTGTGTTGCACAGGTGTATGCTTTTGTTGAGTGCTTATTTAAGATTTGTTTATTTCACTGTATATAAATGTCATCTAATAAGAAAAAGTAAATATAGAACTCTAATCATGTGCATAATAAAGTATTTGTGGGTAAGAAAACGTATATGACGTATAATGTTGATGAGGCTTTGGAGAAGCAGGTATTTACACTGCTGGCTTGGAATATAGATGAGCATGATGTCAGGAAAGGGGTTTGTGAGTATTTTAAATAATTAACAAAAATTCATAAATGTGGCTACTGCTTCACCTAGCAACTCTATTGGTAGGAATGTGTCGTAAGGAAATTATCAGAGATGTGACATAGCATTGTATATAATATAAAATATTGTCAAAAACTTAGATGTCAACAGTCTGGTTTTAAAAATTATGGTACTAGAAATGATGATATACACAAATTTGTGATAATAATGATGCATTACTGATATGAGAGACTAGCATAATGAATCATTTTCACCCAGGGTTGTTGGTCTACAGTGGTCAAATCCTTCCCTCTGCTTGTCTCTCTTTTATTGGAGCACAGCCATGGCCATTTACCTAGGTGTTGCTTGTGGCTGCTCTCATGCTGCTATAGTAGATGTGAGTAGTTGCAGTAGAGACAACATAGCTCACAAAGCCTAAAATATTCACCATATACCTCTTTACTGAAAAAATTTCCTGATCCCTAGTTTAATTAAATTAAGTTTTTAAAAAACACAGAAGAGCTTACCAAAATTAACTAATTCCATAAATTCTTATGGGCACTTACTGTGTACCTAGCACTGTTCTGTGTACATAAGCATGACTGAAACCAAGTCAGTCTGCATCCTTATGGAGTTTAAGTATGGTAGGGGGATAGTTACGAAATAAATGTTTAAACCAAAATTATGACTAATAGTATGGAGAGAGAGAGCTATGAAGAAATGTTAACAGAAGTTGTTTCTGAGTGTCGGGTATATTGGTGATTTAAAATATCAAATGTAACAAATATCCATACCTTTGGATATACTACTGTGAAAAATTTGAACTGTTTGTTTTTCTCTTATTTTGGCCTCAACAGACCATATTGTTGAATGTATTAAGGAACTCTCTGTTAGTACCCTGTGATTTTCAGAGTGGGCCTGTTTGTCCAGTGCCTCAGTGATAAAGACTTCATGCGAGTTCTTCTGTGTTATCTTTTCCTTCCATATCTTCCCTGGTCAGATCTATTTAGATGATGAAATTCAACTCATCACATTCTTACAGTGGAGCCTCTGCTCTGCCCTGCTGATTGAAGTGCATTTGATCTTCATCTGTCACATAGGCCAGATCAGTGGTCCTCAACCCCTGCTGTACATCAGAATTATCTGGGAATCTTTTTTAAAATACCAATGCACAGATTTCTCTCTTCAAAGAAAGGTGTTAGTATTTTTTTTTTTTAAGCTCCCAAGGTGATTTCAATGTGCAGTCAAGGTTGAGAAACAGGGATTAGCCAAAGGCACAGACTTGTCCCTTAAAGCAGCATACAGTAATTAGCCATATGGGTTTTACTCCATTCTCAGGTCATTTTGAATATACTAAAATTACCTACTTCACTGCCTGGGGTACTCTTTTTCGTATTAACTATATATGTTTTGGTTGTTCTGTTGTTGTAGCTATTCTTAGTTTTTGTGTGTATGTTTTCTATTTCCTGAATCTTTATTTCCCTTACTTCCATCATGGAGGTCGAGCCCCAAATTATGTAGGTCAGCATTCAAATTCTTTTCCAGAGCGCCAAAGATTCTTAGCAAACTCATCTTAGGAATGATAAACCCAAGTATACTTTTGCAGTCTTCAACCCCTTTCCCCTTTTATCCTGTAAATTACATGGCTACCCCCTTTCCCTCTTTCCTGTTAAGAAAGTTGCTAACCTCATGGCACACAAACTTCACCCTATGTAATGGTCCCTCCTCTGTGTTTCATCAGCACAGTCTTTGGTTTGTCAAATTGCAAATCTAGATTCTAATCTACGTGAGCAGAGATTTGATTTGTGGTTGTCTCAGATCCCTGAATTCATAGGATATCATGTGAGTAATTAGTTTACAACTTCAGTTAAGACACTTATTGTGACTTGGAGATGTGGTCCTTAACCAACCTGTGCCTGTCCTCTGCCCTCCCCACTGTGGTGGTCCTGGCCCTGAGCACAGCAGGTGAGGAGCCCCCAGTGATGCCCTGCTGGAAGGCAGGCCTTGTGTGACGACACATTTACACTCAAAAACGTCTACAGGAGGAGCTTCAAGATGTCGGAAGAGTAAGACGTGGAGATCACCTTCCTCCCCACAATTACATCAGAAATACATCTACACGTGGAACACCTCCTACAGAACACCTGCTGAATGCTGGCAGAAGACCTCAGACCTCCCAAAAGGCAAGAAACTCCCCATGTACCTGGGTAGGGCAAAAGAAAAAAGAAAAAACAGACAAAAGAATAGGGACGGGACCTGCACCAGTGGGAGGGAGCTGTGAATGAGGAAAGTTTCTGCACACTATGAAGCCCCTTCACTGGTGGAGACAGGGTGGTGGTGGGGGAAACTTGGGAGCCACGGAGGAGAGCTCAGCAACAGGGGGGCAGAGGGCAAAGCAGAGAGATTCCTGCACAGAGGATCAGTGCCGACCAGCACTCAGCAGCCCGAGAGGCTTGTCTGCTCACCCGCTGGGATGGGTGGGGGCTGGGAGCTGAGGCTCTCGCTTCGGTCAGATCCCAGGGAGAGGACTGGGGTTGGCTGAGTGAACACAGCCTGAAGGGGGCTAGTGCGCCACAGGTAGCCGGAAGGGAGTCCGGGTGAAGGTCTGGGACTGCCAAAGAGGCGAGAGACTTCTTGCCTCTTTGTTTCCTGGTGCGCGAGGAGAGGAGATTAAGAGCACTGCTTAAAGGAGCTCCAGACACTGGCGTGAGCCACGGCTATCAGCGCGGACCCCAGAGACGGGCATGAGACGCTAAGGCTGCTGCTGCAGCCACCAAGAAGCCTGTGTGCGAGCACAGGTCACTATCCACACCTCCCCTCCCGGGAGACTGTGCAGCTCGCCACAGCCAGGGTCCTGTGATCCAGGGACAACTTCCCTGGGAGAACACACGGCACGCCTCAGGCTGGTGCAATGTTATGGTGACCTCTGCTGCCGCAGGCTCGCCCCGCACTCTGTACCCTCCCTCCCCACAGCGTGAGTGAGCCAGAGCCCCCGAAGCAGCTGCTCCTTTCACCCCGTCCTGTGAGCAAAGAACAGACGCCCTCAGGCGACCTAAGTGCAGAGGCAGGGCCAAATCCAAAGCTGAATCCCAGGAGCTGTGCGAACAAAGAAGAGGAAGGGAAATTTCTCCCAGCAGCCTCAGGAGCAGCGGATTAAATCTCCACAGTCAACTTGTTGTACCCAGCATCTGTGGAATACCTGAATAGACAATGAATCATCCCAAATTGAGGAGGTGGACTTTGGGAGCAATGATATATGTGTGTGTGTATATATATATATATTTTTTTCCCCCTTTTTCTGTTTTTGTGAATGTGTATGCGTATGCTTCTGTGTATGATTTTGTCTGTATAACTTTGCTTTTACCATTTGTTCTGGGATTCTGTCTGTCCATTTTTTTTTTTTCAGTATACTTTTCAGCGCTTGTTACCATTGGTGGATTTGTTTTTTAGTTTGGTTGTTCTTTCTTACTTTCTTTTTTATTAATTACTTAAAAAAATTTTTTTAAATAATTATTTTGTGTTTTATTTTAATAACTTATTTTACCTCTTTCTTTTCTTTCTTTTTCTTCCTTTCTTTGTTTCTTTTCTTTCCTTCCTTTCTTTCTTCGTTTCTTTCTTCCTTCCTTCCTTTCTTCCTTTCTTCCCTCCTTCCTTCCTTCCTTTCTTCCTTTCTTCCTTTCTTCCTTTCTTCTCTCCTTCCTTCCTTCCTTCCTTCCTTTCTCTCTTTTTCTTTCTTTCTTTGTTTCTTTGTTCGTTTCTTCCTACCGTTCTTCCTTCCTTCCTTTCTTTCTTTCTCCCTCCTTTGTTTGTTTTGTTTGTTTGTTTCTTTCTTTCTTTCCCTTCCTCCCTCCCTCCCTTCCTTCCTTTCTCTCCTTTGCCGTGTGGATGAAAGGCTCTTGGTGCTCCAGCCAGGCGCCAGGGCTGTGCCTCTGAGGTGGGAGAGCCAAGTTCAGAACATTGGTCCCCCAGAGACCTACCAGCTCCACGTAATATCAAGTGGCGAAAATCTCCCAGAGATCTCCATCCCAACGCCAAAACTCAGCTCCACTCAATGACCAGCAAGCTATACTGCTGGACACTGTATGCCAAACAATTAGCAAGACAGGAACATAACCCCACCCATTAACAGAGAGTCTGCCTAAAATCATAATAAGGTCACAGACACCCCAAAAATCACCACCAGACGTGGACCTGCCCACCAGAGAGACAAGATCCAGCCTCATCCACCAGAACACAGACACTAGTCCCCTACACCAGGAAGCCTACACAACCCACTGAACCAACTTTACCCACTGGGGGCAGGCACAAAAAACAACGGGAACTACGAACCTGCAGCCTGCGAAAACGAGACCCCAAACACAGTAAGTTAAGCAAAATGAGAAGACAGAGAAACACACAGCAGATGAAGGAGCAAGGAAAAAACCCACCAGACCTAACAAATGAAGAGGAAATAGGCAGTCTACCTGAAAAAGAATTCAGAATAATGATAGTAAAGATGATCCAATATCTTGGAAATAGAATGGAAAAAATACAAGAAACGTTTTAATAAGGACCTAGAAGAACTAAAGAGAAAACAAACATTCATGAACAGCACAATAAATGAAATCAAAAATTCTCTAGAAGGAATGCATAGCAGAATAGCTGAGGCAGAAGAACGGATAAGTGACCTGGAAGATAAAATAGTGGAAATAACTACTGCAGAGCAGAATAAAGAAAAAAGAATGAAAAGAATTGAGGACAGTCTCAGAGACCTCTGGGACAATATTCAATGCACCAACATTCGAATTATAGGGGTCCCAGAAGAAGAAGAGAAAAAGAAAGGGACTGAGAAAATATTTGAAGAGATTATAGTTGAAAACTTCCCTAATATGGGAAAGGAAATAGTCAAGTCCAGGAAGTGCAGAGAGTCCCATATAGGATAAATCCAAGGAGAAACACGCCAAGACACGTATTAATCAAACTACCAAAAATTAAATACAATGAAAAAATATTAAAAGCAGCAAGGGAAAAACAACAAATAACATGCAAGGGAATCCCCATAAAGTTAACAGCTGATCTTTCAGCAGAAACTCTGCAAGCCAGGAGGGACGGGCAGGACATATTTAAAGTGATGAAGTAGAAAAACCTACAACCAAGATAACTCTACCAAGCAAGGATCTCATTCAGATTTGATGGAGAAATTAAAACCTTTACAGACAAGCAAAAGCTGAGAAAATTCAGCACCACCAAACCAGCTTGTATTACAACAAATGCTAAAGGAGCTTCTCTAGGCAGGAAACACAAGAGAAGGTAAAGACCTAATGTAACAAACCCAAAACAATTAAGAAAATGATAATAGGAACATACATATCAATAATTAGCTTAAATGTAAATGGATTACATACTCCAACCAAAAGACATAGACTGGCTGAACGGATGGAAAGACAAGACCCATATGTATGGTGTCTTCAAGAGACCAATTTCAGACCCATGTACATACTGAAAGTGAGGGGATGGAAAAAGATATTTCATGCAAATGAAATCAAAGAAAACTGGAGTAGCAATTCTCATTTCAGACAAAATATACTTTAAAACAAAGACTATTACAAGAGACAAAGAAGGATACTACATAATGATCTAGGGATCAATCCAAGAAGAAGATAAAACAGTTGTAAATATTTATGCACCTAGCATAGGAGCACCTCAGTACATAAGGCAGATTCTAATAGCAATAAAAGCAAAATCGATAGTAACACAATAATAGTAGGGGACTTTAACACCTCACTTTCACCAATGGACAGATCATCCAAAATGAAGATAAATAAGGAAACACAAGCTTTACACGATACATTAAACAAGATGGACTTAATTGATATTTATAGGACATTCCATCCAAAAACAACAGAATACACTTTATTCTCAAGTGCTCATGGAAGATTCTCCAGGGTAGATCATATGTTGGGTCACAGAATTAAGCCTTGGTAAATTTAAGAAGATTGAAATCATATCAAGGATCTTTTCTGACCACAATGCTATGAGACTAGATAACAATTACAGGAAAAAATCTGTAAAAAATACAAATACATGGATGCTAAACAGTACACTACTTAATAACCAAGAGATCACTGAAAAAATAAAAGAGGAAATCAAAAAATACCTAAAAACAAATGACAATGAATACACAATGACCCAAAACCTATGGGATGCAACAAAAGCAGTTCTAAGAGGGAAGTTTATAGCAATACAATCCTACCTTAAGAAACAAGAAATGTCTCAAATAAACAACCTAACCTTACACCTAAAGAAATTAGAGAAAGAAGAAGAAAAAACCCCCAAAGTTAGCAGAAGGAAAGAAATCATAAAGATCAGATCAGAAATAAATGAAAAAGAAATGAAGGAAACGACAGCAAGGATCAGTAAAACTAAAAACTGGTTGTTTGAGAAGATAAACAAAATTGATAAACCATTAGCCAGACTCATCAAGAAAAAAAGGGAAAAGACTCAAACCAATAGAATTAGAAATGAAAAATGAGAAGTAACAACTGACACTGCATAAATACAAAGGATCATGAGAGATTACTACAAGCAACTCTGTGCCAATAAAATGGACAACCTGGAAGAAATGGACAAATTCTTAGAAAAGCACAACCTTCCAAGACTGAACCAGGAAGAAATAGAAAATATGAACAGACCAATCATGACAGATTACTACAAGCAACTCTATGCCAATAAAATGGACAACCTGGACGAAATGGACAAATTCTTAGAAAAGAACAACCTTCCAAGACTGAACCAGGAAGAAATAGAAAATACGAACAGACCAATCAGAAGCACTGAAATTGAAACTGTGATTAAAAATCTTCCAACAAACAAAAGCCCAGGACCAGAGGGCTTCACAGGTGAATTCTATCAAACACTTAGAGAAGAGATAACACCTATCCTTCTCAAACTCTTCCAAAATATAGCAGAGGGAGGAGCACTCCCAAACTCATTCTTCGAGGCCACCATCACCCTGATACCAAAACCAGACAAAGATGTCACAAAAAAAGAAAACTACATGCCAATATCACTGATAAACATAGATGCAAAAATCCTCAACAAAATACCAGCAAACAGAATCCAACAGCACATTAAAAGGATCATACAATATGATCAGGTGGGGTTTATCCCAGGAATGCAAGGATTCTTCAATATACACAAATCAATCTATGTGATACACTATACTAACAAACTGAAGGAGAAAAACCATATGATCATCTCAATAGATGCAGAGAAAGCTTTCAAAAAAATTCAGCACCCATTTATGATAAAAGCTCTCCAGAAAGTAGGCATAGAGGGGACTTACATCAACCTAGTAAAGGTCATATATGCCAAACCCACAGCCAACATCATCCTCAGTGGTGAAAAACTGAAACCATTTCCACTAAGATCAGGAACAAGACAAGGTTGCCCACTCTCACCACTATTATTCAACACAGTTTTGGAAGTTTTAGCCACAGCAATCAGAGAAGAAAAAGAAATAAAAGGAATCCAAATCGGAAAAGAAGTAAAGCTGTCACTGTTTGCAGATGATATGATAGTATACATAGAGAATCCTAAAGATGCTACCAGAAAACTACTAGAGCTAATCAATGAATTTGGTAAAGTAGCAGAATACAAAATTAACGCAGAGAAATCTCTGGTGTTCCTATACACTAATGATGAAAAGTCTGAAAGTGAAATTAAGAAAACACTCCCATTTACCATTGTAACAAAAGTAATAAAATACCTAGGAATAAACCTACCTAAGGAGACAAAAGACCTGTATGCAGAAAATTATAAGACACTGATGAAAGAAATGAAAGATGATACAAATAGATGGAGAGATATACCATGTTCTTGGATTGGAAGAATCAACATTGTGAAAATGACTATACTACCCAAAGCAATCTACAGATTCAATACAATCCCTGTCAAACTACCACTGGCATTTTTCATAGAACTAGAACAAAAAATTTCACAATTTGTATGGAAACACAAAAGACCCTGAATAGCCAAAGCCATCTTGAGAAAGAAAAGTGGAGTTGGAGGAATCAGGCTCCCTGCCTTCAGACTAGACTACAAACCTACAGTAGTCAAGACTGTATGGTACTGGCACAAAAACAGAAATATAGATAAATAGAACAGGATAGAAAGCTCAGAGATAAACCCACGCACATATAGTCACCTTATCTTTGATAAAGGAGGCAAGAATATACAATGGAGAAAAGACAGCCTCTTCAATAAGTGGTGCTGGGAAAACTGGACAGCTACATGTAAAAGAATGAAAATAGAACAGTCCCTAACACCATATACAAAAATAAACTCAAAATGGATTAAAGACCTAAATGTGAGTCCAGACACTATCAAACTCTTAGAGGAAAACATAGGCAGAACACTCTATTTTTGACCCAGCTCCTAGACAAATGGAAATAAAAACAGAAATAAACAAATGGAACCTAATGAAACTTCAAAGCTTTTGCTCAGCAAAAGCAACCGTAAACAAGACGAAAAGACAACCCTCAGAATGGGAGAAAATATTTGCAAATGAAGCAAGTGACAGAGGATTAATCTCCAAAATTTACAAGCAGCTCATGCAGCTCAATAGCAAAAAAACAAACAACGCAATACAAAAATGGGCAGAAGATTTAAATAGATATTTCTCCAAAGAATATATACAGATTACCAACAAACACATGAAACAATGCTGAACGTCATTAATCACTAGAGAAATGCAAATCAAAACTACAATGCAATATCACCTCACACCTGTTAGTATGGGCATCATCAAAAAATCTAGAAACAATAAATGCTGGAGAGGGTGTGGAAATAAGGGAACCCTTTTGCACTGTTGGTGGGAATGTAAATTGATACAGCCACTATGGAGAACAGTATGGAGGTTCCTTAAAAAACTAAAAGTAGAACTACCATATGACCCAGGAATTCCACTACTGGGCATATACCATGAGCAAAACATAATTCGAAAAGATTCATGTACCACAGTGTTCATTGCAGCTGTATTTACAATAGCCCGGACATGGAAGCAACCTAAGTGTCCTGGCGACAGATGAATGGATACAGAAGATGTGGCACATATATACAATGGAATATTACTTAGCCATAAAAAGAAATGAAACTGAGTTATTTGTAGTGAGGTGGATGGACCTAGAGTCTGTCATACAGAGTGAAGTAAGTCAGAAAGAGAAAAACACATACCATGTGCTAAACACATATATATGGAATCTAAAAAAAAAAGGTCATGAAGAACCCACGGGCAAGGCGGGAATAAAGACACAGACCTACTAGAGAATGGACTTGAGGTCACGGGGAAGGGGAAGGGGAAGCTGGGACAAAGAGAGTGGGAGTGTATATATGGACATATATACAGTACCAAATGTAAAATAGATAGCTAGTGGGAAGCAGTCACATAGCACAGGGAGATCAGCTTGGTGCTTTGTGACCAGGTAGAAAGGTGGGATAGGGAGGGTGGGAGGGAGACGCAAGAGGGAGAGGAGATATGGGGATATATGTATATGTATAACTGATTCACTTTGTTATAAAACAGAAACTAACATACCATTGTGAAGCAATTATACTCCAATAAAAATATTACAAAAAACCCCTGCAAATTGAGTTAAAATTTTGTTCTAGTTAGTGAGTATGTATTATAGAGTATATATATAAGCATGAGAGTTGGTCCTTTAAAAATCTTATTTGTATTAAAAAACACACATATATGACTTACCAAGTTATTACGTTATTATTGTAATCCTGTATATCGTCCAGGGAAACTCTCAGCTCATTCTGTTAACTCTGGTCATGTATGTATATTAGACTTGTATATGCCCAGTTTCTGAGTTTCACTAAAAAGAGGCTGAGTCCAATATACCGTTGTTGAGTTTTATAGGTTAGTTAGTGTCCATGGTAGGTAATATTCTTTTCACATTGATACAATGACTCTTTCTTTGGCTTTGTCAGTATTTTGAGTGGGCCTATTTGAATATAAACACTTCTGCCTCACAATGCAGAGTCAGTTTAGATGGGAAGCCGGCAAACCTCTTCATGTTTCTGACCTTGAAGGAACGTTGGTTTTCCTATACATAGTGGTTTATACTGGGTAATTTATAGGATTAATTGTTATTGAGATTGGATTCTTCACCTTTTTCCCTACACATTTTAACGTGCGATTTAATGAATGTAAAGTTATGCAAAGCATTCATGTTAAATAGACTTGTTAAGTATGTCTTTCCTATCTGCTACATGGTTCCTACTGAGAGTGTTAATATTCAAATATTCATTTATGATGGGGGTTATTCGGGAATATGCCTAATAAAAATATACCATATTCTTCATCTTCAAATTATCACTGTTAAAGAATACATTCCGTAATGATATTTTTCAGTAGTAGATGGAATATCTCAGTTTTCTTCTATTTCCCTTTCGTTTTAAAGGAAAAGTTCCAAGGTCATGGCATCTATAAACTGGTTAGGAACTGACGTATACTATGGAGTAAAAATTGAAGCTGAGTTGCCCTCTAGGGGTTCAGTTTTAACACAACACATTTTGAAATAAGTAATGAGATCTTTGGGGGAGGGGTCCATCTGCTGAATGGGGAGTCTGTTCATTTTCTGTGTCCTGTGACTAGTCAGAGTAAGCTGACTTCGCTAGTGAAAATGAGAATGTCCCCGTTTTGTAACCTACAGGCAGTTTAATCAAACACCCTTTTTGGGATTTTTTGGTTTGCTTTTAAAGTCAGAGCATGTGTGCCAGACTAATCCAGCCATCAACGTACTTTCAAGAATTATTTGGTGATTGATCCACGAATTCTTTTCCGATACTCCTTTGCCTCCTCAGTGTCACCTCTTAAGCACTTTTAGGTCAGCTGCCTTCCCTCTTCTGCCCAGACCCAGTGCAGACCCTAGTGAAGTGGTTTAATTGTGAATCTTAATTCTCTCAGGATGTGATAATGAGATTTGAGTGGCATCTTTGTGGACTGGGTCTCCAGCCTAAATGGTGCCCATCTTTATATTGCTTGAGGCCCAGTTCTCTTCGGACTCTGTCTCTGGCACAAAGTGCTCTACTGTGTAATTGTAGAGTTAGGCTCTTTACTGTTCAGAAAGAGGGAGCAATTTTTTTTTCCGTTATTGAAAGTGTTAACTGAACTTGGACTTGAGTAAATGGTAAATATGGAGTTTATTTTGTGTGTAGATATTTAAATGTTCTGTATATTTCAGCACATTTGTATATCAAATATAAAAATTCACATGGTTATTGATATATTTTTAAAACGTTAGTGTGTATTGTGTGTGTGTGTGTGTGCATGTATGTTTTAATAATGCTCTTTGATTCCCTTTGGGAAGGGTGCTATAAAACTTCACTTCTTTAAATATATATTTTTCACCTCGTAGTTATATTGAGATTTTCCATTCTTTTTCTCATGGTTATGGAAAAACCTTGATTACTAACTGTCAGAACCTATATTTTATCATTAATTTGTAATTATTTTTAAAGTTCGGGTTTTATCTGTTAATTTAATACCTGAAAACTCATTGGATTTTGATATATATTAAAATACTAAATTGGCTGTGGTGTAGATTTGTGCTGTCCAGTTTAGTAGTCACTAGTCACAGGAGCTACTTCATTTTTCTTAGTGACACTACCCACACTTCACATGCTCACTAGCCACATGTGGACTGTGGCTGCCATACTGTATAATCCAGACACTAATCATCACCACCACTGCAGAAAGTTTTATGGGACAACAGCGGTATAGATATATGAATCATCTTCTTACAGCATTTGATATCACTTAGCTTGTAATAAAAATTATGTATTTTTGAAATATGTAAATATATCTACTTTATCTCCATCTTGTGGTAGAAATATATGGAAATCCTGTTCTTAAGAATATAGTTAAACCGTATACATCTTTACACTGACTTACCCTGCTCTTTCTCATTACTGTAAATGAATTAAGTGTTTATTAACAAAGTTTTAGGTCTTATTCAAGGAGCCAGTTAAAAATAATTTTAGATTTTATAATTACTATTAAGGGGGAAATCCAGAACTACAGCTGCCATTCGAATATGTTGGAATATTAAAACAAAGAATAAAAACATTTTAGTCATGGTTGAGAGAAAAACAAATACGAGAGCTTTAGCTGCTTATGTGCAGATGTAGTTTTTTTGTTGTTAAAGAGGATTATGGTAAATATGTTTCTGTGATAAATCTATGAAGTTCCATGAATTGTTTCTTACTGCCACATAGTTTTTTTAAAAATACTTTTGATTTTTAAAGTTTCTAGTTTTTGAATGTACTCAGCGGTTTTGTGGATAATTATCATTGTAAAATTATTTTTGGAAGTAAATTTTAAAATGAGCATTAAAACAATTTGTAAACTATAGCATTCCATATAAATGCATAAAATTATCTTTTTAAATCCTAGTATGAAATATCAAAGGTTTAAGAACATACTTTTTTTTTTGCGGTACGCGGGCCTTTCACTGTTGTGGCCTCTCCCTTTGCGGAGCACAGGCTCCGGACGCGCAGGCTCAGTGGCCATGGCTCACGGGCCCAGCTGCTCCGCGGCATGTGGAATCTTCTCGGACCCGGGCACGAAACTGTGTCCCTGCATCGGCAGGCGGACTCTCAACCACTGCGCCACCAGGGAAGCCCTAAGAACATACTTTTAAATCAGATTTATTTGAATCAGATTTATTTAAAATATTTTAAATTAAATAATTAAAAATATTTCTAAAAAAATTTTTTAACAGATTATATTTAAACTAATATTCTTAATTTTTATATTCTTTTAGCTTAAGTGTTTTTTTTTTTAGTTAACTAATATAATTTACAAAGCAACATTAATTTAGAGTTAAGTTTTTATATGGGAAAGTATGAATGCTCTAGGAATTCTGAAAGAAAATTTTAGTTAAATTCCAAGAATTTAGGAAGAATTTTATGCAACAAATAGACTTTGAAGCTAGGTTAGATTTAGATAGCTTTTTTTTTTCTTTCTAAACTCTGTTTGTTTATCTTATTAACTATTAGGGAAGAAATAGCCTATAAACGGGTAACATCTAAATAACCTATTTAGAAGGTATCCCGAATAGGAGTTAAAACGTGAAAGCTGAATACAATGTAGCATTTTTGGGGACAGTGACCAGAGATTAGCCTAATTATAAGACTAGCTTAGGACCCTGTTTTGGTGTTCCTTGAAAGCCTAGCAAAAAAGTCTAGACCTAATATAATAGAAAACAGGGATTTCCATGTTGCAAAGCTTTTTATTTAGGGAAATTCTGTGATCTTAGAAACTTAGCATTAGATGGAGCTTTTGAGGTTAACTAGTCCCAGTTCAGGAATCTTTCCAACAGTATATGAGACTTTCCATTTTCAATAGCTCTGCCCCAATTCAGACTTCTATTATTTACCTCCTCCTGCATCTGATTGTTAGTTTTTTAGAAAACATCATTCTTTTAATAAAAATTATAAATTCTCAATTTATATAATGTAAGGAATATAGAAAGTATGAAACCCCCTCCACAGAATTACCCTAAATGTCAACATTCACAAATACAGGTATCTCTCTGTGAACATATATGGAAGGGATAACATAAAATACATGATTTTTAAAAGTTGAATTTAGCAAAACAAAACTAAACTGAAAGATTTGCTGAAGTTCAGGTAAAATTTTCTGGATTAAAAAATGTATTACTTCCAAATTTGCCTCAGATCTTAAGAAAAGATTATATAAAAACCATTCAAAAACTTGAGTCATTGTGTTTTTTAAATTTCATATTCTAATTATGAACAGTATTGAAAATATTATTATACTCCCTCCACATCCTGACTTTTAGGGTCCTGGTTTTTGTAAGTTGTATTTTTACATGGTCTCAATTTATAATACTTCTTTTCTATAGCTATGAATTCATTGTTCACCACATCTTCTCCTAGTTGTATTTCTTTGTTTTGATCCATTGCTTGATGGGCTGGATTTCATTGTCACATAGTTTATTTAAGAAGAATCTTTGGGTTCTAGAATCCTTACTATCATGTTTGGAAACGACTACTTGTTGCCTTATACGTGTGTGACATGTAGGGTGGGTGTAAAATTGTCGGGTCATGTTTTTCCCCTCAGAACTTTGCACATGTTGCATTCATGTTTTATGACATTGGATGTTGCTCTGGGAAGTCAGAGGCCAGCCTGACTTTGGTCCCCACCCCACCTTGCAACCATCTTGCCATAGATGATTTGACTTTTTGTGTTTGGGTAGTAGAAAAATTCTTTCTTTACCCCTGAGTTTGGCATCTCGGGTGTTTATTGCTCTGTATCAGTTCTTTCTGGAATATACTGTGTCCTTCTGCTTTGTAGATTCAGTTCTTCATGTCAGAGAACTTTTCTTAAATTGTCATTTAAAATATCTTTTTTTCTTTTCCTTTTTTGAATTCTCTACCTCTAAGATGCCGGTCATCCTTTGACATGAACTTTGACATGGGATTAACACTTGCTGTTATTTGCTGCATCACAAATTACACCAAACTCAGTGGCCTCAAACAGCACACATTTATCATCTCTCAGTTTCTGTGGGTCAGGACTCAAACAGGGCGTGGGTGCCAGGAGTCTGGGGTCTTTCCAGGCCACCTTAGAAGCTGCCTACAGTAATTGCCTACCACACCTTGGTTTTCTCTACCTTTACATGACCTTTTAAAATTTTCCTCTGTATTTATGGTGATTATCCTAAGTCATTCTTGTAAAATCTCTCACTTGAATTTTAGCTGTGTCTACTCTATTCCCTATTATTTATTACCACTATTATGGGTTTGTTTTGCTCTTCAGTCTATATTTTTATCTCTTCTTTCATCTCACTCTGTTTTATCAGCCATTCCTTGAAGTCTAGCTTTCTTGAATTTATGTTTTATGACGTTCCTATGTAGTGTGACATCTGAGATGAATCTTCTTTTCCTTAGGGTGTGTTTGCAGAGTTGCCCTGCTGTTTCTCTGAAAAGTTGTGGGCTAATTCTCTCTAACACTCCTGCCACCTTTTTCTGATGTTTCTCTTCCCTAGTGGGAGCCTGGAGGGAGGGGAGAAGGAGCTCGCAGGCCAGTGCAGTGTTTCTGTTAAATAGCCCTTGGGGCTGTGTCCTCTTTCCTATGGGGTTGCCTCTGGGTGCCCATCTCTGTTAACTGGGGAGCCTGGGGAATGGCAGCCCTGGGGGCCCTTCTTCCCCTGCTGGGTCCTCTGAGGGGCTGAAGGCTTTTATTCTAGAAGTTTTGTTTTGTTTTTTTCCTTTTCTCTAGGATTCCCGTTTATGCCCTTAGTCTGCTTCTCTCAAGGATGAGGGGTGCTAGTAGTGTGAATTCTCAGGACTTTCTTAGCTCATTTTCTCTTCCCAGTGTGTTCTGGGGGTAAAGTGGGGGTGGAAGCTGGGCTGAGCCTTGCCAGAATCTTTTCTTTCTTTCTCAACTATTCCTTTTTAAATTATGGTATAAGACCATAGCTATACCTTTTTACTTTATTGTGGAAGCTAGCCAGTGTTTCCTTTTTTAAAACAACTTTTGTTTACTTTTTTTGAGGAAGGGTTTATGAGCTTGAAATATCCTGCAATTTGTAGCCAGAACTATCCCCAGTATCTGTTGCCTGAATTGTTTTCTTAGTGTATAGACTAGATTTCTCTATCTAGAAAATTTCCTTTCCTTCCCCAACTTTACCCTAACTAAGTATTGCTGCTGGGTAGAGCTTGCTGAAGTGTACTGTTTGGTCCATGTCATTCTCCACTGCCTGTAGGGTCCAGTCTAAACTCTTACATTTAGGGTCTTCCAGGATGTTACTTAAGCCTGCTCTACTAGTCACAGTCTTGCTTTTTTTCTTGAGTTTCGGCTCTGGCTAAATTTAAGTATTTCCAGTTTCCCATACCCTGGGTCGGTTTCCAAGACGTGGCCAGTCCATAACGTGGCCTGTGTACCCCTGCGGTTTTTAGACCTCCCAGTCTTCTGATCCCTTTCTCTAGGAACATGCTCATTTGTCCAGATCCATCTCAATGTGTGGTCCCCAGAGAAGAGCACAGGTAGGCTGTGAGCTGCCACTGCGATTGTGACACTGATTTTAATACGAGTGGTCCAGGTGTCCTGTTGTTTTTCATATCATGGGATCACATTGACTTTATCTGTCATTCTCTTCTAAAATTTGAATGTTGTTTTAAAATGTAAATGCAGGAATTTGTATTTATTCCTGAGAAATTTCACCTTTTTCTTTTTTTTTTTACAAGATTTCTGTAACTGTAGATTGATTATTTATTTATTTATGGCTGTGTTGGGTCTTCGTTTCTGTGCGAGGGCTTTCTCTAGTTGCGGTGAGTGGGGCTACTCTTCATTGCGGTGTGCGGGCCTCTCACTATGGCAGCCTCTCTTGTTGTGGAGCACAGGCTCCAGATGTGCAGGCTCAGTAGTTGTGGCTCACGGGCCTAGTTGCTCCGTGGCATGTGGGATCTTCCCAGACCAGGGCTCGAACCCGTGTCCCCTGCACTGGCAGGCAGATTCTCAACCAGTGTGCCACCAGGGAAGCCCAGAAATTTCACCTTTAATCAGAGGAGACATTAGCAGGAATTGGTGATTGAAGAGGCCCCTGAAGAGAGGTCTGATGACACTTAACGAAAGTTTGGTTTCAGATGATTCTCCAGAAGCAGTGAACTTGGATGCCTTAGGTCTGAGGTAGATGGTTGTGACATATCCAGCAAGATACGCAGCTTTTAGCAGAAATTTGCTTTAGTCTTAGGTTTCTAATGTAAGGCATTACAATAAGGTTTTAAAGCAAAACATACACCTTTTCAAAGTATTCTTTTTCTTAACTCAAAACCTTGTTTTGAGTCCTGTAAAATCTGTGTTCATTTTTTCCCTAAGACCTTTTATATTTTGTACGTATGATTAAATTTGAACTGTGTGGATTTCAACTAAGGGAAGAGAATAATTTTTTTTTTAAGAACTCATTTTGATTGGGTAAAATAATTCTACGTATTTATAAGCTGAAATAAAATATTGTCCACATCTTAAAAAAATTGGGTAAAATAAATGTAAAGTTAGTAATTTTTTTTTTAAAAAAAGTCTTTACGGGCTTCCCTGGTGGCGCAGTGGTTGAGAGTCCGCCTGCTGATGCAGGGGACACGGGTTCATGCCCTGGTCCGGGAAGATCCCACATGCCGCGGAGCGGCTGGGCCTGTGAGCCATGGCCGCTGAGCCTGCGCTTCCGGAGCCTGTGCTCCGCAAAGGGAGAGGCCACAACAGTGAGAGGCCCACATACCGCAAAAAAAAAAAAAGGTCTTTACGATAGTAATGCCCAGTTATGTAGAAAGGGCTGCCCCAGGATCTTCTGTTTACCATAGCACGATGTATGCCCATTAGTGATTCTGCCAGTGCCGGCTGTGGGGCAATGACATAAATGAATTCCATCAAAAAAATTATAGATAGAACGAGCATTACAGTTTTGAGAGCCTTACTCGAGTGTTATGATTGCAAAAAGAGACATGCTTGTTTCCCACTGATATACAAAAATTTCTGTAATTGCTTTATTTTCTTACTGAACAGCTTTCTAGTGTTGCACATATGGAGTTATATAGCAAAATTGGGAGAAAGTATTTTCTTTCTTTTTTTTTTTTAGCATTAAAAAAAATATTTGTTTGTTTGGCCGTGCCAGGTTTTAGTTGTGGCATGCGGGATCTTATAGTTGCGGCATGCTGGATCTTTAGTTGTGGCATGCAGAATCTTTAGTTGTGGCACACAAACTCTAAGGTGTGGCATGTGGGATCTAGTTCCCTGACCAGGGATCAGGCCCAGGCCCCCTGCATTGGGAGTGCAGAGTCTTAGCCACTGGACCACCAGGGAAGTCCCAGTATTTTCTTTTTCTTATATGAAATAAATTTCTTCCATCTACAATATATGACAAGTAAACTTTTATTAACCATTTCAGATGTCAGATGGAGTTAGGAGAGTTTTTCATAGGCTTTTGCAAAGTAAGTAAGATAAAGAACTTGTATGGCTGCATGGACAGTAGTGAATAGCAGAAGTTAACTACTAAACTGCTTGTGTTTCATAAATAAAAAGAAAGAAAACTCTGTATTTACAAGTTAAAAACTCATTTTAACCTGACATCCTTTCATCTTATTTTTCCCATCTTCTCTTCAGGAAATCTCTCTGTGTTCATTGACTTAAACAAAATAGAGGACTTAAGTTCTTAGTGGATGCTAGTAGGGTAACGTCTACATTTATCATTCCAAAACATCAGCCAGTACTCACATTCCCTGTTATTCAGGGCACTAGTCATATTAGAAATCAGGCTTGGGTTAATTAGCCAAACTTATTTCTTCGTTGTTTTGTTACCGTGGTAGAAGTTGCAGAGATGTTTACTGTATGTTACTGATTTTTTAGAAAAACAAAGATAAAGAATCTAACTCTGGAAGGCATAGAGAATGCCGTTTTCACACTTTGCTGCCCTAGAAATACTGTTACTGAATGTTTCTTCAATAGATGTGTTTTAATCTGAGCTCAGTTTGCTTTAAGATTTTAAATCAGTTTTTATGTATTTCTTTTGTATTAAGTCTTTACTTTCATTTTCGTGGCATCTTAAAATTAAGCCCTGCCTGATTTCCACAAGAGCCATGTAGTTGGCATTAGCAGCTATGCCTTCTCTTTGGTGGTTGGTGGAGGGGGCATCTGCCTTGTGTTTAGGAATCCAGTTCTGGAAATTTAGTCTTATCTACAGTTATTCTTTCCTCATGTCCATTTTCCTTATAAATATTTTTTGAGCTCTCATGTGTGGAATTAGAAACTACAGTATTTGTGTTATGCTATCATTGGGTATACAAATGTTATTGATTCCTTTACTTGCTTTAAGTTTTCCCCCCGAAATTGTCAGAGGGTCCTATTTCAACGATCCTACATAAAATGGATCCTCTCTCTGCTTTTTTTCCCATAACTTTGTCTACATTCTAGCCTGCTGTACAATATTGTATTTCTTGCCTGTCTTGTTCTTTTGAGTAAACTTCACAAGGACAGAGAGTCTGGTTTGTTTTACTCATTTATTCCAAGTACCTAGAATAGGTACATGTAGAAATGGTAAATATTTAACAAAAGAATGAAGTCAGAATATGTTGTCTGAGTTCTTTTTCTACTGTTGTAGAAGATAAGAATTAGCGTGGACTAGGCCAGTGGCTTTCAAAATATTTTTTCACCCGGCTGATGGTAAGAAATACATTTTAAAGTACAATCCAGTGTATACAGACATATGCACTTTTGTGTTTATGTATGTGTTTATATAGATGAAATGCACGGTGTACATTATTTCCTCTTCTCTTTCATTTTTAAAAACAAATATTGTTTGCAATCTGCTAAATTTTCATGATCCACTAAAGGGGTACAGACTTCAGTTTGCGTTAGGCAATAGATAAACCTAAAAAATTTTCATGTAAGTAGAACCTGGTTTTCCCTTTGTCTTACGTGACTGTTTGGAAGTGTTTTGTTTTTCATTTCAAATTGGTCCTTAAGAGTATTTTTCATGTTTCTGTATTACTGCTGTTTTGAGAAACTGATTCTTAAAAAACCATGAATAAATTATTTAGTAAAAATGAACTTAATTTGTATTATATGCAGTTCCTCTAAAGTGTGTTTGTTTTTTTACGTTTGGGTTCTTTTCTTTTTGAAGGAGGAAGAGTTCCTTCCCCATAAACGGAGCCAGTAGTTCAGAGACAGAAATGAAACTGCAGTGGAGTGAAAAGCAACGATAGATTCATTTTGAGATCTGAACAGAATCCAGGACCAAGTGGGTTAGGAGCAGACTGTTAGAAATCTAAATTCCTATCCCCCCCAGCTGTCCCAAGACTCAACAGGCCAGGAATAATGCATATATTCAGTTAACTAGAATGTGACAGATATGCCCCATGAAAAATGTAATGGGGAGACTCCTTAAATGGTTGGTCAATTACCATTGTAACCGTGTAATATTTTACACTAAAACCGGAAGACCCAGGAAGTAACTCTTTCTATTTGACATTAAAAAATATGATGATTCTCTAGTTTTAAAGTTAGTACATTTTGCCAAAGCTCTTTTTAGCTTAATGTCAGCAAAGCAGCTGCTGTTTGAATTTACTTTGCAAAACACTGAATTATTCATTTCCATAAACAAAACTTCCTTAGTAATTATTTAGCATTAATTTATTTCTCTTTATTTCAATCAACCCTGTTGACAGTCTATTTTAAAATTAAAAATATTCTTTGTGGAATTTAACGAATAAAACTCTGTGACAGCCACTTTCTCTACTTTCTTCTGTTCTTATGACAGAAAATTACCAAATCCTTTATTTTTATACTTTGAATATTTTATATTTTAATTTAATTTTTACTGTTTATTTTTATTATTTTAATGAAAGTTACTAATAAGATATAGACCAAAAGTAAAAGTCTTATTTAGCAGTATCTTATGTAAAGTAGCTTCTTAAGACCAAGCCCCATGTATTTGACCTGTTAGATTTTGCCATAATGCATGAATATAATGAACAGCTATTATATTGGATTCTGACAATGTAAAATTATTAGAAATATTTAAAATAATTATTCATTTCATCATTTGTACTCACTGACTGTTTAATAGACTATTTAGTAGGAGAAGAAAGGTAAAGATTGTAGTTTTGCATTTCTTGGGACTCTTCCATCCATCTTTGCAAACATGGGGACAGCCCTTTAAATTTCCTGCTTCCTCTCTGCAGTCTGGTGAGGGCTCCCCCCACCGCCCTTCAGACTCTTACTATAGTCAGTGCACTTGCCCTCCTGGGCGATCACCACTGCCCTGTGATGTTTGTTGTATTTTTCCATAATTGCTGTTTAGTTTTACATGTCATTGCTCTGCTGCTCCATTGGAAACTTCTGGAGGACAGCAAACAAACTACTTGTTAGCTTACTAAATGTCTGGTAATATAATAGAGGATGAAAAGAATCCCCATATTTATTTTATAAAGTAGTGTCCATCCAAATGAAGCACCCTTCTTAGCTCAGGTGCTTCTTGGAGCTCACAGTCAGAGAGGTTCAGCAACCCACACGGAATCCCTCCAGCCCAGGCTTGGAGGGAATGTAGACTTTCAGTGAAGGATCCATTTCGATGCCCTGTTTTTGGTTCCCAAAATGAATGTTCTCCATCCATCATGGCCTTGCGGGACCGAAGAAAGGCTGAGGTCTGTAGAATAGGAGGTGGGGGAGTTAGTTAATTCCTCTGTTTCTAGGGTTGCGATGCTATTTAGCATTATTAGGAGACTTCTGCTTTAGTGGTTGTTGAATGAGTGATGGTAGGATTTGAGGGGATTACCACGTGTGCGTATTTATTCTGGAGTTGAAGTGTTCACGAGAGTCTTTCAAGCTGGTGACACAGACCATCAGCCTTCACCAGGAGCCACTGTGCAGACGTACGTGTTTTGTATTTTGTGTTTCCTGTGCATGGTGTCTTAGAAAACAAAGTTAACCGAGCTACTTAAAATTGTGAGATTTTACATAAAACAAAAATTCTAGCTTTAAAAAAACATGAATCCTCAGATCTGGGATTCTGTTGCCATTCCTGCAAGGCAGACAGTATCTGGAATAAAGCAACAGCTGCCCCTTTAAACATGGGGCATGTACAGTGGTTTAGTAGTCTTTGTGCTTGCACTGTGATTTTATATACATATGAAATATTTTATATTACAAATATACTGTTTGATATTATACATATATAATACATTATACGTATATGTTTATATTAGAAAAATATTTCTCTGAAAATACGCTTCAGTTGTAAGAAAATCCAACTGACATGTCTGTGTGGTTCAAGAAAAATAGGACAGAGTCTTTCATGAAAGTCAAGAATATTCTTTTGTGTCTGACATGCAGATGGTCCACCTTCCATGCTGCACAGGCAGCCCCAGCCTCAAATTCTACAAGTCTTTGGAGAGTGTCATATCTTAACAAATTTTGATTTTCATGCCCCTAGTTAGGGTCTATAAGTAACTTGTTTGGCTGTTTCTCATGGGATATGAGTTTTGGAAATATAAATTTCCAAGTTAATTTACATAGTTCTTTGGTTCCTCAAATTCTTTCCTATGACACGGTATCTAAGACATGAGAAAAGGTACACCTAAGGTAAGTAATACCTATGAATTATTTAGTACGTAGTAATAACCTACTTTGTGAGGTTTAAATATAATAATAAATATATACTTCATATATTTTATATAAAATCTTTCTAATATTTTACATATTATATATAACATAATATATATAATGAGCAATGTTTGACATGCCTTAAGTACTCTAAATCATATTGTTTTCAGTTCTAATAAATAGTACATTTAGCTCTGATTTTGCTTTGTTAAATGTATTGTTTAAAATTTGCAATTTTTCTGTCATTTTCATCTGAATTGTTGAGTTTGCTAACAAACAAAACAATACTTTCTGTTCAGTTAACCCAACAAATGGGCTTTCCTCTTCTCCTGTCTTGGATTTGAAGAGTGTTCAAGAGTGAAAGGGGAGGAGGATCTATCTCATGTTCTCTTTAGTTGTGTAAGTTACAGATGTGCCAGCCTTTTGTCATTTTAGGATTCACTCATTTTTACCCTGCTCAGTACATCCTGCTTTTTCTAGAAAAGTCATAAAAGTAATCTGGTTGTTTTTAGGTGTGTGCATGTGTGTGTGTGTGCATGCTTTTTGGAGGTGGCTGTCATGGAAAGAGGATGACCTGAAAAGAACTGTTTCTTTTCTTTGCCCACCTTGTAAATATCTGTGCCCGAAACAAGACTCCTCTCCGAGAGCAATCAGTCTGTAATAAAAGCACATTCTTAACTATTTGAGATGATAAATAGTGGTTTGTTTTAAAGAAGTCAAGTTTACTTTATGTCAATTTTCTATTTGCCCTGTATAAGATATATTTAATTACTTTATTCCATCTCTGTGTTCAAATTAATCAGATTCTGACTACATATTGTTGCTCAAATTAGAATAATTCTTTAATCAACTGTGTCATCCATGCCATGGTAGACTAGAATAGAAAAGCTACTCTTGGCATATTGAAGACGTGCACATTTTATTTCTATTGTAATTTAAAAGTAAAATCAGAAATATTGATTTCTACTTGACTGGAGAGATGATTTAGTTTGAATATCAGTCTGATCTTAATCAGGTGAGAATTAATTGAGTTGGAGGTATTAGATATTCAGTGATGTTAAGCGAACCATGGTCAATCTAGAGAGAAGCTTTCTTTTGTACTGTGTTAGAATTATCAAATAGCTCATGCACCACCATGTTAAATCATCTTTCCATGTTCATCCTCTACTTGCTTGTCTCATTAAATGCACCACTAAATTCATTCTGTACCCAGTCTAATGTTTAAAGTAGCAAGCTAATAAATCACAATTTAATAGAAAATTAAAAGCATAATAATTTTGTCATAAAATGCTATTGTTGTCAGAATTTTCTAATGATATATTTTCTAGTACCTAATTTAAAAATCCAAGTGATAAAACCTCTGCTTTTCAAGTAATACCTGGGACTTAAAAAAAAAAAATCTTAGCTTTACTCTTTTTTTTTTAATATTCAACATTACAAGAATCAAGTGAGCAATACAGAAAAATTTTAATGTTTATTTCCAGAAATAAAAATAGAGTATGTAACATTATATTGGTCTACGACATGGCATGGGCTTTTTATTTATTTTAAGAGTGTGATAGCAATATCATAAGTGTTGTGAAAATATAAATGGTGAGATAACACCTCCATAGGACTCTCCCTTAAGTAGTAAAATTGTAAAGTCTTTAAATAAACTGCAGCCAGAACGGAAAGGATGGATTTGCCTTGATAAGTAGGGATACTACACTTATTAAATGCCTAATTAAATTTAGCATCACATGTCTTCTATTCTTTTTTTCCTCTTTAAAACTGAGAATTGGGACCAATTTATTAGCAAGGGAGCACGTGTTATCAGTGTCAGATTTCTTCCATTTTGGCGGTTGGTGTGACTGTGTTAAATTAAAATAAAACCAGGAGTGTGACTTTTGATGGTGTCATTTTACCTTGGACAACTGCTTCATTTGGCATTTGTGGGATGGATCTCTGCAGCTCTATATTTTGCAAAAAGGAATGACCACATTTGTATTTGTGAACAGTTAGCATCTAATGAAATTAAGCCATCCAGGTAGAAGTATCCGTCGAGTGTGATGAACGGGGTGTTCTTGGTGAGAGAAAGAGGGGTCCCCACCCTGTTGTCGCTAAGCAGCAATTCCGGGAAAAGGGAAAAGGGTTGTTTAAGAAAAAAATCAAGAGATGACCTTTCACTCTGCTCATCAAAGTCAAAGCTCCTTTCTCCCCTCTTCTCTACCCAAAGGTATTACTTTCTTCTCTTTCTTTTTTTTAAATTACATTTTGTAAGGTTGACACATGGACAAACTACCAAAATACAGTAGGAATGTGTTTCTGAAGTTCTCCCCACAGGCCCCAGGTTTCCTCCTAAGACCACCACCACCACCAGTCTCATATCCTCCCCCACAACCCACCCAGCCGTTCTGTGTTACACAAGCATCTGTCTGTATAGGTGCACATATGTACACATATGTGTGTGTGTGTGTCCTTGCTGTTTTCACATTGAGTCTTGGAGATCATCCCCGATCAGTGCACTTTCTTTAGCAGCCAGATAGTGCTTTGTGGTTTAGTATTTCTACTCTGGCTGTTGGTGTGACTGTTAGATTAAAAGAAAGCTGATAAGTGGCTTTGAATGGTGCCCAATGCTATTTTTTACTTATGTGAAGGTATTTTTTGCCTCAGCTAAGAGAACACAGGATGAGGAATGGCTAGTGATATGCCATTCTTTTAATGATTCTCTGCAAATGATTTTTGCTATGTATTTATTTATGTATTTATTTTCATTAAGAAAGACATAGCCTGGTGTGATGAATTGGGAGATTGGGACTGACATATATACACTTATATGTATAAAATGGATAACTAATAAGAATCTGCTGTATAAAAAAAATAAATTAAATAAAATTCAAAAATTCAAAAAAAAAAGGCATAGCCATAGTAATTTTTATATTTTAGTTGTCTCCTGTGTTTGGATATGAAGAACTTACTGTCTTTTCAAATGCTGTGTCTTAAGGGAAATGCCAGGCTGTTTCAAATCCTTTTTTGGAGCAAAGCAAAGGTGTTAGATACATCAGTAAACTTGACAAACCAGCAGACTAGGAAGAGGGTGAGCAGGTTTTGTCAATAGTGTGGAAACTACATCCAACAAGGAGGGAGCAGTGTTCACATTGGTTCTGAGCCAGGAAAAGGAAGAGATAAGAATGCTATTGTCTGTAGTATTTGGTAGGAAGGCAGCAGCAGGAGACTTAACTCTAGGTTTCCAGGCTATAAATCCCCCTCTCCATGCACACACACACCCCAATGAAACTGGCTACCTTGTGAGATAAGGAGTTTTCTTTTCCCACAGTGTTTACACAGTGAGATGATTAGAAAGGACTTTCTGAATTGAGGAAGGGTTTATGGTTTCTAAGTCCTTCCTCCTCTGGCCATTTCCACCCCAGAAGTCTAGAACAAGGTCCTTTCCTGGACCCTCCATGAGTGGTGGTGAATGGTCCCCATTGACGACCCATGCTTATCCCCAGAATAGTCTGTAAAGCCATCTCCTAGAATGGGAAGGTACAACAGGCTGGTTTATTGCTTGCATTATTTGCATTACTTATAGCATTGATACTGCTTCTGTGTAATCCTGCTTCTTATTAGAGGATGGCAAGGAAGCCCGGAAACCTCCATGTTCAGAAAGGGGCTGGCTCCTTGTTGGTTGCTCTGATGGGTGTGTATTCATGAATAGGTCTTTTAACTTTGGAGGCTGGGGGCGGGCAAAGAGGGAACATGTAGCAAAAATGTGTGGTGTAAACCAGACTCATTCATTTAATTTCTCTTGCTTTGTCACTTTCTAAATCCTCCCTCTCTGTCATTGTCAGTAATATGCATGGATTTTCTTATCAGGGGAGACTGAAAGCCTTTCTCACGTGCAGTTTTTTTTAGGAGATGGGGTGATTTGGTGCTTTCTTTGGGCACACTAGGCTGTGCTAACGTCTACCTTTCCAATTCTGATAGCACTTAGAATCCCAAGCACAGAATTTAGCATTTCATTGTCTACTGTTTGCAGAAGCCACTTTCTAATGTGTAAAATCCTTATTTGAAATATTTAAATATGTTTTATTTTATATATTTAAAAGTTTTATTTTAAGTATTTACAAGTTTTATTTTAAATATTTAAATATCTTTTATAGGCATTCTGGAAAAGGAGGTGTGGAGCCAGAGGGTGTTATTTTATTTTTAAACTATTTTTTAGTTTATCTGGTGTTATTTTATTTTAGGTGATTGCTCAGGAGCAAGAAATCAGAGCCATAAGCTGTATCTTTTTTTTTTGCGGTACGCGGGCCTCTCACTGTTGTAGCCTCTCCCGTTGCGGAGCACAGGCTCCGGACGCGCAGGCTCAGCAGCCATGGCTCACGGGCCCAGCCGCTCCGCGGCATGAGGGATCCTCCCGGACCGGGGCATGAACCTGTGTCCCCTGCATTGGCAGGCGGACTCTCAACCACTGCGCCACCAGGGAAGCCCTGTAGCTTTTTTTTTTCTCCCTGTGGTGGTGACTGGAGGGGCTGAGGCATCCCCACTCACTTCCCGGTCCCAGTTGTGACCTCATGTGAGGTGACTGGTGGGGCTTACAGCTCTCCTGTGACCCCGGGAATTTCTGCTGGGTGTGGAGGATTTTCCTGTGTTCTGATTGTGGAAAGGAGTAAGTGGGATTCTACAGTCGTTACAAGTATTTTTCAGGAATTAAAGAGGCCTAGCTCCAGGCCAGTCCTTGCCACACTGTGTGTCTTGGAAATGTGTGACGTCACCTACTCAAAGCTCAGGTTTCCTTGTCTGGTAAATGAAGATAATAATAGTGCTTATCTGTTATTTGTAAAAATTCACATGAGCTAATAAACAAAGTACTCTTGTCTGGTGTAATAAATAGTATATTTCAGTGGCCATTGTTATTTTGATTTTATTCCTATTGCTATTAACATCTTTAAATACCTTGCAAGAAAAAAATCAGGAAATCACATAGGAAATGGAAAAACAAAAAAAGGCCACCTGAAATAAGACAGTTTATTGTAATGGAGATATAGACCCGGCTCAGCATTAATGTATTATTGCCCTTTGTTCTCCATAAACAGAGATCATCTCATTCCAAGTGCTACATACTAAGGGCTCCTGGTCGGAATCACATTTTATTCCCATTGAACTTCCATTCCAGTAAATGGAGATAAAGAATCTGAGCAGCTCATCACCAGCTGCCTGTCTGCGACTCACCTGAAGTACAGGGAACTAAACATCTCCAGGGCTGCCTTGTTCAAAATGGCAGCCACTCTGCACATGTCACTTTAACTAACTTAATTAGAAAGAAAAATTCAGTTCCTCAGTTGCATCAGCCACATTTCAAGTGCTCAGTAGTCCCATGTGGCTAGTGGCTACACTATTGGAAAGTGCAGAGAACATTTGCATCATTGCAGGAAGTTTTACTGGACCATAGAAATATAACGTGAACTATATTTATAATTTTAAACTTATAGTAGCCACATTTTTTAAATGTGACATTACTTTTAAAAGGTAAAAGTAATTTAAATATTTTATTTAATCTATATAGTAAATAAATATTATCTACTTAACATGCAATCGATATAAAAACTATGAACAAGGTAGTTTATGTTACTTTTTCCATCCTAAGCTCCCACAATCCAGTATGTCTTTTATACCAACAGAACGCCAAAATTAGGAGTAGGCACATTTCAAACCTTGTTTGGTAGCCACGTGTGCAGGGTTTAGAGGGTTACAAACCCAAGTTTACCCAGTGAAGACACAACTGTTTGGTATTATTGAATTGCTTTGTGTATCTATCACTGTATTATAAACACATTGAAGTTAGGAACCCTATTTTGTAATTAATGAACACTTGATTAAAGAAATAACTGTCCTGGAAGTAAAAGTTGGAAATAAAAGCTATGTTTAATGCATCAGTGATAAGGAGCAATGATTTTTATTTGTTCTAATCCTCTCTCTGACCTTATGTGAATCAAAGATATTTCTGGACAGCAGAATTTCATAAGATGTTAACATAAAAACTAATAGGTGATTTTCACTCCTCATCTTAGCATTCAGCAATAATGACCATGCCTTCTTTTTTTTTTTTGCGGTATGCGGGCCTCTCACTGTTGTGGCCTCTCCCGTTGCGGAGCACAGGCTCCGGACGCGCAGGCTCAGCGGCCATGGCTCACGGGCCCAGCCGCTGCGCGGCATGTGGGATCTTCCCAGACCGGGGCACGAACCCGTGTCCCCTGCATCGGCAGGCGGACTCTCAACCACTGCGCCACCAGGGAAGCCTGACCATGCCTTTTTTAACCCAAACTGTCCCAGAAAAGATAGTCATTTGTGGATACATTTTATTTATTTATTTTTATATTTAAAAATCATATTCAAAAAAATTTACGGAAGAACAAAGGGAGAGTGACCTTAGAAATTTTAATAATAATTAAACATAGCAAGTCCCAATTTTTATTCTGTTTCCCTGTTATGAAAGTTTAATACTTGAAATTCATATTCATAAAACTCGAAGTTTTATATACAATGTGTTTGAATGAAACTAATTCATTGTGGACCTGGAACACACCTATCTTGTCAGTATTGTTCCAGATTCCAACACACCTCCAGTCAGTCCCCCTGCACCAGCAATCCTTGTTCTTATACTTGCATCCATAAAATACGTTTTTGAAAACTTTGATTTTTTGGCTACTAATTTTTTTTGACGAGAGGATAGTCATGCTTTTTGCTCCATAATTTCAAATTTTTTTAGTTTTTTGACTTATACATCCCATAAATACTATTTCCTTCTAGTCATCTTTGTTCATAAGCCAGCCTTAGGCATTTGGGTCACATATACTTCAGCATAAAAGATGAGGGAGAACACTGCCGTGTGTCCCTAGCACGTGGGATGTACAGGTTCTTGTTACAGGACGCCATGTGCATGAGATGTCCCTCTTGTCAAATGACTGATGGGGTGAGTATGCCATATTTCCTTTTTGTCCTTTAAAGTATGTTATTTACTCATCAGGTCCTGATTTTGAGAAAGTTCACCTGGGATACTGTCATCTGAAGGTCTGTGGTTGTGTTTATGGATCCATTTCACCACCATCATCAGAGTCTGGAGTGCTGCTTTCAGTTCTTCACATTCATCTTCTGATTCATCTAATACGTGGGAATCATCTTTTTGTCAGTTTTCTTTCTTCTACTATAGGCAGTGTATTAGTTTACTATCACTGCTGTAACAAATTAAAAACATTCAGTAACCTAAAACAGCACAGATTTGTCACATTACCGTCTGTAGTTCAGAAGTGTGACACAGGTCTTCCTGGGTTAACATCAAGATGTTGGCAGAGGGACTTCCCTGGTTGTCCAGTGGTGAAGAATCCGCCTTCCAATGCAGGGGACACAGGTTCAATCCCTAGTTGGGGAACTAAGATCCCACGTGCCGCGGTGCAACTAAGCCCGTGCCACACAACTACTGAGCTCGTGCGCCTCAACTAGAGAGCCCATGTGCTGCAAACTACAGAGCTCACGCACCCTGGAGCCTGCCTACCACAACTAGAGAAGAGAAAACCCGCATGCCACAACTAGAGAGAAGCCCGAGTGCCATGACGAAGAGCCCGCACGCTGCAGCTAAGACCCAATGCAGCCAAAAACACACACAAAAAAGAAAGTAAAATTAAATAAATAAATAAATAATTTAAAAAAAAAGATGTTGGCAGCGCTGCATTCCCTTCTGGAGGCTCTATGGGAACATCCATTTCTTTGCCTTTTTCAGTTTCTAGAGGCCTGTCTTAGCAGAGCTGCTCTAACAAAAATAACAAATGGAGGACTCATGAACAACAAAACTTCATTTCTCACAGCTTTAGAGGCTGGAAGTCCTAGAGTAGAGTGCCAGCACAGTTGGGTTCCTCTTCCGGGCTGCATACCTTTGTGTCCTCACATGGTGGAGAGCAGAGAGCAAGCCAGCTCTCTCCCTTTACTCTTATCAGGACATTAACCCCATTTATAAGGATACCACCCTCCTGACCGTATCTCATCCTAACTACCTCCCAAAGGCCCCACCTCCTAATACCATCATGTGGCAGGGTAGTGGGGGTGCAGTGGGGTTTCAACATATGGATTTTGTGGGGACACCAACATTCAGTCTGTTACAAGGCACCCAGTTTTTTGACTGGTGTTCCTCTTTTTCCATTGTTACAGCCAGCAGGATAACCTCCCTCTGACCCTGCCTCCATCATCACGTCTCTTCCTCTTCATCTGTGCCTCCCTCTTCAACTTTCCAGGACCCTTGTGATTACTTGGGCCCCACCTGGATAATCCAGGATAATCTCCTTATTTGAAGGTCAGCTGCTTAGTAACCTTAATTCCCCTTTGCCATGTAACCTAACATATTCACCAGTTCCAGGGATTAGGATTTGGACATTTTTGGGGGCTATTCTATCTAACATAATCAGAAAGTGAAAAAAAAAATCTCAAATCTCAACTGTGTTCAAGGAAAGCAAAAACCAAAAGACTACTTTTATGTATTCATGAGTGATGATGTAATACATCAAGCAGTACAATAAGAAAACTGATAAAATAATGAAGGTTTATTTCACTGTGGCATCATTTTTCTAGGTGATTCCATCATTTTGTTTTCATATTATTTTAGCCTTTTTTAGCATAGTTGGGAATAATTGCTGAGTCATGATGAAATAAGTTCTAGGATAATATAGTAAAATGTTTCATTAAGATCATGATAATATAGTAAAATGTTTCATTAAGATCATTAAGAGTCTATATTGTGTCTTAGCCTTATACAAAGATGCAATGAACCTATATGATAATTGCAAGATAGAAATGAGTTTTATTGTATTGCAAAATATGTTTTCTGTGATTTTATGGAAGGCCTCTAAGAAAAAATGAAAATCATGAAATATCTTTACAATATTGGTTAGAGCTCCTCATGAAAGAAACTCAGAAATTAAAATTGGGTCCAGTGGACCCTGATCTCTATACAGAGGGTCAGTGTCTTGGTTCCTTCGCCTTCTGTGATGCCCCGAGGTCCTTCTGCCTTCCAGTCTCCTCTCTTTCTCTGCTTGACCCTTAAATATGGGCAGCCCAGTGGTTACCCAGGGCCTCTTTACTTTTCATTATTTTTAATAAGTTACTACTGTCAAAACAGTCTCTTCCAACTTGCCTCAGCCCTGTAGAGCTGAGTGCTTTCTGGAGAGTCCACTTGGATATTTCAAAGGTCCCCCAGCTGTTTGTGTCTGAAACTCGTCCTCGTCTGTTCCCCATCTCCCTCCACGGGCTGCAGCCAAAACAGAACAATGTCATATGTGTTTCTTTTCTGGTGTTTTTGAGTCATCAGACTGAGCCGTCTGCTCCCAGTGAAAAGTGCAGGCCAGTGGTCCCCAACCTTTTTTGGCACGAGGGACCGGTTTCGTGGAAGACAATTTTTCCATGGACTGGGGGGCAGTGGGGGGGTGGGGGTGGGGATGTGATGGTTCAGGTGGTGATGCGAGCAATGGGGAGCAGCAGATGAAGCTTTGCTCGCCCGCCCGCTGCTCACCGGCTGCTCACCTCCTGCTGTGAGGCCGGGTTTCTAACAGGCACGGCCCGGGGGTTGGGGACTCCTGGTGTAGGCATTATCCCTGACTCCTTGTCTGTTACCCCCTGAACTGATGCTTCTACTCCTCTGCCTTTTACCCCCTTGCCATCTCTTGCTCAGATTATTGTACTCACATCTTAACCAGTTTCCCTGTTATTCCCACTCCTGCCTCCCTGCCAGCTCTTCTAGTTCTCTGCAGAAGAAAATCTGATGGTGCCATTTCACTGTGTAAAACCCTTCTAAGGATTTCCATTCCCCTCAGGACAAAGCCTAAACATTGAGCACTGCCTGCTGGTCATAGTGGTACATGCCTGTCCTCCTCTACCTCCCGTCCACCAGCTGACTCAGTGTAGATCATAGCTTACAAGGATGGTAAGCCCCTCTTGGATGGGTCTGGAGTCCCAATTTAGTGCTTCCACAGCACCCTCCCTGCCTTCCCCTGTCTGAGTGGGTACCACACTCGCCTGGTAGCGCTTTTTAATTGTCTATCTTCCTCAGGGACTGTTGGTTCCCTCTGTCTTGTTCAGCGTGGAAACCACAGAACCTAGCATAGTGCTGGGCGTGTAGTGAGTACTTGGAAAATGTTTGTTGAATGAATGAATGACTGATATTTTATGAGCCTACGGGATAAGTACTGAAAGAATATTTGAAAAAATTTTAAATTTTAATTTATTGAATCAGTTAATAACTGTGAAAGCCTGAATTAACTCATTGGATAGTGCCTGGGTTGTAATGAGTACGATGTTAGCTATTATTGTTGTTGTTACTATTATGAGGCAGGAATGTAAGTGACTTTTTTCTTTTTCATTCTACTCTGATAACTTAAGAAAAAAATAAATGATTTGGGATTAACATATATACACTACTGTATTTAAGGTAGGTAACCAACAAGGACCTGTATAGCTACTGTATAGCACAGGGAACTCTACTCAGTACTCTGTAATAACCTGTATGGGAAAAGAATCTGAAAAGGAATGAATACATGTATATGTATAACTGATTCACTTTGCTGTACACCTGAAACTAACACAACATTGTAAATCAACTATATTCCAATATAAAAGAAAAAAGAAAAAAATAAATGAAATATTTGCAGTTGGATCTCTTCTTAAACATTAAGGTGATGGCATGATTTGGTGATTTCCCACCTACAGTATTTTTTTTTTTTTTGCGGTACGCGGGCCTCTCCCTGTTGTGGCCTCTCCCGTTGCGGAGCACAGGCTCCGGACGCGCAGGCTCAGCAGGCATGGCTCACGGGCCCAGCCGCTCCACAGCATGTGGGATCTTCCCGGACCGGGGCACAAACCCATGTCCCCTGCATCGGCAGGCGGACTCTCAACCGCTGTGCCACCAGGGAAGCCCCAGTATTTTTGATTTACCTTTGGAAACAGAAACATTTTGAGGTGTGAGTGCAGTGAAGAAACCAGTGTTTCAGTGAATGTGTCTCATAAAAGATGAGGTGGCTTCTGCGTGTTATGTTTTCCATTGAAGGGTTAGTTTTATGGATCTCTTGAAAAATTGTCTATGGAATTTTGTTGTTGTTACAGTGTTTGCTGGCAGATACTCACTAATACACTTTTTGCAACTAAATTGAGCATGTCCTAAGTAGCTTCTCATTCAGTCTAGAATTATTTATAATATTTGGCTTTTTTGTAGGTTAAATTGGATTGAATTCTTTCCAGAAGCCATACTACTGGTATCATGGACTCAAAGGTTGTGAAGAGCGCTTACAGTTTCGTTACTAAATTTTATAAACAAATGTATTCATAAAGTCAGAGCTGTTTACAAACTATTTCCCATGAACTTCATGAAATACTGTTGATTATATAGATAATGTGCTTTGTGGCCTGTGGCCATGGCTGCCCTCTCTGAGCAGCCATTAGGAGGGAGAGGACACATGCCTTGGTTCAGGTCTTCACCCCTGCACGAGACGCTGGTGAGCTCAGCACCCAGGGCCCTCTGCCTCCACAGCTTGAGGAGGCTCTGCACACAGGTCTTCACTTAGAAGATAGCTTCTCCTGGGAAAATTAGCTTTAGATTTCAATTTCTGTTGTAAATCTAAAACTCACAGACACCTTTGTCTGAAGTGAAATCTTAAGAAAAGTTGACACCTACCTAGACTGTCCCCAAATTGTATCATTTAAAAACCTCTTCTGATTCAGTAACTGGTCAACAGATCATTTATACATTGTATCAAGTACATCTCTGTTTTCATTATCTAGCTCACTATAAGGAAGCCGTTTGATGTGTAAGATTTCCAGTTGTAGAGTTGATTATATGTTTTGAATTTAGGGTGATTTAAAAATCTGCCTACTACATTTCTTTAATAAGCAAGACCTCCTAAATGTCTTTCCTTTAGATTAAATTGAAGTTCCAGATTTAAAAGTGAAACCATCAAGATGGTGGTGTAGTCATGGAAATATTACACAGAGCTTATATGTTAAAATTCTAAATTACGTTGGTACCCAAATAGAGCTCTGCTTTTTGTAATGCTGGAAACAAAATAGGTACTCTGTAAGTACTTTACTGATTGAGGAAATAAAAGTACTAGAAAGTTAGAAGTAAGTGCTATGTCTAAAGATGGTTGTGTAAAAAATTCATAAGCTCAGGATTTTTTAGAAAATATAAGTTAGTAGAATCATAAAAGGAGTGGTTCTGGTCAGAGATATGAAACATTGGAATTACTTCTTTTAATATTGTATGTTTTTAAATTGTCATTTCTCATTGAATGCTTTAGTTCTACCTGTATGACTGCATTTGCAAAATAATACGTTGCTTGAAACTGACTAAATGAAACGTATGGAAGGTAAGCGTTTCTGCTCCCACGCACAGCCTTGCCCTTCATCCTTGGCTTAATCAGGAAACTGTATTATTGGTGGTTATTTAAATATTAAAATACATTCAGAAGTTCTATAAATTCAATGTGTGAAAAGCAATGAATTCCAAACCATTTCTTTCTCTTACTGCTTTTATATGGAGGTTCCCCAAGTTTTTTCTTATATAAACTGGAAATTATATGGACTTCTTGTATTTAATCACAGTATGATTATTTTGCCCATTATCTTAGACTAATAGGAGAAGACTTTATGTCTTTCTGTTTTCCCTAGCTTCACTTGATCCAAATTTTATCATGCCCACAGAATATTTTTACCCATAGTTTATTTATTAAGTGGTTTCTTTCAGAGAAATGAGTGTTTACAGAAGAAGGATAGAATTTCATGTTCTTGATATTTTGAAGAAAAAAGTCTTGAGTGCTATCTTTAAGCACATTTCTTTAAAGTTTGGAATAACTTTTAATCATCTCTCTCACTGTTTATTGATATTTATTTGCATTACCTTAAGATATACATAAGTGAATGAAAGTTCATTTTCATAGTCTTTAATGGTGAATAATTTATTTATATACAGGTATACAAGCTCTTTAACACTTAATATTGAGAGACAGAAGAGATTTAAATTGGGCTTGTTTCAGAATACCATCCTAGGAATCTGGCAACATCACTGTTATATGAATGTTTGCTAATGTGGTTTGAAAGAAGGATCCTCATTAAAATCTTGTTGCTAAACAAGTGACAGAAACCTTACAAACAGCTTGAGGCTTCAGGCCAGTCACAGTTACTCCTGAAGAGATCTGGACAAGTGTGAAAATACAGAGACTGTGCCTTTATTGTAATCAGAACACATAAATGCTATCTGGAGTCAGGTCCCTACTTGAGGACATTTTTAGTCATATTAGGGAAAACAAATCTTAGCATATTTCAATGCCTAAGCCTTCTGTTGTGAATTTGTCAAGTGTAAAAGTATTGGGTGTGTTAAATTCAGAAAGTGTACTTTTGGTAATAGCCCTTGTATTCATGTTTTCCTGCAAGGGATTGGGGTTTGGTCAACTAGCATATGTTCATGAGGTAAAGTTCATGATGCTCATGACCTTTCTGTAGATGATACTTGAGTGCGCTGGTTGATCCAGGTCTCTGAGTGATGGTGAAGCTGTGAAGAGTCAGCCCACGGTTTGTCACCACCATCTAACATTTAGTCACTTCTGGATTAACTTTATGTTCACATTCCCTTTGAGGGTTGCTCCTGTCTTAATTCTTATTTAGGATCATAACCCTTGCCTCTAGAAAGGCAGGTCTTAACATCAGGCTGTACGAAGAGCAGTTCATATGTAGGGATGCTAATGGCTTTCCAGAGTGGAAGTTAGTGGACTTTTCAATAACCTTGTGGCCCCCCATTCAGGACCTTTGATGAGAACGAGCTGATTGTAAGTCTGCTCTGCCTTTTTGAGTCATAGGGGATCCTCATCAAAGGACACAGGAAGTCCCCTTGCTCTGATTTGGCCCACGTGCCCAGCTCATCAGTGAAGAGATGACAAGAACATTTGTAGTTGAGTGAAAAAGATGCCTGATTCGGTTCAGGACTCAGTAAACAGTGGCAGTTCTGAGACTGGTGAACAGCAAGCTGAAGGAGCCTATGCTCTGAGCTGGAGCATCCCTGCCCCGCTGTGTGTGACCAGACACGCACACCGTTTGAAGTCAGGTCCTCTCCCACATCAGCTGTCCTCACTCCCATCGCCCCTCATCCTGCAGACTGTGCAGTGGACTTGGACGTCCGTGCCATAGGCCTCTTGGTCTGGCATAGCCCCTCGAAGGAGTTTCTTGTGCATTTACAAATCTCAATCATTTTCAGTTTGCTTGTGGTTTAAAATTTCACTTTTGTTACATATTTTGTGTCTTCATGGAGACTCCTGAAATTACCTACTTGCTTTAAGATGATTATAAATTTTATTTCTTAGTAGCTGAAAGGGTAATACAGAGCTCAAGAAAAGAGGGGAATCCTGATAATTTTGTACTAAAAGAGTTATAAAAGCTATTCTCCAGCTTCTCTGTGAGGATGATGTCATATTTTAAGGTCTGACATGGACATGGTTGGTTACAGACTGGAGGCGGCTGGGGCTGGGACTAGAGCCCCCAGTGGATAGGAGGACCAGAAGAGTTCAGGAGAGTTGCTGCCCAAGCAGGGGAACCCCACACACTGTCCTGAGGAGGGACCTGGTCTGACCCAAAGCAGACCCAGTAGAGAAGCAGAGGGCCCCACTGTGGCTGGCCTCTGGCACCTGGGTTTTCTGGTTTGGTGGTCCTGAGAAGGCAGGATGCCAAGGGGCCAGTACAATTTAAAAGGGAAACTACCAGAATGGAAATGTGATAGAAAGCCGTTTGGATTTTCTGGGGCATTTCAGAGTTGACTCAGGAATGGGATGGGAGCCCTATTATCAGAAGTGAAGGACCATGGCAGGTTGTGTGAAAGAAAGAGGGTAACTTGATGCCATCAGAAGACACACAGAAACTGGCCCCCAGAGGCCTGTGTCTGGACACAACTCCCCTTTTACTCTTCCTATTCATTTCTTCTAGAATATACTCTTTTTTTTTTTAAATTGAAGTATAGTTGATTTACAATGTGTTAACTTCTGCTGTACAGCAAAGTGATTCAGTTATACATATATATACATTCTTTTTTAATATTCTTTTCCATTATGGTTTATCACAGGATTTTGAATATAGTTCTCTGTGTTATACAGTAGAACCTTGTTGTTCATCCATAGAATATACTCTTTTTCTCTGTAGGGAGACCTTGGAGATGCTGCAGGTTTGGTTTCAGACCACTACAATACAGTAAATATCATAATAGAGCGAGTCACACGAATTCTTTGGTCTCCTGGTGCATTTAAAAGTTATGTTCACACTATATTAAAGTGTGCAATAGCCTTATGTCCAAAAAAAGAATGTACATGCCTTAACTAAACAATAGTTTATTGCTAAAAAATGCTAACTATCATTTGAGCCTTCAGCGAGTCGTAATCTTTTTGCTGATGGAGGATCTGGCTTTGATGTTGGTGGCTGCTGACTGATCAGGGTGGGGTTGCTGAAGGTTGGGGTGAATTTCTTAAAATAAGACAACAATGAAGTTTGTTGCATCGAAGGACTCTTCCTTTCATGAATGATTGCTCTGCAGCCTGCAGTGCTGTGTGATAGCATTTTGCCCACAGTAGAACTGCTTTCAAAACTGGAGTTAGTCCACTCAAACCCTGCTGCTGCCTTATCAACTAAGTTTATATAATATTCTAAGTCCTTTGTTGTCATTTCAACAAGTTTTATAGCATCTTCACCAGGAGTAGATTCCATCTCAAGACCACTGTCTTTGCTCATCCATAAGAAGCGACTTCCCCTCTGTTCAAGTCTTATCAGGAGATGCAGCAATTCAGTCTCATCTTCAGGCTCCACTTCCAATTCCAGTTCTCTCGCTATCTTCTCTGTGTTGGCAGTTACAATGGTAACATCAAAGATCACTGATCACAGGTCACCGTAACAATTATATTAATACTGAAAAAGTTTGAAATATTTCAAGAATTATCAAAATATGACACAGAGACATGAAGTGAGGAAATGCTGTTGGAAAAATGGTGCCGATAGACTTGCTCGAAGGAGTGTTGCCACAAACCTTCAATTTGTAAAAACAAAATGCAGTGTCTGCACAGTAGTAAAATGCAGTACAATGAAGTATGTCTGAATTAGAAATCCTACTTACTCTCTACATTCTGCCTCTGTGAAGTCCCTTCACTCTTCACCTCAGAGGTCTCCTCTCCCCCTTTCAAATCTACAGAGTAAAGGACTTTTATTCTGCCTTTTATCCATGTACACGTCTTTCGTGGAGCATGTCCTGTGAGCCAAGTACAGTCTAGGTAATAGATGTTAAATGAGTGAATATTTTAGAGCTGTTAACAATTACAGTGATGTAATTACAAGTCATTTTTTTCTTCCAAATTTTTTATTTCAGATTTCACTAAATGTTGCAAGGACTCTGGAATCCTTATGGTAGTAAAATGCCGCAAAGAAAATTCTGCATTGAAAGAATGTCTAACTGCTTAGTAAGTAGTTACCTCAGCGTTTGTGCTCCTGTGTATATGTGTGTGTGTAGTATGTGTAGTAGATAAGAGTATGTTATTTAACTCATTACATGTAATCTCTACTTCTCCCCACCAAATTTGTCATATAGTTGGCTGAGTCTAAAATTTTAATTTGTTAAAGATTCTTCTAAGAAAAACGATACAACATATTTATGAAGGGTCTTTTCAAGTTTTGTGTGTTTGTCAGTATTTTATCTGATTAAAATACATGATTTTTCATATGATGTAATAAATTCCTTTTCATGAACAGAAAATAGAATATATTATCTCTTCTAATGAAAAGGTACTTTTGCCAGCCTTGGGATCTTTTGGACTAATGTAATTTAACTTCTAGGAGAGTTGCAATAAATCAAATGAAGGCTACAAAGGTAAATTTAGATTTTTGAAGTTAAATTACTTTGAAGAAGAATTCTTAAATATCATGTTCACTGATATTCTGTTGTAGTTCCTTGAATCTTAAAGTAAAAATATGCAGAGGCCTTTGAATGCAGCTGCTTTCTGCTCATCTCCCCACATGTTTTATCACCCACATTATTGACAGGCAGTGTTGTGGATACAGTGCTTTAGTGAGTAGGGAGTTGGTAGTTGTCCGTGAGATCTTAGTTTTGGCGAACCCTTACTTCCTTCTGTACTCTGCTCCCCTAGCCTGTGAAGCATCTGTGTCAGGATTGTTTGATACTTCTTAGGCAATTACATAAAATGTGGTGATTATCTGAACCTTAAATTGTTTTCTTTTTTGATAACAAATAATGTACACATGAGTTTATAGACTCTTTTAGAATACTGAACCTCTACATTCATAGATGAGGAAACATACTCCAAGTCCGCATGTCTTTGCTCAAGTCAATAAACAATTCTAATAGCTGCTCTTTTTTATGAGCCCAGACCTGCACTAAGTGTTTAACTGTGGAGAAGTAAGAGTTCTGGTCCCTAGAGCTGCCAAGAGATGTTGAATGAATAGATGAACCTCTTTCACATTTGTGTGACTGAATTTGTTAAATTCCCTTTTGTACATTGATTGAAGGATTTTGACACCTCAGTTTCAGTCATCATATCATAGGGACTCATTATTCTTAGTTGGGACAGGGCAGCACTGGAGCCAGGAGCAGGGACCGTGCGGAAGGCAGCGAGCTGGTGTCTCCTGGGTCCCCCGGGGCGTAGCTCCCCCTGCAACCCATGCAGGGTCCTCACTGTCAGGTGGGGTGATTCTTCCTCATGTGGAAACACGTCACCCCAGCGCTGGCACTTAGGAGATACTATGTACTCAGTAATTGTTAGCTCTTTTTAAAAGTTTGTCTGTGTTATTTGTTAGCTTTTGTTATCTGGATATTAATCATTGGCATATCCTGCCATCTCTCGCCCCCTCGAGATGGAGAAGATAACAGGTCCCAGTCCATCCTGGGGTGCAGGGGGAGGCTGTAACTGCTTAGAAGAGAGGGGAGCAAACCAAGAGGAGTGACTGACATTTGTGGGAAAGAAATGAGAGCTATTAGGAAGAATTCTACTTGACCTCAAGTCTCAACATACTCTAAGAAATACTGCTTTTTTGTCTTTGCTTGAGTGGGGGCTCTGCTTTACTTACTGTCAACATTCCATGGGTGGAGCCACTACCCTCTCTCATCTCCGCCTGGTGACACCCTGAGTCAGTTTTGTGTTCTATTATTTCTCCCTGTCTCTTCTCACTCATCCTTCAGTAAACTGCAGTCTGGCTTCTGCCCTCACGACACTGGAACTGCTCTTCCGGGAGGTTCCATCTTTTCTCTGATACTTGACTCCTCTCTGGAAGCCCCTGGAAGTCCCTTCCATCTGGCTTCCCTCTTTAAGCTCTTTCCTGTCTCCTCGGCATCTCTACCTATTTCTTCTCCACCTTTTCTTCCTTAACCTCTTCCTTAAAGCTGGTTCCCCAGGTTCTCTTCTCCGTTTTAAATCTGAGAAAGCTCAGTTTGCACCCATGGAATTCAGCTGCTTCCTATGGGTCATGGCATGTCTCCACTTCCCTCTGCCGGTCCGAAACTGAACTGAGCTCCTTTGACTCCTGCCTCGTGTCTTTGTGAATTATAGTTGTCTTGGATCTAGAATCTTCCTGATCTCCTGTTGATTTCATCTCCTCATTCTCCCCCAGATCCACTTCATCCTTTTCATCAGAACTGTGCTTCCTTTGGCTTAGGTCCTCATTTCTTGTCTGGATTATTGTAATAGCTTATTTATTGGACACCCTTGCTGTCCTCCTTTAGCCTATCTGCCATATGCTGTCAGATTCATCTAAGGCAGTGGTCCCAACCTTTTTGGCACGAGGGACCAGTTTCGTGGAAGAGTTTTTCCACGGTGGGGGCGGGGAGGGGATGGTTCAGGCGGTAATGCGAGCGATGGGGAGCGGCAGATGAAGCTTTGCTCCTTGCCCGTCGCTTACCTCCTGCTGTGCAGCCCAGTTCCTAACAGGCCGCAGACCAGTACCGGTCCGTGGCCCAGGGGTTGGGGGCCCCCGATCTAAGGCACAGAACTGATCTTACAGTTGCTTTGTGAACAGTGCCCGTTCAGGGTAGATTTGACTTCTCAGTGGGGCATGAATGGATCGCCATGATTTGGCCCTCCCCATTCCAGCATCTCATGCCCTTTCTCCTGCACATGATCTGCTATGGTGGTACTTATCTACTTGTACTTCTTCATGCATCACAGTTTTTCCTCATCTGTGGGATTTTCCACATGTGCCTTCTATGTGGGTTTCTGTTGGTCCTTCAAAATGCAACTCAAACGTCTCCCCCTGACAGCTCCCCTTTTTCCACTCTGCCCCATGTTTCGGGCCACAACTGCCGTAGTACTTTGTGAACATAATTGTGATGCAGTCTTGTCTGCTCTCATGGATCCCTGAGGATGGGTGCTCTGACTTCCCGTTGTCCTATCCTGGGACATTGGTATTCAAAAAAGAACCATTAGGTCTTTTTTTTCTTTAATTTGATAGCCTAATGTTTACAATGAATTTATGACCATTACTAAAAACCTGCTTCTAAAGATTGTGCCTGATGAACCGGATGTCTGAATTTATTGTTAAAATAAGCTTATATGCTTACAAAGTGATTCACTTTAAAAGATTTTCATTTTCTCATAGCTATAATGATCCAGCCTTTTATGAAGAATGCAAAATGGAATACCTGAAGGAAAGGGAAGAATTCAGAAAAACTGGAATTCCTACCAAGAAAAGGCTGCAGAAGCTTCCCACAAGCATGTAGGCAAATATTCAAATGATACTCAGTAATGCCAATGTTCATGGAAATCACAGTCACCTGAAATGATGGACTCAAAGAAGTGTTTGCTTTATCCTTAATTATGGAAATAATTTTATCTGAAATAAAGGTTTTTTTTAAACTTCAAAGTTGAGTTTATTGAATGGGATAGGAGTAAGTGGGGAATTGGCACATGGTTTACCTGGGCATAATGGGTTTACCCTTAATTATGGAAATAATTTTATCTGAAATATATTTTTTTAAACTTCAAAGTTGAGTTTATTGAATGGCATAGGAATAAGCAGGGAAATGGGACTTGGTTTGCCTGGGTTGTAATGGGGTTTTTCATATAGAGAACAGCTATAGTTCTCTAACAGTGATACCAGTCTTTAGGTTTCCACATGAATCTTACTCATCAATCTATAGACTAATCATGGGGCCAGAAGTAACTAAAGGAAAGCAGGAATGGAAGCCTTCCAAGGAGTTAATAACTTGGCAGTATAGCAGGATGGTCATGAACCTGGCTCCACCACTGAGGATTAACTGAGTAGATAAGTAGAGTATGTACTTGGACATACTTGGAGTCTTGGACGTGGTAAATGCGCTTTAATGGTTATTAGTAGAAGTAAAGGCTTATTTGGAAACATAGATGAGCAGATAAGTGCTTGTACATGAATTAGTTTTACTTACATCTTTAAAATTTCCTAAAATGTAGTGGCATTCCTTGACCTGTTAATTCTGCTACTGAAAATATTTTAATCTTTTAAAAAGTCTTCTTTATAAGGATGAATGACCATTTTGTAACATAGCAGTGGTTTCAGGAACTAGTGTAAAAAATTTCTGTCCTGATGTAATAATTTGATCCCAGATTCAGCTTTTATATTAAAAGTTGCTTTTTTTCCTATGAGCTGTTAACTCTTCACCATAGCCATTGCAACTAGTTTCCAGGTAAGTAAAATTTTTATGTATTTACATAGTTTTTATTAAAATCACAAATAGAAATTCCTGCCTACTAGGACAAGATTTAATTTAGGCCATCGAGTTAAAAGTAAATAGGACCCTAAAGAACCATGCGATGTTCAAGTTCCACACTTTGCTCTTGAGTAGACCACTCAAAGGAACTACTTGACTCTTACTTGAAACCCAGAGACCACATTTTCCAGGTATACAGATCAAAAGGAGGGAGACAACAGGAGCAGACAAGCAAAGCAGATACAGCCAGAGACCACACGGCATGGGGGTAAACAAGCCCACACTCCTCTGGGGGCCTTTTGATTTCCTAGAGCACAGGAATTAGTTTTCAATGACTTAAGTGAGGAAAGGGCAAAATGGTTACTTTAAAAAGCTACTAAAAATATACAACTTGTGGTTATTTTATAATTATTTTAATTAGAGGGCCCAGCTTCATTTTTATGTGGAAAATTCATCTATGTAGATGTTATAGAGTATAAAAATGTCCACTGCATGCATGGTACTCTGGCGAATCCGTCCCCATCCACTCGGCTCTTCCTCTGGCTGGCACCCCTGCACCTCTGCTGACCCTCTCCTGTTCAGTTACAGGCCACAGATCTTCTACCCGTACGATCTGCCTTCTCCAGACAGCGTTTCTGCATGAGACCATGACTGTTTTCACAGGATTCAGTCCTTTAGTGCTTGAAGCCTGAACTCTCCCCTCTACTTTGGTTCTTGTGTTCCACAGAGGTACATCCCTGCTCTAGTTATGAATTAGGTTCCACTTTAGCAGAACCTCAGTTTCCTTTTAGAGAAGATGTAACTTCTATTTTAGCTAATGGGGAGGACTGAGAGGCTTTTGTTGTTGTTATCCGTGTTCTTTTCACTCTGTTGAGTTATGGATGTGCTGAATTGGGTTATCCTTATGAAAATCTGGAGGTTAAAGAAATTTTCAAGGGAAGTCCTTTGGAGCAAGCTTCAACTAGTATGAAACAAGTCAACAAAATTTTCCATTTTAAATAAGCTACAGATGGGCCATTCTCTCACTTCTCTTTGAATCTTACCAATAACAGAAATGATCATAAAATACATTTAAAAATTTATGACTGGGAAAATTTCTTTTGGTTACCCTTTCCTAAATAGTTTTACATCATTTGTTTAGCACTCTAAACTGTCAAGAACATCTAGCATACCTGTTTGATAGCTACCCTATTGTTTGGATGCAAAAGCATTGTCTCCATTCAGAAGTTGGTTTAACAAGACAAATGTCTGTTACATGAATCAGATTAACAACCTATAATTAGTACATGACCCCGGAATATTTAGGCAAGGACAATATTTCCACTTCAATTTCAAACAAAAATAATTTATTTTAAGTAATGTCTTGGCATTGTTCAAAACATTAATCAAGCCATTATGTCATATGACTTATTTTCTTTACAAAGGAAAATGCTCAATCTTGGTTTTAAAAAAGGCAAACCAGTAAGCTACATTAGAGATTAGATATAATGTACAGCCTATGCAGCCACATGACAAATAGTTTCTGCTGCTTTGTTATTACACAGGTAGTTGCTTCCTTCAGCTAAAGCCTGGGGTCTTGTATTTGTTTTATGCATACTGGGTTTTGTTCTATTACTTGGCAGGAGATTGTACTCCCTCGAGTCAGCTGTGTTCATTGGTCAGAATAAATTCCAGCATCTGACACCAACTCCATTAATCACAGACAAGCTTGAATAAGTGAGTAAGATAATAGAAAGACAAATATCTGGTGAATGGTGAACACTGTTTATATATGTATGCTATTCAGTTAATGTAGAAGAGATTTGAAATATTCTTTTGAGTCCAAGGTGTTTGCAACTGTCTATCAAAAAGGATAAAGGCCTTCTACATGAAATGCTTTATCTCAGGCAAAAGATGTAGGAACGGAGACATATATTACTAATATTCTTAATACCACCACCCTGAAAGAATACAGAGAAATTTCCATATGAAGCTATCCTTGTTACTTGTTTATAAATGATAGGCTCTTAGAATCAAAGCGTTGGGGGACATTTCATGATTATACTATTATCATATATCAATACAGCACAGAATTTGGTTTCTAGGATTCTAATTAATTAAAAACCACTTTCTCAATAAGTAAAATCATTACATTTCAAAACAAAGTTTAACCAGTTAATAAGCTGCTCTACGTAACAAGCAGGTGTAGACCCTTTGAAGAAAACGGCTTTATACAGTTACATACCCATTGGGATTTTCACTATAGCACTGAAGGACAGATTAGACTGAAGCCTTTGTGATACTATTCCTACTTCTAACTGGATAATGTATATGACTGTAATAGTTTATTCACACACCACATAGTTTTTCAACTATTTCATCACTTATTTTCAATTAAGACTTGAGGGATGTACCAGGACAGAGTTGGCTTCAACGAGCAGATTTCAAGTCTTAAAATCCAAATTGTACTTTAAATTTTATCAACATCATGATTATAAAATGACTTTAAATCTTATACTTTGAGACACAATACCACATATAGATGCAATAACCCAGATAATATTGTTCCACTGTAATTTCCTTATCCTTACGCGTTATAAGGTCAGCAGAAATATAACCTAAGTCACATTGCCATTTCACTCCTTTATGCAACTTAAAGCAACTTAACATGCTTTTTCTCTGATACAATGGTCTCCTTTATTTTTATGAGTTAGGCATTTCACATGCTTTGTAAAACCGTGTCTGAAAACTTTCAATTCCATTCTTCATGTGATGGGCAGAAATGTACAATTATCATCAAAGGTAGAGTTGTCATTGTGAAACACCTTAGGTTTATTAATTAGTAACACATATCTGATTCTTAGCCAGAATATGGAGCTGGAGGGTGTTCTTTCATACTGAAAAATCAACTACATAATAGGGTACATTATGTGCAAATGTAAATATTGAAGAACTCTGCAAAAGTTTAATCAAAATCTGCTTTCAGTTTGTTAATGATTTCCCAAGAAAACCACTGAGGGAGATACAGCAACCTCGTGAGAACGTCATAATCTCTTCATAATTAATTTTTATAATGGCAGTTTTGATTATGTTGATCCAAGTAATGCAGTGGTGGCAGGTTGGGTAAAGGCAAAGGTTTATTTTTAGTTTCCCCAAATGTTGTCTCACTTGATTTAGGAGGGCTTGGGAATACCCAAGAATTATCTTCCAGAGAATTTCTGCCATAAGAATTGTGTTCCTGAAAGTTTGTGCCATCGTGAGGAATGGATCGCTCATGATCTGTCCATGACTGGAGAGCTGCTTTCTCTGATAAAACCTTTGCATCTCCTGGTAAAGGGGAAGACGTGGCATGACAAAGAGTTTTGCCGTTTGGTGAGAGAGGGGCCTGTCTTTTGTATGTTGCAGTAAAATTCATCAAGTGCAGCTTTGTGCTGTCTTTCCCAAGGTCTTCCATGCATCCTGCTGGGGCACAAGCTGAAAAGAAAGCACAGGCTAAGCATCAGCTGTCCTGGTATTTATGATCATAAAACAGTAAACAAACACTCTGTTAATTTGGTTGATTCTAGAACTGGAAATGGACATTTCCAAGTTAGTGCGATCACTGTGGCAGTGTGACTTGAAGTTGACAGATGATCTCAGTTCTAATCCTGGATCCGCTATTTACTGACAGGGTGACACTTGACTGCTCCAGGTGTCACTTCTCTCGTCTGCAAAATGGACACAGGAATCTTTTCTTGCCCATATCATAGTGAACATGAGGAAATTCCTATTTTAAAAAGCTGGAAACCAATTCACTTAAAATACAAGTAAAGACCCTGTTCCTGGCTCTTAATATGGCTGGAGAAGGCTTGCAGAATGTTTGTGTGTCAGTGGAGACTAAGAAAGCTGTTCTTAAGTTTTAATAATTTTGTTAGATGTAATATTCCTTAGCTTAGCCAAATCTGTTTTCCATAGGTGGTCCAAAAGTAAATTTTTCCAGAAATAACTACATTGTGAATTGGTGAGACCCAACTGAAATTTGATATATATTAAAGGCTTTTATGGATAAAACAATTTAAATTAAAAGCTATAAAATCATCTCATTTCTTGTCAAATATATATAATGGTAAATGTAAGTTCTGCTATGGTCACAATATAGGTCAAAAAAAAGCAAAAAAAATGAGTTTAGTAACATGTAATGGCTTAGAAAACAGACCGCTCTCCAGCTGCTGTTCAGCCACAGACAACACAAAGCAAGGGTGTGCTTCCCTCCCTCTGTACGGATACCAAGTGCCACCAAGGCCTGACTCTAGTTTTAAAGGAGAAAGAAACTGAACCACATTAAAAAATAAGCTCACTGCCCCTTTTCTTGGGAGGAGGTGACCGTGCTCAGCTTCTGGACAGGGTGACATGTGGGTATAAAGAAAAGGTGACCTGGGCTTATCTCTGTCCACTCCGCAAAGCACTCAATTCTTTGTGGAGAGTGGTGGCCCCAGGCCTGGCACTGTCGTAGGAAACGTGCTAGAAACTTACGGTTAAAATCCTTCACCAGCTCAGAAACGACACGACAATAAGCGTTTCCAAATGAGTAGAGAGCATTTCTCCTTAATTATTTTTTGGAAGTTCTATTTAGTATATAAGAGGCTCACTGAAAAATTACTCCATGAGTCTCATTTAAGAGAGGTCTTATTTCTACCATCAACTTAAAGTTGTCTCATATGTAACCCTGGCCACTGGAAAACCTGAGGACAAAATGAACCGTAAACTAAGTTGGGGCATGCCAAAGTACCTTATTGTTTTGCCTGGTTCATAAGTAACTAACCCTAGAAACGGAAAGGCAATTCTGAATTTAGCTTTCTGTCCCAACATGCAACGTCCCCCACCCCACAGGAAACATTTCTGAGGAGAACTATTTATAAAATCTCTCGTGCCCTCTTTAGGGACAATTTGAGGTGCAAATGACAATTTTAAATTAATGATTTTTTAAAAAATAAAAAGTCACATCTCATTCCTTTAAAAATAAAGTTTACAGCATTCAAATTTACATTACACAACTTTACAGGAATACAATCATTACGTAATAAAAGGTACAAACGCACTGATTTTTCTCAGTATAGAAACAGCTTTGGCAAAGTAGCCACTACTAGTTAACACAAAACTCAAGAAAAGGTTTAATCAGCCAAGCAGTTAAATATGCAAAGCAATGAAAATTTTTGTTTGGTTGAAAGGGCTAAGTGAATATAGCATCTAGTCTCTATTCAAAACAATCTGTTCTTTAAGGAAAGAAAAATTAAGTTTACAAAAAATGAAAATAACCAAATAACGAATCAGAGTTCTCTCTTTAAAAACAATTTAAAGAGCTACGTCTTTGGTATATTCTGTAGCACTGGAATGAAAGTAGCTTTTGGTGTCTTTTTTTTTTTAATATATGAAGTAGTTGTGGTAAAAGGTCAACTAGAGCAAACTTAACACCTCAGCCTTGAACACATAAGCAACACTTGGCTGAGAAAAAAGCCACAAGGGGAAAAGAATACAGTACTGAAGAAACACACATCAGCAACACCTTTATGTGTGAAGTTGACCAGTATGAGGCTGAAGCCAGAGCAGAGAATGGGTGGCTGTGAATAGACTACATATACTTTGGCTTATCAAACTCATTTGATGAGATTTCGATAAGATATGATAACGAGTTGCTCTTTGAGCAGTTTGGCTGGAATCAGTGGTTTCCGGCAAACCCTGACTTGCCTTTCTTGATTGCAGTTGGGGTTTTCAGCTTTCTTAGCAGTTCAGCTTGTACTTGAGTCACCAGATGTAAATTAGACATTTCTCTCTTCAGTTCCCAGTATGCACTTTGCATATTATCACTGAAATACAGGGTTGTTTTTTTTTAAAAAAAAAAGTTAACGGTTATTATTCTCTGTGGAGAGAAGGGAATAACTTTAAAATAGAAATGAGCTTATCTTCATTTCTGCTCAAATTGTTGTGAAATAATACAAATTAAATAAAACGTCCTCATTAAATAATTAAAATATTTAAATAGAGCATTATAACAAGTGAAAAAATCTTATTCACAATAACACTGACCTAATTTTTATCAATTAACTGAACTATATTAAACAGAAGGGTATTATAAAAAGTATTCTAACCAACGAGTTTAATAGTGCTGTCCTCAGGACTGAGATTTTATGATAGCCTATGATGTGCAGTGGCGTTAATATATTTAATAGTAAGGAATATGGTCTTCACTTGCAAATCTGATCAAGAATAGGGCTTCCCTGGTGGTGCAGTGGTTGAGAGTCCACCTGCCGATGCAGGGGACACGGGTTCGTGCCCCGGTCCAGGAAGATCCCACATGCCGCTGAGCGGCTGGGCCCGTGAGCCATGGCCGCTGAGCCTGGGTGTCCGGAGCCTGTGCTCTGCAGCGGGAGAGGCCACAGCAGTGAGAGGCCCGCGTACCGCAAAAAAAAAAATAAATAAATAAAGTGACATTCATTCATGGATGGATTTTGAATTTGTATTTATCTTTTGATTATTCTGTTCTGATGTTGTGAATTGAAATGCTGTTATCAATTCTGAATGTACACCGAAGCCCACATTAAAATTTAGGTTTCATGCATTCCAGTCTTTTATGTTTGACTGGGCTGTCTCATATTGTTGGTTCTAAACCAATGTGACATGACAGCACAAGACATGAAGAGCCAACTGATTTCCTGGTAAGGGAAAAGGAGCTGGAGAGAGGATTATATGAAACAGAAATAAAAACTTCACAAATACCTCTCATTTTACCTCAATTATCTGAAAAGTTATAAATCAGTTATTTTAAACCTAATTTTATTGAGTTTCATCTTCCATTAAGCATTCTTATTTGCATATTCATGATTTTTTTTAGGTTCTTAGTTGCCAACTAAATAAATCAAAATCTTCAACACATACGTAAGAACAACTGATCTCATAGTGTTCAAACAACCCCTACTGCCTCTTAAAGATATTATTCAAATTTACATTACACAACTTTACAGGAATACAACAACTGATCTCATAGTGTTCAAACAACCCCTACTGCCTCTTAAAGATATTAGTATAATTTTAGTAATAATGAAATCAAATTAAACAAACATGTCACGTCATGCTTCAATTTCTGTCTAGCTATAAACAAAAACCTTTAAACAAACTACAAGGATAACACTCTTCATATCTAAATCTAATATCTTATTCTAATTATGGAAACAACAGATATATTCAAAAACAGTTATTTTGAATTATGACATTCCTTTTTTGTCAAAATATTCCCGTTCCACTCAGACTGTAATTCTTTCAATAGGAGCAGGAGAATAAACTTTATACTGCTTTTGAGAAAAATCTACTTGTTTTAATCTGTTGTAACGTCATTTGTTAACCAGTAGTCTATTAAAAAACACAGGGATTTTTGCAGGTTTTTGATAAGTGTGAAATAATTACTTCACAAAAATTAGTTAACCACCTCTGCTTCGGCAGTCAACATCTGAGCCGTGTGCTACAATGAGTGTCTGTCTCACATAGGAACTGTCTGAAGTGTGAAGAGTCAGTGGTTCCTTGGTGCAATTCTGGGCATTCAGCATGCTTCCCAAAAAGAGTTACTCACATTACGTAGCAGCTAAGTGTAAACACTGTACATGTGCTAATTCATGCAGACAGTCATGATATGAATCATACAGATTAAAAACAGTGGCTTGAGATTGTAAATCAGTACCTGACTTGGAGAAAAGCAAGTATAGTACTCAAGAAAGTGTTTGGATACTGGAATATCAAACATTGCATCATTCAAAATAGCTACCCATATAAAATAAGAGAAAATTATAATAGAGGTGTTAATGCAGCACTAATACACATTTTCCAATTCAATTTAATGAAGACTGCTTATAAATTAGGTGACACCAAAAACTAGGTCACCTAGTTTAACATATGTCTAATCTTTTTCTTTTGCCCTTAACGTCACCTGAATAGAAAACTACAGATATAAAAAACTAAAATTATTACTAAGTATAAGCTCTCCCTCTTGTGGATAACAAAGTAATGGCAGTTACTTTACACTTCATTTATATTAAAGTGCTATAGTCTTCAAAGTGTGTTAAAATTTTTAAAATTCTACTTGAACAAATCATTGCTTAAGTAAGACTGGACAACTGTCATCCACAGATCTTTAGCAGAGCTCCAGCTAACCTTTACTTATCCAGGTATTTTTGAGCCTATAAACTGTTCCCCTTCTACCTCCCACCAGCTGGGAATATAAATTAAATTTTGCTTTAAATACCATACAAGCAAAATCCTAATGATATATATAGTTGTGTACAAAGAACTCATAAAGCTACTTGAACACTGAGATGCAACACCAAAGCACCCCAAATGAAAACCCTAAGAAATAAGACAGATGAGACAAAAAGTTAACGGTGGTTGAGCATGTACTATGTGCTAGACAGGCACCTCACCCGGTTCTCACACAAACGCGGCAACCTGGGAGCTCACTTCACACACAAGGAAGCAGGTGCCGGAGAACTTCCTGACTCTAACAAGCTGCTGTTCAAAGCTGCCTTTCAACTATCCAGTCCTGTGACTGACTGCTGCCCTTTGTGGGTAACATTTTTCAAATCATCATACTTCAGCTTCATCACATTTGCCAACTACTGACTTCCAACACAACCTTCTTCGTCCCAGTATAAAATTCCACACCTCTAAATTTTAAACGTAATGAAATCTGCTTATCCACATCTCAACAAGGGGGCACATGTCCAGCTTACATAGTAAAAACTGTGTAAAAGCTCAGTTTTCTTAATTGACACTGTACGTTCAACTCTTTAATACTGAATGTTCCTTGTATAAGAAAAATCTACTTGATTTCGTTTTTTTTTACTTCAGCCCTATTTTTCTTTAGCTTTTGAAAATTTATTGAACTATTACATTCCCCAGAGGAATTAAAATGAAAGTATGGGATAGTCTTAGCCAAGAACTAGAGACTTTGAAATGTATATCTTGACAACTGTGATTTCTTCAAACAAGCATCTTTCAAATATTTTTAATTGTAAGGCACAGCAGGCAATCATTTTACACTACAACCCATATTCTGTTATGTTCTATTCTGTTTTCTTATTTTTAAAATGCTTGTCTTAACTCACAAAATTTCATGATCAACTAAGGCAACACAGCACAGTGTGAAAAACACTAACCTAATCCCTATTTTCTAAACCAATAATTTGCATCTGAAGAAGTTACCCCATACCTAGATCTGGCTTAAGAACTGAAGGCAACAACATAAAGGTAACCCCAACTAGTACACTGGCAGGACATTGGCCAAGTTTCTGATGGGCAGGGCTGTTATTGTTAAATGATACAATACAATGAGGAAAATATAAAAGGCCTCCAGTAATTAACATGTTCACTCAGGAAACAATATGGTACCACCTTGTTCCCCTGGCAATATGATGGAGGAAATGCAAAAAAGAAGGTGTTCCAAAAAGGGGAGTTTTCCAAATAACTGGAAAATAATCCTTAAAAATACCTGAACTTTTAGTTAATGGTTTTATGGAAACATTCCTACGTGCTTTTCTAATATAGTAAACTTAATTTATCATCTGAATTGTTCCATTTAGAAGTGGATGACGTAACTTAAAGACTAATAAAACATAGGACTATAAACTGTGAATAGGTATAAATGATAAGGTAAAGAAAAAACAAGATAAAATGCAGTCAGGAATGAGGCTAACATAAAAATGCATGATATAAAGTTTACCAAGGGTAAGCTACAGTTTGGTTATTAGTTTTCTAGTTGCTAACCAGAAGAGGGAGAGCTAATCAGTTCTGCAATCCACACTGCTATGGGTCTGCAAACACAGAAATGTACTTGAGCACTGGGGAGCCATTAGGACCCGCTTTAATTACACAGTTCTTTAACATACAGCAACTCTTAGACTGAACTTAATTCATTCTAAAAGCTTTTTCTCAGTTGATACCCTGAATTGATACTGAGCTTTAGAGAATTCAAAACTGTACTTCAAAGCCACAATTACATAGTTCTCAGCCTCAGAAACCAGACTCATCTCTTGGGGCCTTCCTCCTCCTCCAAATCCTGGCCTAGAGATCCTTCACTATCTTTTTAGTTATATGATGCCTTCAAACACACATCTTTTTGGTGGGTGGCAGACAACTTTTCAAGTTATTCTCAAAAGAAGTGATCCAAATTATGTAACACTGCCCATGAATGGAAGCAGAAGCCCTGTTCTATACCATGTACTTCTAATAAACTATATAAGCCCTTTTATTTGACCTACTGATTCTAACGTGCTTCTTTCCAAAAATGGTTTAAGAAGGCTTATAAAAATGACAAATACAACAAAATTAATAAGGGGAAACCTAGGTTGACAGGAAGAAAGAAGGTAACTGACATAGAAGACACCTTGGAAAAATAATTCACATGGACGCTATACTAGACACATGTTTTAAAAAAAGGAAAAACTTCCTTGCTGTATATTTAGATGAAAGTTGAAGGTATAAGTGAACTACTGTTTGAATGGCAGGGCTGAGAAGCTGCAATAGAGACTCTGGCCCATGACGCCTATAATACTTACTGCTAGCCCTTCACACAGGAAGAGGGGCTGCACCATGTTTCCTCATACTGTTTTCCCCAACTGAGCATTTCTCTCCATTATATTTTTGATAGGAAGAATAGGTATGAGATAATTCAGTAAATTTTGGAAGCCAAACGAGCAAACCATGAAGTCAAATGAGTATGTTTCATTGGGTGGAAGCATCCATGGAGAGAGGGGATGTTAACATAGCAGAACAAAAATTATCAGATAAAACAATGCACTTATGTTACTTAAATAAAAATGATATATATATTTGAGAAAAAAAAGGGCCGAAGTAGCATACATGAACTCTGATAGCTACTTTTATTCTTACCCCAAGAGGACAGTTCTCTTAAAATTCATGTCATTATCAAAGAGTAAGGCTGTCCAAGTTTGCCCTTAAGACAAAGTGATATTGCTGTGTATGGAAATGCATAATTCTTCATGTAAAAATCAGAATTACAGAATACTTCTGCACAACTAGCTCCCTAAAATCCTATCTAAAATATTACTGAATGTTCAAAAATTTTATCTAAGGCATCACAATATGCACCTTTCTACTGCCCAAGTTCAAGCCTGTTGTTAAGGAACAGTTAAATAATTTTTATAAATACATTGTGATCAGAAATTACATGCAGTACCCAAATAGTGTCAACCTGTTTTTAAGGTTAAATCATAACAGAAATCTATGTACCTATACAAAGTGGCCTACAGAATAATAATTATTATTATATAATGTATTATTATTGAATGCTGAAGGATGTTCATACCTTGAAATGCTTAGTCTTTGGAGATCTCTGCTCTTCAGATTGTCTTCCTGAGATGGATACTGTCATTGTTTAAAAAACAGTTTAAAAGTTGTAATTGTTACCTTCTATTTATTCTCAATACTTTATTACCCTACACGTGCTTCAGCTTTTACAGAATACATCTGTAACTGTACAGCATAAAACTAGTATCTTATATTCAATTTTAATGAAATAACTCCAAATTTATACCAGGTATTTCTAAATCATTTCCAATTATTTAAAGTCATTAATGCTTTAATTTTCTTTAAAAAATACACTTGCTCTCACATAAAAGACCTTGGAGTCTTACAAAATGTATTTCTGATGATACCAATCTGAAATCTGTATTCAAAAAAGGGTAACAAATTGATCAAATTACTGTTTCTTCAGGTATAGCTGAGTGAATTCCACCAGAAAATCGAAGTTTATTGGTATTTCACTTTTTGATATTATTACAAAGAAGTACCAAAATTTAACAGGTTATTGTTTAAAAAGATTAACATAAATTTCTTCTTTCCACAAGAAAATGACAGGGAAAGGACTTCATAAAGTCCTTATATACTTCCAAGTTTTAGTAGTTTAGGTTATAGATGACAAAAAGAACCTATAAAAGATATTTAAAAGTGGACTTAATACATTTAAGATAACTCTGTAACACACTTGTTTGCAATGCATTCAATTCAGGGTCTATAACAAATAAAAATGACTACCACAGGCACTAATTCTATTAGCAGAAATGGCCAGTATAAACTAAGAAAACAAAATTTAACTTTACCATTTCTTATTTATATAATCTAAATGATATTTTTTAAAGTGGAACACTAAAAAGCCACAAAAGGACTTCATAAGTCCTCTGAGTTTGGGAGTGTAAAATATCAAAATGTACTACAGAGGGCTTCCCTGGTGGCGCAGTGGTTGGGAGTCCGCCTGCCGATGCAGGGTACGCGGGTTCGTGCCCCGGTCCAGGAGGATCCCACGTGCGCGTGGAGCGGCTGCGCCCGTGAGCCATGGCCGCTGAGCCTGCGCGCCCGGAGCCTGTGCTCCGCAGCGGGAGGGGCCGCAGCAGTGAGAGGCCGGCGTACCGCATACTACAGAAGTTAAAGTGTCTTTGGATCTGATTGTTCAGAAAATACCAACTAAATACTGTAAATGATTTAGCTGCATCTCAGGGAGCCCTGTGGAGAGGGAAAACAGAACTGGCCCACAAGTCAGAGGAAGTCTGACCACTAACAAAGCACATAACCTTGGACATTTTCCTTTCCTGTTCCTCATAGGAAATGAAGGAATCAGATCAAGTCACTTTTCGTTTCTCTGTATAATTAATTAAAAATACACATTTTAATTAGTGTATACTTATACATATACGCACAATGGAAACCTTCCTTGTTTTTTGGGTTTTTTTGGTGGTACGTGGGCCTCTCACTGTTGTGGCCCCTCCCGCTGCGGAGCACAGGCTCCGGACGCGCAGGCCCAGCGGCCATGGTTCACAGGTCCAGCTGCTCCGCAGCATGAGGGATCCTCCCGGACCGGGGCACGAACCTGCATCCCCTGCATTGGCAGGCGGACTCTCAACCTCTGCGCCACCAGGGAAGCCCAATCTTACTTGTTTTTAAAGCCAATGATAGTAAACAAAACAAAACAAAAAACCTAACAGTTTTGCTTGGTGAAGTATTTCTCCAGCTACCACCTAACAATTCAGAAAATCTAACGTAAATTAGTAAAAAGCACAAAGGAATTGTCTCTAATACTCAAAGACCCTGTCCCTGGCCAGTCATCAGTTTGCCATGTTCTAAAGGCAGTAATGGATATGTTTCCCAACTTGTGCCATCTGATGTTGGAGTTTCACATAAATGGGCCCATAGCTACAAAATCCTCGGAAACACTGTTCAAGTTAAATAGGTTCCTGTATTTCAGGACTGCTCAGAACCTTTAGTACACACAGCACACTGTGCATCTCCAAAGAGGCTGTCATTGGCTACCTTAGGCATCTACACCAACTCCATTTACTGAGCCAGTGTTTCCTAAGCTTCAGTCCTAGTGGTCTGTTTTTCTAAAAGGATCCACTGTTCTGAATATAAGTGGCTGGAAAACTGGAGGATACAGAAAGTAAAGAAGGCCCATAGTGGAAATGACCCTGGAACCTTGACCTCATCTAATACCAAACAATCAACTGAGCTCACTAAGTACTTTAAAAAAAAGCAAAGCCCCCAAAGCCCCACTATTCTGTCCATGTAGGATGCTATTTCACACTTCAGAAGGTATTATAAAATATGTTTCACAGAAAGTACCATCTTAAAAATATTTGTAAGTATGGCTACAGTAGATATAAGATTATTAATGTGAAAATAAATTTTATCTCCATAGCTTGCTCTTTGACTCCCATATACAAGAGGACTCTGACCAGTAACACCTTTGAAACAAGACTGAAATGTACACATCCCACAATACCAAGATTTAAACTTGGAACCCTTGATAAATTGATAAATTTCCACTCCATCTTTCCTTGGTTCATATCTCTATATTAGTTGTGAGCATTTTTGACTTTAAATCTCCCCTCCTCCAGCCAAATAAATTCCTATGAAGAAGGGACCGTGTCTTAAATCCCCTTTTCAAAAAACAAATTCCTCCCTTCCCTCAACTTCAACTCTTAAAGTTTCTTAGTCTCAGCAACAAAGACTCAGCAATAAAGCAACATCATCAGCAATAAAACAAGTGATTTCTAAAGTTTCTTCTACCTTCAAGTCTGTTTCTGTGATTTGTGAAAGATCAATTAAACTAAAAGCAAATTTATCCTCTAGCACCACCTAGTGGAAAACAAATAATAAGAACTGAACTGTATTAACACATATACACATATACACCCCTAAAGCGCTTTTCTGGATTACCCTAATTAAAATTTTTGAAACACATTCACTTATTAAATACCCTATGTACTAGGCACCACGCTGCTTAGATATTTAATGTCAAGTTTATAGAAAAAAGTTCAGTTAAATGAGTTTGCTAATGTCACAATAAGCAACACAATCATGAACCAAGTTTTTATGATTCCATGGTTCTGCTTCTTACTCTATAAGGAGATATCCGTTATTTATAAAAGCTATCAAATCATTTCAAGTAGAAAGTATATACTGACAATTGTAATTCAGAGCTTCAAGATGCAGATCTTTTCCTGCAAGCACATCTTTTTAAAAGAAGCCTCTCAAGGGCTACGGGCAACTGGGCTTGCAGGACAGGATGCTGGAAGCTGCTAAAGGAATTGTGCATGTGATCACAGGTGCAAAGCTAGGAAAATCAACTTCAGATGTCAAGTAGGAAAAACAATTTTTTTTTTCTCTAATGGGAGGTGATAGTAATTTTTATAGTGGGTGTTTCCCCTTTATCAGGCCTGGGGGCTCCAAATCAAGTTCTCACTGTCCAGTTCAGAGGAGTTCACTGGGTAAAGGCCAAGGTAGGATGCTATATTATTCTTAATGCCTGTCTCATTCTTAACCAGTGGTCACCTTCAGTAAAGACCACATTACAGACGAGAGACCTGTTGGCTCATCTAAGGACACTTGGGACTCAGGGCAGTGCGCTGGCTGGCAGTCAGGAAGCGTGGGCGGAGCTCCTCTTTCAGATGGTGGCTGCTCAGAAGAACCTAGGGTGGGGACATAGCTCCTTAGTAGTGCTGGATAATCTGATGGGCAAAATGTTGACCTGAGAAATAATTATCTACGTGGCTACCTTAGTTTGAAATACATTAAGTGTATAGAATGTATATAATGGCTATTGAACTCCAGACTATTAAACTTTTCAATTTCTTGTAATAACTATTTTAAACTTTGTGTTTGGAGCATTGCTCCCACACTGCTCTGCTTCTCTATCATTCCTTCTTTTTATTCTCAGCACTGTCATGACATTGAAAACATTTATCCAAGCTTTTCTGAACCCAATGTAAAGTTGTCCCTCAGTATCCTATCCACGGGACACTGGTTCTAGGATCCGCAGTGGGTACCAAAATCTGCGTATGTTCAAGTCCCACAGTCGTCCCTCTGTATCCTCGGGTCAGCATCCGTGGATTCAACCAACAATGGATAGCGTAGTCTACAACCTGTGGTGGCCTCGATCCACAGATGTGGAACCCATAGATACCAAAGACCGACTGTATACTTACTGAAAACAATCCTTGTATAAGCTTGTATAAGCAGACCTCCACGGGTCACAACCCCATTGTCCAGGGATCACTGTATTAGTAGACAGACTCTGGGTGAGGACCTGAGAGGCAACTTGTGTTTCAGTGGATGACTTCAGGCTAACCACACTTTAGCAGCTCAAGCAGGGTTTTTGTTTTGCTCCCCACCCCCACCCCCCGCTCCGCCAACCCCAATTCTTGCATTCTCAGCTATTAGCTGAAAATTAAAGTTGCTCCAAAAGTATTAGACTTCTGAGAATTAGTGGATGCTGTAAAGTTTTGTTTTAATAATTCTAAAAGCAAGTCTCCTGTCATGTCTAAATTAATCAAATTATTACGTTAAATGAAGTGGGAAACTTAAAACCTGAGTTCTCTTTAAACTTTACAGAGAAAAAAATGACTTAAGGAAACTGAAGGAAAGGAAGTCTGAAAGAACAGCTTTAATAAATTAATAAACTAATAAGGTTTTTAAAAATTAGCTTTTAAACAACAAAATCATAATATAATTCTGGGATTATGCTAAAAGTATAGTTATCATATTTTAGCAAAAATGATTAAAGGGGAAGATAAAGGTGAATTTTCAGATAATGTGACTCTCTAAGTAGTTATAATTTATGTCAACTCTATGATTTAACACTTAGTTATAAATCTTACATATGATGCACACATATGCATGCTGAATTTCTCAATTTAATAATTCTGTAATACCGTTTGTTTGGCTTTTTGTAGCTCTATTTTGAGATCTCTACATTCCTTCCTCATCAGTTCCAGTTCTTGTTCCAAACCATGGATCTTCAGGTCACAGCTCAACTTTTCCACCTCCCAGTTGGATGAAGGTGGATTTAAATTTCTTATCACTACAAAAAGGATGGACATTAAAATTGTTATTTCTGACTTCTACATTGGTTGCAATTCGAAAAAGATTATGCCAATAAAATGCAGGTTAAAAGAAAAACCAATATAAATAATGAACAATTACTAAGTTTCTGAAAAACAGTAATTACTTTCACGTATCTATGCTAATAAGAAATCTAGCAATCTTATTTTAGAATGTATTAATTACCCCTATCCCTGATTTTTGGTTTAGGTTAAAGAGCAAATTTGTCAGCCTGAAACTTTAAAATATACAACACATATCAAGCATATGCTGAAATTATAGATGGATGAATAATCTATATACGTCAAGGTTGAGAGTGATAAGAATTAAATGAAGTGAGTAAACTGATGCTCACTCAGCTCATCACTCCATCTAGTCCCTTTAGAAAGTATAAAGTTTGACCATCAGGCCTAGAACATAACTTCCGAACAATTTTATTCATAAACATTCCATTGTACAAACTCAATACCACTGGATATGGACTAACCCTTGACTTGGTTCCTTAGGCTCTGTACATAGAAAAAGACCCAATCAGCTGCCATGAGAGATCTCACCTCAACCTCCCATCAAAAGGTCTCTCAGAGGCCTACTCGTCAGCTTGTCTCATCAGAATGAATGTGCATGGGAGCAGGCTAATACCCATATCTCCCACTCTTAACTTTTCAACATAGCATCTCATCTGCACATTGTAACAACCTTTAGAAATTGGGGCGGGGGGAAGCAACTGTAACTACTCAATGACAGGGCGTCTAGCAGTGGGCAAGAGGCTTTGGAGAGGATGGGGTTCTACTCCTTTCTTCATCTACTTCACTGCAAACTAGCCCTGAATAAAAACCATCAAATTTTCTCTAGGAAAAGTATAATTTATATCCAAGGAAAAGTTAAAAGTTGATACTTTGTAAAAGCAGGGCAATTAATATAAGCCTAAAAATTAAAAAATAAGTCCTTAGGATACAGATATAGCAAACTGATCATGGATATAACACAGGAATGGAAAAATGTATTAATTGCGTTAGAATAATTATAACACGTTTAAGTGGCCTACCCTGCTGAGTTTCCACCTCTGTCCTCAGCTGGAGGAGTTCTACTTCTTTAGATTGTAGCTGTTCATTCAATACTTTCAAAGATTCAGAGTTGTCTTTATTCTAGTTAAGTAGAGAAAATGCCAAATTACATTCAATAAAATCTATAGGTTGGTATTATATATTAATTTTCAGGTAGATGTTGAAAAAACTGATTCTATCCTTTGAAAAGTAAGGTGGGAAATGAACTCAGTTTTTCACTAATCTTTTTCTAACTTAGGACATATTATTCACTGGCTTTTTTAAAAAAACACAGTGATAAACTCTACTAAGTCATGATTTTTCAAAAGAAGTTAGTGGTGTTAGATGTACTTCAGACCTAAACATCAAAAAAAAAAAAAAACCAAAAGGACCTAAACATCATTACATATTGAGTACGTATTTTGTATAGAAATAACTTACAAATATTCCTATCAAAATTTTCTATTTTTGCCTTGACCATGCAAATTTTTTATCTAATAAGTGTAAATATCTCATTTCTAATTTTAACCTCTTGAAGGAGGAAACTCATTTACAACATACAGATACCATCCTTTTCAAACCAACTTACCATTTTATCCAATTTGCTCTTCAAATTATCTCTGTCAATGCAAACCTCTCGATATGCATGGTAGGCCTTATTTACTTGTTCTCGTCCCACAGAACTTGTTTCTTCATCCTTTCGAGCTCCTATAAGCTAATGGTATAAAATTAGAAGACAAGGCTTAAAAGGATGTTCTACATAAGAAAATAAGTCAGTCTTCTATGGCTGCACGACTTACCTTAATTACTCTAATGCAGGGAATAAAGCCTGGACCTTAATTACTCTAATGCAGGGAATAAAGCCTGGACTACAATTAAGTGAACATTTCACTTCCACACAATTAAGCTTTACTGATTAAGAAAGTAAAAAGTACAGAACAGATACTTTTAAAACTCTTCTTTCAGGCTTTTACTTAATCAGTATCTTATACTTTGTAGTTAACTATTTATAATATTAATTCGTCATACTAAACACAGTACAGCATTCTTTCATAGTGCTTATGTGTTTCCAAGCCAGCACACAGTATTTAATTTCCATCATCAGAAAAATATCAAGTTAGTGTGTACTTGACATTTTAAGGAATAGACGTGTTAGTTCAATTCCTATATTATTCCAGAAGAGAAATTATTAGGATTGTTGGTCACAAAGTACAGAAATATTTCCAATGTTACTTATACCAAATCACATTTTTCTATTGACTTTTAGAATAAACCTAACTACAAGCTCCAAAATGTTACCTTTTGTCACTCTATCCAGTATGTCACAATTTCATTTAATAGTCATTAAGAAAATTCATACGAATACAAAGAAATTGATTATTTTTACAACTGAGTCTTTTCTTACTTCCTCCAAATGAGTGAAACTCTACCAAGCCCTATCCTTAAGTTTTTATAACTAGATCATTTCCTTCCCCCTTTGTGCAAGCTGCTGTCTGTAATGTACCACTACACTGAAGATCTAAGGATCATAAACTATGATCTGAAGAAAAATGAACTAAGTTAAACTTTAAAAATAAATGGATGCGTGAGGAAGATTTCCCAATAAATGGATAAGTGAGGAAGATTTCCCAATAAGCTAAGTAGATCTGATGATTTATAACTGAATCAGCTACCTTGCTTATGTATTCTATAACAGTTTCTGCATTAAAAGGTGTAAACAGAAGACATTAATTCATCAGTTAAATGCATTCTTATTACGTGTGTTCAAGAACAAAGGAGAATGTTGAGGTAAAGATGTCAGTCGTGGTAAAATTTTAGTACTGACGAAAACGTTATTAAACATATCAGAACAATGTTCCAGGAACTTCTTCCTTTGACACTTCATTTCCTTTGTTGGTATATAATTTTTTGCACATATTAAAAAATCCTGAATAAAATACATACAGCTATGAAGGTAAGGCAATCTGATAAAAAGAGGTAAGAAAAATATTTGAACTTTAATCCCTTCATGTTGTTAATCCTATTCTGCAAATATTCACCAAGCACTATGATAAGTGAAACACAGTAGGCTAAGTAAAATGCCCAGGGTTTTGAGATTAGCAGTGAGTTATCCTTAGAAATTTGGTACTCATGGAAGACAGAGCAGAAAAATATTTAAAATTTCAAATGCTTTGAATTATTAAGTCACAAACATAATGAAGGTAAACAGATAAATTACCTTTTCTTCCAAAACTCTTATTCTTTTTTTTAAGAAAGAGTTCTCTTTCTCTGAATCCTTAAGTCGTTTTTTGATGTCTTCATATGCAGTGACAAGGGCGAAATGTGAAGCAACAGATTCATCTCCTGAATATATTGAGACTGGAGTCACTGTATCTCTCCTATGGGCTTTTTCATGATTCAGAATGCAGATATCATCTTCTACCAGTGCATCCATGACAGCTATTTAAAAACATAAAATAGAATGTCTCATTGAATAAATGAGCAGAAAAAAGAGGGTATATTTGGAATAATGTGAATATTGGGGAAATGTTTTAAAACTCCTATTTCTTTTTCACTTTTTTATTGAGATACAGTTGATGTATAATACTATGTAAGTTTCAGGTGTACAACACAGTGATTCACAATTTTAAAGGTTATATTCCATTTATAATTATTATAAAGTATTAGCTATATTCCCTGTGCTATACAATATATCCTTGTAGATTATTTATTTTATACATAGTAGTTTGTACCTCTTAACCTCCTACCCCTATCTTGCCCCTCCCCCATTCCCTCTCCTCACTGGTAACCACTAGTTTGTTCTCTATACCTGTCTCTGTTATATTCACTAGTTTATTTTTTAGATTTCACATATAAGTGATACCATACAGTATTTGTCTTTCTCTGTCTGACCTGTTTCACTAAGCATAATACCCTCCAAATCCATCCATGTTGTTGCAAATGGCAAAATTTCATTCTTTTTTATGGCTGAGTAGTATTCATTCCATTGTACATATATACCACATCTTTTTTTCTCCATTCATCTGTCAATGGATACTTAGGTTGCTTCCACATCTTGACTATTGTAAATAGTGCTATGAACACTGGGGTGCATGTATCTTTCTGAATTAGTGTTTTTACTTTTTTTGGATATATACCCAGGAGTGAACATGCTGGGTTATATGGTAACTCTATTTTTAGTTTTTTTGAGAAACCTTCATACTCTTTTCCATAGTAGCTGCACCAATGGCTTCTTGATGACAGCCATTCTGACAGATGTGAGATGATATCTCATTGTAGTCTGAATTTGCATTTCTCTGACGATTAATGATGCTGAGCATCTTTTCCTGTGTCCGTTGGCCATCTGTATTTGGAAAAATGTCTATTCAGGTCTTCTGTCCATTTTTTAGTCAGGTTGTTTGTTTTTTTGATGTTGAGTTGTATGAGGTATTTACATATTTTGGATATTAACCCCTTATCGGTCATAACATTTGGAAATATTTTCTCCCATTCAGTAGGTTGTCTTTTCATTTTGTGGATTATTTCCTTTGCTGTGAAAAAGCTTTTAAGTTTATTTAGGTCCCATTTGTGAATTTCTGCTTTTGTTTCCTTTGCTTTAGGAGATAGATCCAAAAAAAAATACTATGAATTATGTCAAAGAGCGTTCCGACTGTTCTCTTCTTTATGGTTTCAGGTCTTACATTTAAGTCTTTAATCCATTTTGAGTTTATTTTTGTATATCTTGTTAGAGAATGTTCTAATTTCATTCTTTTACATGAACTGTCCAGTTTTCCCAGCACCAGTTATTGAAGAGACTGTCTTTTCTCCATTGTATATTTTATTTAAAAAATTTTTGTTTTTTACTGAAGTACAGTTGATTTGCAATGTTCTGTTAGCTTCAGGTATACAGCACAGCGATTCAGTTTATGTATATATAATATGCGCACACACACACACACACACACACACACACACACACACACGCCTGTTACGTTTGTTTTGCTTTATTTCAGACAACATGAATACTAAGGGAAGGTTTTGTTTGTTGTTTTCAGGGTCTGGTCTTCCATCATTGTCTATTTGCTTTTCTGATTTTATAACTGAAAGCTTCCAATTGCTCTCAACTAAAGTCAGAGTTTGGCATGTCCAGTGATTTGTTTATATCTAGGATTATAGGAAAGTTAGGCAAAAATAAATGTGTTTACTACAAATCTGAGTAGTTGAAACCTATGATTCAGTCATTCTTCACCAACACCAATTTAACAATTTCTAACCATGTAGGACAACTCCTTAAGTTAGATTCTTTGCCAGTTTATCAAGAAAGTTGAAAAATACCCCAATATGCCCCCAAAATGGCAGATCCTCATAACCATAATTAACTCCTGCTGCTTCCAGTACAAAACTGCACTTTCTCCTAATGATGGATAAAGAGTAAAGTTTTCTTCCTCTGAAGGGTTTACTTTTTCCTCTCTGGATTCAACTCTGTTCCAAAATAACAGTAAACATCATTCGAATCACATTGCTAGTCGTTGAAATCCTCATATTTCCTTTCCAAAAGGAAAGTATGGGTTATTCCCATACTGCAAACCTCAAGTAGGCATATGTGTCTCTATCTAACACTCTTTCACACACACATTATATCTTAAAAGAGGAACCAGCAGAATAAGAGCACATGGCTAGTTAAGTGATAGGATACAGTCTAGCTCAAGGATAAGTAAAATTGTGCCTATCTTAGACATCTGACTTAAATCAAAATATCTTACTATCCAACCAAATGGACAGGATTTATTCAACTGGAATCATTCTTTTTTTCCCTAAAGACAGCTGAAAAACAAACTGCTCTACAGAGTTGAAACAGATGGTGTCCCACAGTTTGTGCACTTTGAGGATCCAAGCCTATAAGCTTTTGCTTTACGCGAAGTTCTAACTAGGTCAGCAGTGTGACTTCCTACTCATTCATTTTTATCATGAAACAATCATTTACTCAGCAAGGAAAACCCAATGTGGGAGACGGCTGTGCAGTAAAATAATTGTTATGCCATAAAGGGAAGTAATATATTTGAGATAATACAGAATGCTAAAAGGATTGAGGAGTGGGGAGGAGGAGGAGTTTTTAAACAAGGTACAGGGAAAGATCAAATGACTCTTAACCCTGCATTCTTAGGTGAAGAGCGTGGTTATTTTTATTGTACTTTCTGTACTTAAACGTTAACAGTTTGCTAAGTTTCAGCAGGGGTAACAAGTTCAAGGGCCTGAAAGAGTATGCGGAAAAAGAATGAGGAGGGGAATGACAAGAGATGAGATTGGAAAAACAGAATGGAGACCAATGGAGATCGTCCTTTACGATAGAGACTATAGGATTTGGTCCCTATTCTGTGGAATTTAAGAAAAACCTGGACATGATTCAAGAATGTGAGGAATACTTATACAGCAACTATAAAATATATTCATAATCAAATGTAGTATTGTGCTAAGTGTTTTACAAATGTTATCCCCATTAACTCTCATGATTACCCTATGAGGTAGGAAAATCTTATTACACCCATTTCACAGACGGAAAAACTGGGACCCATAAAGGTTATGAAGTTTAACCAAGATCAGCACAAAAACTTGGATTTCAGAGCCTGAACTATTAGTACTTTTCCCTCCCCAATGAATCTTTCTTTTTTTTTTTTTGCGGTACGCGGGGCCTCTTGCTGTTGTGGACTCTCCCGTTGTGGAGCACAGGCTCCGGACGTGCAGGCTCAGTGGCCATGGCTCACGGGCCCAGCCGCTCCGCGGCATGTGGGATCTTCCCATACTGGGGCACGAACCTGTGTCCCCTGCATCAGCAGGCAGACTCTCAAACACTGCACCACCAGGAAAGCCCACCCAATGAATCTTTTACACACTAAATTCATCAAGAACTACAAAAGTGGGAACCTTTTGGAAGGTTTTTAAGTACCTTATATGGAAGGGAGTATAATGATTTAACGATGTCACATTTTATAAAGTATGATAACTGGTCATTTTTAGGATAAAATGCATAGTCAGATTGCTTATTTTATATACTTATATCTGTTGCCTATTTTATTTATAAATCACCCAAAGTTGCATATGGTCTCTCTCTAAATACAAGAAAACATTATTTGCCTAAAAAATCTTTTTTCAAGTTTTATATCATTATTCTATATATTTATTCTATATACTATAAACATGACTTGGAATGCACTGTCCTAAAAAATTGCTTATCTGTCTTAAAAAGTATATGAGAAATAGCCAAGCACACCAAAGAGAAAATCCACTTGCATCACAGATACGCATCAAATTTTGTTTTAATAGTTGTCATTTAAATTTGTTATGAAATGAAAATGAAAAATTTAATTTCTATCCTTGCAAAAATAAATATAAAATCACATAAGTATCAGAAATATTAATGCTTATCATATTACTCCATACACACCCAACTTCTGGAGATTAAAAGCTGCAGGGCCAGGGAAAATGAGATCTCAGAAAGGTACCAAATAATAGAAGGCAGATATCCCACTGTATTTATTACTATACTGAAAGGAAAACTGCTAGCAAAGTAACAAAATAGGCTATGTGTAACCTTTGGCTTTATTGCTTATGCAAGCATCCTTCCTCAACCTTATTTCTACAGAGAAGTAAAGGGAGCTGCAGTAGCCTAACTCACAGTAAAGTAAGATTCAGTTTTATATACTTTGTGATGAAATGCCTCTTCATGGGTATCCAAAGTATCTGGCCCGGAAAATTTGATTTTCTGCATAAATGGTAAAAGCCTAATTGGCTATTATTAGACTTAAACTAGACAAAGCTAGCTTTAACATTCGCGAAAATTTATACTGTATCTAACCTTATTTACCATAGCTTAAATTATCTTAAAATAACAAACCTGTGTTTACTTTAATCTTTTAAAAGTGAGTACAATGAGCAGATTATTATCAAAGATTAGAATGATCAAAAGATTAGATAGTATTTTAAATAGCCTAGCAGGAATTGATAATATTAATTTTTAAAACTTAACAAATGTCAAAAATATTATCCCAAGACAAGATTAAGTGGGCCTCTCTCTATCATGAAAGTCAATGATAAATGTATCCTACAGGAACATGAAACACAAAAAATGGTCTTTTACAAGAATATTCTAAGAAACTGGAGCTGACCTAGAGCAGTGTTTGCAAAGTGAGGAATGGACAACTGCCTTAGAATCATTTAGAGTTCTCTTCAAAACTACTGACTGCTAGGCTCCAGTGCAGATCTATGCAAATCAGAATGTTGGGGTGAAAATCATCAAACTGAACTGTCAGTAATCAGTCCATGTGACTTTAAGTCCCATTCCAATTTAAGGACCGCTACTGTAGTGGAAACAGAGCTAAGTGGATACTACGTGATTTACAGAATCCTGATAACTAGTACTCTTAAACATTTGTGGGCATGGTTAGTTCTATGTTATCAGTTGGTAAACATCACCTAACTTTTGTTTTTTTTGAACGTCTTTATTGGAGTATAACTGCTTTACAATAGTGTCATCACCTAACTTTTGCATGGAGATTTTGTTCTTATTACAGAAAGTTACTTCATATTCATCATTTCATCTAACCACAATAATATAGGAGGATGAGATATATTTATCTATAGACAAATAAATTTATATATAATTATGAAAACATTTTATATAGTTGGCAATTAGATTTTGTTTCTTTTCAGAGGTTTACATACGAGAAGTACAAATTAAGAGAATTAGAAAGGACTGAGGTGAAAGATGTTGACAATTGCTGAGAACAATGAAATTCCCAAGAACGATTAACAGTTGTTGTGATCACCCAATTCCAGTGTCGGGGAGGAGGCATTTCCACACCATCAGCAAGCAATGATCTGGACACCAGCTGGGTGTCCTACAATTCAACTCAATTCTGACACTATCTACCTAGAGATGGCATGGGATTCCACACGTAAAGGGCTCAGTCCCACAAGACTTCCCTCTACTTCAGAAGCCAAAGGCAAGCCCAAGTTGCTACCTGTACTTCTGAGGGACCAGCTGCAAAATGGAGGTTCCAATGATTCCCTCCAATTCAGGATGCCGATCAGCAAGTCCAGGTTGTTACCTGTACTTCTGATCAACTGGCTGTAAATCAGAGGTTCCCACAACCTTCTTGAATTTGATTAATTTGCTAGAGCAGCTTAGAGAACCAAAGAAACCCATTTACTTACTTGATTACTGTTTATTACGAAGGATATTAAAGGGTATGAATCAACAGCCACATGTAGAGATACACAGGGCCAGGTGCTAACAAAGGAGCTTCTGGCCTCCTGGAGTCTGGGGCCAGCATAGTGGCATGTGGAAATGTTCTGGTTCACCAACCTGGAAGCTCTCTAAACCCTCCCCTCTTTGGGTTTTCATGGAGGCCTCATTACATAGGCATGACTGATTAAATCACCGGCAACTGATTCAACATATCTCACCCCCCACCCTCCATCCCCCTGGTCAATGGGACTGAAAGTTCTAATTCTCTAATCACCTGGTGAGTTCCCCTGGCAACCAGCCCTCATCCTGCGGTGCTTTCCAAAAGTCACCTCATTAACATAAATCCAGTCAAGGTGGAAAGTCTCTTGTTATAAGTAACAAGATATCCACTTATGTCACCTTGATGGCTCTGAAAAGGTTTCAGAAACTGAGGACAAGAGACCAAATATTATGGCAAAAGATGCTCCCATGGCTCTTTTCCCTCAGGTAATTCCAAGGGTTTGGGGAGCTGTGAGCCAAGGAACCATGGATGAAGACCAAATGTATATGAGAAATATATTTTGGTCAGCTGAGTGACCACATATGTTTTTCTTACAAGTCACAATATCACAATATCACAATATTAATGGAGAAAGATGGGCACAATCTGCCAGATGAGGTGGGTAGAAAAGAGAATAGCAGTTGCTGAAGGCTAGGGAAGAGATGTAAAAAGAAGAAGAAAAAAATTCAAACATTATTAATCAGAATTCATCTTAGGAGACCTTAAATTTCACTCTTTTCTACAATCAACATTGAGAGGACTTCAGTTGAGGTATGCTATACATACTGGGGTGTGAGAGACTAGAAAACATAGAATTATTTTCTGACACCAGATTAGTCTTTTTTCTAGGAAAAAAATGATTATCCTGTTGTATTTAATCATCTTAATATTTCCTATTTATTGCTCACTAACCATATGACAGGTACTAGTGCTTCTGCATAGTAGGGGAGAATTCACCCCCCCCCAAATATGTCTCTTTGGTTATGTTCTAAGAAACAAGAGAGGTGGGGAAAAACTGTGAAGACCAAGTAGGAGTTACCGTTTTGTAAGAAACATTCACATTTTTAAGGGAAATATCCATTTGTAAGGGTGTTTCCCTCTCTCTTCCAGAAAGCGAGGATGACCAAATGTCTAGAAACTCTTATAACAACCTTATCCTTGTTTACTGTGCTTATTCTAGGAACCTCCCATAACTGACTCTTCCTCACCCTTAACATCCCCTTTTGTCTTTAGCTGAGAATGGTAATATTTAAGGCGAGGGCTTTGACCATTTTGGCAAGTTACTCAGTTCTCCTGGGTCTCTCCCATGTATACTTATTAGTAAACTTTTGTTTCATTTTCTCCCGTTAACCTACCCTCATGTCAATTTAATTCTTAGACCAGCCAAAGGAACGTGGAAGGTGATAAGATAAACTTCGTATTTTATGGCAAGACAAGAAAAATTTAAACATAAAAGTTTTCTCTGCCCCTTTGGACCTCCTCCCTCCCCTTTAGTGTGTGTTGTGCATCAGCATTAACCAGACCTCCTTAGGAGATAACTTCCTTCTTAATCTTTAAGGGGCCACGATGACCCCATGACGCACTGCTCACTTTTTGTACTTGGCAGATCTGGATTGTATAAACTGTCAATAACACATCATTTAGAGTATAACCCTTTGTCTCAAAAACATGTAACTGTGCTTTGACCTCTAATGGGTGGAGCAGCCCTCAGAGCATTCTAAAAGACTGTCTCCCAGTACAATCACCAGGTTGGCTCAAATAATATTTCCCATTTCTTTCTTAGATAGACTATTGATTAATCTTTTTGTTGACATCCATGTCTTACCACCAGAGGACACCTGGCGTCTACTGTGAACCAGTGCTCAGTACCAGCATGGGCTCATTAAGCCCCACCAGCTCAGATGTTCTGATGAGTTCTGATATTCAGATCTCATTACTTTTAAGCGATGATCCTACAAATTTTATTCAGGCTGTTTTTACTTAAGACTTGGGAGTCTTAAGGGTAACCGGTGCATTTCCCAGGCAGGGGACCTAAGGGGATCTGGGCTGGGCAGGAGGCCCAGGGAAACATAGGTGGCTGGGTTTTTGTTATAGTTAAATTTTAAAAAACAAATCAATATATGGTCTGAACAAAACTTCTGCTAGTGAAATGAGAAACTGAATTAATTCAGGTCTGAAGAACAAGGGACATCTGCTCCTTCCAGCCACAAGGTATTCTCAAGTGACTGAGAACCTAGTGTAAGTATCTGAGGATCAACTCTCGTGATGTTGCAGTCCTACAGGGGAAGGGGAACCCACTACAACCATTAAATACTGCTCTTCCAGAGGTGCACACTAGAAAGACTGATTGTCTTGTGCTCTTGATGCTGAAAACTCGGCTTCTTGTGCACCAGTGCCAAATCGAATCTCGGAGACAGTGTTCTGAGTGAAGTAGAAGAGAATAGCTTTATTGCTTTGCCAGGCAAAGGGGGACAAAGCAGGCTCCTGCCCCAAAAAACTGTGTGTCCTGACCTGGGAGGATGTGATGAGTTTATAGCAATGGTTCAAGGGTGAGGTTGCTGATAAGATTAGGGTGTGCCTCCTTTCATCTGGTCTCAGGTAATCTGCTTAATGAGCTTCTCTGGTTCCTTTAATGTAGTCTCAGGTGGTCTTTCTCTGGTATGAAGAATGCTCACATTTTAAAGAGCTTAAAGACATTGTTATGTGTATCCCTTGAGGGGGAACCAGGACCCTGCCCCAAGGCTGCACAATTGTTTCTTGGCTGCTCCTCCCTCCTCTCTGCATCCCCTCCCTTCCTGCATTAGTAACTGTTTGAATCTGCCCTCTGGAACTCAGGGAGAGTCATGGAGGCCGGAGTTAAGAAACAGGGTACAGGAAGGCTTCTGTGCCCAGGAGCCCCACAGTGTCCTACTCAGTTTCACTCTGAGCACTCTCAGAGGCTTTACTGGGGGAGGGAGAAACCGAGACACGTAGAAGAGTAGAACTAATCCAAGAGTAACTCTTCAGGGAGCGAGAGAGAAGCAGCACACATCCCATCCACCTTTCTATCCTCAGAAAGTTGTTCAGAGCATATCTCATATCTGAATTAGACTACCAAATTCATAATGGGAAACTGTGCCTTAAACGCCAAACAGCTCCTAGACAGACTGCCACCTATGGGGATGCCAGCTGGGTTTACGTATGCTTGCAAGTGCTTACTTAATTGAGAATTAAAGGATATCCTGCCCTAAAACAGCCAAGATGGGGCTCTTTTTTGGCTTTCCAAAACTGATTTTTGCATGCACAGTTAAAGAAAGCCAGCAGAAGCTAAGTTCTTACCCTGTCAGTCAGTCTCCTGGAACACTGCCTACAGGGTCTACTGGAAACAAGAGTGGTAAGAGTTTTTCCCATTTCTAAAATTAGATTAGCATGAGAAAATATCTGTAGGGCTAGCTCCTCAGTTCCTTTGAATTAGAAAGACTTGTAAATTTGAAGTTTTAGAGAGCTCTCATCTTAAATTATTTTATCTATTTTAATTGGTATGTAGAAGCCCCAGAAGGCTTCAAAATGCCAAAACAGCTTCATTGAAAGATTTGTTGTAGAAAGCTAATGCAATATTAATGTTATAACAAGTACCTAAAATAAACAAAAAAAATCCTTTAAAGACTGATGATCCCTGGTCGGGAACTAAGATCCCGCATGCTGTGCAGCATGGCCAAAAAAAAAAAAAAAAAAAAGACTGACATAACTACTGCTCTCCTCTAACCTCCCTTCAAGTACTCATTCTAGTAATCCTCTGTCTGAATTGCCTTCCACTCTGAAGACACTATTAAGTGGTTACCATTAGAAATGGAATCACCCGAGGCTATAAGTAAGCCTGTTCAGATCAGAGGCCAACTGAGGGCCACAGTTAAAGAATTTCTTAAACCCAGGGAGGATCCTCAAAAGTTTCTGTAAATAGATTACCAAGATGCAAGGTCACTGGTTTGACTAAACTGACCAGAGCTGATATTCAGAGCCTGATAGGAATTTTTTTTTGGCATTCTCCTCTAAGCTCAGTGAGGGAAAGAACATGCCAACATAGGTGGATGGGTAGGTCTTGATATCATTGCTGTGGCAATCCAATTCTTTGAGTAATTAAAAACAGGTGTCTGGGCTTCCCTGGTGGCGCAGTGGTTGAGAGTCCGCCTGCTGATGCAGGGGACATGGGTTCGTGCCCCGGTCCGGGAAGATCCCACATGCTGCGGAGCGGCTGGGCCCGTGAGCCGTGGCCGCTGAGCCTGCGCGTCCGGAGCCTCCGCAATGGGAGAGGCCACAACAGTGAGAGGCTTGCGTAAAAAACAAAAAACAGGTGTCTTTTTTTTAAAAATTACAAATCCAGTCTTTACAGAACCAGAGGTGTGGCTCCACAAACAATTTAAAGCCCACCAGTCCTTTTACCACTCCCAAAACCTCCCTTTGGTTTTTGGCTAAAACACCACTGGTTTTTAATCTGTGCTTTCCGGATACAAGGAAACCTTTCCCCTCGAGCTAATTATGACTTACAGCAATTTGGTAAATTACACCTTTGTAAGTAGAATTGAAACATTTATCTTTTCTTGCTATCCAACCATTCCCTCCAGAAATTGGAAACTCTTAGGTTCCCAGCACCTTTATCAGGTAAATAAGGAAGGCCACCTCCTGATAGGTACAGGAATCTCAAGGTATTTTGGGGATCTCAAAAAGAGAGAACTTCACCCAAATCTACAGATATTGCAGGCAGAATCTGTGGCAAACCTTTGGTGTAATTTATCTGGCCTTGAGGTCTTTTAAAGGTTTAATCTAAGATTCCTTATGAAAAGTTCCAACACAGCCAATTTATGAGTCTATGTGGTCAATTACAGACTTATTTCGCAAACAAATTAATATGGCTATATTTGGTAGAAATAAGGGTAATTTTAGAGAAAAAGATTATGCTTCAGTGGATATTAAATTCTAATTTTGCTAAATGAGGCTTTTTTTTTATATTTACCGCCTAAGACTCACTTCTTAGATGGCTCCTTGTTGTTATGCTTTATTACTGTAAAGTTTAATTGAATTATTAAAACAATACTCTAGTTTGTTTCTAAAGCTGATCACAATAATCTATTTTTGGATGAAGATCAGATTCACCATGACCTGCAACCAGGAGATTATGCACACTGGAAAAGACATAAGATAAAAGATCCTGTACAGCCATGTGGGACAGGGCCATATCAGGCTTCCTCTCCTGAATGAACTATAACTCTTGTCTCTGACACCCGACTTTGACTAACTAGGACCAGCACTACCAGACCAGAACAAGAAGACAATGACATCTGAAGTAGACAGCTGACACAAGATGACCCAGGCCTGCACACTATTACTTTGACAATTGCTCACACTTTTGCTTATGAATCCAATGTATTTCTTCCCTGGGCTCAATCATTTGCAAGTTTCAAAAAATTAATACAAACAAACCATAGGTTTGTAGACCTAAGTCCAGTACTCCTAGGTTTCCTTGGAGGATTTCTCCTCTCCAAGGCTCTAACTGGATGGCCCTTATTTTATTTTAGAAGAAACTCTAGTATTGTGCAAGCTACACATTACCTTCAACATCACTAAGTGGGACCCTCTTACCTGGCCAATTAATGACACCTGTTCTGAACGTGCCCATAAACACTCCTTTTCACTAGATGAAAAGATATTGGGTAGCTCCTAATGGGACCTAATGGACTCATGGAACAAGTTTATGGCCTTGGCTGTCTCCAGGATGGTTAGAAAGATGTGCAACTGGTTTCCCTTGGGCTAAAGGTCACCTATGGGTAGCCTTGGAAACAGCCATTGCCAATTTGCCTTTAATGCTAGTGTGCTGGGTTTCTATCACTTTTCCAATAGTATGACCATTTGGCCGAGATATTTGTTAACTCATAACACATATGAAGAGTCAAATTTCCACTCTGAATACTCCTCTCTCCAGTTTAGAAAAAATACTAGGAAAATGTTATGATTTAGGAGGATCTTGGCTTAAACGTTTCCTACTGACACTGTTACTCCTATTGTCAATCCTATATAGCTCTCTATAAATTAATGAACATGCACAACGCACCTATAAGGTAGAATTGGCATAAGTCCTATTGGACAACTGGAATTGACCATTAGTCCTTGACAGACATCTCACTAGTACCACTCCGTAAAACAAGCTATTAAGACCCAACACCAAAGGACATGATGGACCCAGGGCACATAAGCAACCACCCTGGTGGCATAAGGCAACCAAATATTTGATCACCTAATGCTATCAAAAGATTAAAGATCAAAAGGGGGAACTGATGAGATAAAATTTATATTTTATAGAAGATAAGAAAAATTTAAACATAAAATTTTTCTCTACCCTTTTGGGCCTCCTCCCTCCCTTTGGTGTGTCTTGTACATCTGCATTAACCAGACCTCCTTAGGAGATATCCTCCTTCTTAATCTCTTAAGAGGCCACAATGACCCATGACTCATTACTCACTTTGTACATTTAGATCTGGATTGTGTAAACTGTCAAAAATATGTCACTTGACATATAATCCTTTGTCTCAAAAACTTATCTATAACTATGCTTTGACCTCTAAGGGGCGGAACAGTCCTTAGAGCTTTCTTAAAGACTGTCTCCTGATTATAATCCTCAGGTTGGCTCCAATAATATTAAGGTAGAGGAAAATTTCTTCTGGACAGCATGCATTTTCCTACTTCTCAGGTAGGTATTATTTTCCTAATTTATAAACAAATCTTAGAAAAATTAAAATACCTTACCTACACCTACATAAAGAATCAGCAGCAAAGGTGGGAATGTGAACCCAGATAAGCCATCTTCCAAATTTATGCTTTTAATACCACATTCTGAGAGGCAACACAAAATAGATTCTTATTTTCCCAATAAGAATCTGGACAAGGCAGAACTCAGTGGTAGAAAGAACAATGGCCTGAGATTCAGAAACCCAGACTCTAGTCTAAGATCTGCCACCTTTATTATTGATTAGTTTACCTCTCCGGATCTAAGTTTTCCCACTAATAAAATGCCAGGGTTGAACTACATCACTGAGATGCTGCCCTTCCTATATTGTGAAGGCAAACTTTTAATGCAAATACAGTATGGCAACCTAAACAGATAGAATTCACTTTTACCAGGAACTGAGTAAAAGATATAGTACACATATTATGCCAACACCAAACTTGACTAGAAAGGTATTGTCACCACAGGTGAGCAAACAGAGGCTCAAAGAAGTGAGGCAAATTTGTCTATACTCACACTGGCAGTATGTGACAGAGCTAGGGTCTGAATCAAGGCCTATTTAGTAGGCTCTTTCCTCGACTTTACATTGCCTCCTGAATTGAATCTTATCTAGAATTTTCATCATCTTTCTACCCCTCAAAAGCCAGACTATCCCTGTGCCCACTTCTATGGAATAAGGATTAAGTCTTACAGAGAGAAACCAACACCTTTCCCTTTTTTTAATGAAATAATTAAGGGCAGGAATGAGCTAACTGGTTTATAAAGAAGGGACTGTCAAGTGCCATTTTTCAAGATACTATGTACCTCAGCAGTCAAATGCCCTATAATTCAGTGAGTGCCCAAAAATGTACTCAGCACCAGATATAGAGTATGAAAAACCCCACTTTCATTTTTATAACCCTCACCGAGTTATCTCACTAACTGCCTACCCACTAACTGCCTCCATCTAAACAACGAAACATAATATTCCGACCCTTTAGCCAACTCTTATTCTGAGTACTAGTCGCAGATCTCCTAACTCTAACATGAATTGGAGGCCAACCCGTGGAACACCCATACATAATTGTAGGCCAATCAGCATCCATCTTATATTTTCTCTTAATCCCTAGTGTTAATACCAGTAACTAGTCTTATCGAAAATAAACTCCTAAAATGAAGAGTCTTTGTAGTATAACAAAATACCCCGGCCTTGTAAACCGGAAAAGGAGAAACTCACACCTCCCTAAGACTCAAGGAAGAAGCATTAAACCTCACCACCAGCACCCAAAGCTGAAATTCTACATAAACTATTCCTTGAAAAGGTTTATTGTAGAATAACCACCAGGCTACAGTACTATGTCAGTATTGAAAATAATTTATTTTATAATACTTTTGTTGTGTAAGTCATATACACATGCATGTCCACATATCAATAATAGCGTCTTCCTGTAAATGTATACATATACATGCTATGTATTACTGTGCATTCATTTATTTTCCCCACGAGCAGTTAAAGGTCATATTAAATTTTATTAATTTTACATATTACATAATATTATTGATCGTACATAGGACATGTCATTAACGGTGATCTTTATAAGACATCTGGTTCTTACTTCAGGACCATTTTAACTTAAAATCGCCCACTCGTTCCCCTTAAATAAGACATCTCGATGGGTTAATGACTAATCAGCCCATGCTCACACATAACTGAGATTCCATACATTTGGTATTTTTTATTTTTTTGGGGGGGCCTGCACAGACTCAGCTATGACCTTAAAAGGTCTCGTCACAGTCAAGCAAATTGTAGCTGGACTTGTATGTATTTTTTATTTGACTAGCACAACCAACATGTGCAATTAAATTAATGGTTACAGGACACAGTACTCCATTATTCCCCCCAGGCTCAAAAAACTGTATCTCGTAGTGGATCAAACCCCCCTTACCCCCTACAAAACTAACCATCTGCTTAGATATTCACCACCCCCCTAGACAGCTTCGTCCCTAGATCTACGAACAATTTTTTTCATAAATCAATACTAAATCTGATACAAACCCCATAATGAAATTATACGAACATCTTTTACACCCCATGGGTTAATGTAGCTTAAATTTTTTCATAAAGCAAGACACTGAAAATGTCTAGATGGGCTTCGCCAGCCCCATCAACATAAAGGTTTGGTCCCAGCCTTACTATTAATTCTTAACAGACTTACACATGCAAGCATCCACAACCCGGTGAGAATGCCCTCCAAATCACAAAGATCAAAAGGAGCGGGTATCAAGCACACTACACTAGCAGCTCACAACACCTTGCTTAGCCACACCCTCACGGGACACAGCAGTGATAAAAATTAAGCCATGAACTAAAGTTTGACTAAGTCATGTTAACTAGGGTTGGTAAACTTCGTGCCAGCCACCGTGGTCATACGACTGACCCAAATTAATAGAGACACGGCGTAAAGAGTGTTAAGGAATCATACAAAATAAAGTCAAATCCTAATTAAGCTGTAAAAAGCCATAATTAAAACTAAGCTAAACCACGAAAGTGACTTTAGTACAATCTGAGTACACGACAACTAAGACCCAAACTGGGATTAGATACCCCACTATGCTGAGTCGTAAACTAAATAGTCACAAAACAAGACTATTCGCCAGAGTACTACCGGCAACAGCCTAAAACTCAAAGGACTTGGCGGTGCTTCATATCCCTCTAGAGGACCCTGTTCTGTAACCGATAAACCCCGATTAACCTCACCAACCCTTGCTACTTCAGGCTATATACTGCCATCTTCAGCAAACCCTAAAAGGGAGCGAAAGTAAGCATAACTACCATACATAAAAACGTTAGGTCAAGGTGTAACCTATGGGATGGGAAGAAATGGGCTACATTTTCTATATTAAGAACACCCCTTATATCCACACGAAAGTTTTTATGAAATCTAAAAACTAAAGGAGGATTTAGTAGTAAATTAAGAACAGAGTGCTTAATTGAATAAGGCCATGAAGCACGCACACACCGCCCGTCACCCTCCTCAAGTATCACAGCAAAGCCCCAGCTCACTAACCCATGCTAAGCAACTATACGAGAGGAGACAAGTTGTAACAAGGTAAGCATACTGGAAAGTGTGCTTGGACAAAACAAGATATAGCTTAAACAAAGCATCTAGTTTACACCTAGAAAATTCCACGATCCGTGTATATCTTGAACCATACCTAGCCCATAGCCCCTCCCACCGCTACTACCATAAACTAATCAAATAAAACATTCACCATACATCTAAAGTATAGTAGATAGAAATTTAATCACCAATGGCGCTATAGAGAAAGTACCGTAAGGGAAAGATGAAAGAAATATTAAAATTAAAAAAAAAGCAAAGCTTACCCTGGCTACGGAATCGTAAGACTCTTTCTGGGTTAGCACAGGTATGAAAGGCAGTCTACTTCTTTTCATTCCTTTCATAAATAACACATCTCAATGCAACTGAGCATCTTCACACACTAAATGTTACTAGTATTAGTGTTATTTATTCTCTAATAGTGATATGACAACTGTATTTTAATCCAAAATATAGGTACCAAAAGAAAGAGAAAAAATTAAATTACACTGGTTTCATTACTTCAAGAATTATGAAGTACTTCCATCAAATCATCTTATTTAATAATCATGACAATGCTTTGTGCTGGCATGTCAGGCAGTGTGCTTTGACTTTTAGGGGAACTAGCTCATTTGTTCTCCATAACAATTCATTAAATCTACATAAGACCTAGGAGGTGAGCACGAATTTCCTTATATCACAGATGGAGCAATTAAAACAGTGGGAGCGGGCTTCCCAGGTGGCGCAGTGGTTGAGAGTCCGCCTGCCGATTCTGGGGACAGGGGTTCGTGCCCCGGTCCGGGAAGATCCCACATGCCGCGCAGCGGCTGGGCCCGTGAGCCATGGCCGCTGAGCCTGCGCATCCAGAGCCTGTGCTCCGTAACGGGAAAGGCCACAACAGTGAGAGGCCCGCGTAGAGCAAAAAAAAAAAAAAACAAAGTGGGAGCCAGTAATGAAAAAATGGCTAGCTGACTCTAGAGCTGCAAACTCTTGGAAACTATGCTTTGATGCCTTGTAGAGAAAGATTATTCCCATTTTAGAGATAGGGAAAATGAATTTTGGTTTCTTAGGCAGCGTCAAGTGAGTGGTAAATTCAGCACTCAGATTCTGAGTTAATGTTCTGACTTAATCCAGTGCGTTTCCCATTTCACTACAATGTCTCTTTAACATTAAAACCTTACATTTGTGTACAACTTTCCATCTTAGAAAAACATAGCATTAAAATTTAACAACCCTGTGAAGGATGTACCATTCGTAACTTACAGACGATGTAAGGAGTGATCACAACAGGTTGGTAAATTAGACACGGTAAGTTTAGATAACTGTAATGTAAACCATGTCTTGAGATCTTATTCAGTCAAATTTAAAGCTCTAAAAGTAAGAAAGCAAGAGTCTTCTATGTTTAAGAGGCAAGGATCAATTTCAATCCTAGTAGGTTGTCTTTGATCATCTCAGCACATCTCCAATATATCCTGGAGCAGTTTGTTTTCATCTGTATTACAGTTTCTGTATTTTCTCTCACTATAAGTATCTGAGTTCCTTGTTTGTAGGGACGAGGGACTCAGCCTACCTGGCATGTAGTAGCCACTCAACAAATGATGGAAAACCATCCTGAAAAAACCTAACATTACTGTTAGCCCTCGGTGATGTACAGGGGTCGATTTACATCACCCCAAGCAGGACCGTCCTAACCATACGCCCCTCTTTGGTATCCGATTTAAATGCAGCCCCAATGAATGAAATAAAACTGCAGGCGCCACGGTAAACCAGAGCACGGTAAGAAAACAAGCACTAGGGAGAACCGAGGACCAAGCGGGGCCCGACCCGGCTCGCGCGAGTAGACGCGGTCGAGGATGCCGGGCGGGCCGCTCCCTGGTCCAAGGTCTGGAGAAATGACGCGTCTCTCCGCACCGGCGACGGCAGCAGAGGGTGGTCCCGGCACCGCCCGCGCCCCCGGGCCGGCCAAAGCGGGTCACTCACCCCGAACACAGGCTCCGTGGGGCCGCCCCCAGGGCCGCCGAGTTTCGATTCCCCAGCGTTTGGAAACGGACCAAAAACAAACCGGGTCGCTAGGGGTCACCGCGGGCTTCCTGTTTCCTCAAAGACAGCGCCGCTTCCCCGGCAAAGGCAGCCGCTCCGGGAACGCCGCGGAGGGACTCCCATTTCTCTCGCCTCGGTGGCGCCAGGGCCGGCGCCGCCGGCCAGTCGGCTACAGCCCGGGAGGCTCTGGAAGGAGGGCCGAGCCAAGGCCGAAGGCCGAGCCACCGCCGGAGAAGGCCGGTTACCCGGCCCCGTCAGCGCCCGCCCTAGCCCCGCGCCGCACAGGGGGAGCGCAGCGACGGGGCTGGCCAGGAGGGCGTCCTACTCACGACCGGAAACGGGGCCTCCAGTAATCCACGGCTCGGAGCCTGGGCCGCGCAAGCAAACCGGAAGTCAGGCCGGAGGAAGATGGGAGGGCGTTCGCCAAGCCAGTGCTGGGGCTGGGTGGGGGAAAAGTGCGCAGAAAAGGAGGGCGCAGCGTACTACGCGCCCCGTGAGCCTCCGCCGCCGGGTGGGCGGGGCCGGGGCGTGCTACGTGTCGTGAGAATACGCAGCAGGGTGGGCGGGGCCGCGGCGTACTACGTGTATAGTGAGCTCCCGCGACTGGACTGGCGCGGCCCCGGCGACGCGGGAGGCGGAGGCGGTGCGCCAGTGTGGTAAGACGTTATCCGCCTTGGCGGAGGTTGAGTCGCTGGCCTCCTACAGCGCCGTCTTTTTCCCTCAGCGTCCGCTTGGGGGTCCCCGAACGTTGTAGCGCGTGTTGGCTCCGCATAGTAGCGCTCTTGTGGGTTTCTAGTTCTCGCCTAGCCGTGGCCGGGAACTGGGGACCCGTGACGGTTCGCGCCTGCGGGGGAGCTGTTAACAACCCGACTAGTTTCGGGGCGTTGCTCCGGGTCCCCTAGTTATTCCGCACACAGCTCTTGTTAACATTGTGGAAGCTGTTGACTTCGGAGGGTGTACCCGGCTCCGCCAGGTAGAGGATGGACAGGCCTGAGGTGTGGGGTCACGAGTAGTTGAGTTGGGGGCCGTCCTTGGAGGTCGCAGGCAGACGGAACCCCTCCAGCTGTAGGCCTATTTTTGATTAAACGAATAAAGGAGAAAATGGTTAATTATAGGGCATTTATCCTTACTGACTGCCAGTTAGCAACAGTGATACTCCTCCCCAGCCCTTTCGACTAAGGACTTAATTATTGTTGGAGTCAGTGTTATGTTGGAAGATGTTTCTGCATCAATTTTTTAAAAAAATTAATTTTATTTATTTATTTTTGGCTACGTTGGGTCTTCGTTGTTGCATCTGGGCTTTCTCTAGTTGCGGCGAGCGGGGGCAACTCTTCGTTGCGGTGCGCGGGCTTCTCATTTCGGTGGCTTCTCTTGTTGCGGAGCACGGGCTCTAGGTGCGTGGGCTTCAGTAGTTGTGGCACTCAGGCTCAGTAGCTGTGGCTCTTGGGCTCTAGAGTGCAGGCTCGGTAGTTGTGGTGCCCAGGCTTAGTTGCTCCGCGGCATATGGGATCTTCCCAGACCAGGGCTTGAGCCCGTGTCCCCTGCATTGGCAGGTGGATTCTTAACCACTGTGCCACCAGCGAAGCCCCGCATCGCAGTTCTAATTCATCAACCAACAGTCAGCTCATCAAGGATGGATTCGGCTCTAGGGTTTACTTTAAAATATTTTTCTGTTGTTGTTAAGCCTCTCATTTTGCTTTAGATTTAAGTGAAAATTCACAGCTGTTATGAGCAAAGAGCACAACTTAAAGTTGACATGACATTTAAAAAATACTTTAAAATCTGTATTAATGTAATCATTTAGAAAGATCCATTCACTTCAGTTTATCAGGCTGGGACATAAGAGCAGTGTTTTTAATATTTTGGACAAGAATCTTTTTTCGATTGGCTTGGTAATGCGCTTTACAGAATAAAAGCAAACCACCAAGAGGTATATTTTGCCTAGTTTTTGAAGAATGCTAACAAAATCGGTTGAGGCACCCCAAAATCATCAAAAGTAAAACGATAATCTGGTTTCTGATTTGTAGATCTAGAAATGTTGAATCTTTACTCACAATTTAGAATAATTTGAGACTTGTTGAAAAAGAAGGAAAATTCATTTTTATCTTTTCTCTCTGAGTAAATAAGATGACTTAGCTCAGTATTTTACTATATGTGATCAGTCTGTTTTCGTTTTAATAATACACACTTCCCTATTATAATAATGAAAAAAAGTGGGTCTTATTAACAATACTATTTGCTTATTCAGAATGCATAAGCCTATCAATTTAGTCAAGTAAAACATCCTAATTTTTTTTTTGCCAGGGAATGGGGGCGGGGAGAGTCATACCCACGGTAGGTTATGACAAAATGTAATACAGATATTTGTTAAATTGAGCTGAAATGGTCACTTTCTATCCACTCATGCATCCGCTTTAATTAAGTTTAGCAAATAAATTATTAAAGAAAACTTGCCACACTTATGCTTTGTTATAAGCAGAAGTTGAAGTTTTATTACAATCTTGCTGTAAGGAAAAAGACCTCCGATAAGTCAAATAAAAGATACAGTCTTGGTAGGGACATTTTATGGGAAAAGAAAATGGTTAGATAATTATCATTAAAGTAGATAACAGAAAGAAAGGAATTTGGGGGACATTAGACTCTTAACTAATAGTCAATTGCTTAGGTGAGTGGATGGTTTTCCAGAGCAAATCTTAATTCTATTAAAGTTTATTGGAAGGTTGCTTAGGCTTTTTTTTCAGGAATGTTCATTTCACCGCAAGAGAGGAGTTGTGAATTACAGTCATCCAAAAAAGCATCTGTACCGGCCAGGTTTGGGACAATTTTTTTTAAACCATTATTACATCTTCTATAACTACAAATGAAGTCTGAAATTTTCAAAACGATTCAGGTCTTTATAAACATATACTTGACACAAGGCACTTTTTAAAAGGTCCTGTTTTACAGGTTGTAGTAAACAAAAAAATAGGTAACACAAGATATTCTCCCCCACCCTGTCCCGCCTTCTCCCATCCTCTCACCAAGGTCCTGATAATTTCCATCAGGAGCTGCTCCTGAAGCATAGAGTGAGGACTGACTTCAGTGAGATTCCCTTTACCCTGGGGTAGGTTGGATTCCAAAACAATATCTGAACAAAGAATATAGGCCCTGGCACAACTCTTGACTGTGGCTCAGCCTCCTTCTGTTTTTAGGCAACTGTGCATCATTAGAGCTGCTTCAAACCTTATGTTTTGTTTAATTAGGCACTATGTTAAAACAATGAAAAAAAGTGCTGTTGTGTTTTGTTTTTTTAGTGGGAGCTATATATTTCTAAGCTGTGACGAATATTTACTGTTAGAGGAAAGAGAATACATCTTTTGAGGAAAATTTGTAAAGTGAATTTTGGGTTAGTGATTTAAATTTTATATTAGTTTAATTTGATTAAATCATACCATCCTAGAGATCATGTTTTCTGTGTCTCTACCCTGTGTTTTGTGAGTACTGTGTACGTGTGGCTCTGCGGTGTCAGCAGGACAGAATTAAGATGTCAAAACCTTTAAGTTGAAATAGCAATGTCACTTTTCATATTAAAATCAGCTTCAATGTCATTTTGTCCATTAATGTCTTAAAAGCATTCTTCCTCTCTTCTCCCCCACCTATCACATGTCCAGGTTAAAAGCCTTAGGGTAAGGGAATGGTTTCAGTGGCAGAGATACAAAACAGATTCAAAAATACTACCAATAATGAAAAAGCTGGTATCTGAGCCTACATAGTCTGTTTTCCTTCTTTCCTCCCATACCTGGTTGCTCATACTGCTACCCCCCCAACCAAAACACATACACACACACACACACACACAGAATGTCGTGAATTGCAGAATCAAAGTTCATGATTTCTGTTACACTGTGTATCTGAATCTGTGAATATGCCTGAAGCAGCAGGCAAACCGGGCGTCATGGATCCCTAACCCTTAACCTTGGAAAGTACATGAAGGCTTTCCAGGGGGTTATGTAAATGATAGTTTAAGGGTATTCATTTTCACGCTGTTTACTTGCATGTTTCTTTCCTAAAATTGATCTACCTCAGAGTGTGCCTAAACCAGGGCAGCTTTCCCCTTTCCTCTTTTGTAATTGTCCCTCTCCCACTCTACAATTAAAGCAATACATTTAATCTGACCTAAGTCTTGTTAGAAAGTAAATGATTCTAATAACTGGGTAGCTAATTGTTTCACAAGGGTAGTAATTTCCAATGGCTTTTGAAAATGCTTCAGAAAAACTCAATTGAGTTGTCAGCTGATCATTAAAAATAATTTTATGACATACCCCATGTGATTTTTGATACATAATTTAGTAGTTCAGAAGAATGATTATTGATATAACCAGAAATCCTTCTGCTCCCAAATATTTGGAATGGAAGAACACAAAATGTAAGAATAGGATCAGCTTGAACCCTGTTTCTTCCTAACAACAAATAATATTCATTCTGATACATGACCTAAATGGGGGGAGAAGGTGCTATCCATTTCTGTATGAGATGCATTTCCAATAAAACTGACTTACAATATTTTATAATGATCATAATTTATATTGAGTTTCTCATTTGATCAGTAGTGCTCTAGTAAATTAATGATAACACAATACTGATGACAATTTTTAAAATTTATGTTCTCAGGAATTTTAAAATATACTCTTTTGTGTAGAGAAATATGATCAATTTAAAGTATTTTCAAGCACTAAAATATGTTGCGATAAGCTTGTGTGGGGGAAGTGAGATAATATGAATTCAAGGAGAAAAGGAATAATATCAGTTTCCTAACTGTGGAAGGAGATCTTGTTCATGTGCTTTTCAAATGCATGGGTTGATAGTAGATATCAAATTACTATGGCATTTACATTCCATTTATAAAAGGGATATATCCTACTGTCTCTAGCAGCTAGCCTTATCCTGGACAGGCAATCTGTGCTTCATAATAACTTTGTGACTTGAAATGTTTGTAGTCAGTAGGAATTAGCTTCTGACAGCTTTCATTTTTTAAAAAATAAACATGAATGTCATAACTGTATGCATAGAAACTAAATGCAGTGACTTTCTTTTGGAAACATATGTAGGTGAAGAAAAATTTAATAGTCTTAGAAAGCCTTTGATGTAAGGAGTAGGGAGAAGAAATATGAGAAGAGCTAACAAGACCAGCAGCAGAGACCCCAGGATGGTGTTGGAAGATTGTACAGAGAAGGAAAAAAGATCCAGTAAGGGGAATTCTACACTTCTTCCTATATGAAATAAGAGCAACCCTTCTCTGAGGCTTGATACTTACACTCTTACTATCTGAGATATGAATTAATTAGTTTATTCAATACTTAACAAATACTCATTCAGAACGTACCATGTGTCATTGTTTTAGGCACTGAGATGAAACGGGCAAAATAGCTTTTTAATGTATAAAGAAGTAAAATCTATCACAGAGAAGTCAGTCACATAGACAAGACCTATGTGAAATTTAACATGATGAGAAATTACTTCCCATTAATTTTTTTTCATGACAGTTTCCATATATGCCTATGAAGAAAATAAACTTTTTCCCCTGTTTAAAATGGGAAGAGAGGAAGAAATAATTTTATTTTGTGACTGTCACGTATACACTATAAAAACCAAGAAGATAAAGTCAGCTTTTCAGAGGAAAGGCATTTTTATAAAGCTACCAAATAAACAGCAATGAAAGGATGACATTAAACTTCAGTAAGATGTATAGAAAGAAGTTAAATTAGATTTTTCAAGTAGACTATGTAGCAAAAGAGAGGGAAAATTTCCAAACCCATTTCACAGCTCACATGATATAAAAGTGAAATCATTGACTTTGTAACAGTTGCAAAATTACAGACATAATTTCCAACTGTAGGTTTTTCAGTTGTCTGTGAATAGTCAGTTGATTCTTAAAATTCCAAAAACAAAAAGATGTGTTTTTTTTTAATTCACTTATATTTTGTTAATCATTTTCTCTTGACCGTCATTTTATGTCATTCCCTTTTGGCTTTAATAACCCCCTCCCTCTCATCCCATAGCCAGTCTGATCACCTGATTTTGTAGATTTTACCATTTAGCTAATCTTTTGGATCTTTTTCATAGTCTCTACTATGCCACAGTTTCCTATCCAACTATTATAATAGTTTCCTTTAATTAGTTCTAACTTTTTGTTTTTTAGTTTCCAAGTCATTCTTTATATGGATAGCTAAATGGTCTTTTAAAAATGTAAATCTTACCATTACGTTTCTCCTCTTAAACTCCTGGAATGACTCCTTAGCTTGTTTTAAAAGTCTATTCTTAGTCTAGCCTAGCCTATTTTACCACCAGCTTCTAGAAACACTGCCAGCTCAGACATTGAAATTGGATATCTTTACTCCTTTATAAGTTTTCATTCAGTTAACCCTGATTATGATTTTAGAATATTTACTTTCTTAGATTATCATTTGACATCTTTTCTAAATTTAAAAATTCTCAGAGAATTGGGGAACTCCAGAAAAATTTTCAATATTAGTGTGAGAATTATGGCTCTACTTCTTACTTGTCCTAAAATGATACCACATTTAAAAGAGGATCCTATATCTTCAGATAATGGATACCAGCTTCAGAACATATGAAGCAAAACTAGGCAGAACTAGGAGACATGCGCACAATACTGGAAGATTTTAACAGGTTTCCCTCACTAACTCATAGAATAAAAAAAAATACATTAATGAAATAGATGATTGAATAAAATTATTAGCATCACACTCATTAGGATGGCTATTATCAGAAATAAAACCAAAATTGAAAATATTCATCTTAAAATTAATATGGAATCTCAAGGGAACTCAAATAGCCAAAACAATCTTGAGAAAGACGAACAAAGCTGGAGGCTTCCCATTTGCTGACCTCAAAACATATTACAAAGCTGCAGAATCAAAACATTGTACTGGTGTAAAGACATACATATAGACCAATGGAATAGAATGGAGAGCACAAAAAGATCCTCACATATGTGATTTTCGACAGATGTGCCAAGACCATCCCATGGGGAAATGTGGTTGGAAAAACTGAATATTGGTATGCAAAACAATGAAGTTTGACCCTTATCTCACACTGGAAAAATTAAATCAAAATGGATCAAAGACCTAAATGTAACAACTAAAACTATGACACACTTAGAAGAAAAATAGGGGGAGAGCTTCATGACATTACATTTGACAATTTCTTGGATGTGACACCAAAAGCATAGGCAACAAAAGAAAAAATAGGTAACTAAAGGTCTCTAAATCAATCACTAATAAAATGTTAAAAAATCATTATCGGGGCTTCCCTGGTGGCGCAGTGGTTGGGAGTCCACCTGCCGATGCAGGGGACACGGGTTTGTGCCCCGGTCCGGGAAGATCCCACATGCCGCAGAGCGGCTGGGCCCATGAGCCATGGCCACTGGGCCTGTGCGTCTGGAGCCTGTGCTCCGCAACGGGAGAGGCCACAACAGTGAGAGGCCCGAGTACCGTATCTGCAGTATTAGTGGAAGAAATTTTACCTTTAAGCAAATCAGCTGTGTGATTTACATGACAATATAGCTTAGATAAAGGTCAATTGAGAATGGGCACATGTAGGGAGAAATAACTAAGCTGCTCTGAAATTAATACTCTCCTTGTTCAACCTACTGATATAATTCTAATCTTTTTATAACAGTATTGCATTTGGTAGCCAGCCTGAAGAACTTAATTATTCTTGTTTGATCTGTTGTTTGATTCTCACAAGTCTTAATATACTGAATAATAGAAAATACTAGGATTCTTGCAGCCATCCAATATAGACATAAAGCATATAAACTGATTACTAAGGTTTAAAGTTGGCATTTAGCACAATTTATCAGATTTCTACTTACTTGTTAACTTTTTCCTGGAAACAATTTAAAGCTGCAAAAGATACCATCCTTTAAATATGCCAGTAAGCTGTTTCTTTCCATTCTATCAATACTTTGATTTCTTATTTTGGATGAAATCCATCAGTTATACTCATTATTAAAACAAAAAAAGAAAAGAAAATATTAAGCATATTGGAGCATTTATTGAGCTAGAAGCTACCCAGCAGTGTCTGCATAAAATAGTCCCTGAATGATAAAGATAAATTACAACTTTGCACTGATAATAGGCTCTTAAATTCCTGTTGAATTGTTAAATATAATCTAAGGTTGATATACAGGCACAAATTGGTTAATTAGGTATGAATGAACAGCAAATTTTAAATTTACATTATAGAGAAGATTAAGGAGAAATGCATTTTAAGTTTAGAAGCAAACTACCTAATCATTTGTTAAGTTGAGCATTTGAGAAAAATCATGAAGGAAATACTAAATAGAGTGCTCTCATTCTGCATTGGTTTCTGCATATTTTAATTTTCTTATCTAACTATAAATATAGCTCATTTAAAAGCAGTCTAGAAAGGAAGTCAAGCACTTATTATATGTATTTAGTGTAGGAGCACTGAAATGGGTTTTTTCATATGCTTTTTCATTTCATCATTAAAACCATCCTATGAATTATAATATTATTACCATCAACATGAACAGATGATAAAATGATAGATTATTTAACTGATTTGCCTTAATTTTAAAACCGCATAGGAAATGAAGCCAAAATTTAAATCCAGAGCTACGATTGATATTCAACTGATACACAAACAGCCATACTAGTTTTTAAATAATTTGAATATTGTTACTATCTAGGACAGCTTTAACGCTGAAGTTCATATTATTTTCATTATCTCATAATATAAATATTCACTCAGTGCTTCTCTTTGGCAAGTATTCTTTTAAGTGCTAGGGATACAGTGGTTAACAAGATAGACTGACTTGCCAGTGGATTTTCCTTGTCTTGTAGAGGACCTCATTAAATAAACTACAATACAGTGTGTTGAGCGGCATGGAGAGGGGATAGAGATTGCTGGGGGCACACGGTAGGGGCATTGACTCTTACTCAGTAATTTTTCAGATTGGCTTAGACATCACCTCTTCTCAGTAGCCTGACACACCTCCTACCTGGAAGTCTCAGGTGTGCCCCATACACTTCCAAATCATTCTGCATTGGTCTCATAATAGCACTTAATGTTATTTGAGGAGAGGAATTTTGTCTTTCCTTTAGCATTAGCTGGCTCATAGCAAACCCTCAAGAAGTATTTTAGAACAAAGAAAATAGAATTGAGGTCTGAAAGAGCAGCAAGCAAGTGAGAGAACAGTTTTACATAAGCTTTTAGGTATTGAGGTGGGAAATGACAGAGATAATCCTTGTAATGTAGGAGGAAAGTTTATCTTTTGAGACTGAGGAGAATGGTCTGAGATTTAAAAAGGTTTAGAATAATCACTGAAGAATTGCAAGAGGAAAAAGAGAATACATAAAAAGGATAGCCTTAAAGATGTGCTGAGGCCTCATCTGAGGTTGAAGTCTCTGAATTTGTAGTGGTACCAATAGGCGTGACTACATAATATCCTCCAAGAATCAGCAGCTCAGATTCAAGACCTCGACGACCAAGGGTGTATTCCTTTGTTTTTAAATTAAATTAAATTAATTTTTTATATAGCAGGTTCTTATTAGTTATCTGTTTTATACATATTAGCATATATATGTCAATCCCAATCTCCCAATTCACCCCCCCCATCACAACCCCCTGCTTTCTCACCTTGGTGTCCATATGTTTGTTCCCTACACCTATGTCTCTATTTCTGCCTTGCATACCGGTTCATCTGTACCATTTTTCTAAATTCCACATATATGTGTTAATATACGATATTTGCTTTAATCTTTCTGACTTACTTCACTCTGTATGACAGTCTCTAGGTCCATCCATGTCTCTACAAATGTCCCAATTTGGTTCCTTTTTTTGGCTGAGTAATATTCCATTCTATATATGTACCACATCTTATTTATCCATTCGTCTGTCAGTGGGCATTTAGGTTGCTTCCATGACCTGGTTATTGTAAATAGTGCTGCAATGAATTGGGGTGCATGTGTGTTTTTTTCTTTTTCTCTTTGTTATCTTTAGTTTTTTAAAATATCTTTTTTGGAGTGTAATTGCTTTACGATGTTGTGTTAGTTTCTGCTGAATAACAAACTGAATCAGCTATACATATACATATATCCCCATATCCCCTCCCTCTTGTGTCTCCCTCCCACCTCCCTATCCCACCCCTCCAGGTGGTCACAGAGCACCGAGCTGATCTCCCTGTGCTATGCAGCTGCTTCCCACTAGCTATCTATTTTACATTTGGTAGTGTATATATGTCAGTGCTACTCTTTCACTTTGTCCCAGCTTACCTTTCCCCCTCCCCATGTCCTCAAGTCCATTCTCTATGCCTGCATCTTTATTCCTGCCATACCCCTAGGTTCATCAGAAAAAAGTTTTTTTTTTTTTTTCAGATTCCATATATATGTGTTAGCATACAGTATTTGTTTTTCTCTTTCTGACTTACTTCACTCAGTATGACAAACTCTAGGTCCATCCACCTCACTACAAATAACTCAGTTTTGTTTCTTTTTATGGCTGAGTAATATTCAATTGTATATATGTGCAAAATCTTCTTTTCCGTTCATCTGCCCATGGACACTTAGGTTGCTTCCATGTCCTGGCTATTATAAACAGTGTTGCAATGAACATTGTGGTACTTGACTACTTTTGAATTATGGTTTTCTCAGGGAATATGCCCAGTAGTGGGATTGCTGGGTTGTATGGTAGTTCTATTTTTAATTTTTTAAGGAGCCTCCATACTGTTCTCCACAGTGGCTATATCAATTTACATTCCCACCAATAGTGCAGGAGGGTTCCCTTTTCTCCACATCCTCTCCAGCATTTATTGTTTGTAGATTTTTTGGTGATGGCCATTCTGACTGGTGTGAGGTAATACCTCATTGTGGTTTTGGTTTGCATTTCTCTGATGATTAGTGATGTTGAACATACTTTCATGTGTTTGTTGGCAATCTGTATATCTTCTTTGGAGAAATGTCTCTTTAGGTCTTCTGCCCATTTTTGGATTGGGTTGTTTGTTTTTTTGATATTGAGCTGCATGAGCTGCTTGAATATTTTGACGATTAATCCTTTGTCAGTTGCTTCATTTGCAAATATTTTCTCCCATTCTGAGGGTTGTCTTTCGTCTTGTTTATGGTTTCCTTGCTGTGCAAAAGCTTTTAAGTTTCATTCGGTTCCATTTGTTTATTTTTGTTTTTATTTCCATTTCTCTAGGAGGTGGGTCAAAAAGGATATTTCTGTGATTTATGTCAAAGAGTGTTCTTCGTATGTTTTCCTCTAAGAGGTTGACAGTGTCTGACCTTACATTTAGGTTTTCTATCCATTTAGAGTTTATTTTTATGCATGGTGTTAGGGAGTGTTCTAATTTCATTCTTTTACATGTAGCTGTCCAGTTTTCCCAGCACCACTTACTGAATAGGCTGTCTTTTCTCCATTGTATATTCTTGCCTCCTTTATCAAAGATAAGATGACCGTATATGTGTGGGTTTTTCTCTGGGCTTTCTATCCTGTTCCATTGATCTCTATTTCTGTTCTTGTGCCAGTACCATGCTGTGTTGATTACTGTAGCTTTGTAGTATAGTCTGAAGTCAGGAAGCATGATTCCTCCAACTCCGTTTTTCTTTCTCAATATTGCTTTGACTATTCGGGGTCTTTTGTGTTTCCATACAGATTGTGAAATTTTTTTGTTCTAGTTCTGTGAAAAATGCCATTGGTAGTTTACTAGGGATTGCATTGAACCTGTAGATTGCTTTGGGTAGTATAGTCATTTTCACAATGTTGATTCTTCCAATCTAAGAATATGGTATATCTCTCCATCTGTTTGTATCATCTTTAATTTCTTTCATCAGTGTCTTATAGTTTTCTGCATACAGGTCTTTTGTCTCCCTAGGTAGGTTTATTCCTAGGTAGTTTATTCTTTTTGTTGCAGTGGTAAATGGGAGTGTTTCCTTAATTTCTCTTCCAGATTTTTCATCATTAGTGTATAGGAATGTGATAGATTTCTGTGCATTAATTTTGTATCCTGCTACTTTACCAAATTCGTTGATTACCTCTAGTAGTTTTCTGGTAACATCTTTAGGATTTTCTATGTATAGTATCACGGCATCTGCAGACAGTGACAGTTTTACTTCTTCTTTTCCAATTTGGATGCCCTTTATTTCCTTTGCTTCTCTGATTGCTGTGGCTAAAACTTCCAAAACTAGGTTGAATAACAGTGGTGAGAGTGAGCATCCTTGTTTTGTTTCTGATTTTAGAGGAAATGGTTTCAGTTCTTCACCATTGAGAACAGTGTTGGCTGTGGGTTTGTCATATATGGCCCTTATTATGTTGAGGTAAGTTCCCTCTATGCCTACTTTCTGGGGAGTTTTTATCATAAAATAGCTGTTGAATTTTGTCAGAAGCTTTTTCTGCATCTGTTGAGATGATCATATGGTCTTTATCCTTCAGTTTGTTAATATGGTTTATCACATTTATTGGTTTGCGAATACTGAAGAATCCTTGCATGTCTGGGGTAAGCCCCACTTGATCATGGTGAATTATCCTTTCAATGTGCTGTTGGATTCTGTTTGCTAGTATTTTGTTAAGTATTTTTGCATCTATGTTCATCAGTGATATTGGCCTGTAGTTTTCTTTTTTTGTGACATCTTTGTCTGCTTTTGGTATTAAGGTGTGGTGCCCTTGTAGAATAAAACTAAGAGTGTTCCTCCCTCTGCTATATTTTGGAAGAGTTTGAGAAGTATACGTGTTAGCTCTTCTCTAATGTTTGATAGAATTCACCTGGGAAGCCTTTGGTCCTGGGCTTTTGTTTGTTGGAAGATTTTTAATCACAGTTTCAATTTCAGTGCTTGGAATTGGTCTCTTTATATTTTCTATTTCTTCATGATTCAGTCTTGGAAGATTGTGCTTTTCTAAGAATTTGTCCCTTTCTTCCAGGTTGTCCATTTTATTGGAATATAGTTTCTTGCAGTAATCCCTCATGAATCTTTGTGTTTCTGCAGTGTCAGTTGTTACTTCTCCTTTTTCATTTCTAATTCTGTTGATTTGAGTCTTCTCCCTTTTTTTCTTGATGAGTCTGGCTAGTGGTTTATCAATTTTGTTTATCTTCTCGAAGAACCAGCTTTTATTTTTAGTTTTATTGACTTTGCTATCGTTCCCTTCATTTCTTTTTCATTTATTTCTGATCTGATCTTTATGATTTCTTTCCTTCTGCTAACTTTGGGGTTTTTTTGTTCCTCTCTCTAATTGCTTTAGGTGTAAGGTTAGGTTGTTTATTTGAGATTTCTTTTGTTTCCTGAGGTAGGATTTTATTACTATAAACTTCCCTCTTAGAGCTGCTTTTGCTGCATCCCATAGGTTTTAGATCATCGTGTTTTCATTGTCATTTGTTTCTAGGTATTTTTTGATTTCCTCTTTGATTTCTTCAGTGATCTCTTGATTATTTAGTAGCATATTATTTAGCCTCCATGTGTTTGTATATTTTACATTTTTTCCCTGTAATTGATATCTAGTCATATAGCGCTGAGGTCAGAAAAGAAACTTGATACAATTTCAATTTTTTAAAATTTACCAAGGGTTGATTTGTGACTCAAGATACGATCTATCCTGAAGAATGTTCCTTGAGCACTTGAGAAAAAAGATTATTCTGTTGTTTTTGGATGGAATGCACTATAAACATCAATTAAATCCATCTTGTTTAATGTATCATTTAAACTTCTGTTTTCTTACTTATTTTCATTTTGGATGATCTGTCCATTGGTGAAAGTGGGGTGTTAAAGTTCCCTACTATTATTGTGTTATTGTCGATTTCCCTTTTTATGGCTATTAGCATTTGCCTTATGTATTGAGGTGCTCCTATGTTGGGTGCATAAATATTTACAATTGTTATATCTTCTTCTTGGATTGATCCCTTGATCATTATTTAGTGTCCTTCTTTGTCTCTTGTAATAGTCTTTATTTTAAAGTCTGTTTTTTCTGATATGAGATTTGCTACTCCAGCTTTCTATTGATTTCCATTTGCATAGAATACCTTTTTCCATCCCCTCACTTTCAGTCTATATTTGTCCCTAGGTCTGAAGTGGGTCTCTTGTAGACAGCATATATATTGGTCTTATATTAATACTTTATACTTTATACTAATAGTATACTAATATTTTTATATAGTATTATACTAATATTTTTATATCCATTTAGCCAGTATTTGTTGGAGCATTTAATCCATTTATGTTTAAGATAATTATCAATATGTCTGTTCCTATTACCATTTTCTTAATTGTTTTGTGTTTGTTTTTGTAGGTCTTTTCCTTCTCTTGTGTTTCCTGCCTAGAGAAGTTCCTTTAGCATTTGTTGTAAAGCTGGTTTGGTGGTGCTGAATTCTCTCAGCTTTTGCTTGTCTGTAAAGGTTTTAATTTCTCCATCAAATCTGAATGAGATCCTTGCTGGGTAGAGTAATCTTGGTTGTAGGTTTTTCTCTTTCATCTCTTTAAATATATCCTTCCACTCCTTTCTGGCTTGCAGAGTTTCTGCTGAGAGATCAGCTGTCAACCTTATGGGGATTCCCTTATGTGTTATTTGTTGTTTTTTCCATGCTGCTTTTAATATTTTTTGTTTATATTTAATTTTTGATAGTTTGATTAATATGCGTGTTGGTGTGTTTCTCCTTGGATTTATCATGTATGGGGCTCTCTGGACTTCCTTTTCCATGTTAGGGAAGTTTTCAACTATAATCTCCTCAAATATTTTCTCAGACCCTTTCTTTTTCTCTTCTTCTTCTGGGACTCTTAATTTGAATGTTGGTGTGTTTAATGTCCCAGAAGTTTCTGAGACTGTCTTCAATTCTTTTCATTTTTTTTCTTTATTCTCCTCTGTGGCAGTTATTTCCACTATTTTATTTTCCAGGTCACTTACCCGTTCTTCTGCCTCAGTTATTCTGCTATTGTTTTCTTTTAGAGAATTTTTAATTTTATTTATTGTGTTCATCATTGTTTCTTTGCTCTTTAGTTCTTTGAGGTCCTTGTTAAACGTTTCTTGTATTTTCTCTATTTGCAAGATTTTATATCATCTTTACTATCATTACTCTTAATTCTTTTTCCAGTAGACTGCCTATTTCCTCTTCATTTGTTTGGTCTGGTGGGTTTTTACCTTGCTCCTTCATCTGCTGCATATTTCTCTGTCTTTCCATTTTGCTTAACTTACTGTGTTTGGGGTCTACTTTTTGCAGCCTGCAGGTTCGTCGTTCCCTTTGTTTTTGGTGTCTGCCCACAGTGGGTACGGTTGGTTCAGTGGGTTGTGTAGGCTTCCTGGTGGAGGGGACTGGTGCCTGTGTTCTAGTAGGTGGGGCTGGATCCTGTCTTTCTGGTGGACAGGGCTGCGTCCAGTGGTGTGTTCCGGGATGTCTGTGAATTTAGTATGATTTTAGGTAGCCTCTCTGCTAATGGGTAGAGTTGTGTTCCTGTGTTGCTAGTTGTTTGGTATGGGGTGTACAGCACTGGAGCTTGCTGGTCCTTGTGTGGAACTGGGTCTTAGCGTTGAGATGGAGATCTCTGGCAGAGCTCTCGTTGATTCATATTACATGGGGCTGGGAGGTCTCTGGTGGTCCAATATTCTGAACTAGGCTCTGCCACCTCAGAGGCTCAGGCGCGACAGCAGGCCGGAGCACCAGGACCCTGTCAGTCACACAGCTCAGAAGAAAAGGGAGAAAAAAATTTTTTAAATTAAAAAATATTAAAAAAAATATAGAGCAACCCAACTGATAAACAAATTCACCAGTGACAACAAGCAGTAAAAACTATACTAAGATAAACATAAAAATCAGAAACAAATCAGTCGCAGACAGCAAACCCCACGTCTACCATTGCTCCCCAAATCCACCACCTCAATTTTGGGTTGATTCGTTGTCTATTCTGGTATTCCACAGATGCAGGGTAATTCACGTTTATTGTGGGGATTTAATCTGCTGCTCCTGAGGCTGCACAGAGAAATTTCCCTTTCTCTTCTTTGTTCGCACAGCTCCTGGGGTACAGCTTTGGTTTTGGCTATGCCTCTGCGTATAGGTTGCCCTCAGGCTTCTTTTCCTGCCTGGACAGGACGGGGTTAAAGCAGTGGCTGATTAGGGGCTCTGGATCACTCCTGCCAGGGCAAAGGGAGGGATACGGTAGTTACAATTGGAATGCCAGGCGAGTCTGTGGTGGCAGAGGCTGGCGTTGACGTTGCAACAGCCTGAGGCACCCCATGTGTTCTCCCAGGGAAGTTGTCCCTGGATCACAGGATCCTGACTGTGGCGTGTTGTACAGGCTCCCAGGGTGGGGCCTGTGGATAGTGACCTGTGCTTGCACACAGGATTCTCTGTGGCTGCAGCAGCAGCATTAGTGTTTCATGCCTGTCTCTGGGGTCTGAGCTGATAGCTACAGCTCACTCCCATCTCTGGAGCTTGTTTAGGCAGTGCTCTGCCTTCTGTGGGCAGACAGGGAAGGAATCCCCTCTCCTCTTGCACCCTGAAACAGTGGTCTCTTGCCTTAGGCAGGTCCAAAGTTTTTCCTGGACTCTCTCTCAGCCAGCTGTGGCACACTAGCCCCCTTCAGGCTGTGTTCATGCAGCCCACCCCAGTCCTCTCCCTGGGATCTCAGCTCCTCCGCCATCTTGAAGGTCCCCCACATGTGTCTTTTTGAATTATGGTTTTCTCTGGGTATATGCCCAGTAGTAGGATTGCTGGGCCATATGGTAATTCTATTTCTAGTGTTTTAAGGAACCTCCATACTGTTCTCCATAGCAGCTGTATCAATTTACATTCCCACCAACAGTGCAAGAGGGTTCCCTTTTCTCTACACCCTCTCCAGCATTTGTTGTTTTATAGATTTTCTGATGATGCCCATTCTAACCGGTGTGAGGTGATACCTCACTGTAGTTTTGATTTGCATTTCTCTAATAATTATTGATATTGAGCAGCTTTTCATGTGCCTCTTGGTCATCTGTATGTCTTCTTTGGAGAAATGTCTATTTAGGTCTTCTGCCCATTTTTAGATTGGGTTTTTTGTTTTTTTAATATTGAGCTGCATGAGATGTTTATATATTTTGGAGATTAATCCTTAAGCCTGTATTCTCTAAGAATGCTTCTGGCCTCAACTAATTGGGAAGACAAATAGTGGTTTAAAAGGTAAAGGTTTATTTCCTCACATATCCAGAAGAGCAGGTATATAGAATGAGGGTAAGATTCCTAAAGTTAAAAACTGCAGCAACAACAACAAAAATAGCAGTTCCAGAATGTTTCTATGAGTTCTTGCCTGAATATCAACAATTGGAAATGGGTTTTCTGTTTGTCTGAAATCTTGTTTTGTACAATAAATGCTTTTTATATTAAAATTGATTGTTGAAATAAAAGTTTAGAAGGAAAATATCTCTCTGTTGTTTCCAAAACCTTTTTTTGTTTTACGCTGAATGTTACTGACACAAATGAATACTTGAACATCATTAAGGAACCCAGGACATCAAAAGAAATGATAGTATACTTTAAATGGGTGAATTCTGTAGTATGTGAATTATATCTCAAAGCTGTTAAAGCAAAAGAAACGAAGAGAAAAATGGAAACTCCCCCCCTGCCCCCAAACGTAGCAAAACTTTAAGAATAGAAAAATTTGCCCATTTGCTGTAAAGAAGATTCTTAGGAAGTAGCTTTCTGGTATTGGGGTAGAGGATAAGGTGAATTGTATTGGATCCTAATCTTCCACCAAAATTATTAGGTAAGTCAAGTTCATTTCTTTATACCAGGCTCCATCTCTCAACCACCTGCTTAATATACATGTCATAACTTGCTCTGATCCCCCAGTGCTTTCAAGCTTTCTCTTCTGTTTACATATCTCTCAGCCCCATTCACAGGAAAGCAAAAACAACTACTCAAAGAGTTACCTAAAATTTTTTCTTCACTTCCTTACTTAATAGTTACAGTTCGGCATGCTCCAATCAGGACTTCATTCCCAGCACTAACCTAACATTGCTCTCAGATCATCAATGACTTCCATGTTTAAATCCAGTGGCAACTTCTCTGTCCTCATGACTGAAATTCTAAACAACATCTAATGCGATCAACCATTCTGTCTTTCTGGAAACATAAATGTCACTAACTTTGATCTAGTTACTTAAGCTGAAAACTTAGTAGTCAATCTTGATCCCTGTCTTTCCCTTATTCACTATAGGTAATACAGCAATGAGTCTTACCTGTTCTATCTCTAAAACATGCATGGAATAAGTCCATTTGTCTTCAGAGCCGTATTTCTACCCAGGGCCAAAACATCATCTCCCTACTCAAATATATTCTTTATACTGTCATATATTTTAAAAATATATACTTTGTTGAACTATACCATATATACAAAAATTATAGATGAAAAGCTCAAAAATTATTACAAAGTAAATATACTCGTATAACCACATTCAGGTTAAGGATGAATCTCTTCCCCTCACATATTACCTGTCATAGTTGTCTGGACCCTAGAAGAGCATTGCCAGCCCCACAGAAGCTACCTCATGGCCCCTTGACCCAAAGCTAACTGCCATTCTAACTTTTAACACCACGAATTAGTTCCACTTGTTTTAAATATATGTATGTATAGGTGTATATACACACACATGGTATCATGTAGTGTGTATTCTTATATCTGGCTTCTTTTATTCAGTATGTTTCTGAGATTCACTCAAGTTTTGTGTCTCAAGAGTTTGTTCATTCTTCTTGCTATGTAGTATTCCACTGTATGAGTATACCACATTTCATTTTTGTTCTACAGATTATAAATATTTGAATTGTTTACAGGTTTTGGGTATGAATGTTCTTGTACATATCTTGAGATAGATATAGATATTTGGTATGTATGTACTTAGAAGTATGTTCAAATTTAGTAGATAATGAAAAGCAAATTTGCAAATGATCATACTAATTGGCAACTCAACCAACTGTGTATGAGAGTTCCAGTCTGTTTATATCTTTGCCAGCACTTGGCATTGTCAGTCTTTCTAACACTGGCATTGCTGGTGTGTTGTGGTATCTCATTGTAGGTTTAATTTGCATTTCCTTTACAATTCTTAAGTTTGAGGACCTTTTCATATTTGTTGGTCATTTAGATTGCCTCTTTTGTGAAGTACCTGTTCAAGTCTGTTGGCTGTTTTTCTATTTGGTTCTCTGATTTTTTCCTAATTGATAGTAGATCTGGACAGGAAATCTTCCCTGCACTTACTACCTGTCACACTGGCTTCATTTTTGCCCTTCAAATAGGCCAGAAATTTCCTCTTTTCAAGGCTCTTTATGGGCTGTGTCTTCAATTTTCAAGTCTCGGCCCAAATGTCATACATCCATATAAACCTTCCTTGACCAAACCTCCTCCAACACACACACCTTCCTATCGTATCACCCTATATTTCCCTTTAGTATTTATCAATATCTGACATTATTTATTGGTTTGCTTATATATACTGTCTGTTTCCTCTCTTACTGGAATTTTAACTCATGCCTGCTGTGTCTGTTTTTATTCACTGGTGTTTCCCTAGTACCTAGAACTTTTGTGCAACATGTGAGAGGTACACAGTAATTATCTGTTTAAAAAAATGAATGAGGGGCTTCCCTGGTGGCGCAGTAGTTGAGAGTCCGCCTGCCGATGCAGGGGATGCGGGTTCGTGCCCCGGTCCAGGAGGATCCCACTTGCCGCGGAGCGGCTGGGCCCGTGAGCCATGGCCGCTGAGCCTGCGCATCTGGAGCCTGTGCTCCACAACGGGAGAGGCCACCACAGTGAGAGGCCTGCATACTGCCAAAAAAAAAAAAGAGAAAAAAAAAAGAATGCGCAAAGGAACAAATTAATATCTAGTTTGAGGTATTGTCCATATTGTTATATTTAAAGAAAACCAGATTTTTATTCCAAAGGAATATATGTTTTTGTAGGTTAAGGTCAATTTTCTTGAACTAGGAATATTGCTTGACCCTTCTTATATACATTATAATTACATTCCTAGAGACTAAGATTATTGAACCCTTAATTATCTTCATTTTCCAAGGTAACTGTAAAATTAGCCATTATTGGCATATTACCTGATGCAGCTTTACAATTCTAAAATTTACAAGTGTATAAAACATTTTTACAATTTAACTTTTGCAACAAGAAGTAACAATTTATCAGAAACTAAGACTTTGGGTACACAAGTGTTTACAGAGCCAATGGAGATTGAAACCATTTTTATTGAAAATTTATAGTTTGGTGGTTTATTTGGAAACCTGTTTTCATATTTTAAAAGTTCTCTAGAATTTTCAATAACTGATTTTAATTGAAAGTCTGATATATAAGCTGTAATTATGAACAAAATGTATAGAAAAATAATACTAAATCTGATAAATTAATTTTCTGCAGCAAATTTTTCTGCAGGTCGTCACCATTTTGATATATGTAGGTCTAATACTAAATACGTTTTTTCAGAATGTTTATTTCGAAGATAGATAATGTTGTTGCTAAAATATCTTTAGAAATAACTTTTAAATGTTAATTTTGTAATTTTACATTTATATTATTCCTGAATAGACCATGGAATGGACACTTGTTTACAGTATGAGAGCTGAAGCAAGAAGGCAGAGTGTTACCTTGCAAACATGCAGCAAATATTGATATTGGAGGTTACAAATAATTTATAGTGAGTAGGCAAAATTGCAAATATGGAATCTGCAAGTAATGAGGATTGATTGTATAATTATATGAAATAATACAATATTTAAATTTCCATTTAAAAACTTTGGAAGATAGAGGAGAAAACAATTCATAATTTTATCACCATAAGATTTTTATTTTCTATATTTTCTTCTACTTTTTGTCTCTGATATATATATATTTTCAAATATTGCATAGATACCTACTCTTTTTGTCTTCCACCCCAATTTACCTCTGGAAAATCTTCCTCCTCCACTGTATTTTGGGTGGGGTGGTCTCTACATCTTTCTCCAGAGATGGATATGTGACCTATGCCTAAAAATTAGCACATGATATTCACCAGCTATAGTCACTGACACTGGGATAGACATATGCCCACTTAGAACCAGTGTGATGCCCTGAGTTTTTTGTGGACTTCTGGAGAAGAGACACTCCTTTTACACTGGACTTGAACTTGCTGCCATCTTCTTTCACATGGAACCTAAGACTGAACCTAATGCAGAAGGAGGCAAAGTAGAGAGACTAAGGGAAACCAAGTCCTGATGAAATCAATCCTGAATTAATCAGTTTATTTTTATAAGAATTGTCTATATTTAAGATGTATAACAAGATGTTTTGATGTACATATACATTATGAAATGGTTACTACAGTCAAGCTTATCAACATATCCATCACCTCTCATAGTTGCCTTTTGTGTGTGTGTGTGTGTGTGTGTGTGTGTGTCTGTGGTGAGAACACTTAAGATTTACTATATTAAAAGACAAATACTGTATGTTACCACTTATGTGGAATGTAAAGAGTAAAACAAATGAATTAATATAACAAAACAGAAAGAAACTCACAGATACAGAGAACAAATTAGTGGTTACCAGTGGGGAGAAGAATGGGGGAGGGGCAAGATGGGGTAGGTGATTAAGAGGAGCAAACTACTATGTATAAAATAAGTAAGCTATAAAAAAAAAATAAAAATATAAGTAAGCTATAAGGATATAATGGGACTTCCCTGGCGGTCCAGTGGTTAAGACTCCTCACTCTCAATGCAGGGGGCACGGGTTTGATCCCTGGTCGGGGAACTAAGAGTCCACATGCTGCACAGTGTGGCAAAAAAAAAAAAAAAAAAAAATTAAGGATATATTGTAGAGCACTGGGAATATAGCCAATATTTTATAATAACTTTAAAAAGAGTATAAGCTATAAAAATACTGAGTCACTATGTTATACATCTGAAACTAATGTAATATTGTAAATCAACTATAATAAAATAAAAATTAAATATAGAAGGATTAAATAGACAAAAATAAAAAGAATTGAATGTAAATTTAAAAAAAGAATATTTACCTTCTATCTAATATTTGGAGATTGCAAACAATGTTTCTATCGTTGTTTAAAAAACTTTACTCTCAGCAGATTTCAAGTATACAATACAGTATTACTAACTATAGTCAGAGTGTACATTAGGTCTCTAGAACTTAGTCATCCCACATAACTGAAACTTTGTGCCCTTTGACGAAAATATCCCCATTTTCCTCTCCCTACCCCACCTGTGATAACCACCATTCTCTCTGCTTCTATGATTCTGACTTTTTTCAAATTAAGCAAGATCATACAGTATTTTTCTTTCTGCACCTGACTTATTTCATTCAGCACAATGCCTTTCTAGGTTCATCCATGTTGTCACTAATGACAGGATTTCCTCGTTTTTTAAGGCTGAATAATAATTCTTCTTTTTTTAAATAAATTCATTTCTTTCTTTATCTTATTTTGGCAGCATTGGGTCTTCATTGCTGTGCGCGGGCTTTCTCTAGGGGCAAGTGGGAGCTACTCTTTGTTGCGGTGCGCAGGCTTCTCATTGTGGTAGCTTCTCGTTGCAGAGTACGGGCTCTAGGTGCACGGGCTTCAGTAGTTGTGGCATGCGGACTCAGTGGTTGTGTTTCACGGGCTCTAGAGTGCAGGGTCAGTAGTTGCGGTGTAGGGGCTTAGTTGCTCCGTGGCATGTGGGATCTCCCGGACCAGGGCTCGAACCCATGTCCCCTGCATTGGCAGGCAGATTCCTAACCACTGGGCCACCAAGGAAGTCCAGTAATTCTTTTATATATATGTCACTATTTCTTTATATATAAATATATATATCAGTATATATATACACAATATATACAAATATATATCAGTGTATATATATACACATATATATTAGTAAATATATATATTAGTATTTCTTTATCCATTCATCCATCAGTGTTTGTTTCTGTTTCTTGGCTATTGTGATAATGCTGCAGTGGACGTGGGAGTGCAGATACCTCTTTGAGATAAGGCTTTTATTTCCTTTGGATATATATCCAGAAGTGGGATTGTTGGATTATATGGTACTTCTATTTTTAATTTTTGGAGGAACCTTCATATTGTTTTCCATAATGGCTGGACCAATATACATTCCCACCAACAGTGTACAAGGATATCCTTTTCCTCCACATCCTTGTCAACACTTGTCATCCTTTAACTTTTTGATAATAACCATCCTAACAGGTGTGAAATGATATCTCATTGTGGTTTTGATTTGCATTTCCCTGATGGTTGGTGACACTGAGCATTTTTTCATGTACTTGCTGGCCATTTGTATGTCTTCTTTGGAAAAATGTCTGTTCTGGTCCTTTGCCCATTTCTTGATCAGGTTATTTGTTTGCCCATTTCTTGATCAGGTTATTTGTTTCTTTGCTATTGAGCTGTAGAAACTCCTTATATATTTTGGATATTAATCCCTTATCGGATGTATGGTTTGTATATATTTTCTCCCATTCCACAGGTTGCCTTTTCACTTTATTGTTTCCTTTGCTGTGCAAAGTTTTTTAGTTTGATACAGTCCTACTTGTCTATTTTTGCTTTTATTGCCTGTGCTTTTGGTATCATATCTGTGAAATCATTGCCAAGACCAATGTCATAAGCTTTTCCCCTATTGTCTTCTAGAAGTTCTAGTTTCAGGTGTTATGTTTAAGGCTTTAATCCATTTTGAGTTAATTTTTGTGTATGGCGTAAGATAACGGTCCAATGCCATTCTTTTACATGTGCATATTCAGTTTCCCAACCCCACTTATTGGAGGGACTGTCCTTTCCTCATTATCTATTCTTGATGCCCTTGTTGAAGATTAGTTGACCATCTATGTGTGGATTTATCTCTGTTCTGTTCAGTTGATCTGTATATCTTTCTTTGTTCAAGCAGCATAATGTTTTGATTACTGTAGCTTTGTAATGTATTTTTGAAATCAGGAAGTGTGAGGCCTTTAACTTGTTCTTCTTAAGATTGCTTTGGCTATTTGGGGTCTTTTGTAGTTCTCTATGAATTTTAGAATTTTTTTTTCTATTTTTGTAAAAATGTTACAGGGGTTTAATAGTGATTGCATTGAATCTGTAGCTCACTTTGCATAATATGGACATTTTAACAGTGTTCTTCCAGTCCATGAACACTGAATATCTTTCCATTTATTTGTGTCATCTTCCATTTCTTTCATCAGTGTTTTATAGTTTTCATTTTACAGGTCTTTTACTTACTTGGTTAAATTTATTTCTAAGTATTTTATTATGTTTGATGCAATTGTAAATGAAATCGTTTCCTTGGTTTCCTTTTTGGATAGTTTGTTGTTGGTGTAAAGAAATGCTACTGAATTTTCTGTGTTGATTTAGTCCTGAATTTAGCTCTGCCTCATGTCAGCCATACTTCTCACTTTTGGTATATGAGCCAATAGTTTTTTTTCTTTCCTTTTTAATTTTTAATTTTTTGGCTTAAGCTGTCAGTTGCAACGAAATGAATCCTAGCTGATACAATGTAGTTTCAGTCATAGCATCATATGCATTTATAATCTTGCTTTCGCCCTCATAATATTTTATCTGGATATATAAATATAAGATTGATACTTTTTAATTAACATCTGTTAATAATTTGCAGTTTTTAAAAATATAAATATCAACTTTATACTCTCATTATTATAAATCTCTAGATCCTTTAGATTCTTATTGCAATATAAATTGTTTTATAACTTTTCCATTTTGTTTTTGAGAGTTCATTTGCCTATCAGAATGTTCAATGTTTGAAAATGCAAGAAAACTGTCTCAAAAATTTTTTTCTTCAATAATGTATCTAGTCAAACTACAAGTAAATGCTTTTGTTGACATTTTTTGTGCTGCTCTTTTCTGGAATTCAGCAACTTTTACTTTAGTCATGTCAAGTTAAAAGCTGCAAGCCTTTTTTGTATGTCACATTTTCTTTTGACTTACCAGAAATAACTTATATTAAAAATATTAGTTCTCAATTGTTGCAGTTCATTATACAGTAGTAGGTTATTGTTGCTGTAGACTTTGAAATAACACCTGTCTCGTTTTGTTTTAAGAAAAAGTTATAGTTTTGAACATAGAGACTATTCAGTTCTTATAGAACAATATTTAGAATAGTTATAAACTTATATAACACTAATTATGGCCATTAGTAATTATAAGAATGCCAGTTAAATCATATCTAAAATTGTAAAGAGGTATTAAAAATTGCATGTTGTATTATTATTTTATATATTAATCTTCCTATTTCTGTTAACTTGCCATATTATGAACATATTAACAGGATACATATTCTAATAATACATTACCTATGATGTTAAGTATTTAAAGTTAAGACTCACAAACATTAAATAGTCACAATACTAGTAAACTTTAGTCTAATTAATTTTTTTATTAATCAAACTATTTTAAAATTTGTATCTTTAATGCCGGGTTCAGATAATTGTATAATATACATGATAAATATATTTCAAGTATATTCTGCATGTAATAGCAGAAGACTCCCTGATAGCTTGGCATTGTGATGGCATTATACAGAATATTGGAAACTACAGCACAGGAAGTATAATAAAAGGAAGATGAACAGTTCTGTTTTCACCACAAGAGGCTTAAATTTGTATATGTTAGCATTGACCTAGCCTGTGAGCTAAGCTCAAATCTTTGTGTTTGTGTGCTTATGATTGATCCTAGATGAAAACAGTAATTGAATGCATGGAAATATTTCCTGTCTGGGGTCATTTGCTAAGGTGGGGAGGCAGAAGAGTGTGTTTTCAAGACAGAAATTGTCTGGGTGAGTGGGAAAGTAAACTTAAAGGGAACTGTGGTAGGATTATGGAGAAGTGTTGAGTATCCTTTTGAGGTTTGTCGTCATAGAATTTAAAATCAAATCAGTCTGCCTTGATACCAAAACCAGACATAAAAAGAAAAAATAATAGACCATTATCTTTTATAAATATAGACACAAAAACTCTCCACAAAATACTAGCAAACCGAATCCAGCAGCATATAAAAAACATTATACATAATGACTAAAGAAATTTGTCCTAGGAATTTAAAGTTAGTTTAACATCTGAAAATTAATTAATGTAGTATATCAATACAATAAAGAAAACCACATGATCATTTCAATAGATGCAGAAAAAGCATTTGACAAAATCCAACACATTTTCCTGATTTAAAAAGAAATTCAACAACCTAGGAATAGAAGGGAACTTCCTCAGTCTGAAAGGGCACCTACACGAAACTCACAGATAATACCATACTTAATGATGAAAGAATGAGAGTGTTTCCCTTAAAATAAGAAACAAAACAAGAATGTCCACTCTTCCCAGTTGTATTCAACATTGTACTGAAGGTTCTAACAAGGGCAGTTAGGCAAGAAAGTGAAATTGAAAGTATTTAGATTGGAAATGGAAAAGTAAAATTATCTCTTGTTTGCAGATGACATGATTTTGTAAATAGAAAACCCTAAGGAATCCAGTAAAAAACTATTAGATGAAGATGAAGCCATATGTTTAATCTTTATTTCCTTATCCTATACATCCCACCAAGTGTCCAGAATGCATTTAGATACTAAACATTCTTCAGTGCCTTGTAATGCCAGTTACCTCCTCCACAGCCATGGATTCTGCCCCTTCCTCGCTTTTGAAGCTCTGCTGTGTGCTACTTCTTTGTTAGAAGCAAAACCAAAAACTCTCATGGAGAACCAGCTGCAGAAGACAGTCTCCCTAGATAAGGCAGTTGAGGAGGGAGGGCCTGGATGTGCGGTCGGGAATGTCATGGTGTACACGCCACACCTCAGGAATGTTAACTGAGGATGGAATGGCGGCTTTTGGAAGACTATTTCTAGAAGAAAAGATGTTGACTTTTACAAACCAAATATGTACTGAAGTATAGAAGGCTGCCGTATTTGCAGAGCTAGGTTCTTCGGTTCTCACTTTAGTGATGGTAAATGCTGAAAGGACTTCTAGAGCTACTTGCAGTTCCAGGAGACTCCTTCAGAGCACTTCTGCAATGGGTGAGTGCTACTTGTGAAAAGACAGGAAAAACTGCCAGCAGGATAGAAAACAAACAAACTAGAGTCACGTGGTAGGTGGAAGGGCATTCCCCAGTCTAGACTCTATCTTGAAGCCAAAGAAAGTGGAAACTGTATTGGAAAGGGATAAAGAAGCCACCAGCTCAGTAAACTGCAGGAAGAACCTCAGTCTCTCGACTCCGATGCCCACAGCCCCACATCAAGCACTTCTCCAGCCCTTCCTTTTCGTGGGGTTACCACTCAAGATGACAGCTCTGATATGGATATGGCTTCTGGTTTTGACAAGACAGCTGTCTTTCCCATTCAATCTCACGTGTGGGAAAAGGCAGAAAATATGTTGTGGGTTTATCTCTAAAGGCATTTGGGGGAAGTCCTCCTTAACGCCCATCTGTTTATGCCTTACTGCAACAATAAGAAAGCAGCATCTGAGAAGCTGGAGGAGCAGGGCCAGAGCCTCCACCCATTTCCACTGAGGGGTGATGACTGAGGCTTATAGAGAAGGGGAACAAAAATCTATTTAAATTTTGGAAAGACAGAAGGGGCTGTATTCGTTTTCTAGAGCTGCCATAACAAAGTACTACAGACTAAGTGCCTTAAACAACAGAAACTTATTTTCTCACAGTTCTGGAAGCTAGAAGTCTGAAATCAAGGTGTTGGCAGGGTTGGTTCCTTCTGAGATCCTGGAGGTCAGGTTCTGTTCCTCGGTTTCTAAGTGTTTGTCTTCTCCCTCTGTCTTCACATTGTCTTCCCTCTGTGCTTGTCTGTGTCCAAATTTCCTCTTGTGATAAGGACAGCATTCCGACTGGATGAAGACCCACCCTAATGACTTCATTTTAATTTAATTACCTCGTTAAAGACCCTGTCTCTAAATACAGTTTTATTCTGAGGTACTGGAGTTTAGGACTTCAACATGTAAATTGGTGGTCGGGGGAGACAATTTAGCCCCTAACAGTTCCAATCCTGTTTTTGATTTGGATATTTGCTATTCTGCCAAAAGACAATTTCTAGGATGGTATTGAATTGGTTCTTCTTTTCTCCATTTCCACAAGCTCTAAAGCCAGTATCGAGTTTACTAAAAGAGAAAAAAGTATACATAATATTTAAGATAATGAGTATTTCATAGGAAGCTGAATGCTGCTGTAAAGTGCTCTTAAAAGTCTTTAAATCCGCTTCTAATGAATGAAATTAGGGAAATTTCAGGGGACAGAGATAGGGTTAATTATGTCGTTTTATCTTTCTATATTGAGAAGCAGTGGTTGAGGCATCTTTCAAAGATGATTGTTTTCCCTCATAATAATAAACTTGTAATAATTTCTTAGGCTTGTCACTAGAAGTATTTGTTAACAATTTTGAATTCAGGTTTTGCCAAGGTTCTGATCACTCAGACTTTTACCACTGAAATATTAATCAAGCCACACTAAGCTTTCTAGTGTAAATACCTTGAATGAGAATGTAATAAATATACAGAGAGGAGACTTGCGTCCTGTGTCACCTCCCTCTGTGTTACTATTTGATAGGGTGTTTAATTTATATGAGACTTCTAAAGCAGGAAGAAGAAAGAGGAGAAGAGAAGAAAGCTCTAAAGAGGAGAAGAAAGCTCCTCTTTTGGGAAAACCCACATCTTTTAAGATAAGGGATCCTGTATGAATAGTACCAAAGCATTATCACCTAGTAGCTAAGGAATTCTATTGAAATGTTACACTATATGAAAAAATAAAATGTGCATGTCTTCAAGATGGCACAAAATACAGGTTACTGCCTCTTGGGGTACATTTCTTAGAGGGCTTACTAAATATGTAATTAGTTGACTTTTGTTAGTATTGTATGACTGATGACTTCACTGAGAACCTGCACAATTCAGGCATAGCTCTGGATTCAGTTGACTTTGTGAAGTATTTACCCATGCAGAGTGGGCATTTGGCTTGTTTTAACCTATTAGGATTTTATTTTCATTTTATATTAAAGAAATTCTATTAGAAGAAAAGAGGTATGTATTAATCCTGAGTGGGCTGGTTTGGGGATGGCTTCTTTTAGTGAGGCTTTCTAAACATTGAGATTAGAAATTAGGTAATTAGTGAATCCTGAAAGTCTAGCTCTTCAATTCTAAAATCTTCATTTAAAGCCTCTCATTTCAGCTTTTCTAAAAGTACAAGGAAAAAAGGTCTCCAGACTTCTTCTGATGAGGGAAGAACATTTTGCCTACCTTATAAAAATGTGACTCAGTGCTTAAATTTAAAACTAGATTTAAAAATTAGTACAAATAACAAGCAGTGAGCCATTTTTATGGGTATACTATAATTTTATAATTATTAATCTAAAATTAAAATTCTATACTTCGTCCTTTTGAAAAAACCTACATACTACAGTACACACAAACTACATGGTGAAGTTGGGTGGGTGCTCCCGTAACCTTGAGATATAGTATAGGAATCTTAGCCATTATCTACTCTCTCTTGAGTAATATTTGAGTTTTATTTTGTATATTTTGGCTGCTCTTGGTATTGGTAGAATATACTCTAATGTGGATCATCTCTGTTTCTGTATTTGTTTGTTACTAGACCCAACCACGGTCTTCTTTTCCCCTTTCTACCTCTCTTGACTTGTGGAATGTACTATATATGGTCATACAATTTGTAATCATATATTAGAAATCACAAATCTGTTTTGTGCTTTTTATGTTGTTAGATACTGATACTCAGACTTTTACTAGGATATTAAATGCATTTAGTCTTATTATAAAATTTTAAAAACAATATAAACAGAAGGAACCCTTGAGGCTTCCCAGTTTTCATGAAGCTCTTCTACCAGGTACATTCACTTCATACTGTATGTATTCTGAATATTAATCCCTATGTCTATGTATTGAAAATATTTCATCCTTGTCTTTTTCTTGCCTTTCAACTTATTTTATGGTTTTAACTTTTTTTTAGTTTTAGTTACACAGAACATTTAATCTCAACATGTTCAAGATTATCAATCTTTTATGACTTTTTTGTATTTTATATACAAATGCATTTTTACTTCAATGCTATATATGTTGTTTGATACTTTTTACCTTAGTGTTTAGTCAGTCTGGAATTTATTTTTATAAATGGGGCTGGGTGGAGATTGAACTTTATTTTTTATTGTAAAAATCATGAGTGTTAAATTTCTCAGATGCTTTTGGGATCATCTTAAATATTAAGATGATCATAATGGTTTTCCTTCTCTAATCTGTAATGTGACATGTCATTGCAAACAATGCAAGTGGCCAAGCAGCCCACATATCAGACTTGCTGGAGCAATGTTTACTAGAGAACGCTCACATGGATAGAGTCAGTAACTTAATGGTGAACCTCCATTGCCTCATTGCACTCTGAAGCAGAGCATAGCACAATCTATTCAGGCCATCAGGCAAATGCCATTAGAGGGCCCTTGACCATTCAGCTATGGAGCTTTTAATGAATAATTAGAGAAGCACCATGATTTCCCCTGGCATGATCAGGGACCAGACTATAGTAGTAATAAGATGTGGCAGAACTTTGATTCTAGCACTGTCCTGACAGCATGGCATTCAAGGTTGAAGGGAAATCTAAGACTGGTGGTTACAGTTGTAAGATGCTGCAAGTTAGCCGTAGGATTGCCATGCCTAACTCACAGTGGGCCACACCAGTGTATACGACTGGGTTAGCACCATCCCCTTCCCTGGCATGAAGGGGGTTAGGGGTGGCACTGGGGTCCACATACTGTGGTTTACCAGTATTGATTGCCTTAGGCTCTGGGCCATTGCCAGTTTCATGGAGCTTTGAAAGATGCCACATTTTGGGGATGCCAGCTTGGAGGGGACCAGTGTTAGACTAATTAACTCTGACTTCTCATTGTCTGTTTGGCCATGATCCATTTTTCTCTTAATATTCCAGCACATCTGATTTACTTTACAGATCTGATCTGCTTTAGCTAGGATTTTAAAAATCTACTTTCCTAAATGAGATTAAGATAGACTTTTCTTTTATTATACTCCCCCTATCTGACTTTAAAATTTCCTTTTATGTTAAATATGTACAAGGTATCCTCTAGGAACTTTTAAATTTTTCTATAGTTCTACAGTTGTGTTTCTAATATGATTTATTTCTGAATTTTCTCCTTTTAAAGACCCAGCTTTGGTTTTATTGATTGTTATGGAGTGAGTGTGTGCCCCCCAAACTCATATGTTGAAGCCCCAGTCTCCAGTGTGGCTATATTTGGAGCTGGGGTCTCTAAGGAAATAGTTAAGGTTAAATGAGGTCATAAAAGTAGGGGCCTGATCTGATAGGATTAGTGACTTTATAGAAGAGCCACTAGAAAGCTCTTTCTCTTTCTCTCACTCTCTCTAGTTCTCTGCTCATGCACCAAGGAAAGGCTATGTGAGAGAGAACATAGTGAGAAGATAGCCGTCTACAATCCAGAAAGAGGGCTCTCACCAGGTCAGCCAGAACCTTGATCTTGGACTTCCAACCTCCAAAACCATGAGAAAATAAATTTTTGTTCTGCTCTTTAAGACTGTTGTTTAAGCCACCCAGTTTATCGGTTGTTTGTTTGTTTTAATGGCAGTCCACGATGATCAACTCGATTGCTTATTTATGTGTTAGATTTCCAGTTGCTTGTTTCCTAGCTTATTTGTTTCTCTTACACATCATTTTTATTTGTTTATTTATTTATTTTATTTGTGGCTGTGTTGGGTCTTCATTGCTGCCCGCGGGCTTTCTCTAGTTGCGGCAAGCGGGGGCTACTCTTCGTTGCGGTGCGCGGGCTTCTCATTGTGGTGGCTTCTCTCATTGCGGAGCATGGGCTCTAGACGCGTGGGCTTCAGTAGTTGTGGGTCTAGAGCGCAGGCTGAGTAGTTGTGGCTTAGTTCTCCGCAGCATGTGGGATCTTCCCAGACCAGGGCTCAAGCCTGTGTCCCTTGCACTGGCATGCGGATTCTTAACTGCTGTGCCACCAGGGAAGTCCCTTACACATCATTTTTAAAGAATGGGCTGCATTCTTTGAAAAACCCTTGGCTCAATCTTATAGTTCATTTATTTTTATTTTGACCATTTTGATAGTGTATCAATTGATTTTTTAAAATTTCAGTGGTCAAAATTTAAATTTCCATGATATTCTGTTGATTCTTTTAAGAAATGAATATCCTTTCATATCTTTCTGAAGTTAGTGGATATTCTAAAATGCCATCCTATTTAATTTATTAAACTTGTGTTTTATAGGTAATGAATTTTTCCTTTTATTAGGTTTGTTTCCTCTCTCTCATTATTGGATTTTGTCTTTGATTATTGTGATTGAGTGCTCACCTGTGTACTTGAGATTGTTTATGAATTCTGTTTGCTTTAGCTTTTCTCCAAATATGGAAGGAAGAGTGGTTAAGACAAAGCTCCTGGATGGGGTGAGCCAGTGGCTTCTTCTGGGTAGTGAGAACTCTCTATTTTTCCTGGGTGTTGCTAGCCTCCTGAAGCTTCTGTTTTACCCCTTCACCCCAGGATTAGCTATCTCCGCTCTACCTGACGATAGACATGTCTGTTGCTTAAAGCCTGGCCCAAAGAGAGGTGACCCTGTATGCTTTACTTTAGTACTCCAGCCAGTCACTCTCTTAGTTTTCCCAGACCCCTCATGCATTCATTATCTTAGAACAGCCTTGGACCAGCTACCATCTTTGTGGGAGTTTTTTTTCTGTGGGTGTTTGGGGCTGTGGCTTCCTTCTCTTCATTCCCATATATTTTCTTTCATGAAAGGCTTCCTCATAGTTTCTGGAGGCCTGGGGGTACTGCTTGCTTTTTTTTTTTAATTACATCTTTTAGGATATATACTCTTCTGTAATTTCCTGGCACCTGGAGTGGCATGAGAAGACTCTGGCATGTATTCAGTCTTCCATCTTGAACCAGTCTCCAAGATAGCTACATTTTAAAAACCATTTTATTTTTATTTAATTTCAGATTCATAGAAAATTTTCAAGAATATAAGAAAGAATTTCCAGTTGTGTTACACCCAGATTTCCCAAATATTCTCAATGTTAACATTTGAAAATAATGATTTGGGAACATGTATTCAATATATATTTGGAAATATATATTGAATCATTTAAGAGTAAGTTGTGGTGATATTACTGAAAATGGCACTAAAGCAGTGATTAAACTGGAAAAAACTGTTAGAAGTAACTTTTTTGGATCTCTGGAATCTAATTTTGGAGTCTGATAAAAACTTGACAACACCCAGAAGAGTGCTTACTAAAGAAAGCAGCTGCTAAATTTCAGTAAGTGAGTTATGTGATGTTTTTACTTTCCCACATGTTAGGGTAATTCTGGAGGAACAGAACCAACAGGATGTGTGTGTGTGTGTACAGAGAGAGAGAGAAAGGAGATTTATTTTAAGGAGCTGGCTCATATGATTGTTGTATCTTAATAAGTCCAAAATCTGATGGGGTAGGCCAGCAGGCTGGAGACTCAGGGGAGAGTTGCATTTCAAGTCCAAAGGCAGTTCTGCTGGCAAAATTCCTTCTTGCTTGGGGGAGGTCAGTTTTTTTCTATTAAGGTCTTTGATTAGATGAGACTCATCCACATTGTGAAGGATAATCTGCTTTACTCAAAGCCCATCAATTTAAATGTTAATCTCATTTAAAAAACACTCCTTAACAGCAACATCCAGAATAATATTTGACCAAATATCTAGGTACCCTGACCCAGCCAAGCTGACACATAAAGCTAACGATGGTTAGTTTTAACACCCAGCTACTATCCCCCGTTCCCAGATCACAGGTGCCATAGGAATGGCAGCTTGCATGTGCAGTGTGTTGGTGCCAGAGGGGCTGACCACACACAGCAAAGAATACAATCTTTACAAAGAGTAAGTTGCAGACTCCATCTCTCTCTACCACTTCATACTTCAGTATACCAGTTGATACTTCAGTATGCTATTTCCAAAAACAAGGAATTATTTTTATTATTACATGACTATAATGTAGTTATCCAAATCAGCAATTTACTTTGATGAAATACTGTTACTATATGGATGCATTTTAAAGGCTCTCGTTACATATTTCAAAATTTCCTTCCCAAAGTTTCTACCAGTTTACACTTTTGTCAGTAGTATATGAGAATTTCAAATAATTCTTTACCATCTTAAAATTGTAGACTTAAATAGTTTTCAACTTTGCTAGATTGATATATAATGTCTTCAGATTCATCCCAGTAGAACTCCTATCTTTTTTTGCTATTATAGATCTTAACTTCCTTCTCTGTATTTTGGGTTTTCTTCATGTAATCTTCCTAAGAATGAAAAAAAAAATTTACAACTCTGGAAGTATTGGGGGCACTTCCAAACTTGACTGTCCCTAGCACAAAAGCACTTTTGTTACTATCTCTGTTCTTTATTACATATGCTAATTTAAAAAAATTATCTTTGTAACCTCCCTATAAAATAATAGTTTTACAGATAAAATTATAAGAGATTAAATGTCTTTCCCAAAGTTATACAAGTAGTAATTGGTAGATTCTGGACTCCTTTTAGACTGCCTGACTTCAGAGCTGATAACATTATATTGGGCTGCTTAGGTGGGAAGGACAGTGAAACACACTATGCACATTTGCCAAAGGGAATTCATATCTGTCATATTTAATTGTCTTAAAGATAGTGATCAAAGCATCTTTCATGAAAGATGATGGAAGATATCAGACTGAAGACTCCAGATGGGAATTGAAAGTGATGAAGAGTGTTGGATGTTAATGATGGACAAGAAATACAGCTTTTAGACTAATATGATTGCTAAGTTAAGGGAGATTGTATGTGATCTGAAGACAGAATAAACACTGAAAACCAGCACATACTGCAAAGCTAATAAGGTTTAACAAATCTTCAGAGCTGACAAGACGTAACACAAATGTGATGAAAGTGTGGCTGGTGAAATTTGGACTCTGATACCTGGCTAAAAAGAATATAGCAGAGGAGCTGATAATCCAGTAAAGAGGAGTAGAGGACTTCCGACGAAGAACAGTCAGAATGGAAAAATCAAGAAATATGAAAGCAGGACAAATTTTTGGAGATCATCTAGCCCTACTCTCTTTACCTTAAAGATAAGAACACTGAGGCCCTCTTGAAATTATAGAGCTAGGAAGTTGCATAGTCAAGATTAGAAACTACATTTTTGACTCTTAAGTCCTGATCTTTTTCTGCTGTCTCTTGAATATTATGAAATTTTAATCCATAATATTAAAATTATCTTATTTTCACTTCAAATTCTTTTTGGAAGTAGGCAGGTTCAGTGTTGTAGTCATTCAATTATTGGTTACAAGTGAGATATTTTCTAGAAATGGGAATGATGAAAATTGAAATTTTAATGCTGAAACACCCCAACTCTGAAGATAGTGATGCAGATACTATTACTTTTCACAAACCAAAAAGAGCTGCATTATCTGGGTTAGTCTATGGTTAAAAAATATATGCACTTCCTGTAACAACAATGTTGGAGAACAAAAGAAAAATGGCAAGTTTTTTTGTTTGAAGGAACAGTCATTATTTTTCTCATTCACATACAATAAAAACAATTTCTATTATAAGTAGCCATTTGTCTTCATTCCTATTCTGTATTTATTTATTCACACTGTCTTATTAAATTCTGAAATTATTCAGAACTCCTTGGATATGTTGTAATTTTACCATCTGGGATACATCAATCATAAAGTACATATACATTGTAATAAGTGATGCTTCATAAGAATTCACATTGGCTATACTCCATCTTTAAGACCTTTGTTCTGTTGAACAATGGAACTGTGTAATATTTCAGTTCAAGAAGAATTGATCTTATTTTCTAAGTTTTTTCAGACTGCTATAAAATTCTAAAATAACATTCATGAAATACAGAAATCTTTGGAGAATTTATGTAAAATCCATATTTTCTTTAGCTCATGAATTTCACTTTAATGGTACAAATATCTATAATAATTATACTATATTAAGTTATTTAGAACTGTTTAGTGGGATTCTACAGACCTTGGTGTTCTCTTTAATAAATTCCATTTAACTAGTAATGCATTGTAATGTATTGTTATAGATAAAAAATGGCTCACTAACCCCTTTCCTATCCGTTAGTATATTTAACCAGTTCCAGATGCTCCACAGACACATAGAAGCAATTGAGGAAAATTAGGGAAGTGATATGAATGATTCCTGCATGTAAAGTACTATTTAGGCATTTGGGGATCAACAGAGAACCATGTTTCCATCATCAACTCATTTATTGCTGGAGATTCAAAAACAGTATCTCTGTCCTCAGAGAGGTTACAGTCTAGTGGTGGGAATTAGGCAGTAAACTTCATTATATTATGTCACAGAATGTTGTAAATACCAGAAGTTGAGAGGACATGAACGTCAAGCAGGGAGAAATTGCAGCTGGTTGAGGATATCCAGGAAGACTTCTTGAAAGACATGGTATCTGAAGTGGGTCTTGAAAGTAGGTAATTTATAGGTTATGATAGAGTAAGGAGAATAACAGCAGCAAAGGTATAGAGACAATACACTGGATATGTTTGGGAAATATCAAATGACGTAAGTTGTTGCTGTTTGGAAGATGAAGAGAAGAAAGTAATGCTAGCAACCATTTAATGAGCACCTACTACATGCTGTGCTTCTTGCCACATACCCTGCATGCATTATTTTATTGAGCCTTCAGAACACTCTGAGATGGTGCTAGTATTATTCCTACTTTCCAGATGAAAAGATATTAAATGATTTGCCCAAGATGATACAGCTATTAAGTTGATGTTCTTAGATCTTAATCTAGGTCTGACTGGTAATAAAATCTGTACTCTTAACTACTTCACTATAGAGTTACATTGTGGAGAATTCAAAAACAAAGTGGGGAATTTATTTCCAATTATGTTAGCAATGTCAAACAATATTTTTTTAGCAAGAGGACCAATTATTGGGAGTTTATAAGATTAATCTGTTATCAATGAGTTGAAAGAATATGGGGAGAGAGAAAGTAGACAGACTGGTTAGTAGGCTGTTTATAGCAGTCTAAATGAACTGATGAGGAACTGAGCTGGGTTGGTAGCAATAAGATTGGAAAGGTGGGAACACAACACAGAAACCTTTTTAGTTTTGTAACTTGTAACAAAATGACAACCATTTAAATGGAGGGGATGAGGAAGTAGGCAGTGTCAAAGTTGACCCTGGGTGAAATTTGAGTCTAGGTAACAGTATTGGGGAGAGAAACTGTTTTGAAGGAAAAGAGAACCCAATTTGGCCCAAGTTCACTGTGCTTGAGTAAATCCAGGTGTCAAAATTATTTGAAATGTAGATGATTGTGAGACTTGAGATGGAGTTCAAGGATGAGAGATGGAGATTTGGCAGCTATTTGCATGGAAGAGAGGGTCGCAGCTATTTGAAGTCCCCAAGGAAGAGAATGTAAAAAGAGAAGTTTGAAGACAGAACCTTGGAAAGGCCTACATTCAGGGACCAGGGAAAGAAAGAGCAACCAGTAAAGGAATCAGTAGTGGTTAGAGGTTTAAGAATAAGCCTTTGGATTAGGTGATTAGAAAATCTTTGGTCTCCTTTAAGAGAAACATTTGGTAAAAACCAGATGGTCAGGCATTTAAGAATTGAATAGATGCGTAGGGTTTCTTGTACCCAATTTATACTCTGACTTTCTATTTCTAAAACTCTAGAATTTTTCTCTAGAGGAATAGACCCATATTTCATATTGCCTATTTAGCAGACTCGCAAGTATTTTAAACTCAAGACCAAAAAGAACATATTATTTCTGTTCCCCAAACCCCAAGCTTGCTCTGTATTTATGTCCCCTACTTGGTTATTAACTCCACTGTTCTCTCATTTGCCCAGAATGGAAATCTGCCACCATCTCCCCTTACCACTAAGAACCTTCCCCTCTCTTTCAAAACCAACATGTGTTTGATTGATTATTGCTATAGACTGAATGTTTGTGTCCCCCTAAATATGATGGTATTAGGAGGTGGAGCCTTTGGGAGATGATTATGTAGTGAGGGCAGAGCTCTCATGAATGGAATTAATACACTTATAAGAGAGAGCCCAGAAAGTACCTTGCCCCTTCCTCCAAATGAGGTTACCACAAAAAGGCGGCCATCTATGAACGAGCACGTGGGTTCTTACCAGACACCAAATATGTCAGTGTCTTGATCTTGGACTTCCCAGCCTCCAGACCTGTGAGAAATAAATTTCTGTTGTTTATAAGTCACCTTGTTTATATGTCACCTGGTCTGGTATTTTTGTTATAGCAGCCCAAACAGACAAAGATAGAAATTGGTACTGGGAAGTGAGGATTCTGCTGTAATAAATATCTAAAAATGTGGAAGTGGCTTTGGAACTGGGTGATGGGTAGAGGCTGGAAGAGTCTTGAGATTCATGCTAGAAAAAGCCTACATTGCCACGAATGGATGGACCTTTAAGGGCAATTCTGATGAGAGGCTAGAAAGAAAAGGCGAGGACTGTAGAAAAGCTTCAGTTTTCTTGGAGAATAGCTAAGTAATCTTGAACAGAATTTTGGTAGAAATGCGGATGCAAAGGGGGCATTCTGATAAGGTCTCATATGGAAATGAGGAACTTGTTATTGAACAATGGAGAAAAGGTGATCCTTGTTATAGAGTGACAAAAACTTGGCTGATTTGTGTTCATGTCTAATGTTTCGTGGAAGGTAGAACTTGTAATGAAAGTGGATATTTGGCTGAGGAAATATCTAAGCAAAGTTTTGAAGGTACAGCTTTGTCTCTCTTGCCTAAGTAAAGTAAGTTTTCTTGACTTATCTCCATTGCCCAGTGGAGCTGTGGGTTGGAGCCGCCCTCATGACCCCAGGCCTGTAAAGCCCAGCTGAGCCACAGGCACCTGACTCTAACCTGTGAGAGCTACTGAGTGGGCTGCTCAAAGCCAAGGGGTAAGGCCACCTATAGCCTAGGAGACCCAACCCCTACCTGGCAAAACTGTGGGGTGGAACCCAAGCCCCAGTGGGTCTGGAAGGGGTCCACAGCCCATTGTGCCTAGAGGGCAGAGCACAGAGCCAAAGAAGGTTATTATCCAGCATTAATGTTTAGACTTGCTCGGGACCTGTCACTCCTTTCTTTCTTATTTCTCGCTTTGGAGGGGGAATGAGTATCCTATGCCTGTCCCACCATTGTATTTTGGAAGCACAGAACACATTTGATTTCAGAGGTTCACAGCTGGAGAGGAATTTGCCTCAGGATAAATCCTGCCTTCAGTCTCACTCATATCTGATTTAGGTGATATTTAGATGAGACTTTGGACTTCAGCTTTTTGAGTTGATATTGGAAGGAGTTAAGACTTTTGGGAGTTGTTGGGAATGGAATAAATGTATTTTTCATGTGAGAGGAACATGAATTGTGGGAGGCCAGAGATGGAATGCTGTAGACTGAATCTTTGTGTCCCCTCAAATTCTTACTGAAACCTAACACCCGGTGTGATGGCATTAGGAGGTAGAGCCGTTGGGTGGTGATTAAATCATAAAGTCAGAGCCTTTATGAATGGGATTAGTATGCTTATAAAAGAGGTTCTAGAGTGGTAGTACTCTTATTATCTCCAGAGAAGCGGTTAACTAATTTGTGAAGTAAAAAGTGGTAGTGCTGTCTGACTGAAAATTGAGTGTCTATAACCATTCATAATTATTGCATTAAATGAATGAATAAATAAACTAATGTGTAGCCTGAACTTTTGGCTGTATGATTTTGAATAAATATTCAATGTTTTCTATTTTCCAAATGTAATTTTTAAATTTTCTTCTGAATTCTCTAGTTTAATATGTTAGCTAAGTTATGAAATAAAAAATTAAAAACAGATGTTGAGTAAAGCAAGTTTACTTAGCACAGCTTTGCTTTTGTCAATATCTTTATAAACTGAAGTGTGGACTACTTAGGCATGATTTTATAGGGACCCCCCTTAAAGATTCTAGCACTCTCCTGACCACATTCTCTTTCTCCTCTTCATTTGCACCTTTTGGATGTGGCAGTAATTTTGAAAACCAACCAAGTGTTGGAGAAAAGGTAAAAGAACTAATGAGAATCTGGTTTGAAAAGAATAAGTATTTTATAATCTGTATTATAAATTCTATTAGCCTGGATAAACTGTGTCAAATCTAAAATACCAAGAGGTTTAAGTTTGATACAATTGAAAATGAGTATCACTATTTAAGTAATAATGACATTTTCTTGGTGTTAATTTATCTTCTCAGTATTATCCACTGTGAGACCTAACTTCCTAAGAAAATCTGAAAACTTTATCTACCATTTAAAAGTAATCTTTTAATCCCCTTAACATTTTATAATAGACTATCATAATGGATTTTCCTAAGCTTTCCATTGATGCAGGTGCCAGTGAACTTAGAGTGCTTTCTCTGATGGTTCCAAGATGGACAGAATCCTAGGCAGTTGAGTAACAGATAGTAATGCTTTGCTTTCTTTTATATCTCTTCTACTTTATTTGTATTATTAGTATTCTCTTCAATATGATGTTTCTTTGTAGAAATATTTTAAAGTGACTTCATTTTGTGAGGAATAGTTAATCTATATAATATAATCCATAAACTTAACTAGTTAAATATAACTTCAATATGGTAAAAATAAACGGATAAATGAAGGGCACCTCTGTGAAACCCTCTGCATTGTGGTACCTCCCACCTTTTGAGCAGGAGGCCTCATGTCCCATTTAGGACATATGACCTACTTATATGTGGTCTGAGTGAGGATTCTTGTGTCATTTGATATTAAATACTATTAAGGCCTATTTTTCTTATTAAATAATAAATATAAATAGAAGGTTCTTGAATGAACATGTAATGGATAATTTCACTATTTGTAGAACTGTACCCCAACTCCTTACCCTCAGCTTAGTTGTCCCCAATACCTGCCTTGGACTTTGAATCTCCCTCATCTCTCTTTATATTTGAGTTTTGGCCAGTGGCCAACATATCTCCTCCTACTACTACATTGTTTGCAGCTCACAGTGGGGGCTCATGGAGGATGGATGATGGTGTGATAGTGTTCTGGAACATAAAACTAGAGGAAAGCCTTTACAAAGATAACTTTAATTTCTTCTATTTTTGATGACCAGATCTATGTTTCAGTTTTGTCAAAGTCAGAAGATAAAGATGGCTATTAGTACTGTTGTTCAGTTTTGTCAGAGTCACAAGATAAAGATGTTTGCTATTAGTACTATTGTTTAATATTTTCCTGGAGCTAATTAAAAGTAAAGAAAACAAGATACAGAGGACATCAGCAAGATAGCAGAATATGAGGCTTCTGACTTTTCTGCCTCCCACAGATGCACTGAATGAACAGCTACACGCAAATCAATTCCTTTGGAGAGAAATACAGAAACTAATTGAGGGACTTCCCTGGTGGCACAGTGGTTAAGAATCTGCCTGCCAATGCAGGGGACACAGGTTTGAGCTCTGGTCCGGGAAGATCCCACAGGTTGCGGAGCAACTAAGCCCACACGCCACCACTACTGAGTCTGTGCTCTAGAGCCCACGAACCACAACTACCAAGCCGGTGTGCCACAACTACTGAAGCCTGCATGCCTAGAGCCTGTGCTCCACAACAAGAGAAGCCACCGCAATGAGAAACCCGCACACTGCAACAAAGAGTAGCCTCCACTTGACGCAACTAGAGAAAGCATGTGCGCAGCAACGAAGACCCAATGCAACCAAAAATAAATAAATAAATAAAATAAATTTTTTAAAAAAAGAAACTAATTGAGTTACTCTACACATTGGATGACAGAGAAAATACCTACATTGAAACAAGTAGGAAAGCTAAGATACATTCATGCTGTAAACCTTCTTCTTGCAATCAGGAGGGAACCCTCAACTACCAGCTTCTCCCTGAGGAGTAGAGGGTTTGGACCACATGGCTAGCTCCTCAACTTTTGTGGCTGCTACCTAAGGAACTGGCTCCCAAATTACCTAGCTCTGAGAGTCAGTGGGGATCAGCATTTGTGAGTCCCCCAGGACCACATTAAACAAACAGATGGTTTTAAACAGAAGTAAGTACTTACCATAGCTATACCCCTGGGCTCAACAGAGGTAACAGGATAAAGCACAAGGTTATTAGTTTCTCCCTGATACTCTCAGTATGAGTTTGACTGCATACTTTTCTAGTTGCTGCCCAAGGATTGAGAGTTTCTAATCAGCTTGTGTCTGGAAGCTGATTGTGCTCCTCCAGGAGCCTGAAAGTGCTGTGGGCACTTCCCTCCCCGTCTCTGCCCTCACTCACTCCAATGATAAAAGTGAGTGTCCAGCTTCTTCCTGGAAGGAGCTTGTCCATGCATCTAGCACCCCAACTTTTATGACTGCCACTCAAAGGACTGGCTTCCAAATCACCTAGCTTAGAGAGCCAAAAGGGCTTGGCACTCACAAGTCCCCATTCACCACAGAAAACTAGTAGGCAGTTTCCTACTGATGTGTGAGCACTTCCTGCCATTGTCTCCCCAGGCTTATCACAGAGGGATCAGGCAAAAACACAAGTCTCAGTTTTTACCTGGAAGGGATTTAAATATACACTTTTTTAGCTGCTGCCTAATGGTTCTGATTAGCCTGCATCTGGGAGCTGTTGGAGCACGTAATTAAAAGTTCTGTGGGACCCTGAATGGATGTGTGGAGACTTCCTGTGCCTTCTTCTCCTGCCTTACCCCAGTGATAAAACCAAAGGAGATAAGTGATTTACCTGTCAGGTAATTCAAAATGCTTGTCATCAGGATGCTCACTGAGGTCAAGAGAGCAATGCATGAGCAAAGTGAGAATTTTAACTGAAAGAGGAAGTATAAAAATACTAAAAAGAAATTGTAGAGCTGAAGAATAAGTGAAGTGAAAAACTCAAAAGAGCGATTCAACAATAGACTCGATCAAACAGAAGAAAGGATCAATGAGCTTGAAGATAACTCACTGGAAGTCATCCAATCAGAGGAGCAAAAAGCAAAAAGAACAAAAAAGAGTGAAAATATGGAGTGGGATGATATATTCAAAATTCTAAAAGAACTTATGAAAGAAAGAAAACTACCAACCAAGAATACTGTTTCTGGCAAAGTTGTCCTTCAGAATTGAAGGGGAAATAAAGATATTCTTAAACAAACAAAAGCTGAAGGAATTCATCCCCAGTAAACCTGCATTACAAGAAATGCTAAAGGAGTTCTTTAAGCTGAAGTGAAAGGATGCTGATTAGGAATATGAAAACATAAAAGTATAAAGCTCTCTGGTAAAGGTAAATATAAAGTTGTATTCAAAATACTCTAATAATGATGGTGGTGTGTAAATCACATGTAAATCTGGTATAAAGTTTAAAAGAAAAAAGTCTTAAAAATCTCTATAGCTCCAATACTTTTTTAATGGACACATAATAGAAAAAGATGGAATTGTGACATCAAAAACATAAAATGTGGGAACAGAGAGTAAATGTATGGAGATTTTGTATGTTATTGAAGTTATCAGCTTAAAATGGACTGTTATAACTATAGGATGTTTTAGGCAAGCCTCAAAGCAAAAATGTGTAGTAGATATACAAAAGCTAATGAGAAAAGAAGCAAAGTGTACCTCAGAAAATCATCAAATCATAAAAGATGAGAGAAAGAGAAGAAAATAGGAACAAAGGATCTACAAAACACCCAGAAAAGAATTAACAAAAGGGCAATAGTAAGTCTTTACTTGTCAAAAATTACTTTAGATGGAAATGGACTAATTCTTTAGTTGTAGACTGAAAGTGAAGGGATGGGAAAAGATATTCCACACAAGTGGAAAGCAAAAGAGAGCAGCAATAGTTATTCTTGTATCAGACAAAATAGAATTTAAGTAAAAAAACTGTAAAAAGAGTCAAGGTTGTTATATAATGATAAAGAGGTCAGTTAATCAAGAGAATTTAACAGTTGAAAATATTTATGCACTCAATATTGGAGCGTCTAAATTTATAAAGCAAATATTAACAGATTTGAAGGGAGAAATAGACAACTATACAATAATAATAAGGGATCTCGGTAGTCCACTTTGAACAATGAATAGATCATCCAGACAGAAAATAAGGAAATACTGGACTTAAAGTATACTTTAGATGAAAAGAATCTCACAGATATATACAGAACATCCATTTAACAGCAGCAGAGTGCACAGTTCTTCTCAAATGTACATGGAACATCTTCCAGGATAGATCATATGTTAGACCACAAAACTAGTCTTAACAAATGTAAGAAGACTGAAATCATATCAAGCATCTTTTCTGACAGTAATGGTATGAAACTGGAAATCAATTACAGGAGAAAAACTGGAAAATTCACAAATATGTGGAGATTAAACAACATGCTCCTGAGCAAATAGTTGGTCAAAGAAGAAATCAAAAGAGAATTCAAAAAATATCTTGAGACAAATGAAAATGAAATGCAACATAATAAAATTATGGGATACAGCAAAAGTGATTGTAAGAGGGAAGTTTATAGTGATAAATGTCTACATTAAGAAGAAAGATCTCAAACTAACTTTACCCCAGAAAAAACTAGAAAGAGGAGAACTACTAAGCCTAAATTTAGTAGAAGGAGGAAATAACACAGATCAGAGCAGAAATAAATGAGAGACTAGAAAGATAATAGAAAAGATCAATGAAACTAAGAGGTTTTTTTTTTGAAAAGGTAAACAAAATTGACAAACCTTTAACTAGACTAACAGAAAAAAAGAAAGAAGACTCAAAATCAGAAATGAAAGAGGAAATTTACACCTGATTACAACTGATGCCTCAGAAATACAAAGGATCATAAGAGACTACTGTGAACAATTATATGCCAAAAAATTGGATAACATAGAAGGTTGGAGAAATTGCTAGAAGAAACATACAACCTTCCAAGACTGAATTGTGAAGAAATAGAAAATTTGAACAGACCAATAACAAGTAAGGTGATTGAATCAGTAATCAAAAATTCTCCCAACAAAGAAAAGTCTAGGACCAGATGGCTTTACTGATGAATTCTACCAAGCATTTAAAGAATAATTAGTGGTAATTCCTTCTCAAACTCTTTCAAAAAGCTGAAGAGGAGAGAACAATTCCAAACTCATTTTACAAGCCCAGGATTACCTGATACCAAGATCAGAAAAGAACATTACTAGAAAAGAAAACTACAGACCAATATCCCTGATGAACATATATGCAAAAATCCTCAACAAAAATACCAGCAAACAGAATCAACAGCACATTAAAAAGGATCATATACCAGGATCAAGTGGAAGTTATTCACGAGATACATGGATGGTTTAATATAAACCATCCATTGATTTGACATTTATAGTCAAAGCAGTAAACATGATACCCCATAATGAAGGGGAAAATAATCATGTTATCATCTCAATAGATGCAAGAGAAAGAATTTGACAAAAGGCAGTACCCTTTGATGACAAAAGCTCTTGACAAATTGGGTATGGAAGGAATGTAGGTCAACAAAATGATAGCCATATATAACAAGCTTACAGTTAACATGCTCACTAGTGAAAACTGAAAGCTTTTCATCTAGGATCAGGAATAAGAAAACGGTATCTTCTATCGCCACTTTTATTCAACATAGAACTGGAAGTTCTAGCCAGGGCAATTAGGCAAGGAATATAAATAAAAGCATCCATATCAGAAATGAAGAAGTAAAATTGTCTCTGCAGAATACATGACCTCATATATAGAAAACCTTGAGAATGCTATCAAAAAATTGTTAAAACTAATAAATGAACTCAGTAAAGTTGCAAGATACAAAATCAACAAACAGAAATGAGTTGCATTTCTATACATTGACTACAAACTCTCTGGAAAAGAAATTAAGAAAACAATCTAATTTATAGTTGTGTTAAAAGGAATAAAATCCTATGTAATAAATTTAACCTAGGAGGTGAAAGATCTGTAAACTTAAAACTATAAAACATTGATGGAAGGAACTGAAGAAGACGTAAGTGGAAAGATATTCTATGTTCATGGATTATAATTAATATTGTTAAAATATCCATACAAACCAAAATAATATGTAGATTCAATGCAATCCCTATGAAAATTCCAATGGCATTTTTCACAGAAATAGAAAAAATAATCCTAAAATTTGTGTGGAATCATGTGAAACCCCAAATAGCTAAGCAGTCTTGAGCAAGAAGAGCAAAGTTGGAGGCATTCTACTTCCTGATTTCAAACTATCTTACAAAACTATAGTGATCAAAATGGTATGGTATTGACATAAAAACAGACACAGATCAATGGAATAGAATAAGGAGACCAGAAATGAACCTACATATATATGGGTCAACTAATCTTAAACAAAGGAATCAAGAATACACAATGTGGAAAGGATAGTATCTTCAGTAAACTGTCTTGGAGAACTAGATGTCCACATGCAAAAGAATGAAATTGGATCCTTAACTCACACCATACACAAAAATCAACTCAAAATGGGTTAAAGACTTAAATGTAAGACCTAAAACTGTAAAACTTCTGGAAGAAAGCATAGAGGAAAAGTTCCTTAAGACTGATCTTGCTAATGATTTTTTTTTTTGGATCTGACACCAAAAGCAGAGGCAACAAAAGTAAAAATAAAGAAGTAGGGCTACATCAAACTAAATTGTTTCTGCATAGCAAGGGAGACAATCAATAAAATGAAAGGCAGCCTACAGAATGGGAGAAAATATTTTTAAACATAGATCCAATAAGGGGTTAATGTCCAAAATATGTAAGGAACTCTTACAAGTAACAGCCAAAGAAAAGGTTTAAGTTAAAAATGTGAAGTTTTTCTAAAGAAAATGTGTGGCCATCAGATATATGAAAAGATCCTTCACCTCACTAATCATCAGGGAAATGTAAATCAAAACCACAGTTAACTATGTATCACTTCACACCTGTTAGGATGGCTCTTATCAAAAAGTCAAAAGATAATAGATGTTGGTGAGGATGTAGATACACTGGAAACTTGTACACTGTAGGTGGGAATGCAAAATGATGCAGCTGCTATGGGAAACAGTATGGAGGTTCTTCAAAAAATAAAAATAGAACCACCATATGATTCAGCCATTCCACTTCTGGGTATTTATCCAAGAGAACTGAAATCAGGATCTCAAAGACACATTAGTACTCCCAGGTTTATAGCAGCACTATTCACAATACCCAAGATACGGAAACAACACATGTCCATTGATGGATGAATAGATAAAGAAAACGTATAATGGAATACTATTCAGCCTTAAATAAGAAGGAAGTTCTGCAGTATGCAACAACATGGATGAACCTTGGGGGACATTATGCTAAGTGAAAGAAGCCAGTCACAGAAAGACAAATACTATGTGATTCCACTTACATGTGGTATCTACGGTAGTCAAATTCATAGCAACAAAGAATGGAATGGTTTCCAGGGGCAAGGGAAATGGTGAAGTGGGGAGTTATAAATTAGCAGGCATAAAGTTTTAATGAAGAAAGATAAGTAAATAATAGAGATCTGCTCTACAACATTGTACCTATAGTCAACAATACTCTATTATGCACTTCAAAAAATTGTCAAGAGGGTAGATCTCATGTTAAGTATTCTTACCACAATATAAAAAAATTAATAAAGTTTTTTCTAAAAAAAGAGTGAAAATGAACTTCCCTGGTGGTGCAATGGTTAAGAATCCACCTGCCAACACAGGGGACATGGGTTCAAGCCCTGGTTTGGGAAGATCCCACATGCTGTGGAGCAACTAAACCCAGGCACCACAACTACTGAGCCTGTGCTCCTTGAGCCACAACTACTGAGCCCTTGTGCCACAACTACTGAAGCCCACACGCCTAGAGCCTGTGCTCTACAACAAGAGACGCCACCATTATGAGAAGCCCGTGCACTGCAACAAAGAGTAGCCCCCACTCTCTGCAACTAGAGAAAGCCTGCACACAGCAATGGAGACCTAATGCAGCCAAAAAAAAAAAAAAAAAAAGAATGAAAATGAATTAACTAAGCATCAACTCAAGAAGAGAAAGATTAGCTCAACAAAGAATGCCCTAAGAAAGTAGAAGAAAGGAAAGATTAAAGTGCAGCTATCAATTATACAGAATTCAAAAGAATAAAAGAGAAGACTCAAGCTCTGGTTGTTTAAAAAGCCCTGACAAGGTAAATGAGGGGGAAAAGGTATGAACAAATTAAGAGTGAAAGAAACATAATGAGAAATATAGTAGATGCACTAGAATTCTTTTTTTTGTATTCTCTTTTATTATTTACAAATTTGAAATTAATTACAAGAAAAATTCTAAGTTTGTTTCATGATGAGTTGTAGAAAATAAGCAACAAATTTGTATTTGTGCAAAACTTATATAGAATGCTTCTACATGATTCATAATTTTCTATCAATTTTACTAATTTATGTTTTTGTTAAATAATATTTTCAATTTTTTGTTTTTTAATTATGAGAAATTCAGAGAAAAAATGAAATACCTATATACTCATTGCCTGGACTTAGTGGACATTAACATTTTATTCTATTTGCTTCTGGTTGCTTAATTTTATTAAGAACTATAGTTGATTTACAATATTTTATTAATTTTAGGTATACAACATAGTGATTCAGTATTTTTATAGATAACAGTCCTTTTAAATTACTATAAAATATTAGCTATATTCCATGTGCTGTATAATATATCCTTGTGGCTTATTTACTTTACACATAGTAGTTTGTGCCTCTTTAGAATTCTTAAATATTTGACAAAATTGGAAAATCCTCCCTTAAGCAAACTTTCCAAAAAAAGAGAACATTCTATATTTCGCTTTATGAGGCTGTTTTAATCTTGATGTCAAAAACAGACAAAGACAAAAGTAGAAATGAAAGTTGTAGAGCAATCTCATCTGTAAACACATATATGAACCAATCTTAACTAATTATTAATAAACTGAATGCAACAACATATGTTAAAGAAAGGAATGTTATGATGTGAACCCAGAATACAAATATGGTTTATCATTAATTAAATCCATTAATACAACCTACTCAATTCACATATTTAAAAAGAAAAACCTTATGTTCACCTCAGTATACAGAAAGGCCTTCGATAAAATTCTACACCACTTCAGGTTTAACAACAACAAAAATTCTCTTCATTAACTGGTAACTAAAGGAAAACAATTTTTTGTTCCCTGTCAATGGTCTCTACCAAAAAAATGCATATATGTTTGACTTTATAGTCAAATAGTAGAATCATTCTCTTTAAAATTAGAAAAAAAAATCAGGATAGTGGCTTCTATTCAATATTATACCTGTCCTAGCCAGTGTAATAAAAGAAGACATAAGGATTGGAAATAGAAAAAGAAAAAGAAAGCTATCATACACAAACACGAGGAAGTACACCAAATGTGAAGTGAAATGCAAAACAATGCCTTGCCCAAGGATATAGAGCTGGTGAGGAGCAGAGCCTCAGAGGAATTCACATTTCATTTGGTTCCAAAGTCTGGAGTCAACAACTTCTAATCTACTGTCTAGTGACCCACTTCAACTGTAATATAAAATGCAGTATTATTCCTCATAAATTTCCTTGCAAAAGTATTAGCCAAATTCATATATATGTGTGTGTATATATATATATATATCTCAGCAACATTTCATAATCTTCCTTTAGGTTTTGTTCTTCCTGTTTTTAGATTTTTTCCACTCTTTCAATATGATAAGCAGTGCACAGTGAATATTGTTGGTCTTTGTATGTATAAGTTAGTCACTTTTAAAAAATTTTTTTAGTTTTTGTATTTTATAATTAATTTTTATTGGAGTACAGATGCTTTACAACGTTGTATTAGTTTCTACTGTATAGCAAAGTGAATCAGCTATACATATACATATAACCTCTCTTTTTTTTGATTTCCTTCCTGTTTAGGTCACCACAGACCACTGAGCAGAGTTCCCTGAGCTATACAGTGTGTTCTCATCAGTTATCTATTTTATACATGGTATCAATAGTGTATATATGTCAATCCCAATCTCCCAATTCATTCCACCCCCACTTCCTCCCTTGGTGTCCATACGTTTGTTCTCTATGTCTGTGTCTCTATTTCTGTTCTGCAAATAAGATCATATATACCATTTTTCTAGATTCCAAATATATGCGTTAATATACGATATTTGTTTTTCTCTTTCTGACTTAGTTCACTCTGTATGACACTCTCTAGGTCCATCCATATCTCTACAAATGACCCAATTTCATTCCTTTTTGTGGCTGAGTAATATTCCATTTTATATATGTACCACATTTTCTTTATCTATTCCTCTGTTGATGGACATTTAGGTTGCTTGCATGTCCTAGCTATTGTAAATAGTGCTGCAGTGAACACTGTGGTACATGACTTTTTGAATTATGGTTTTCTCTGGGTATATACCAATTAGTGGGATTGCTGGGTCGTATGGTAGTTCTATTTTTAGTTTTTTAAGAAACCTCCATACTGTTCTCCGTAGTGGCTGTATCAATTTACATTCCCACCAACAGCATAGGAGGGTTCTCTTTTCTCCACACCCTCTCCAGCATTTATTGTTTGTAGACTTTTTAATGATGGCCATTCTGACTGCTGCGAGATGATACCTGGTTGTAGTTTTGATTTTCATTTCTCTAATAATTAGTAATGTTGAGCATTTTTTCATGTATTTGTTGGCCATCTGTATGTCTTCTTTGGAGAAATGTCTATTAAGGTCTTCTGCCCATTATTTGATTGAGCTGCTTGTATATTTTGGAGATAATTCTTTGTCAGTTGCTTCGTTTGCAAATATTTTCTCCCATTCTGAGGGTAGTCTTTTTGTCTTGCTTATGGTTTCCTTTGCTATGCAAAACTTTTAATTAGGTTACATTTGTTTATTTTTGGTTTTGTTTCATTATTCCAGGAGGTGAATCGAAGAAGGTCTTGCTGCAATTTATGTCAAAGACTGTTGTGCCTATGTTTTCCTCTAAGAGTTTTATAGTGTCTGGCCTTACATTTAGGTCTTTAATCCATTTTGAGTTTATTTTTGTGTATGGTGTTAGGGAGTGTTCTAATTTCATTCTTTAACGTGTAGCTGTCCAGTTTTCTGAGCACCACTTATTGAAGAGGCTGTTTTTTCTCCATTGTATATTCTTGCCTCCTTTGTCATAGCTTAGGTGACCATAGGTGCCTGGGTTTATCTCTGGGCTTTCTATCCTGTTCCATTGATCTATATTTCTGTTTTTGTGCCAGTACCATGCCATCTTGATTACTGTAGCTTTGTAGTATAGTCTGAAGTCAGGGAGCCTAATTCCTCCGGCTCTGTCTTTCTTTCTCAAGATTGCTTTGGCTATTCAGGGTCTTTTGCATTTCCATAAATATCATAAAATTTTCTGTTCTAATTCTGTGGAAAATGCCGTTGGTAATTTGATAGGGATTGCATTGAATCTGTAGATTGCTTTGGGTAGTATGGTCATTTTCACAATATTGATTCTTCCAATCCAAGAACATGGTATATCTCTCCATCTGTTTCTGTCATCTTTGATTTCTTTCATCAGCAGCTTATAATTTTCTGAGTACAGGTCTTTTGCCTCCTCAGTTAGGTTTATTCCTAGGTATTTTATTCTTTTTGTTGCAGTCGTAAATAGGATTGTTTTCTTAATTTCTCTTTCTGATCTTTCATTGTTAGTGTATAGGAATGCAATAGATTTTTGTGTATTAATTTTGTATCCTGCAACTTTACTAAATTTATTGATTAGCTCTCGTAGTTTTCTGGTAGCATCTTTAGGGTTTTCTATGTATAGTATCATGTCATCTGCAAACAGTGACAGTTGTACTTATTCTTTTCCAATTTGGGTTCCTTTTATTTCTTTTTCTTTTCTGATTGCCATGGCTAGCACTTCCAAGACTGTTGAATAATAGTCATGAAAGTGGACACCCTTGTCTTGTTCCTGATTTTAGAGGAAATGCTTTCAGTTTTTCACCATTGAGAATAACGTTTGCTGTGGGTTTTCCATATGTGTCCTTTATTATGTTGATCTAGGTTCCCTCTCTGCCTACTTTCTGGAGAGTTATCATATATCAATGTTGAATTTTGTCAAAAGCTTTTTTTGCATCTATTGAGATGATCATGTGGTTTTTATTCTTCAATTTGTTAATATGGTGTATCACATTGATTGATTTGCATATATTGAAGCATCCTTGCATCCCTGGGATAAATCCCACTTGATTGTGGTGTATAATCCTTTTAATGTGTTGTTGGATTCTGTTTGCTAGTATTTTGTTGAGGGTTTTTACGTCTATGTTTATCAGTGATATTGGCCTGCAGTTTTCCTTTTTGTGATATCTTTGTCTGGTTTTGGTAACAGGGTGACGGTGGCCTCATAGAATGAGTTTGAGAGTGTTGCACCCTCTGCAATTGTTTGGAAGAGTTTGAACAGAATAGGCATTAGCTCTTCTCTAAATGATTGATAGAATTCGCCTGGAAAGCCATCTGGTCCTGGATTTCGTTTGTTGGAAGATTTTTAATTACAGTTTCAACTTCATTACTTCTGATTGGTCAGTTCATATTTTCTGTTTCTTCTTGATTTAGTGTTCAAGGTTATACTTTTCTGAGAATTTGTCCATTTCTTCCAGGTTGTCCATTTTACTGGCATATAGTTGCTTGTAGAAGTCTCTTATAATTCCTTGTGTTTCTGTGATGTCAGTTGTAACTTCTCCTTTTTCATTTCTATTTTTTTTGATTTGAGTCCTCTTCCTTTTCTTGAGGAGTCTGGCTAGTGGTTTATCAATTTTGTTTATCTCCTCAAAGAACCAGCTTTTAGTTTTATTCATCTTTGCTATTGTTTTCCTCATTAGGTTAGTCTCTTTTAAGTTTATTTTCTTTGTATACATTCAAATGAGTGGGATTAATAGGTCAAAAATTGTGGCTATGGCTATTGAAATATATTGGCAAATTTTATTCTAAAGCAATTTGTAGTGATCATGGAAAGTGTGATTATAAGTGTGTTTCTAATTATACAATTAACTCATGGATTAAGAGCTTCTTTAAATGGTGCTTATATTGGATAGTGGTTGTTCTACTAATTTATTAATATGGTATATGTAAGTCTTTTTTTAAAAAATAGGTTTTGTATTACAAAATAAGTTGCTGAGGGCTTCCCTGGTGACGCAGTGGTTGAGAGTCCACCTGCCGATGCAGGGGACACGGGTTCGTGCCCCTGTCCGGGAAGATCCCACATGCCGCAGAGAGGCTGGGCCCGTGAGCCATGGCTGCTGAGCCTGCACGTCCGGAGCCTGTGCTCCGCAATGGGAGAGGCCACAACAGTGAGAGGCCCACATACCGCAAAAAAAAAAAAAAGTTGCTGATAGTTTTTCTTGTATTTCAGCTATATTACTTATTTTTTAGTAAACACGTAACTATTATTATTTTTGCTAGAAGTCAGGGGCTAACTCATATAATTCTAATGTTTTATATGTTTAAAATTTTCATAATAAAAAACCTCTGAGAAATTTTTTTCAAATCACTTGAATTAATAATGGATAAAAGGCAAAGCTATATAAGCAAAAGAATCCTTTAATTTTTTTAAAATAAATTTCAAATTTTCACATGGTGAAATATTTTGCTACCTTTGGTTTTCCTCAGAATTAGAAAAGGGGATCAAGTCACACTATGTCCACCATATACCCAAGAGGCAGTACTGCCTAGTGGATAAGACCACACAATTAGGGAGAAAACTGCCTGCATTTAAATCCCAACTCTGTCACATAGTACCTCTGGGACTTTAAATAAATTACTATACTTTTCTAAGCTTTTCTTTTCTCTCTAAAAGTGCTCATACTGAGGTTGTTGGGAAGACTGTATAAGCTGTGTGCATAAGGCACTTAGAATAGTATTTGGCTCATAGTCAGCACTGAATAAGGCTTAGCTGTTATTATGGCAAAAGTACTGGATATGTACTAACTGGTAATAGAATAGATATTAGAGTAAACCTCTACTCCACTTCTGCTCCATCATACTTTTCTTATTTTTAATTTTGGAGCATTTTATGACCAGAGTGATTGATGCTTCTGTTTTGTTCCTTTGTTTCTGGGTAGGTGGAAACGTTACATGTTCAGCATGTACAGAGAGGAGGTGGGCTAAAAAGTTATAAAAGAGCCACTTCTCGGATTTTGGCTTTAACTTTCTCTCCTTATACCCTGAAATCTTATTCTTTTATTTTCCTGTTATTTATTTTCCAGATTAAATGCATTTATGGAAAAAGGAAAATTGAATAGTAAGATGATAGCAGAATATTGTAATACGGCAATGGATTCCTCAGTGGAAAACAACATTTATGTAAACAAAGTGTGGGTTCAGTGTGAGAATGAAAGTTGTTTGAAATGGAGATTGTTGTCAAGTGAGGATGCAGCCAAAGTTGATCACAATGAATCATGGTACTGCTTCATGAACACTGACTTAAGGTACAATAAGTGCTCTGTTTCTGAAGAAGACTTTCCTGAAGAGTCTCAGCTTCATCAAAGTGGATTTAAGATCGTCTATTCACAGCTCCCTCTTGGAAGCCTGGTTTTGGTAAAATTACAGAATTGGCCAAGGTAAGATTTTTGTTGCTGTTTTATAGTAAACTATTGAGGTATAGTCTTGCTAAGTTTATTGACTTGCAAAACTTTTCAAAGAATCAACTTCTTCCCTATTGTTGTCTAACTTCTTATTTATTATATTTTGATCTCATTGTTATTCTTTCCCTGACTTCTTTGGGTTTAAGTCTTCTTTTTCTAGTTTCTTAAACTGGAAACTTAAGATAACTGACTCATATCTGTTTCCCTCCTTATATGAGTGATTAAAGCTATAAATTTCTCTTATTAAGTACTACTTCAGTTATATCTCACAAATTTTAATATGTTGTATTTTATTACTATTCAGTTTGTGATTTCTTCTTTGAAATGAGTTATTAGAAATGTGTTTTTAAATTATAAAATATGCAGGATTCTAAAAATGTCTTATTTGTATTGATTCCTAATTTAACTGTTGTAGTCTGTTTCATTGAATCTTGATTTATGGCACAGCATGACCTATCCTGAAAAACATTTATATTCTGTAACTGTTGCCTAGATGCCTAAAAGATTTTTTTCTTTTTCTTTAGGTATTTGTATATTTACTGCTGTATGGCTTAGGTTTTCCTGTTCTGAGTTTATTTCCCAAGTATGCAATCTGCCTTTTCAGTGTATGGTTTCAAATCTTTTTATTTCAATAAGGTTTTTTTAAAATTTTAAGCAGTTTATTCAGTTGCATTGCTTTGATTTTATTTTGGGACTTCTGTAGTACTGATAGTGAATCTTCTGTGGTTAGATTTGTATTACTTTTTTCTTCCAATGTTATCATCTTTTCATTTTTTTAATTTAAATATTTTTCCCTTTCTATCTTTTATTTTTCTGAAGGAGTTACAAATTGAACTTATTTTTTCTGTGATCCTTCCAGTTTAGTCTTTATTGAAAACTTTATAATTTCTTTCGTGAGTTTTGCTGCCTTTCTTTTTATTTTTTTTTTAATTTGCAATTTTTTAAAACATCTTTACTGGAGTATAATTGCTTTACAATGTTGTGTTAGTTTCTGCTATATAACAAAGTAAATCAGCTCTATGTATACATATATCCCCATATGTGCTCCCTCTCGCGTCTCCGTCCCACCCTCCATATCCCACCCCTCTAGGTGCTAACAAAGCACCAGGGTGATCTCCCTGTGCTGTGCGGCTGCTTCCCACTAGCTATCTATTTTATATTTGGTAGTGTATATATGTCAGTGCCACTCTCTCACTTCTTCTTAGCTTACCCTTTCCCCTCCCCATGTCCTCAAGTCCATTCTCTATGTCTGCATCTTTATTCCTGTCCTGCCCTTAGATTGTTCAGAACCATTTTTTTTTTAGATTCCGTATATATGTGTTAGCATGCGATATTTGTTTTTCTCTTTCTGACTTACTTCACTCTGTATGACAGGCTCTAGGTCCATCCACCTCACTACAGATAACTCAATTTTGTTTCTTTTTATGGCTGAGTAATATTCCATTGTATATATGTGCCACATCTTCTTTATCCATTCATCTGTCAGTAGACACTTAGGTTGCTTCCATGTCTTGCCTATTGTAAATAGTGCTTCAGTGAACATCATATATGACTCTTTTTGAATTATGGTTTCCTCGGTATATGCCCAGTACTGGGATTGCTGGGTCGTATGGTACTTCTATTTTTAGTTTTTGAAGGAACCTCCATAGTGGCTGGATCAATTTACATTACTACCAACAGTGCAAGAGGGTTCCCTTTTCTCCACACCCTCTCCAGCTATTGTTGTTTGTAGATTTTCTGATGATGCCCATTCTAACTGCTGTGAGGTGATATATCATTGTAGTTTTGATTTGCATTTCTCTAATAATTAGTGATGTTGAGCAGCTTTTCATGTGCTTCTCGGCCACCTGTATGTCTTTTTCAGAGAAATGTCTATTTAGGTCTTCTGCCCATTTTTGTATTGGGTTGTTTGTTTTTTTGATATTGAGCTGGATGAGCTGCTTGTAAATTTTGGAGATTAATCCTTTGTCAGTTGCTTCATTTGCAAATATTTTCTCCCATTCTGAGGATTGTCTTTTCATCTTGTTTATGGTTTCCTTTGCAGTGCAAAAGCTTTTAAGTCTCATAAGGTCCCGTTTGTTTTTGTTTTTATTTCCATTTCTTTAGGAGGTGGGTCAAAACTGATGTTGCTGTGATTTATGTCAAAGTGTGTTCTTCCTATGTTTTCCTCTAAGAGTTTTATAGTGTTTAGCCTTACATTTATGTCTTTAATCCATTTAGAGTTTATTTTTGTGTATGGTGTTAGGGAGTGTTCTATTTTCATTCTTTTACATGTAGCTGTCCAGTTTTTCCAGCACCATTATTGAAAGCACTGTGTTTTCTCCTTTGTATATTCTTGCCTCCTGTCTCAAACATAAGGTGACCATATGTGCATGGGTTTATCTCTGGGCTTTCTATCCTGTTCCATGGATCTATATTTCTGTTTTTGTGCCAGTACCATACTGTGTTGATTACTGTAGCTTTGTAGTATAGTCTGAAGTTAGGAAGCCTGATTCCTCCAGCTCTGTTTTTCTTTCTCAAGATTGCTTTGGCTATTTGGGGTTTTTTCTGTTTCCATATAAATTGTGAAATTTTCTGTTCTAGTTCTGTGAAAAATGCCATTGGTAGGTTGATAGGAATTGCATTGAATCTGTAGATTGCTTTGGGTAGTATAGTCATTTTCACAGTATGGATTCTTCCAATCCAAGTACATGGTATATCTCTGCATCTGTTTGTATCATCTTTAATTTCTTTCATCAGTGCCTTATAATTTTTTGTATACAGGTCTTTTGTCTCCTTAGGTAGGTTTATTCCTAGGTATTTTATTCTTTCTGTTACAGTGGTAAAAAGTAGTGTTTCCTTAATTTCTCTTTCAGATTTTTCATCATTAGTGTACAGGAATGTTAGAGATCTCTGTGCATCAATTTGTATCCTGCTACTTTACCAGATTCATTGATTAGCTCTAGTAGTTTTCTGCTAGCATCTTTAGGATTATCTATGTATAGTATCATGTCATTTGCACACAGTGACAGCTTTACTTCTTCTTTTCAGACTTGGATTCCTTTTATTTCTTTTTCTTCTCTGATTGCTGCGGCTAAAACTTCCAAAACTACGTTGAATAAGAGTGGTGAGAGTGGGCCACCTTGTACTGTTCCTTATTGTAGTGGATATGGTTTCTGTTTTTCACCATTGAGAACGATGTTGGCTGTGGGTTTGTCATATATGGCCTTTATTAGGTTGAGGTAAGTCCCCTATATTCCTGCTTTCTGGAGGGTTTTTATCATAAATAGGTGTAAGCTTTTGTTGAAGCTTTTTCAGCATCTGTTGAGTGTTTCATATGGTTTTTGTTCTTCAGTTTGTTAACATGGTGTATCACATTGATTGGTTTGTGTATATTGAAGAATCCTTGCATTCCTGGGATAAACCCCACTTGATCATGCTGTATGATCCTTTTAATGTGCTGTTGGAATCTGTTTGCTAGTATTGTGTTGAGAATTTTTGCATGTATGCTCATCAGTGATATTGGCCTGTGTTTTCTTTTTTAGTGACACCTTTGTCTGGTTTTGGTATCAGGGTGATGGTGGCCTCAGAGAATGAGTTTGGGAGTGTTCCTCCCACTGCTATATTTTGGAAGAGTTTGAGAAGGATCAGTGTTAGCTCTTCTCTAAATGTTTGATAGATTTCGCCTGGGAAGCCATCTGGTCCTGGGCTTTTGTTTGTTGGACGATTTTTAATCACAGTCTCAATTTTAGTGCTTTTGATTGGTCTGTTTATATTTTCTGTTTCTTCCTGGTTCAGTCTCAGAAGCTTGTGCTTTTCTAAGAATTTGTCGGTTTCTTCCCGGTTGTCTATTTTTGGCATATTGTTGCTTGTAGTAATCTCTTACGATCCTTTGTATTTCTGCAGTGTCAGTTGTTACTTCTCCTTTTTCATTTCTAATTCTGTTGATTTCAGTCTTCTCCCTTTTTTTCTTGATGAGTCTGGCTAATGGTTTATCAATTTTGTTTATCTTCTCAAAGAACCGCTTTTAGTTTTATTGATCTTTGCTATCGTTTCCTTCATTTCTTTTTCATTTATTTCTGATCTGATCTTTATGATTTTTCTCCTTCTGCTAACTTTGGGGGTTTTCTGTTCTTTTTCCTCTAACTGCTTTAGGTGTAAAGTTAAGTTGTTTATTTGAGATGTTTTTTGTTTTTTGAGGCAGGATTCTGTTGCTATAAACCTGCTTCTTAGAACTGCTTTTGCTGCATCCCATAGGTTTTAGGTCATCTTGTTTTCATTGTCATTTGTTTCTGGGTATTTTTTGCTTTCCTCTTTGATTTCTTCAGTGATCTCTTAGTTATTTAATAGCATATTGTTTAGCTTCCATGTGTTCGTATGTTTTACTTTTTTTTTTTCCGTAATTGACTTCTAGTCTCATAGCATTTTGGTCAGAAGAGATACTTGATACAATTTCAATTTTCTTAAATTTACCAAGGCTTGATATGTGGCCCAAGATATGGTCTGTCCTGAAGAATGTTCCATGAGCACTTGAAAAGAAAGATTATTTTGTTGTTTTGGATTGAATGTCCAGTTAAGTCCATCTTTTTTAATGTATCACTTAAAGCTTATGTTTCCTTATTTATTTTCATTTTGGATGATCTGTCTATTGGTGAAGGTGAGGTGTTAAAGTCCCCTACTATCATTGTCTTACTGTCAATTTCCCCTTTTATGGCTATTAGGATTTGCCTTAGGTATTGAGGTGCTCCTATTTTCAGTTCATAAATATTTACACTTGTTACATCTTCTTCTTGGATTGAACCCTTGATCATTATATAGTGTCCTTCTTTGTCTCTTGTAATAGTCTTTATTTTAAAGTCTGTTTTTTCTGATATGAGAGTTGCTACTCCAGCTTTAATTTGATTTCTATTTGCGTGGAATATCTTTTTCCATCCTCTCACTTTCAGTCTGTATGTGTCCCTATGTCTGAAGTGGATCTCTTGTAGAGAGCATATATACAGGTCTTTTTTTTTGTATCCATTCAGCCAGTCTGTTCCTTTTGGTTGGAACATTTCATCTATTTACATTTAAGGTAATTATCAATATGCATGTTCCTATAACCATATTCTTAATTGTTTTGGGCTTGTTATTGTAGGTGTTTTCCTTCTCTTTTCTTTCCTGCCTAGAGAAGTTCCTTTAGCATTTGTTGTAAAGCTGGTTTGGTGGTGCTGAATTCTCTTAGCTTTTGCTTGTTTGTATAGTTTTTAATTTCTCCGTCGAATCTGAATGACATCCATGCTGAGTAGAGTAATCTTGGTTGTAGGTTTTTCTCTTTCATCACTTTAGATATGTCATGCCACTCCCTTCTGGCTTGCAGAGTTTCTGCTGAAAGATCAGCTGTTAACCTTATGGCGAGTCCCTTGTATGTTATTCGTTGCTTTTCCCTTGCTGCTTTAAATATTTTTTCTTTGTATTTAATTTTTGATGGTTTGATTAATATATGTCTTGGCATGTTTCTCCTTGGATTTATCCTGTATGGGACTCTTGGCGCTTCCTGGACTTTATTGACTATATTCTTTCCCATACTAGGGAAATTTTGAACGATAACCTCTTCAAATATTTTCTCAGTCCCTTTCTTTTTTCTTCTTCTTCCTGGACCCCTATAATTTGAATGTTGATGTGTTTAATGTTGTCCCAGATGTCTCTGAGACTGTCCTCAATTCTTCTCATTCTTTTTTCTTTAGCCTGCTCTGCAATAGTTATTTCCACTATTTTATCTTCCAGGTCACATATCAGTTATGCTGCTATTGATTCATTGTAAAGAATTTTTAATTTCATTTATTGTGTTCTTCATCATTGTTTATTTGCTTTTTAGTGCTTCTAGGTCTTTGTTAAACGTTTCATGTATTTTCTCCATTCTATTTCCAAGATTTTGGATCATCTTTACTATCATTACTCTGAATTCTTTTTTTTTTTTTTTTTTTTTGCGGTACGTGGGCCTCTCACTGTTGTGGCCTCTCCTGTTGCAGAGCACAGGCTCTGGATGTGCAGTCTCAGCGGCCATGGCTCACGGGCCTAGCCGCTACGCGGCATGTGGGATCTTCCCAGACCGGGGCACTGCGCCACCAGGGAAGCCCTGAATTCTTTTTTATGTAGCTATTTCCTTTCCATTTCTTTGGTCTGATGGGATTTTACTTTGCTCCTTCATCTGCTGCGTATTTCTCTGTCTTCTCATTTTGCTTAACTTACTGTGTTTGGTGTCTCCTTTTCGCAGCCTGCAGGTTCATAGTTCCCATTGTTTTTGGTGTCTGCCCCCAGTGGGTAAAGTTGGTTCAGTGGGTCGTGTAGGCTTCCTGGTTGAGGGGACTGGTGCCTGTGTTCTGGTGGTTGAGGCTGGATCTCTTCTTTCTGGAGGGCAGGTTCGCATCCGATTGTGTGTTTTGGGGTGTCTGTGGACTTAGTATGATTTTAGGCAGCCTCTCTGCTAATGAGTGGGGTTGTGTTCCTGTCTTGTTAGTCGTTTGGCATGGGCCGTCCAGCACCGGAGCTTGCTGGTCGTTGAGTGGAGCTGGGTCTTAGCATTGAGACTGAGATCTCTGGGAGAGCTCTCACCGATTGATATTACATGGAACCAGGAGGTCTCCAGTGGTCCAGTGTACTGAACTCAGCTTTCCCACCTCAGAGGCTCAGTACTGACACCCAGCTGGAGCACCAAGACCCTGTCAGCCACATGGCTCAGAAGAAAAGGGAGAAAAAAAAAGAAAGAAAAAAGTAAAGTAAAATACAATAAATAAGTTATTAAAGTAAAAAATAAAAACAATATTATTAAAAGAAAAACATAAAAATGTAATAAATAAAAAAGAGGAGGGCAACCAAAGCAATAAACAAATCCACCAATGATAACAAGTGCTAAAAACTATACTAAGATATACATAAATTTCAGAAACTTATCAGTCACATACAGCAAACCCCAAGTCCACAGTTGCTCCCAAAGTCCACAGCCTCAATTTTGGGATGATTTGCTGTCTATTCAGGTATTCCACAGATGCAGGGTTCATCAAGTTGATTTTGGAAATTTAATCTGCTGCTCCTGTGACTGCATGGAGAAATTTCCCTTTCTCTTCTTTGTTCGCACAGCTCCTGGTATTCAGCTTTGGATTTGGCCCCGCCTCTGTGTGTAGGTCGCCCTCTGGCATCTGTTCTTCGCCCAGACAGGATGGGGTTAGAGGAGTGGCTGTTTAAGGGGCACTGGCTCACTCAGGCCAGGGGAAGGGAGGGTATGGAATGTGGGGTGAGCCTGCACTGGCAGAGGCTGGGGTAACGTTGTAACAGCCTGAGGTGTGCCGTGTGTTCCCCTGGGGAAGCTGTCCCTGGATCACAGGACCCTGGCAGTGGCGGGCTGCACATGCTCCTGGGAGGGGAGGTGTGGATAGTGACCTATGCTTGCACACAGGCTTCTTGGTGGCTGCGGCAGCAGTGTTAGCGTTTCATTTCCGTCTCTGGTGTCTGCGCTGATAGCTGCGGCAGGCGCCCTTCTCTGAAGCTCGTTTAGGCGGTGTTCTGTATCCCCTTTCCTCGCGCACCCCGAAACAGTAGTCTCTTGCCTCTTAGGAAGGCCCAGACTTTTTCCAGCACTACCTTCTGGCTAGCTGTGGCACTCTAGCCCCCTTCAGGCTGTGTTCACGCCACCAACCTCAGTCTTCTCTCTGCGATCCCACCGAAACCCGAGCCTCAGCTCCCAGCCCCCACCCGCCTCGGGGGGTGAGCAGACAACCTCTCGGGCTGGTGAGTGCCGGTCCTCTGTGCCGGAATCTCTCCGCTTTGCCCTCTGCACCCCTGTTGCTGTGCTTTCCTGTTTGGCTCTGAAGCTTCCCCGCCGCCCCCCCCCCCCCCCGCCCCAGCCCCTGTCTCCACCAGTGAAGGAGCTTCCTAGTGTGTAGAAACTTTTCCTTCTTCACAGCTCCCTCCCACTGGTGCAGGTCCCGTCCCATTTCTTTTGTCTTTGTTTTTTCTTTTGCCCTACCCAGGTACGTGGGGATTTTCTTGCCTTTTGGGAGGTCTGAGGTCTTCTGCCAGTGTCAGTAGGTGTTCTGTAGGAGTTGTTCCACGTGTAGATGTATTTCTGATGTATTTGTGGGGAGGAAGTTGATCTCCACGTCTTACTCCTCTGCCATCTTGAAGGGCCTCTCCCTCCTCTTCCTTTTCTCCTGTCATCTTGTTTTCATTTATGTTCAACTATTCTCCATGAAAAATATCAGACGTTTGCTTTCATTGGGAGACTGTGATGGGCTCATGTAACACACACACAGAACACACGTGAGAGGCCTTCAAGTCAGTACCTAGATTCGTGCTCTTGCTCTGTCACTTACCGTTGCGGGCTGAATTGTGTTCCCCCAAAGGTCATAAGTTAAAACTCTAACCTCAGAATGTGACTGTATTTGGACTAAGGGCCTTTAAAGAGGTGATTAAGTTAAAAGAGGCCCTTAGAGTGAGCCCTAATCCAATCTGACTGGTGTTCTTATAAGAAGAGAAAATTTGAATACACAGAGAGACACCAGAGGTGCATGTGCACAGAGTAAAGACCATGCGAAGACAGAGCACGAGGGCAGCAGTCTGCTGGCCAGGGAGAGACCTCAAGAGAAACCAGACCTGCTGACCTTGATCTTGGACTTCTAGCCTTTAAAACTGTGAGAAAATAAGTTCCTGTTGTTTAAGCCACCCAGTCTCTGGTATTTTCCTATGGCAACCTTAGCAAACCAATACACTTAATATCTTTGCAGAGAGATTCAACCAATACACTTAATATCTACCTCAGAGAGATTTCCACATCTCAGAGAGATTTGGAATGTTACACATCAGCTCTGAGTAACCTTTTGTTACTGAGAGTTTTTCTAAGGATCAAATATGAAATGTTGTAAAAAGATATATATATCAATTGACTTCTGTGTAACTAGGATGGGCATGAAGAGGAACTAGATGGTTATGTATATGAACACTCATTTTTGAAGTTACTTATGAAGGTATTTGTAGTCTCATTGTCATTTTTCATATCTCTAACATTTTGAAAGCAGAGCATTTGTATTTTCTACTGGAAATTCTGAAGTTTCAATAACTCTCATTCAAGAAATGGTTTTGAATCTTGTCACTATGTCTGAAGTATTATGTTAGAAATTTGATTAGGAATTTCTTTTGCAGGTTTGTACTTGTAGCTGAGGGTTAGGATTTGAAATACGAATGAAGCATGTTTTACTCTAGTCCCTAAATTACCTCCAATCTATGATTAGGACCGTCAAAATGCTGCAGAATACAGCTGTAACTACCTTCTTGTTGTTTGGAAAGAGTAGATTGCATTTGGCATGTAGTCACATATATTTCTTTTTATAAACTAAGTACACATGAGCACAGACTTAAAATTTAGGTTAAGAAACTTAAATCTGTTGCTGTATTGCTTATTCAGTTCCACAAATACAATAGAAAGATGATAACAACATAAATTGCAGTAGTAGAATATAAAGCTGAATTAGCCTACTAAAAGCAGCCAAACATCAGTTCTTAATTAAGAAATGTTATAGACCCTGAAATTTCAAGTGGGAGGATCAGTCAGCTGGCTACAGAGACGCTTAACAGTGTAGCATTATCTGGGTCAATTCTTATTAGCCCATGTCCTTATACGTAGCTTTTGAAGGTTCAGAAATTCGATCTTATCAACATCTCAGAGTTATTCTTTCTCAGAACTCTCAGAAGAGTTCATACTTTCCAATAAAGCTGAAAAGCTAAAGAGAGACTGATACAGAGTCAAGAAATGCCTGCTTAATCTTTATATAATAAAAATAAATAATAGTTAAGAGACTATCATTTTCTTTGTCTATGGTCAAGCTCCATGGAAAATCAAATTAAAATAGTTATATTTATCACCACATTATAAGATAGCACACACCTACATACTTATAAAATACTTATGCAGCCTCTTGCCTTTGAGTAGTGCCTATGTGAGCTTGAGGGTGGGGCTGTCTGCATTACTAGGAAGAGAAAAACTATCTCTATAATGTTTAAGAAGTCTTGATTTTTAAAGATTGATCAAATACATTGTATTTAGCTAGAAAGAGCAAAGAAATTAAAAGTAAAAATTAGCAGTGCATCTCTCACTTAGTATAGGCAAATACAGTATCAAGCAGAAACTAGGCATATTTACCAGACATTTTACAATGATTTCTCATAAGTATGAAAATTAATTTACAGAAAATATATTTGCATTCTAAATACTGTAGTCTAAACAGTTTAGTAATCAAATATTCCTTTAAGTTAACAAACCAATCCAGTGATACTTTTTAGATATAGTATATACATTTATAAATTGTGGTTTCTACTAGATCCTTTCAGTATTATAAAATAGTATTTGATTATTTCTCATTTGCATACTTTTGCTTATGGATTTATATGTGTGTGGATGAGAAATTTCCTCTTCCCAACGGTCCCTGCAGTTAGGTATAACAAAGAGATTTCTTGGAAAGTATGACATTAAGTTAGTGATGATTCCAACTCATCCATTTTGTTTCCCACAGATTAAGAATGAGGCCCAAGTAAATCTGCTATCTTCTTAAACATCCAGACCGCAGTTTGAAAATAAAAGTTATATATTTCTTCTCATTCGGTATAAATACATGGCAGCTGTTATCATGCTTAAGCTTCAACTTATTGAAGGCAGTAGCCAACTCATTAAAGATCATTTCCGCTGGATAAGGAATGTGTAAGACATCAGTTTCTTTGTAATGTATTTTCACTTTCCTTTGAAGTTTCTTGTCCTGCCAAAATTTCCATTTCCTCCTGCAAGTGGATTTCAACACCTGATGTCTATTTGACCTTGTTGTGTTTGTACATTTTACCTTCCACCACCCACAGGTTCTGAGATTGACCATACACTTTCCTTGTAATTCTGACACCCTTCCATTGGGTGGCCTATTCTTACTGTCCCTCTCCACCTTTAAGCCCCCACACAACACTCAGAATTTCTCCTCAATATGAAAGTGAAAAATCAGGAAGTAGAAATGCACAATGCACTATCATCATTGACAGTTTGGGAACTCAAATTGAGGTTAGAGTGAGGGCAAAAAATGGACATCAGCTTCTTTCTTCAATCACAGGAAGTCAGAGATGATGATGGATGGAGCAGCTGGAGAGAAGTAATCATGTTTTCTACATGATGTATTGCCTCTGCTCAGCTTTTCCTGTAGTTTGGTACATTCTGTTTTAGCTGATATGTATAGACTAGGAGTCAGACAATTCCTTTGCACCACCTGAAAGTACCCCAGTTATTTGGACATTTCATAATACTTTTCATAATTCATCTTTAAATCAGTATGCAATACTTTCTGTAATAAAATATGTTTTAAATAATGAACCAAAGCTTTTTTCTTTTTTTGATATCTAATTCTTTTTAGGAGTCATCTCTTTTTGTTTATATTTTATTGAGTAATAATTTAAATTGAATACTCTGGGACCCAATAGGTTCCACTTAAAAAATAGTTGTATCAGAATTTGTGTCAGAAAAGTAGCAGCTCATCTTACACATAATAACTGCAGAATCTTTCTTTCATGTGTTAAATATCAGAAATCCATTTTGTGAGACTGTTTTACACTGAATGGAGTAGGTACTGCTCATAAATTGTTATTGGGTCGACAGTAATCCATATTAAAATTGCTGTGAAGTGCAAATCACCTAGTATTAAACATGAGCCCCTTACCTTTTATAAAGAGTTTAAACAAATATAATGTAACAATCATAGTTTGGTTGTTTTTAAAATAGCTATTGATCGTATTGAAGGACCCACTTGTTCCTTGACTTCTGATAAGTTGAGGGTCTCCATTGCAGCTACCACTCATTCTTAGTCATTCATTTGCCTGTTGAAGCCCCCTTCTTTTGAGTGTGTTCCCTCAGCAATGTAGATTTCCATTGTAGATTTAAAAGATAAACTGCACTCAAGTTTAACTCTTAAGCACAGCCCAGTAAGAGTCACCAAATAGCAGTAAGATACCGTGACGTGAGCCTGATAACAACCAGATGGTCCTCTTCATTTAGGTCCTGAACTTTCACTTGACTTTCCATTATCATTTCCAATTCTTCTTTGGCTTAAAGCTTGTCTGACTCAATTTTTTAATTTCTCTAGCCCTTATTTTCCCACGGTTCTGGGGGCTAAAATTCTGAGGTCAGGGTGTCAGAGGGTTGATTTCTTCTCAGGCCTCTCCTTGGCTTGTAGGTGGGTCTCTCTTTTTGTGTCTTCTCATGGTCTTCCCTCTGTGTGTGTCTGGGTCCTAATCTTCTCTTTTTATAAGGAAACTAATCATGTTGGATTGGGGCTCACCTTTTAACTTAGTTACTTCCTTAAAAACCCCCTCTCCAAATACAGTCACATTCTGAGGTACTTGCGGTCAGGACTTCGACATACGAATGCGGGTTGGTGGGATCACATAATTCAGTCCATAATGATGGCGCTTTATACCATTTTAATTTGCCAGAAACCAAAAATGTGTAAAGCACATGTTTGTTTGAACTTTGAAACAGCGCAGTGAGGAACCAGAGTTGTAGTGAGGCCTAGTTACCTGCTTGAGGCCTCCTGTCTGGTAGAAGGCAGAACTAGAGCCTGGATCTTCTAATTTGAACTTCTCTACCTTTTTCACTCTGTGGTACTGCAAACTGAACTCGTTAATTGTACAGATAATTAAACTTGATAATTGTACAGATAATTATAATATTATAAATGATAGAACTTGATAATTGTACAGATTTTTGAATGCTTGGGTATATTAGATATGCATATTTTGGATCTTGATCTGTAAAATTCAGTCAGATTTCTGCTGTACATTCCCCTAAGATTTATTTTTAGTAAAGAATAAACCTTATTTGCAGTACTGAGGATTTTTAGCCATTTGGTCACTGCCAGTGGAACAGATGTGGTGGGGGAGGGATAACACAGAACTGCTGACTCTATTTCTACTTTTCTCACAGTTGTTACAAAGTTCAGTGTCAGAACAGCCCAAACCACTTTGGCAGTCCTGGCTCATGAATCGCTAGCTCTCTCCTACCCCATCAGAAGCCCTGTCAGTGGGTTAACATTTTAGTAGTTAATCATTCTGATTGGTGAGAGTTGATTCAAGCCTGCCATGAATCTGATGACTCTTTTTTCTCTTATCTTTCCTATTAGCAGTGCCTAAATGTCTCTTATAGACCCTGGAAATCATTCTTTTGTCTTATGAGTCTTTCTCCTCATATCTTATGAATGTCTTGAGTATGTGACTGTTTCAAAGCTTTCTATATCTACAAAGATACAAATGATCACTTGCATTAATTGAATATCCTACTTTTAAAAGATACAAATATGACTATGTTTAAAATTTGTAAAGAAGTTATTAAAATTCAAAGGGCAAAGTTTGACAGGTGATTGTGACAGATATATTAATGTCTACCTTTTTTAAAGCATCAAAATAATAAAAATATTTTCTTTTGAAAGTTGGCCAGGGATACTTTGCCCTGATCCTTTTAAAGGGAAATATGTGACCTATGACCTGGATGGAAATGTTGAACAGTATCACGTAGAATTCCTGGGTGATCCCCATTCAAGATCATGGATAGATGCAGCGTTTGTTGGACATTATAGTATCACATTAAAGGTAGGTACAGTAACATCAAAACTTTGTTCCTCTTGCACTTGTTTTTAATTATGGCCATTTTGTCTCAGATCCTAAAAGAGATATAATTTTTTACTTTTATATTTATATAAACAAAATAGTATGTACTATTTGTTTAAACTCAAATATTTGTATTTTTAAAGCAGCTTTTTCAAAGGAAGTATGGATATAAAAATAGCCACGAGGTAGTTTTAAATTTTATTTGTCTAATGGCAATATAGTGTAAATCAACTGAGGACTCTCCATAATTGCCTTTTGAAACAGATTTACGATTCCATCATTTGGTAATTTTTTAATTCTCTTGAGAAGATTCTAAGTTATAGCCCTAGCTCACAGGGAAGATTAATTATGGAATGCAACCAGATTTTTCAAATTTCAAACAGTATTTCATTATACTAACTCCTTCAGTATTTTTTGATTCTTTTTAAACTTTAAATCACATACTACAATTAATGAATAGACTCAATTCTCAAGTTGATGAGAGTAAGTGAATTGGACCTGTTTTCATGGGTTTGGTTTAATCGTTATAAATTAATTCAGTTATCCGTATCTGTATTCTAATATTGAAACTTTTCATCTGTAAACCATGCTTTCATTAGAAATCTGATTAAAAAGTAGATGTCAGAAATGTGAATGCCTTTGACTCAATTTGGATGGTTCCTATTTTAGAGTGAGAAGTATATATATATTCAAATATACATATACATGTATGTACATTTAAGGCATGCCATTTAATCCACAGTATAAGGAAATCTGTGGAAATCTGAGGTACTTGCAGATGGACTTCTACTTTTTCTCTGGCATAAACAGTACCTTTGTTCCATTCAGCTTGAAAGCAGCTGGAAGGGAAGGCTGTTTCAGTAGAAATATTTAAGTATGGAATAACATCACATACATTCATTTCATGGTAGTTGTGAGCCAGTCATTTTAGTATGAGGCACCTTCTCTGCTCAGACATTTCAGATGTGTCCCTGGGCACTTCTGATGGCAACCACAGAAGATAGGAAGGAGTGTTCTTCCTTATGTGCCCCTCCCCTTTTCTAAAAGATAGGGAAACCTAGCTTCTCATGAGGCAGAAATTAGAATCTTAAATATTTGACAGTGTGATAAAGAGCAGGGCATTCTTAAGAAATTGTATTTAAACATACATAAAAAATCAAAGTGTATTTTTGTCTGAAGTAATGTTACTCTCAGGATTTGAGTTCTGTCAGGATAAATTTGAATAGTCTGATTCCACTGAGCATACCATTAATCCCTGGGACAAGGAAAAAATCTGATGCAAAACAAAACTAAACTCAAGAATCAGGAGCCATAAGGTTTTAACCTTCTGAAAGCATTGAAACAAGCAAAGACCATGAATTCAGGGCTGCTTAAATTAAATAGGCTCCTAAAGTAAGAATGAGAACAGAGAAAAATAAAGCATTTGTTCCACCTCTTCTGTCTCCTACTCCCCCAGCTGGCTGGGTGCTCTGGGTGGATAACTCACTGGGTGACCACAGGCTCTGGGACAGGCTCTCTCCTCTACTGTCATTCATGGTGTCTACCTACAGGCTCGTGTCTCTTACTCTCTTCTTGTTTGTATCTTTTTCTTCACTTCCTCTCTTGGAGCTAATATAATAGGGATGCCTTCTTCTGTGGGTCTCTTCATTCAAGGCTGAAATTTTAGTTCCCCTTTACCTCAGATTCAACTGGCACATGCCCAGCTGCCCTGCTATGCTCCGATTCCCTACTCCTGGCTATCTAAGAATCTCCGCTTGCCAAGAAGGAAACTCACAGATGATTAAAGGCTCATTGCCCCAATGAGAAGTCAAGAAACAGAAAGTGAAGAGGTCAACTGACAACCAAGATAGAAAAATGGTACCTATGAGAAATTGTTTGAAAATGAATAATATCAAACTATATCCCCTGGAGATGGAGATAGTATTGACTCCAACGTGCAGTTCAATTGCCTAGGCATCCCAGGAATTTAATCTGTTATGGTCCTCTCTGCACTGGAGCTCCTACTTCCTCAAATACTGTCTCTACACTGTGCCAGGTTGATCCAGATATTAAATTCATACCCCTGCCCCCATAAAAATATCACTTACACAAAAATAAATAATGTGTATTAGACAATGTAGACCTTCTTAAAGATTTTTGTAGAAGAGATGGAGAATGGTTGCACATTGCACCTGTTGTCTGAGCTCCTTTTCTAAAAGTAGACACAGAATGATAGGCATATACAGCTCTCACTGTTTAAGCTGACTATATCTTACTTCATATATATTATTTCAACATTACTTTCTCCTAATTTGTGTAAGCTTAGTTTAACAAATGATTAAATAATATTTCAGAGTTTTCACTGACTGTGGACTATATTTTGCAGTGTGTGTTTTACTGTGAGAGAGAAATAAGCTCTTCTAGAAAGACATTATATGCATTTATGAAAAAATAAAATATTTTTTAGTTTTAGATTCTGAAAATGTTAAGTCTTCTCTTTTAGTTCATGTTTGTCTAGTTTGTCTTCTTTCTTTTATTTTTTTTAGTAGTCACTGAAAAATTGATATGTTTATGGGACCAGTGACTTATTAATTTTCTTGTTGACAGTACAACAGAGCTCTGTCACTGTGGATGAATATGTATATGAATATACAGGTGATAAGCTTTTCCCCAGTAAATAAAATTACTCATCAATATATTGGGATATACTTCAGAAAAAAGTTGAAGGCAATATTTAGATTTTGTATTTGTAATTTATATTAGTTTACTCATACATTTTATTTTTTCATTTACTATAAAATCAGTAGTATAAAGATAGCTGAAATTCCCTTCCCCTTTTAAAGAAACTTGATTCTCTTATGGTATATATTCAAAATACATGTCACTCTGGTAATTACTTAGAGAAAATAGACGTGAACATGTGCTAGATAGCTATTTAAGAGTTGATGCATGGACTACAGTTCTTTCCCCAGTTAGCACAAATGTTGTTTCTTTTATATTTAGTAGGTACATGTCTGCAGAATCCATTATTTGCAAGTTTATTTCTTTGCTTGATAGACTACATGACTTAGTTTAGTATTTCTTAAGCCTGGCTTTGCATTAGAAGGCTTTATAAAGCAATGACAGCAACTAAAACACAGCAATGCCTGGGCTGTACTCTACTGGATCAATTAAATCAGAAGCTCTTGGAGTAGGGCCAGGCCTCAGCATTTCTAAGTCCCTCAAATGAATCTGTATCCCAGAGAGAGAGAACCACTGACTAAGTTTTCTCAACTTGAGGCATCAGACTTTTGTTGGTTTATCTCTACTAGTGCAGTAATGTAACTGTGGTCATGGCTCACTGTTTCACGACACCTTTCTCCTATTTCCTTTGTTAATCTTTCACTCTGGTTTGCCTGGAGATGATGCTGACTGCCATAGGTTCACATGTCTAACCCAGAAGTAAGAGTTTCCCTGAACACAGCTTTAAAGTCAATCTTGTCATTGAACATTGTGCATAATTTATAGATATTGCTGATAAAGCTGATGTATAATTTAAATGTAATATGTATAGCATGTTTTAGTTGATCATCTATAAGTTATATAGAGTCATTATAATTTTTATTGGACATAAATTATGTACTCCAACCAGTGATCGCTTGGCCTACAATTTTCTAGTTCTTTATACTGCCAAGAAAATGTAAGTAGTTCACCCCTGATGCTAGGAGGCTCCTGTGGTAAAATTTAGGTTTCTTTTGGTCCATGATGTGAGTGGATTTTTTTTGTCTATGTATTTTAACAGTCTGCTCACTACTGTATGGAGGATATACCTGGAGATGTGTAAGCATTTCTTTGGGTACCAGATGTCATTTGGGTATTTACCCGTTGTATTATGGAGCTGCCTCTGTTTTCCAGGAATATGAAAAAGGAGCAATGCTGTATTGCTAAACTTGAGCTCTGCAATTCCTAGAATTCTGCTTCCTAATTGGGGTGGTCATTAATACTGTTCACCAAAATGTTGCAGGTTACTGCCTTCCTGTTATAAAGTAGAGATGCACATTTGATACTCTTGAGGTGGGGTGAGACCAATGAGTTGTGAGTGAGTGATGAATATCTGAGCATATGACTGTGTCCAGTGCAACATCATCCAGAGTTCTCTCTTTCTCTGTGGCTCTGTGACTGATAATTGAAATTTTGGTTTGCTACTCTCTCAGCCCAGATCCCTTGATCACTCTTAGCAAAGGCCTCCACTGCCAACAAATAACAGATCTGCAACATGAAGAAGATATAGGCCTCACTTTAAGCCCCTAGGATTATCCTAACAGATACACTAATGATAGTACAGAGGATGTTACAGTTCTTTGTAACCTGTATCTTTAGCAGGACCATTCCTGAAGCTTCAGTACTCTTCAGAATACAGCCAAACGACTGAAATCACATTACTCTTAATTTTTCCAGTCTGTAAGTAGAACTAACACAACCTGTAGTAATTTATCAAATAAGTTGATTTCTGTTCTGTATTATGATAAACATATGATAGAAATTACCAGCATTGATGATACATTGAATCTAAATTTGGTCCAGTAAATATCCTCCAGCAAAGGGCTCTGATTGTCAGTATGCACTGCAGTGACTCCAGTAACTAAACAAGCCTATAAATAGCGATCATGTAATTGAACCCCCTGCTACAGGCCAAGGATTGGGTAGATCCTTTTATAATAATATAACACAATAATATATAATATGTATATATAATATAATAAATATAATATTTAAAGTCTCATAGCAACCCCATGAAGATAGGCATCACCACTATTGACATATGGAAGAAACTGTGATTCAGGCTTCATGTCTAGCCCAAGGTCAATCAGCTGCTAAGCGATGGGGCAATGATTAGAATCAGGATGTCTAACCCCGAGGTCCAATTTTTCTCTCCTATACCTTGCCAATTTACGTATACATAAGCAATAGTCTAATTTATTGTTGAATGTTTTTCCACATTGAAATGAGGAACATTTTCACCTTTTAATTCTAATATACATGTTGAATGATGGCAGTTTCTGGTAGACTTGTTTTTTATTTACTGCTTGATGTTCCCCTTTGGAGGAGGACTAGTGACCAAGCAGAATTCTTGATGTTTTCATATTACATTTGCAGTAGTCGTTTGACAAGTGTGTCTGGATTAACATCTATCTGAGCAAGTGTTTTTCTTCTAAGATTTATTAGGATCCAAATTCTAAGAATGTAGTCTATAATAAGGATTAGCAAATTAGCTTATAACTAGATTATCAGGCAACATTTCACTCTTAGAGTAATGAAGTGAAACTGGATACAAATCTATTGAGCCAGCTCTCACATTTGCCAAAAAAAAAAATGTACATATGTATATATGTGTGTTTTTGTACCATGTTCCTGCTGGCAAATAATCTGTATAGCTACCAACCTCTCAGCAAATTTTTATCATACCAATTCCATATTTGGTATAAAATTTGCCATAATTTTGGTATTATTGGATTAAGATTTTTTTGTTTGCTTGTTTTCTAAGCATCCTTTAGTTTTGGCCTGGAGAAAGTTTAAGGGAATTAGAACATGTTTTTATAACTGTGAACTATTTGTGGATAATCTGCCAAGAAAACTTGTAGTAATGTATTAGGAAAAGAGTGAAGTTGTCATAGTGATTTAAAAAGGTAGGCTTTAGAGCCAGGTTTTTTGGGTTTGAAGGTTGGCTGTACTACTTACTAGACATTTGACCTGAGGGAAGTCACTTACCTGTTACAAATCCCACACACCTCATCTTAAAATGGAGGTTATGATAGTATATGCCTCATAGAGTTGTTACAGGTTTAACTGAGATTATACATGTAAAGCACTTAGCACAGTGCTTGTCATATAGTAGGCTCTTAATAATAATAGTAATAGTTCATACTGTCATTGGAAGTACAGGAGAAATATATAGTTACATTACTTATTTCCTCTTCCTAGAAACCCACATCTACAGGAGAGAGTACAAAAAAAAAAAATAACAATCAGGTGGATAATAATATATTTTCTTTTGACTAAGATTATATGTGAAAAATGACATGATTTTAGTGTTTTTTTAATCAGCCAATACGTTGCTCCCAGAAATTGAGTGGCCATTGCTGCTGTGCTTTTCTAGTTTAGTGTAAGCAGAAGTTCTAAGACCTTTTGAAAGTAGGAGATAGGTTAGAGCCTTCTTAATCTGACTACTTGGTGAATGAATAGTCCCTAATATCAGCAATGCCTCAAGATACTTCAAATTTCTTTGATGGAATTTGGAAGAGACTAGGAAATATTATCTTTCAAGTTCTTTGCAACTGAATAAAACCAGTTTTTTCCCATATCTCTCTTCTGTCTTTTCGATTTACTTACGATTTCGATTTATATATGCTGACTTTGCTGCTCCAAATAAATTCTTGAATTTACCTCTGTCATCTCTCGCCTTAATCTCTTATGAATTTAGATATCTGAACTTGTATTGAAGTTAAAAGTCCAAATCCAAATAATATGACCAACTTTACTCAGTTGATAAAGGAAGGAACAGGTGGCTACCTTTCCCATCATCAAATGCATGAAAAATGTATTAAGTCAGCTAGATTTCTCAAATTGACTCCTCAGTGGAACAACAATAATCTTTCCTAGAAACATTTAGCCTTATATAGCCTTCTCAACTTTCTAGAAGTGCTTATTTTCTGTTAAAGAAACCAGAGTCAGATCATTTAAGCCAAAATACAAGGCTCACTAAATCGCCTTCAGGGTCATATCCCTTATGAGTAAGGCTTCCTTATATAATGAGTCTTCTATGTTGAGGTTCTTAAATTAGTAAACAGTTGCAGAGTAACTTTTTGGTACATTCTTCCTTTAGGGAACGATGAAGTCCAAAACTCAGAGCCATATAACTGAAAGTGTACAATTGATATATTAACTGTTATTTTCTTTAATTTCTCCACTTTAAAAAAAAAATTTCTTCTAACCAATTACCAGGAACAGTCTGTGATTCAGGCAAAACCCTAAACAATGCAGATTGAACTGACTTTGAAAATAAATTCCAGAATTACCACTTCCTCACCATTTTGTTCAGCTCACAGGATATGAACTGATTACGTCATATATTTAACCATCCTCTTCTCCTGGCTCTCCCACCTGCTTGTATGATTCTATTTTTAAACAGAATCCGAGCATCTGTCTGTAATAAATACGACATTTGTTTTCCCGTAAACACATATTCCCTAAAAAACAAGCAAATGTGGAGTAGAAAATAGCAGCCAAGTATGTTAACTCTCATTTAGGCTCAGGTCTTGATATCCGTTCATACTGTTACTTAAAATCCTTTAAGCCAATCCTGACTTTTTTAAGGCTCAGAGCAAATGAGCACATGGCTGATTTAAACCCATCTCCCACTTCTATTTAACATCCCCAGGTGGAGCAGGCAGCCTGGCCAGAGCTGTGGGAGACAGCAGCCCTGGAGATAAGCACGGGCCTTAAAAATTATCTATTGACCCAGTGCTCACTTGCTTCCTGTGCTTTATTTCATCCATATATTACTAATACTTTTACAGAACAATGAAATAATTTCTTGTTGCAGACTTAATGATATATTCAGTTTTGCAAAATAAAAATTCTACAGCTTGAAATCAAAATATGTAAAATACTTTAAACTGTACACAATAAATAAAATGAAGGTTTTTTATTTTTTAATTGTGCTAAAATATATGTAACATAAAATTTACCATTTTAACCGTATATCCAGTGGTGATTTAAGTTTTTAACGGCTGATTAATAATCCTAGAAAAAATTTTCCTAAGCAATGTAACTATGACCTGATACAGAAAATGCCAGATGGTAGTTTCCGATCATTTTCAACACAATTTATTTCTTATGATAATGACCTACAATCTCTTCATAACACCATCTTGGAGATTTTTGCAACAGAATGCCTTTTTGTGAAATATCATTTTATAGTCATTGAGCCCGTGAATTCTGGAGCCAGGTTGCCTGTGTATGAATCCCAGCTCTATCACTTACTGGCTGTATGAACTTGGGCAATGTCTAAACTCAGCGCCTCAGTTTCTTTATGTGTAAAATGAGGATAATAATAGTACCTACCTTGTAAGCTTGTTGGGAAGTAAAAAAAGTTGTAAAGTGTTTCAGACTGTGCCTGACACTTAGTACTATATAAGCATTGGATAAATTAGTAAATAAAAATAACAATGGACTCCTTAATAGTAGAATTCCTTTGGACATAAAGTACACACTCAGTCAACTCCTCCCTATTATAGGTAGAGTTTCTGTCTCATTTTCTTGGACTGCAGAGACTAAATGATAAATGTTTATATTCTGATCATTTATGACATTGATAACCAACATTTGAAAATGCTTTACATTTTATAAAGTACCTCTTACATATGCTATCTCATGTGATCTTCATTTATTGTTAAGAAAGTGTGGGCTCAGGTTAAGTGACTTGCCTGAGGTCACATAGTAGCAGAACTGGGACTGAAGCCCAGCTCTTCTGAGTGCAAGCCCCAGGCTTTTACATTATATGTCAGCCTGCTTGAGGCTTACATTGGACCATCTGTTTCTAATCTTCATAAGCATACCAAATTCATAATAAGCTCTCATCTATAAACTGGAAAATCACAAAGCCCTTATTGGTCTCCTGTTGTTAATTCAGCCAGCTTGATTAATTAACTTAACCTTTAACCAGGGCTTTTCAAAGTTGGACAAAGATGTGAAAGCTCTCTTCACGTTTAGTGCATTGATTCCCAGCCATAGATTTTGGGCCTCTTCGTGGCTGTCATTAAAAGCTAGTATTTATTATTTCATTCCCTTGTAATTCTCTTAGAAATAATTGGTTATTATTAACGTTAGTATCCTGATGCCAGGGTTTGTTTTGTTTTACTCTGTTTTTGGTTCCCAAACTTGCTCATCATCACATTCTCCCATAGAGCTCTTTAAAAATATATATTCCTGAACCTGCATACTGGGGAGCGTGCTGAGAATCTCTACAGTTCCTCAGTGAAGCTCAAGAACCACTGTATAGCGGATTTTCTCACCATAATACCTATTTTCTGGTTTACTAGAATTAGCTAAAAAAGAGATATATGAAACATACATTATTCTATTATGTTTACTTTGTGAAATTTATTAATGTATTTATGAGTTTGTGGTGCTAAAGAAGCCACGCAAATCTTTAGCAAAATTGTGATGTTAGATTCCCCTGTCCCTTTAATTAGTGTCTCTCTTTGGTGGTGACTCATTGTCTCCCTGCTGTGATATCTGGAGCCCTCTTTCTTTCTCTCATTCTCTCAAAATCTGGTTTCAGGTCCACACACTAAATGACAAATGTATTGGTTGTATAAAAATTGTTTTCTAGGGGCTTCCCTGGTGGCGCAGTGGTTGAGTATCCGCCTGCCGATGCAGAGGACGCGGGTTCGTGCCCCGGTCCTGGAAGATCCCACATGCCGCGGAGCGGCTAGGCCTGTGAGCCATGGCCGCTGAGCCTGCGCGTCCGGAGCCTGTGCTCCGCAACGGGAGAGGCTACAACAGTGAGAGGCCCGCGTACCGCAAAAAAAAAATTGTTTTCTAAATGATGTCAGTCGAGATAACAGACCAGCCTAAAATGTTAGACTGGGTCTTCTTTAAAATCAACATGCAGTGGTTGTTTATCCATCTTGGTAGGAAAAGAACTTAGATATTCAAAATACTTAGAAAACATATGTTAAGGTCTAGGTTAATAAGGAGCTTATCTAGTAGCCTGTGATTTTTCTGATTTGTCCATTGGGGCTGTTTTACCTAAAACTGCTTGGCTTCCTTCCACTTCCCCACATCAAGGTTCAGGGTATGCTCAGGCCCTGGCATTGGTAATTCCCAGTGTTTCAAGCCAAGTAATGGAATCCACTGTAAAGATTTGACTCTCACATTTTCTTATTCTTTCTTTTCTGCCTAATTTCTCTCCTAGTACTCGTTGCATTCTTGGTATTATCTTTCAAATTGATGTAAAGGATCAGACTAAATAGAGCTAGAACATTTTTGGGGGGTTGGGGGGTGTCAGCTTAACTGGTTCACACTTTCTAGTGGTATAGGAAGTGGGGGACCTAAGTTATTTTGATCTTAAAATCCTGCTGAGTTAGAGTAAGCAAATTCCTATTTATGATTTTGAAAGCATTATTGCTTCAAGTGTTCAATAATTTGAATGAGCTGTCTAAATAATCCAGAACCTATGTTAAAGACGGCAGTTGAGAAGGGAGACAGGTGTTAGGAAGCCCAGGCATGTGTGGTTCACAGGGATGGCTGTGACTATCTTCTAGTTGGCATCAAAGGAATGGGAATGTTCTTACTGTCGAGATTACTGGTTGCTGTTGGAGAAATCCAATTTAAGGAAGACAAGATAGCCTTGTGCTTGTTTCTGTTGGATTGCTTTAAGTGAAAACGATAGCTTTGGCCCGATAGTAAATATTTAGAAGGGTGCATCATAGAGCCAGCGAGGTGCACTGGAAACTTGAATGTATAAATAGCAGCAGTCAACACGAATCCCCAGGCAGAGGACTTTATAATAGGTGGTGGTGTTGATCCTCAAACATTTAGCAGAGATGTATTATGAAGGAAAATTATTTTGTATTTCTTTAGGTTATGAAATCTGTGAGTAATCTCCCCATGTTTCTAAAGGCATATTATAACTTAAAGTAATGAAATAACTTAAAGTAATTGTCAATATTTGAAGCCATTTCAATGAATTTATGAAGCCCAATAAAGCAATCTAGGTACTTATGATTCCAGTTTTCCAGATTTTTAATAGATGCTCAACATTATGTCTGAAGATAAATTTTCTAAATTGTAAATACTTTCATTTGCAGCTAACTTTTATGTCTATATAATCAAAATTTGAATTGATAATTTTAGATAGTAAATGCTATATTGTACCTACAGGATTTTAGTGAGGCTCTACTGTCCCCCCAAATAGGTTATATTAAGCATTTGATTGAATTTAATTTTAAAATTAAGTACTATTTTTTACATAACATTCAAAGTACTTGAAATTAGGCCCACTTTTTTTTTCAAGAAAAAAATGCCACTAATATCATAGGATAAATCAGTGGCTCATGAAGTACTTTAAAGATCTGCATCCTTATAAAAAATGAAGTTTAATATCATCTTAGTAGTAATATCACCATATTATAATGCTAGATAGTAATCATGCTTATACATTTTTCTTTTACCTTTCTAGGGATAATAACATAATTCAGGATTGTAGCCCAGCCTTTTAGTTTCATCCCCAATTTTCTGTCTGGGCTTTCCCCATGCCACCCTGAATAAAAAATGTCTATTTATAATACCCAAAATATTTACTGAGCTCCTATTATTTCTACCAATTCTAGGCTCTGAAGTGATCAAAACAGACAAAATTTAAATGCTGTCACGAGACTTAAATTAGTGGGATGAGACACATAGTCAACAAGTAAATTTTTTTTTAGTTGTTGACGAGTGCCATGGGGAGAAATGAAGGGAGAGACATAGGCAGGTAGAGTGAAGGAGCAGGGGTGGGGAGGAAAGACCCCACCTGCAGAGTCCGTGCGCTAGGAAATCCTTCCCCACAGCCAGCCAGATACCAGTGGTTGGTTGATAATAATTCTTGTTTTGATTATATTTTTCCCTTTCACTTATTCCAAAAAGTGGTCAGGCCCCTCATGTTCTCATGTCTCAGGGGCATTTTCTGTTGGGATCTAAAGCAGAGCTTACCTGTCTTGACCTGAGTTCCCTGAGGGTGGGCAGTAATGGGAACAGGGCAGGCAGGAGCAGCTAGGCAAGGAAGAGATTCCCTCAGACATGGAAGAGGACAGAGGTCTGCCGGTGCCCTGGGGAGTGGAACACTTTGGAGAAGAAGAGCACAAGGTGCACCAGGAGGTTGAAGCCACGCTGGCAAGGTTCCCAGCCTTGGAAAGGATCCTTTGGACCAGGCATGGCAAGGAAGCTGTTCGATTACCTGACTTCAAGGGACTTGAACAAAGATGTTACTCATGAAAGCCTTATGCGTTGAGGAGTAATGATCTGTCCTCGCTGTTCGGGCACCATGTATTCCCTTCCAATTTACAGGAACCTAGAGAAAGTAAGGGGTGGCCCAAAAATGAGCAAGATCAAAATTCTTATCCTTGTTGGACAACGGCTGTCACATTCAATTTTATTTAGCGAAAAGAAGGTAATGTGACATTGCTCACACATTTGAGTTTGAGAAGTGAAATTTGTCCTGCTACAGCTCCAGATGATTATATCTTGATTAATTTTTATGTGGAGAAGCAATCTTAAAATAGAAAGCAACAGATGATATGAATTTCTGCCAGATTGCAGATTTCTTTTTACTGGCCTTACTGGGTGGACAAATACATAGGTATTCTTCTCTTTGAATGTGCCATTTCGTATTAGTATATGGTGATAACACACAGCATGCTCAGTGAGTTGGAAGTTACTGAGAAGGGACATTCAGCCTCCTCCTCAGACCCTAGGAAATATGAAAATGGTACTGAGGCTCTCAGTTAGCCAGTGATTCTTGATTGGAACAAGATCACGTAGGAAAGTAGTTTACAAACTTCAATTTTGGATACAGCTAGGAATTTTCTCAGACATAGGGTACTATCTTTCCCTGCCTAACCATCTGTTTAGTCTCAAACCTCGTCCTTACTCCAAATATTTACATGCTTATTCATCTATCAAGAACACATCTATCAAGAATTATCTTATTTATGCTCATAAATTCACACAAATTTTTAGACTATATGTCTTCCTTCTCTTTCTATGATGATTATTTTCCCCCTCCACCCTAAATTTAATAAAACTGATTGAGAAAACTCCAGTTGCCAAAGCAATATAAACATAATGAAAGATATGATATTCCCTCTTTTTTAAAAAAAATTTGTTTATTATTTTTTTGGCTGTGTCAGGTCTTAGTTGCGGCATGCGGGATCTTTGCAGCACGCAGGCTCTTCATTGCAGAGCAGGGGCTCCTCTCTAGTTGTGGTGTGTGGGGTTCTCTCTAGTCGTGAACGCGGGCTCCAGAGTGCACGGGCTCATTACTTGGGGCACGCAGGCTCTCTAATTGTGGCGCGCAGGGTCCAGAGCACGTGGGCTCTCTAGTTGTGGCGTGCAGGCGCCAGAGCACGTGGGCTCTGTAGTTGCCGCACGCAGGCTTAGTTGCTCTGCAGCGTGTGGGATCTTAGTTCCCTGACCAGGGATAGAACAGCGTCACCTGCATTGCAAGATGGATTCTTAACCACTGGACCACCAGGGAAGTCCCTGATATTCTCTCTTGGGATCAAAGAATTTACTGGAATTTGAAGAATGCCCAGCCCTTCCTGTAGTCTCATCTGAAGTCATTGATCTGAATCCTTGACTTCATAAGCTTTTAGCTCCTTGGAAATCTGTTACAGAGCTGCCTTGAAGATTTCCTTCTTAAGACATTTAAAAGCTTGTCTCTGTTTTGTTTTGTTACTATTGTTTACCTGGAAAACCTGTAGAACTCAAATGGAAAAACTATTATAAATAAAACTATTATAAACAACAGAAGAACTGTTACAAACAATAGGGAGATTCAGTTATGTGGCAGTTGTAAAATTACTCTAAAGCAGTAACAAATGTGAAAATATGAAGGGATAAATAGCATTTATAATAGCAACAAAGCATATATAATGTACTGGAGTAACTTTAAGGAGCACCACATACAAGATCTATATGAATAAAACTTTAAAATGCTACCAAGAGACAGAAAATAAAACTTAAGGAAATGGAAAAATATAATCCTCTTCTTGGTTTGGAAGATTTAATATGGAAGGATGTCCATTCTCCCTAAATTAATTTTAATGCAATCTCAATTTTTATTTATTTTTATTTTTTTAATTTTATTTTATATTGGAGTATAGTTGATTAATGTTGTGTTGTTTCAGGTGTACAGCAGAGTGATTCAGTTATACATATACATGTATCTATTCTTTTTCAAATTCTTTTCCTATTTAAGTTATTACAGAGTATTGAGCAGAGTTACCTGTGCTATACAGTAGGTCCTTGTTGGTTATTTTATATATAGCAGTGTACACATGTCAATCCCAAACTCCCAATCTGTCATCCCCCGCTTTCCCCAACCGGTAGCCATAAGTTTGTTCTCTGAGTCTGTGAGTCTGTTTCTGTTTTGTAAATAAATTCGTTTGTATCATTTTTTAAGTTTCCACATATAAGCAATATCATATGATATTTGTCTTTCTCTGTCTGACTTACTTCACTTAATATGATAATCTCTAGGTGCATCCATGTTGCTGCAAACGGCATTATGTCATTCTTTTTAATGGCTGAGTAATATTCTATTGTATGTATGTACCACATCCATTAAAAAGGACTTAAAAACCCCCCTACAGTTGACCCCATGAACAACCTGGGGGTTAGGGATGCCAACCCCCTTTGCAGTTGAAAATCCACCTGTAACTTTGCAGTAATTTCACAGTGACCATCAAAGTTCACCTGTTCTGCACCCACAGATTTAACCAACCGTGGATTGTGTAGTACAGCAGTACCTATTTAGTGAAAAACTCCACATAGAAAAGGAGCTGCAAAGTTCAAGCCTGTGTTGTTCAAGGGTCAAATTCTAACATTTGTAAGAAAATAAAACATAGAAGAGGGAGTTAGACCTATAAAATATAAAATTATAGTAATACTCTAGTAGTTAAAGCAGTTTGATATTAACAGTTATTTGATAGATTAATAGAACAATATACAGTCCAAAAGTACTTGAAAATAGTGATATGGTTATATTCAAATAATTAAAGAAAAGTTGTTTAATAAATTATGTATGTACAACTGGCTAGCTGCTTAGGAAAAAATGAAGCAGAAGCTATACCTCACACCTCACATCTAAATTAGTTCTAGAAGGATGAAAAATTTAAATGAACAAAAAAGAAAATACAAACATACTAAAAGATAAACTTAACAGGAGAAGATGTTCTCAATACATATAGCAAAGGACAATTATTTAATATACAAAAATCTCTTACAAATCAATGAGAAAACAACCAATATAAATATTAACACAGGATTTGTACAGTCATTCCATAGAAAAGAAAATATAAATGACTTTCTAAAATATGAAAGATTGATGAATAAGTTCTAGGGAATCTAATGTATAGCATGGTGACTATAGTTAACATTAATTACTGTGTTATATACTTGAAAGTTGCTAAGAGAGTAGATCTTAAATGTTCTCACTACACACACAAATAAAGCTTTTAATGTGAGCTAATGGATATGTTAACTAACCCTATATGGTAATCATTTCCCAATGTGTATGTGTATCAAGTCATTGTGTAGTACTCCTTAAGTTTACACAGTTATTTGTCAATTATATCTCAGTAAAGCTGGAAAAAATATGAAAAATTGCTCGTATTACAGAATTCAAAAAATGAAAATGATAATAAAAAGGAAATACCAATCTTTTCCTTAAAAATATTGGCAGAAATCTAAGTTTGGTAATGGAAGTGTTCTTCAGAGTGTGAGGAAGCATTTGTTCATGGCGTGGTAAATTTTGACCACCTCACTCAAGAGTGATTTCACAAAAGCTTCCAAAATTTAAAATATGTATAAACCTGTCATTCAACATCTGAGGAATTTATGCTTCAATACACTTTCACATGGGTAAAGAGACATACAGACAAAAAATTTTTTATTGCAGCATTGTTTCATATTGCAAAATATTTGAAAAATCTTAAATCCATCACAAGGGTGTTTGTAAAATAAATAATGGTACATGCCATACTACGTATTTGGATATACATACATCTATATCCTCATTCCCTTGGTTTTCTCATCTAATTTCTTGCCTTTAAATATGGTGTGCGTGTGTGTGTGTGTGTGTGTCTATGTTTCCTACATTTTATCTGCAGTTCAGTTCTCTCTCCCAAATTCCCTTACCAAACTGCTACTTGGTACCTTCGCTTGGGTGTCATAATGCATACTCAGCATGTCTGAACTCTTGATCTCCACCACCACCCCCCATTTCACTTCCTTGACAGCCTTCCCCATCTCAGTGGATGGCAAATCACATCCTCCTCTCACTCAGTCCCAAAGCCTGAGAGTCATCCTTTCTTTCTCTCTTAACCAATCTTCAGTTGGTCAAGAAATTATTTTTGCTCTACCTTCAGAGTATATCCAGAATCCTACCACTTTTCACCACAGTGGCTGCTATGACCTGATCTATACCACCATTATTTCTTGCCTGGATGATTGCAGTAGCCAGTCATCCACATCTACACTTGCCTTTGTATAATCTGTTCTCATCAAAGCAAGCAGAGTGATTGTTGTAAAATGTTAAATCAAGTCAAATGTTACTCTTCTGCTCAGAACTCTGTAATGGCTCCTGTTTAACTCAGAGTAAAAGCCCAAATCCCTACAATGGCCTGCAAGGACCTCCATGACCTGGCCCCTGTTAATTTATTGGACATCATTCCCTATTACTCACTCGCTTCCTCATTCACCCACAACCACCTTCCCTTCTTTGATGCCTCTTGAATAAACTTGTATTCTCCTATCTTAAAGCCTTTTTTCTCTGCCTGCAGTGCTCTTTCCTTGGACATCTACAGGGCTAACTCCTTGACCTCCTTTAGGTCTTCGCTCAGTTGTCACTTTTTCAGTGACAGTTACCCTGACCACTTTATTGCCTCATCTTTTCTTTATTACATAGTATTTATAACCTCTTAAACTGTAGCCTTAACTTATTTGTTATGCTTATTGTGGATTGTCTGTTTCACTGGTTAGAATGTAAGCTTTGTCTGTTTTCTTCAGTGGTTGATCCCAAGGGTCTAGAATATGTTGAATAAATCCATAAATGAAGCAATCTGAAAGACAAATAGAAAAACTCAAAGTATATAACAATTCATAGCAGTCTGTAAAAGCAGATATTTAAATGATGTAAATGCCTGTAGGTACATACGATGTCTCTGGAAGACTGAAAAAAACTGGTAATATTGGGTGTCTTTGGGAGAAACACTCAGTACTAGGGATGGATAGGGAGTCACATTCTACACTTTTAGAATCATTTCAATTAAAGAACAAACTAGTTGGAAAAATACAATGCATAGCTGAGCCTTATTCTGGAATTCAGAATTCTTTATAAAGTAAGAATCTTTAACTTTTTGAGTTCTTTAGAAGATGTTTAATTGTATTACTACCACTAGGTGGCACATACTTACTGATAAATTCTTAAAGATTCAGAGACAGGTTTAAAAAATGCTTTTTAGTTCCCCAAACTTGCCAGTTTATATTAGCAATGTATCACATTGGTTTTCCTCAAGAAATTTCCTTAACTTCAGTTGTTTAGTGCTATAACAGCTTACAGGTGATTTTTCACTACCCATTAATTCTTAGCATCATTACAACATTAGAGTTGCAGAAATGTCTTAAATCTGTAAATGTTAACTTAGATATTCTTAAATTACTTTAAATTTTCTAATGTTCATTGAATTGTATCCGCCTATCTTTTCTTTTTCCTAAGAAATAACTTAATGAATGAAATTTAAATATTCTGTATACAAAACTAGGTTTTTGTTTGATACGTTTTTTTCATTGCTTTTATACCAAATAAATTGGTGTCCAGGACCACCACATGCAGTGTAACACCTGTATTCTTTTTGATGGTGAAGTTTTCAAAAAGAAAATGGTGGCATGTATTTTATAAATTGTAACATTTATAAACATTATAAAAACCTTTTTGGGGCAAGCTCTAAAATAACATTGGCAAAATTACTGGGCCAGATAATTTTTATAGTCATTTTTAACCTAGAGATTCTTTGACTCTGTTTTTCTTTTCAAATTATATATTTTTGTAAAAAATGATCTTATTTACAAAACAGAAACAAATTCACAGACTTAGAGAACGAACTTATGGTTACGGGGCGGGGGAAGGTTGGGGGGAAGGATAGTTAGGGAGTTTGGGATTGACATGTACACACTGCTATATTTAAAGTGGATAACCAACAGGGACCAACTGTATAGCACAGGGAACTCTGCTCAATATTCTGTAACAACCTAATTGGGAAAAGAATTTGAAAAAGAATAGATTCATGTATATGTATAACTGAATCACTTTGTTGTATACCTGAAACTAACACAACATTGTTAATCAACTGTACTCCAATATAAAACAAAAAGTTTAAAAAATAAAAATAGAGAACTAAAAGAAAAAAACTAAATAAACATTTAGAAAAAGTACCGTATTCAAGTAGAATAACATTTATTGAGCGCTTACTATGCCTGAAAACAGTCATTTATTAGATGTGAATGGAATTAATTTTATTTACTACAATAAGAAACTAGGCTTTTCAGTTTTTATCACTTGATTATCATTGCTATGTTACTTAAAAGGGAACCAACATTATTCTGATAAAATAGATTAATATTCACTACTTTGTTACACTGGTGGTCTTAAGTTTTTGTAACTTTCTAAATATGAGATAAATCATATTAAAATATTATTTTAGTGAATTAATAAGACTCTGACCCTTTTGGTTATTAACATGCAAAATTTCCACAACTTCGCTATATTCTAAAATACTAATAAAATAATAATTAGATAACAAAATCTAAGGAATATATTGTACAATGCTTAGATTTAGTTCCAGCTCAACAGCTAAATCAAGTCGATGTTAAAACAAAATTATATGCTTAAACATGAATCTTATTATTTTTCTCTCTTTCTTTAGCCAGGAAAATGTACGAATAAAAAGAAGTGGTATAAAAGTGCACTACAAGAAGCATACCTCCTCTATGGATACTCTCACGAGCAAAGACTGGAAAGGTGCTGCCTATCGAAACAGGGTACATGTGATTTTTTATTCTTTACCACCTCAAAATAAGGATTTATTCAGGTTCATGCTTTCCAAAATATATTTGCACATTTAAAAATTTCTCTCTCCTTTTCATAGGAAAATAGTATATCTTTGTCCAATGAAAGATCATTCTTATATTGGTTAATAGTATGCATTTTTGCCCTCTGAAACTATTTTCCATGACTAAACATGCAGTCTATTTAAATGTAGGTGTTTTAATTAGCGCTTTGTCATCTTTGTTCTTAGCATTTCTACATAGGTCCTCTTTTGTATTTCAAAGCATGTATTTCAAAATTAGAAGCCATGGCTTTAAAATATATTCCTGGAGTGAAACTTTTACTTGGATGTGCTATATTATTTCAGAACAAAGTATTTTTCAAAATGTTTTATTTTTAAATAAATTCAAGGCAGAGATAGAAAAATAATCTTCAACGTTTTTAATTAGGTGAAAAAATATTATAATATTTCAAGTCATTTTCAAGGAAAGTTCTCTTGAATCATAAATATTATGGTTTATGGATAGCTTTTTTAATGAACTGATCATAAGGCATATAGCAGGTAGAACACATTTTTAACTCTAAAAAGAATGTAATAGTTGCATGGAAATGATTTTTCAATAAACAAATATATTAAAAAAATTTTCTGCTTAGTGATCATAAGAATTTTTTTTATCTTACAAGGCCCCTTCTCATTTTATCCACCTAAAGTTCTAAAACAGATTATTCTATGGGAGGATCTGGTCTTTGGTGCTAACTGAATTTTAAAGTAAGAGTGATATTTTTTATCCTGTGGAAAAGTTTAATATATATATTTTAAAAACTTATATGTAAAAACATTTTACTTGAAAAGAAGTTTAACTGTTAACCTAGCCACCTAAGTTTAGATTTTAAAGCATATAAATAGGTTTGAAAAGAGTGGAAAAAGAATGACAAGCAAACTACTCTGGTCAAAAGACATTTATTACCACAAATGTGATTTTATTCCTTGTGCTGAAAATATAATGTCTCTGTTTATTAGCCATAAAGGTTGAACTCACTTTACTGTCACAAATACAATTTTATACTTTGCATGGGCTGTACATTTCTCTTGTGTAACCAGAATAAACTTTGAAATATTTAGTTTTTTTAAACATTAATATTTTGAAGTAATATAATCTTGTTACCTTTAAAAGTTACATTACAACCATTCTACACTAGCAATATCCTGCTTTCTCACTAAGTTATGGAACTATGCCGTTGCCGTTGTTGTGTGTGCCAGGGAGTTTATGTCTGGGTCCTTTGGCATTCTTACTTGTCCAGAGACTCTTGAGCCGGGTTATATCTGATCGGTTTTGCAGGAACAGACCATTTTCTAGCTGAAAGTCTGATGATTTTTGCATGCAGAATTTGTGTAATTCGGCCTGATTATAGAGAGCCATATGCCTAAGGACTGTCATTTTGTGCCTGAAGTAGCCCAAATTGACAGGCACGAACAGACTTCCAGGAGCTCAGTCTTTGCCATCATGGGCTCACTCATTGCATACTCACTCTTCACCGTCTCCAAAATAAGCAGTTTAGTCCCGTGCCTGCTTAGCTTCCAGGGTGGATTCTAGGATGTATTCAGCTTCTTACTGTATTCAAAGTAGTTTTGAGAGGTAATTAACCATTATTCAGATATTTTACAAAAGGTTAGTTGCTTAGAGGCAAACCACTTATTTCATTCCAGCAACTTTGAGGATTTCTTTACCCCCAAAATTCATTCTTTCAACCTAGAAATAATTACTACTAATTTTTTTGGCCTAAATTCTTCCTACCCTGCAGAAATTGACCCACTATTATGTTTGATGCAATTGTTTCATTGTTGAAATCTACAGGGTCAGTCAATGATACATAAATATAGACCCAGTCATAGTATAACAAAATTCCATGTCCTATACACATGATTTGGTTACCATGTTTTTGTTGTATTAACTATTACTCCAAATCAGTGATTCTTCTGTTGGGTCTAGAAAACTTCTTCTTATATAGGAAATTCATTATTTTTTATTTTCAATTGTATTTTTTAAATGAATAGGGTGTTACTCATATAGTTTCTTTATAACTCAGCATGAGGATTTTGTATTATTTGTAGGATGAATATTTTTTATATATTCTACATTTTAAAGTAGATGTCCTTATCTCTACCCTTGTTTCTCAGAATTATTTATTTTTAAATATACTAATTTTTTAGAGCACTTTTAGGTTCATAATGAAATTAAGCAGAAAGTACAGAGTTCCCATATACCCCCTGCCCTACACACGCACAGCATCACTCACTGTCAACATCCTGCACCACAGTGGTTCATTTGTTACAACCTATGGACCAACACTGAACCATCATTATAACCCAAAGTCCATAGTTTACATTAGGGTTCACTCTTGGTGTTGGACATTCTATGGGTTTTGACAAATATATACAGTGACATGTATCTACCACTTTAGTATCATACAGAATTGTTTCATTGTTCTAAAAATCCCCTGTGTTCCACCTATTCATTCCTCTCCTAGCCCAATCCCTACCCCTCTGATTGGCAACTACTGTCCTTTTTTTTTTTTTTTTTCAAATTTATTTTTATTGGAGTATAGTTGCTTTACAATGTTGTGTTAGTTTCTACTGTACAGCAAAATGAATCAGCTATGCATATACATGTATCTCTTCTTTTTGGATTTCCTTCCCATTTAGGTCACCACAGAGCATAAAGTAGAGTTCCCTGTGCTATACATTACGTTCTCATTTGTTGTCTATTTTATACATGGTGTCAGTAGTGTATATGATCAATCGCAATCTACCCATTCCTCCCACACACACCACCCTTTCCCCCTCAGTATCCATACATTTGTTCTCTACTTCTGTATCTCTATTTCTGCTTTGCAAATAAGATCATCTATACCATTTTTCTAGATTCCACATATATGTGCTAATACACGATATTTGTTTTTCTCTTTCTGACTTCACTCTGTATGATACTCTCTAGATCTATCCACATCTCTAAAATGACCCAATTTCATTCCTTTTTATGGCTGAGTAATATTCTATTTTATATATGTACCACATCTTCTTTATCCATTCCTCTGTTGATGGGCATTTAGGTTGCTTCCATGTCCTGACTATGGTAGATAGTGCTGCAGTGAACATTGGGGTGCATGTGCCTTTTGAATTATGGTTTTCTCTGGGTATATGCCCAGTGGTGGGATTGATGGATCGTATGGTAGTTCCATTTTTAGTTTTTTAAGGAACCTCCATACTGTTCACCGTAGTGGCTGTATTACATTCCCACCAACAGCATAGGAGGATTCCACTTTCTCCACACCCTCTCCAGTATTTACTGTTTGTAGATTTTTTGATGCTGGCCATTCTGACCGGTGTGAGATGATACCTCATTGTAGTTTTGATTGCATTTCTCTTATAATTAGTGATGCTGTGCATCTTTTCATGTGCTTCTTGGCCATCTGTATGTCTTCTTTGGAGAAATGTCTATTTAGGTCTTCTGCCCATTTTTGGATTGGGTTGTTTTTTTGATATTGAGCTCTATGTGCTGCTTGTATACGTTAGAGATTAATCCTTTGTCAGTTGCTTCATTTGCAAATACTTTCTCCCATTCTGAGGGTTGTCTTTTTGTCTTGTTCATGGTTTCCTTTGCTGCACAAAAGCTTTTAAGTTTCATCAGGTCCCATTTGTTTATTTTTGTTTTTATTTTCATTTTTTATTGTCATTAATCTAGGAGGTGTTTCAAAGAAGATCTTGCTGCAATTTATGTCAAAGAATGTTCTGTCTACATTTTCCTCTAAGAGTTTTATAGTGTCTGGCCTTACATTTAGGTCTTTAATCCATTTTGAGTTTATTTTTGTGTGTGGTGTTAGGGAGTGTTCTAATTTCATTCTTGTACATGTAGCTGTCCAGTTTTCCCATCATCACTTATTGAAGAGGCTGTCTTTTCTCTGTTCTTGCCTCCTTTGTCATACCTTAGGTGACCATAGGTGCATGGGTTTATCTCTGGGCTTTCTATCCTGTTCATTGATCTTCTGTTTTTGTGCCAGTACCATACTGTCTTGATTACTGTAGCTTTGTAGTATAGTCTAAAGTCAGGGAGCCTGATTCCTCCAGCTCCGTTTTTCTTTCTCAAGATTGCTTTGGCTATTTAGGGCCTTTTGTGTTTCCATACAAATCTTAAAATTTTCTGTTCTAGTTCTGTGAAAAATGCCATGGGTAATTTGGTAAGGATTGCATTGAATTTTGAGATTGCTTTGGAAAGTATAGTCATTTTCACAATATTGATTCTTCTAATTCAAGAACATGGTATAGCTCTCCATCTGTTTGTGTTGCCTTTGAACTCTTTCATTAGTTTCTTGTAGTTTTCTGCATACAGGTTTTTGCTTCCTTAGCTAGGTTTATTCCTAGGTATTTTATTCTTTTTGGTGCAGTGGTAAATAGGGTTGTTTCCTTAATTTCTCTTTCTGATCTTTTGCTGTTAGTGTATAAGAATGTAAGAAATTTATGTGTATTAATTTTGTATCCTGCGACTTTACTAAATTCATTGATTAGCTCTAGTACTTTTCTGGTGGTATCTTTAGGATTTTCTGTGTATAGTATCATGTCATCTGCAAACAGTGACAGTTGTACTTCTTCTTTTGCAATTTGGATTCCTTTTATTTCTTTTTCTTTCCTGATTGCTGTGGCTAGGACTTCCAAAACTATGTTGAATAATAATGGCGAGAGTGGACACCCTTGTCTTGTTCCTGATCTTAGAAGAAATACTTTCAGTTTTTCACCATTGAGAATAATGTTTGCTGTGGGTTTGTCATATATGGCCTTTATTATGTTGAGCTAGGTTCCCTTTATGCCCACTTTCTGGAGAGTTTTTATCATAAATGTGTGTTGGATTATCTATTGAGATGATCATATATTTTTATTCTTCAATTTGTTAATATGGAGTATCAGATTGATTGATATGCATATATTGAAGAATCCTTGCATCGCTGGGATAAATCCTACTTGATCATGGTGTATGATCCTTTTCATGTGTTGTTGGATTCTGTTTGCTAGTATTTTGTTGAGGATTTGTTCATCAGTGATATTGGCTTGTTGTTGTCTTTTTTTGTAGTGTCTTTGTCTGGTTTTGGTATCAGGGTGATGGTGGCCTTGTAGAATGAGTTTGGGAATGTTCCATCCTCTGTAAATTTTTGGAAGAGTTTGAGAAGGATAGGTGTTAGCTCTTCTCTAAATGTTTGATAGAATTCACCTGGGAAGCCATCTGGTCCTGGACTTTTATTCACTGGAAGATTTTAATCACAGTTTCAATTTCATTACTTCTGATTCGTCAGTTCGTATTTTCTATTTCTTCCTGTTTCAGCCTTGGAAGTTTGTACTTTTCTAAGAATTTGTCCATTTCTTACAGGTTGTCCATTTTATTGGCATATGATTGCTTGTAGTAGTCTCTTATGATCCTTTGTATTTCTGTGATGTCAGTTGTAACTTCTTTTTCATTTCTAATTTTATTGATTTGAGTCCTCTCTCTTTTTTCTTGTTGAGTCTGCTAAAGGTTTATCAATTTTGTTTATCTTCTCAGAGAACCAGCTTTTAGTTTTATTGATCTTTGCTATTATTTTCTTCATTTCTATTTCATTTATTTCTGCTCTGACCTCTATGATTTCTTTCCTTCTACTATCTTTGGGTTTTGTTTGATCTTCTTTGTTTAGTTGCTTTAGGTGTAAGGTTAGGTTGTTTATTCAAAATTTTTCTTATTTTTTGAGGTAGGAATATATTGCTATACACTTCCTTCTTAGAACTGCTTTTGCTGCATCCCAAAGGTTTTGGATCATTGTGTTTTCATTGTCATTTGTTTCTAGGTATTTTTTTATTTCCTCTTTGATTTCTTCAGTGATCTCTTGGTTATTTAGTAGCGTATTGTTTAGCCTCCATGTTTTTATATTTTTCACAGTTTTTTTCCTGTAATTTATTTCTAATCTCATGATGTTATGTTTGGAAAAGGTGCTTGATACAATTTCAATTTTCTAAAACTTACCGAGGCTTGATTTGTGACCCAAGATATCCATCTATCCTGGAGAATGTTCCATAAGCACTTGAGAAGAAAGTGTATTCTTCTGCTTTCTGGTGGAATGTCCTATAAATATCAATTAAGCCTATTTGTTCTATTGTGTCATTTACAGCTTGTGTTACCTTATTTATTTTCTGCCTGGATGACCTGTCCATTGGTGTAAGTGGGGTGTTAATGTCCCCGACTCTTATTGTGTTACTGTTGATTTCCTCTTTTAAGGCTGTTTGCATTTGTCTTATGTATTCAAGTGCTCCTATGTTAAGGTGCATAAATGTTTACAATTGTGATATCTTCTTCTTGGATTGATCCCTTGATTGTTATGATTGTAATAGTCATATGATCGTTGTCTCTTGTAATAGTCTTTATTTTAAAGTCTATTTTGTCTGATATGAGTATTGCTATTCCAGCTTTCTTTTGATTCCCATTTGCATGGAATATCTTTTTCCATCCCCTCACTTTCAGTCTGTATGTGTCCCTAGGTCTGAAGTGGGTCTCTTGTAGACAGCATATATATATTGGTCTTGTTTTTGTATCCATTGAGCTAGTCTGTGTCTTTTGGTTGGAGCATTTAATCCATTTACATTTAAGGTTATTATCAATATGTATGTTCCTGTTATCATTTTCTTAATTATTTTGGGTTTGTTCTTGTAGGTCTTTTTCTTCTCTTCTGTTTCCCGGCTAGAGAAGTTCCTTCAGCATTTTTTGTAAAGCTGGTTTGGTGGTGCTGAATTCTTTTAGTTTTTGCTTGTCTGTAAAGCTTTTGATTTCTCTGTCAAATCTGAATGAGATCCTTGCTGGGTAGAGTAACCTTGGTTGTAGGTTTTTCCCTTTCATCACTTTAAATATGTCCTCCTGCCACTCCTTTCTGGCCTGCAGAGTTTCTGCTGAAAAATCAAGCTGATAACCTTATGGGGATCCCCTTGTTGGTTATTTGTTGATTTTCCCTTGCTGCTTTTAGTAATTTTTTCTGTGTATTTAATTTTTGTTAATTTGATTAATATATGTCTCAGCATGTTTCTACTTGGGTTTATCCTGTATAGGGCTGTCTGCACCTCCTGGATTTGATTGACTATTTCCTTTCCCATGTTAGGGAAGTTTTCAACTATAATCTCTTGAAATATTTTCCCAGGCCCTTTCCCTTTCTCTTCTTCTGGACCCCTATAATTTGAATGTTGGTGTGTTTAATGTTGTCCCAGAGGTCTCTGAGACTGTCCTCATTGCTTTTCATTCTTTTTTCTTTATTCTGCTCCTCGGCAGTTATTTCCACCATTCTATCTTCCAGCTCACTTATCCATTCTTCTGCCTCAGTTATTCTGCTCTTGATTCCTTCTATTGTAGTTTTCATTTCAGTTATTGTATTGTATATCACTGATTGTTTGTTCTTTAGTTCTTCTAAGTCCTTGTTAAACATTTCTTATATTTTCTGGTTCCATGCCTCCATTCTGTTTCCAAGATCTTGGATCATCTTTACTTTCATTACCCTGAATTCTTTTTCAGGTAGATTGCCTATTTCCTCTTCATTTATTTGATCTTGTGGGATTTCACTTTGCTCCTTCATCTGCAACATATTTCTCTGTCATCTCATTTTGTCTAACCTACTGTGTTTATGGTCCCCTTTCTGCAGGCTGCAAGGTTGTGGTTCCTTTTGCATCTGCTGTCTACCCCCTGATGAGTGAGGTTGGTCTGGGGGCTCGCGTAGGCTTCCTGGTGGAAGGGACTAGTGCCTGCACTCTGGTGGGTGAAGCTGAATCTTTTCCCTCTGACGGGCAGGGTATGTTTGGGGTGTTTGTGAGCTTACTACAACTTTAGGCAGCCTGTCTGCTGATGGGTGGGGCTGTGTTCCTGTTTTGCTGGTTGTTTGTTGTGAGGTGTCCAGCACTGGATCCTGCAGGCAGTTGTGTGGGGCCAGCTCTTGGTGTTGATATGGATACCTCCAGTAGTGCACATGCCGATTAATCTTCCCTGGGCCCGGGAATTCTCTGGTGGTCCAGCGTCCTGGACTTGTCACCCCCCCCCCCCACCAAAAGGCCCAGGCCCAACCCCTGACCAGGGAACCAAGAGCCCGCAAGCTGCACATTGCAGCCTGAGAGAAAATAAAAGAAAAAGAAAGCAAACAGGCAAACAAAACCCAAGACAAATACCAAAAACAGCAGCAAACAAAAGCGGCAACACACAGACACAGAATAAATAAATAAATAAAATAAAACAAACAAAAGAATTCAAAAATGAGAACAGTCAATAAGGACTAAACTAACAAAAAATGAAAATGAAACAAAAACAGAAAGCATAAAAACAGTCAAAAATAAAGAAAACCCACAAAACAGCAAAAAAGTGAAGTAAAAGTAGAAAAGTAAAAAATATATATATTAAAAAAAGAAAAATAAAAGCAACAATACCAACAACTGAACAAAACGAAACAAAGAAGAAAAGAATAACAGTAATAATAATATTTTCCTGGGGCCTCCTCTGTCAGTGTCCTTGCTCCCACCGTGAGCCAGAGCCATCCCCCACCTCCCCAGGAGGCCTTCCAGTACTTCTAGGTAGGTCTGGACCTGCTTTGGGCACTGTGGGGCCAGCTCAGACTCTGACCTGGCTCAACTCCCACGTGTACTTGCCCCCAAAGTCCACTGCTGCAAAGGCTAGATTGGTCTCAATTGTGGGAACACTCGTCTCTTCAGGTATTCCACAGACACAGGATTTACCAAGCCTTCTCAGGGATTTAATCCACAGCTTGTGTAGCTGCACAGAGAGGTTTTCATTCCTCTTCCTTAGTCACACTACTCCTGGGGCTCAGCTTTGGTTTTAGCCCCACCTCTGCATGTGGGCCACCCTCAGGCATCTGTTCCTTGCCCAGGCAAGAGGGAGCAAAAGCAGCAGCTGCTTGGGGCACACTTACTCACTCAGGCTGGGGAGGGGTATGGCGGCTACAATTGGGTTGTGCGTGAGTTGCCTGCAGTGGCATGAACCAGCAGGCAGTTGCAACAGACTGTGGTGCACTCGTTCTGGTGGGAATCCCTCCCAGTGCTCACGGAGGCAGGCACTAATGTGTGGGCGTGGTGGTGGCCCTGCCCCCCATGTGCCTCTCAACTATGGCGCCTCGCTTTCCAGGCAGGCCACACTTCTTCTAGGGGCATTCCTGGCCATGCATCCCCTCACTCCTGTCCTCTCTGCTGTATCTGCACAGCCAACAGTGCTCCTCTCCCCATATCCGTTCTACCAACCCCTCACTTTAGCACTCAGCCCCCGCCAGCATCGGCAGACTGTTGTCCCAGGCATGGGTGCCCAGGGCTGATTCCCAAGGAGACTTTGGGATGGGCAGCGCTCAGGCCCCCAGAACCTACACGGGCGAAGGAGACCCTGGCCTGAGGGGCAGGCAGGCCCACTTAGATGGGAGCCCCTCCCAGTGTCCCCGGAAGCTGAAGAAGCCAGTGGGTGGGGAAAGGGGTTGTAATGGTGGCTCTGCCCCTTGCGCACTACTCAGCAATACGCCTTGCTTCTGTGGTGTCCCAGGCTTTTTCCACAGACTTTCCTGGTTGTGGATCTCCTTACTCCTGTCCCTTCTGGCTATCTTTTCACAGCTAACAGCTGTCCCTTCCCTGGGTCCACGCTCCAAATCCCACTTTCCAGCACCCAGCCCCCCTTTGCAACTGGCCACTCATGACTCAGACTGGAATGCGCAGAGCTGTGGTGTAGATCATGCATGCAGTTCTTACTTTGTCCTGTCTTCCACAAACCATCCACTGCATTCTCCTTTGATCCCCCGAAGTTCCTTTTCTGTCCCACCTGATTTCCCCACCATGAGGGAGTTTTTCTGAGTGTGGAAACCTCCCCTCACCTTCATCTTTCTGCCAGGGCTGCTGGTCCCTTTTTTGATTCCTCTTTTCTTTTTTTCTTCTTTCTTTCATCCTACCCAGTTGTTGAGGGGATTTTTCTTGTCCTTTCAGGTGTCTGAAGTTTTCCACTCATGTTCAGCAGGTGCTCTGTGAGAATTGTTCCATTTGTAGGTGTATTCTTGGTGTACTTGTGAGGAGCAATGAATTCCATGTCCTCCTATTCTACCATCTTGACTCCTCTACTGTTCTTTTTACTGTCACCATAGTTTTGCCTTTTCTGGAATGTGATAGAGCTGGAATCATATGGTATGTAGCTTTTCAAATTGGCTTCTTTCACTTAGTAATATGCATTTATGTTTCCCCATGTCTTTATAGCTCTTTTTAAGCACTGAATTATATTCCATTGTTTGTATGTACCACAGTTCATTTATCCATTCACCCACTGAAGGATATCCTGGTTGCTTCCATGTTTTGGCGATTATTAATAAAGCTGCTGTAAACATCCGTGTGCAGGATTTTGTGTGGGCATAAGTTTTCAGCTCACTTGAGTAAATGAGCAAATACTAGGGAGTGCAGTTGCTGGATTACATAGTAAGAATATGTTTAGTGTTGTAAGAAACTGTCAAAGTATCTTCCAAAGTGGCTGTACCATTTTGCATTCCAACCAGCAATAAATGAGAATTCCTGTTGCTACACATCTTGGTGTGGGTCATTCTAATAGGTGTGTAGAGGTATCTTATTGTTTTAATTGCAGTTCTCTAATGACATATGATGATGAATATCCTTTCATATACTTATTTGCCATCTTTGAATCTTCTTTTGTAAGTTGTCTGTTTATTGCTCATTTTGTAATCCAGTTGTTCATTTTCTTATTGTTGAGTTTTAAGATTTTTTGTATATTTTGAATAGCAGTCCTTTATCAGATACGTATTTTGTAAATATTTTCTCTCACTCTGTGGATTGTCTTATTCTCTTGAGAGTGTTCTTTGTAGAATAGAAGTTTTTAATTTTAATGAAATCCAGCTTATCAGTTATTTCTTTCATGCATCTTGCCTTTGGTATTATATCTAAAAAGTTATCAGTCTGGGAATCTGGGTACTTCTGTTGAGGGTTTTTCCTGACTGTAAAGCAAAGGTGTGGGAAAGGAGAAATGGATAGAAAGTGTCTTCCTGTCTTTTTCTGTTCTTTGTGCCTCAGCTAAAGATGCAGAAGGTTTCTGTGGGCTGCTCTTCCTTTGCAGCAACTCCTCCTCTGAATGTAAATCATGATGAACTGAGTGTTTGGAAATCCTTCTCCTAAGCTGAGATTTGGGGCGTATCTGCACTTCTGGACTATCTGAATATCAAGGGCTGAGATTATTTGGAACTGTGAATACTTGTTGTTTTAGAAGCATGTGGTCTGGGAATGGTATTCAAAGTTCCTATAACATTTCCTTATAAGTGCCTTGAGTATATTTTTTTCCTGAGTTTTTGCTTTTTTGCTCCTCTTCTTAAATGTTTTTAATCACTACATTAATAAATAAAATCTACCCCTCTCTGTACCATTAAAAAAAAAGTTATCAGCATGTCCAAAATCATCTAGATTTTCTCCTATGTTACTCTCTGGGAGTTTTATAGTTTTGCATTTTACATTTAGATGTGTGGTCTATTTTGAGTTAATTTTTGTGAAAGGTGTAAGGTCTGTGTCTAGATTCTTTTGTGTGTGTATGTGTGTGTGTGCACGCCATGTGGATATTTAGTTGTTCCGACAGCATTTTTTGAAAACATTAGCTTTTCTCCATTATATTGTCTTTGCTCCTTTGTCAAAGATCAGTTGACTATATTTGTTGGGTCTGTTTCTGGGCTCTGTATTCTGTTCCATTGATCTATTTTTATTATTTTCCCAATATTATACTGTTGATCATTGTAGCTTTTTAGTAAGTCTTGAAGTCAGGTAGGATCAGTTCTTCAACTTTGCCCTTCTTCAATATTGTGTTAGCTTTTCTGAGTCTTTGTTGCTCCATAAAAACTTTAGAATCAGCTTGATATCTGCAAAATAACTTGTTGAGATTTTGATTGAGATTGCATTGAATCTATAGATCAAGTTTGGAAGAACAGAGATCTTGACAGTATTGAGTTTTCCTGTCCATGAACATGGAATATCTCTCCATTTATTTAGATCTTCTTTCATTTTTCATCACAGTTTTATAGCTTCCCTAGTATAAATCTTGTCCATATTTTAGATTTATGGCTAAGTATTTCATTTTGGGGGGTGTCTATATAAATGGTAATGTGTTTTCAATTTCAAATTCCACTTGTTCATTGCTGGTAAATAGGAAAACAATTGATTCTTGTGTTAATATTAACTTTGTATCCTGCAACTTTGCTCTAATCACTTATTTCTTCCAGGAGTATTTTCCTTGATTCTTTTGGATTTTCTACTTAGATGACCATGTTATGTGCAAACAAAGATAGTTTTATTTATTTTTTCTCAATTTGTATCTTTTATTTCTTTTATTGTCCTCTTGTATTAGTTAGGAGTTCCAGTACAATATTGAAAGGAGTGGTGAGGAGGGAATGTCTTTGACTTGCTCCTGATCTTAGTGGGAAAGCTTTGCATTTCTCACCATTAAGGATGATGTTAGCTGTAGATTTTTTGTAGATTCTCCTCAAATTGAGGAAGTTTCCCTCTATTCCTAGTTTGCTGTGAGTTTTTATCATGAATGGGTGTTGGATTTTGTCAAGTGCTTTATCTGCTTCTATTGATATGATCATGTGACTTTTCTTCTTTAGCCTATTGATGTAATGGATTACATTAATTGATCTTGAATGTTGAACCAGCCTCGAATACCTGGAATAAATCTTACTTGATTGTGGTGTGTAATTCTTTTTTATACATTGGTGGATTTGGTTTGCTAATATTTTGTTGAGGATTTTTGCATCTGTGTTCATGAGAAATATTGATTGCTCTGTGGTTTTCATGTAATATCTTTATTTGGTTTGGGTATTTCAGGTAATACTGGCTTCATTGAATGAATTAGGAAGTATTCTGTTCGCTTCTATCTTCTGAAAGAGTTTATAGAGAATGAGTATAGTTTCTTCCTTAAATGTTTGGTAGAATTCACCAGAGAACTCACCTGGGCTTGATGCTTTCTGTTTTGGAAGTTTATTATATTGATTCAATTTTTAAACAGATACAGGCTCTTCAGATTGTCTATTTCTCCTGTGTGACTTTTGGCAGATTGTGTTTTTCAAGGAATTTGTCCATTTCATCTAGGTTATCAAATTTGTGGGCATGGAGTTATTCATAACATTTATTTATTATCCTTTTAAAGTCCATGGGATCTGTAGTGATGCCCTCTCTTTCATTTTTCGACACTAGTATTCTGTTTTCTCTTTTATTTTCTTAGTTAGCCTGGCTAGAGGCTTACTGATTTTATTGATTTTTCAAAGAAACAGCTTTTGGTTTTATTAATATTCTCTATTGATTTCCTGTTTCCAATTTCATTTGTTTCTCCTCTAATTTTTATTTCTTTTCTCATGTTTACTTTAGATTTAACTGGCTCTTCTTTTTCTAGCTTCCTAAGGTGGAAGCTTGGCATACTGGTTTTAGATCTCTGGTCTTTCATAATATATGCATTTAATGCTATAAATTCCCCTCTAAACACTGCTTTCACTGTATCTCACAAATTTTGATAAGCCATATTTATTTTTTCATCTCATTCAAAATATTTTAAAATTTCTTGTGAGATTTTTTTTGACCCATATGTTATTTAGAAATGTGTTGTTAAAGCTCCAAGTATTTGGGGATCTTCCAGTTATCCTTCTGTTTTTGATTTCTACTTTTATTCCGTTGTGATATGAGAGCAGATTATTGGATTGGATTGGTCAAAAAGTTCGTTCAGGTTTTTCCCAAACATCTTACGGAAAAACCCGAGCGAACTTTTTGGCCAACCCTATATGATATCTATTTCTTTAACTTTTTAAGGTATGTTTTACAGCCCAGAATGTAGTCTATCATGGTGAATGTTCCAAGCAAGCTTGAGAAGAATGTGTATCTGCTGTTGTTAAATGAAGTAGTTTATAGTCTGTTCTGCCTTTTGTAGTGTTAATTGAGCACTTCATATAATTCTGTTTTCTCTCCTTTCTTAGCCTATCAATTATTCTTTCTTTCTAATTTTTCTAGTGGTTTTCCTACAGTTTGCAATATTCATTTACAGTTATCCAAGTCCACTTTCAAGTAACACTTTATAACTTCATGAGTAATGAATGTACCTTATATTAACAAAAATTTCCTGATTCCTCTTCTGTCCGTTGTATCATTGTTGTCATTCATTTCATACACACACACACACACACACACACACACACACACTATATATTATTGAATATATTGTTGCTATCATTTTGAACAAAGTATTTTCTGTTAGATACATTAAGAATGAGAAAAATAAAAGTTTTTACTTTTACTTAGTCATTCTCTGCTGCTTTTCCTTTATGTAGATCCAAATTTCTGGTTTATACCATTTTTCTATCTCTTTTATAATTTTTTAATAGATTTATTTATTTTTATTTATTTATTTTTGGCTGTGTTGGGTCTTCATTTCTGCTCGTGGGCTTTCTCTAGTTGCGGTGAGCGGGAGCTACTCTTCGTTGCGGTGCATGGGCTTCTCATTGCAGTGACTTCTCTTGTTGCAGAGCACGGGCTCTAGGCACACAGGCTCTAGAGTGCAGGCTCAGTAGTTGTAGTGGACGGGCTTAGTTGCTCTGCAGCATGTGAGATCTTCCCAGACCAGGGCTCAAACCCGTGTCCCCTGCTTTGGCAGGCAGATTCTTAACCACTGCACCACCAGGGAAGTCCCTCTATCTCTCTTTTAACATTTCTTGTAAGGCAGGACTTCTAGCAATAAATTCCCCCAATTTTTCTTTGTCTCACAATTTGTATATTCCTTTACTTTTGAAGAATAACTTTACAGGGTACAGAGTTCTAATTTCGTGGGTTTTTTCTCTCAACACTTTAAATATTTCACTCCACTCTCCTCTCGCTTGCACGGTTTCTGAGAGGAACTGGATGAAATTCTTATATTCCCTCCTTTATAGGTAAGGAGCAAAGATAAGAATTTCCCCTCTCTGGCTTCTTTCAAGAATTTTCTTTATTTTTGATTTTTCTGCAGTTTAAGTAGGACATGCCTAAGTGTAGTTTTTATTGGCATTTGTCCTGCTTGGTGTTCTCTGAGCTTCCTGGGGCTATGGTTTGGTGTCTGACATTAATTTGGGGAAATTGTCAGTCATTATTAATTAAAATATTTCTTCTGTCCCTTTCTCTCTCTCTTTTCCTTCTGGTATTCCCATTACACGTGTGTTACACTTTTGTAGTTGTCCCATATATCTTGGGTATTCTGTTCAGTTTTTTTTCAGTCTTTTTTCTTTTTTCTTTATAGGTTTTAGAAGTTTCTATTGATGTATCCTCAAGGTCAGAGAGTCTTTTCTCAGCTGTGTCCAGTCTACTGATGAGCCCATCAAAGGCATTCTTCATTTCTGTTACAGTGTTTTGATCTCTAGTATTTCTTTTTTATTATTTCTTAGAATTTCTCTATCTCTGCTTACATTGCACACCTGTTCTTGCAAGTTGTCTACTTTTAACGTTAGAGCCCTTGGTATATTAACTGTAGTTGCTTTAAATTCACAGTCTGATAATTCCAACATCTATGCCATATCTGGGTCTGCTTCCAGCGCTTTCTCTGTCACTTCAAACTGTGATTTCCCTTTTAGTATGCCTTGTAATTTTTTGTGGAAAGGTGAATATGATGTACCAGGTAAAAAGAACTGTGTTAAAGAGGCCTTTACTAGTGGGGTAGGGGAGGCATTTTGGAGTCCTGTGATTAGGTCTCAGTCCTGGGCTTTGAGTTTAATGAGTGCTTCTCATTTTTTTTTACCACTTAGGTGGTCCATGATGGCTAAAGGGGGCTGGAGTTGGAATTCCCTTCCCCCACATGGAAGGCTACAACAGGCTGGATTTGGGCATTTCCCTTCTTCCAGGCTGGTTAGGCTCTGAAAAAACCCCAGTAGGTTAGGTTCTGGTAAAATAGTTTCTCTTGAGGACAGGCCTTGTTAGAAGAATTGAAAGCTCTGGCATATTTCAGAACCCTTACTTTTTTCCTCCCACTGCCTGAAGCACAGGGAATTATTTTCCCAGTTGGCACTGTGAGAACTTGATGGAGCTTCTGGAGGTAAATTCACCAAAGTACATCTCCCTCCCCCAGGACTGGATCCCTCTGGGGTTTTTCTCTCTCAGGCTTGTTCACACTGAGCCTCCAGCACTTCCTGGATTTCAGTTCCTATTTCCCTCCCAGGCATTGGCTCTTGGCAAGGTTTCAACTCCAGTAAATTGTGGTTCTTTTAATTTGCCAGTAAGCAATTTGTCTCTCCAAATTTGGGGGCAGTGGTTTGCCCTGTGAACTCACTCCCTGAGGGATCTAAGAAGAGTTATTGATTTTCAGTCTGTTCATCCTTTTACTTGTTGTTAGGACGGAGTGGTGACTTCCAAGCTCTTTACTGACAGACAGAAAACTGGACTGTCCTTTTTGTATTTAAGAAAATGCTCTCAGCTGTCATGTTTAAAGAACATACTGACAGTTTTTCTGAGGCCATGAATGGACAAGCTTTAGAAAAATTATTTAAAGAAGAGAAGCCATTGATTTATATTAATATTTGTACCTCTCTCTAATATGTTTGTAAATAAAAATTTTAACATCTGTTATGGGTCATGAGGCATAACCATCGCTACTCATTTGGAACATTTTCATTTTCTACCTGCAGCTTCTCTTTTATACTTTAAAAATATGATTTGGATATAGCTCAGAAGAGGCCCTTTTAATTATCCAAATCTACATTTCCGGTTAACTGCTTTTCACTCTGTATGTGAGGGTCCTTACATGCAGAGATTTCTGAAGGGAGGAAATTAAACCTTTCTCACTAGGGAGAATGCAGCTCTTAGAAAGTAGTTAATGCTGCTGAAGTTGAACATGGACCTACTGTTACTATCAGAGAAACCGCTAGTGATTGTTTTGTTTTTAAGTATTACATTAGAATTTCCCTTTGGCATTTGAAATTAGAGTGGTTCTCTTACATTGGAAGACGATTCCGCAACTTTTGAGCATAAAATGTTCCTTGAACAACAGTTTGGATATTTCTGTTCCCAATTATCTCCCTACTGGAAATTTTACATAAGAATGACTTACGTTTTGAGGAGAAACATAAATTTCTATTCTGTTATAATTAACTCTCAATATATGATCAGGGTCCTTTGGATCCAATTTTAGTTTCTGTGTTTCTTTTTGTGCAGTTTTAGCCATTTGTACAGATTAATATTTCATTGTGATTTTTATTGTTATCAGAGGTCTTCAAAAGAACAGGGAGGAAAAAAAATTTTAGATACAACAAAACTTATTCTATCTTGTAACTACTATCAGGTTTCGCTGGGCCACTATCTTATTTTTTCCTCTCTTTTGAAACATTTTGCTATTTTATCATTACTCATCAATTATTTCCAACTATGTTTGAAAGACAAATAATTATTTAAATGGAATAATGATGGAATCACTTAAAAAGAGACAATAGTGGAACATATCATCAATGAACTATTTTTCCTAGTACTACAAGGAGGTCCCTCTCTTTCTCTAACACACATACCAATTAGCTAAAATGGAAGAGAACATTTCTGATTATCTAAAATCCACCAGACATTGTTTTAAGAGCTTTATTTATGTAGATTAAATTATTTAAATCTCACAGTATACCAATATATTACTCCTGGGTTATCAGTAAAGAAACTGAAGTTCTGAGAATATAGTGTTTTATATTTTACACTGTCTAGTATAGTAACTTATGCCATGTAAATATTCTATGTATTTCAATTAATACATTATACTAATTTGTTCAGGTACAATGTATATTTCAGATCCATATAATATTTTGAATAAAATACATATATATTTAATTAACTATAAAAAAATTGAGCACCTGTACATATGAAAAATGGTCCCTGCCTTGAGGCACATCTTAGCCTTGCAGAGTGCTTGCACATATATAGAAGTAACCATAATATCAGTACAAGTTAGAAAGTTCTATAGACTAAGGTGACTATGGATTTGCAAGAGGTGGGAATTTCTCCTAGTTGAAGAATCATCTGTGTTGGTAGATGGTCTTGTACGTTCATCAGTAGGGAAAAAGTGTACTCCAGAAGAAGGGATTATTTCAAGCACACAGCTAAGCACAGGAAAAAGGGCAGTTTACATGTGGCCAGCCAGTTGTAGGTATAAATATAATAACCTGCTCCTCTAGATTTCTATGTTTTATGCAAATAGTTTTTTTACTACAAAATTTGCTTTTAGATAGCAGGCATTTATTTTCTCTTATATTCATGGGTATTTATCCTTTTTGTTTGTTTTACATGTTCATTGTGAATTAAAATTCTATATTGATAAATTAAATTTCTATACATTTTTCTTTAATGTTAAATGTAACCCTAAAACTTTACAATTAATGTCCATAGCTCTTTCCATTTTTCATTACCACAATATTAAGGTTTCTAAAACATATCTATGAATAAATATTTACATATAATTATTCAATTATGGAATTCCAGATTGAACATTTTTTAAAAATCCAACAGTTGTGCCAATGATTTTTACTAATACACACACATGTATACTTTTGCTCATATCAAAATGATATCTTGAAGTAATTTTCTATACAGTTGACCTTTGAACAACGTGGGTTAGAACTGCGTGAGTCCACTTACATGCAGATTTCAACAAATTCACTTAATAAATATATGGAAAGTTTTGGGGAGATTTGTGACAACTTGAAAAAATTCACAGATAAACTGCATAGCCTAGAAATATTGAAAAAATTAAGAAAAAGGTATGTCATGAATGATTAAAATATATGTAGATACTAGTCTATTTTATCATTTACTACCATGAAATATGCACAAATCTATTATAAAAAGTTAAAATTTATCAAAATGTATGCAAACACAGATTGTATGTGGAACCATTCATAGTCGAGAGAAATGTAAACAAGCATAAAGATGCAGTATTAAACCATGATTGCATAAAGATAACTGTGATACATACTGTACTACGGTAATACTTTCCTAGCCATCTCCTGCTGCTGTAGCAGTGAGCCCAAATGTAGTGCACATCTGCTTAAAACGCTGTGACACCAGTCACCTCTACATGAGCACTTCGTCTTTCCACTAAGTTGCATATCACAGTAGAAAGTTCTTTCTCGTGGTTCTCATGTATTTGGTTGGCCAAAAAGTTCATTCGGTTTTAAGTAAAAATAAAAGACACGATTTTCATTTTTACCAAGAATTTTATTGAACAATGTATTCACTAACTGAATGAATTTTTTGGCCAGCCCAATATTTTCCATAATATTTACTGCAATACTATAAACCCTGAATAACACCATGGGACCCACAAAGTGCCACTCGTGATGTTGAAAGTGCTCCCAAGAAATAAGTCATGCTTGGTATGTACCATAAATTGAGGTCTGCAGCTGAAGTTGCCACCATTTCAAGATGGATGAATCCAACCATTGTTTAAAAAAGAGAAGGAAAGGAAATTTGTGAAGCCGTCACTGTGGTTACACCAGCATGTGAAAAACCTTGCACTTTTTGTGCAGTACCTTTTTATCTTGAAGATGTGGCCTTAATGTGGGTGCAGGTTTACTATCAGAAGGACATACCTTAGACTCTAATATGATTCAAGAAAAAGTGAGGTCATTATTTGCCAACTTAAAGCAAATGGAAGGTGAAGGATCTAAAGTTGGAGAATTTAATGCCTGCAAAGGATGGTTGGATAATTTTAGAAAGAGGTTTGGCTTAAATGTCAAGATAACAGGAGAAGCAGCTTCTGCTGACCAAGAGGCAAGAGACAAGTTCCCAGACACCATTAAATCACTGAGGAGAAAGGATGTCTGCCTGAACAGATTTTTAATGCAAACGAAAGTGCATTCTGGAAAAAAATGCCACAAAGGATATTTGTTAGTAAGCAAAAGAAGCGAGTATCAGGATTTAAAGCAGGAAAGAATAGGCTAACTGTATGATTTTGTGCAAATGCAGTTGGGTTTATGATCAGGACTGGCCTTATCCATAAAGCTGCGAACCCATAAGACTTGAAGGGAAAAGATAAACAGCAGCTGCCAGTCTTTTGGTTGTACTACAAGAAGGCCTGGATGACAAGAAGCCTTTTTCTGGATTGGTTTCATCTGTGCTTTGTCCCTGAAGTCAGGAAGTACTTTGCCAGGAAAGGACTGCCTTTTAAAGTTCTTCTGATATTAGACAATGCCCCTGGCCACCCAAAACCCCATGAGTTCAACACTGAAGGCGTCAAAGTGGCCTACTTGCCCCCCAAACACAACGTCTCTAATTCAGAGGGTCATAAGGACCTTGTAAGGCTCATTACTCACAGTGCTCTATGGAAAGGATTGTCAACGCTGTGGAAGAGAATCCTGATAGAACGTTGTGAAAGTCTGGAAGGATTATACCATTGAAGATGCCATTGTTGTTATAGAAAAAGTCGTGAAAGCCATCAAGCCTGAAACAATAAATCCCTGCTGGAGAAGACTGTGACCAGATGTTGTGCATGACTTCACAGGATTTACAATGGAGCCAATCAAGGAAATCATGAAAGAGATTGTGGATAAGGCAAAAAGGGTGGGGGGCGAAGAGTTTCAAGATATGGATCTTGGAGAAATTCAAGAGCTAAGAGACACCACACGAGAGGAATTAACAGATGAGTGCTTCTGAACCAGGACTAGATGAGGAAGAGGATGTAGAAGAAGCAGTGCCAGAAAACAAATTGACATCAGACAAGCTGGCAGAAGGTTTCCGAATATTCAAGACGGGTTTTGACTATTTACGACATGGACTCTTCTATGATATGGGCTAAAGCAAAACAACAGGAACCCTTCTACGATACAGGCACTGAAACTAAAGCAAACGGTGGAAGAAGGGTTGGTACCATATAGAAACATTTTTGGAGAAATGAAAAAGCAAAGAAGTCAGACAGAAATTAAGATGTACTTCTGTAAAGCTACACCAAATATGCCTGCCTCTCCTGTCTCCCCTTCCATCTCCTCCACTTTGTCTGCCTCTGCCACCCCTGAGACAGCAAGTCCAACCCCTCTTCCTCTTCTCCTCGGCCTAGTCAGCATGAAGTTGATGAGGATGAAGACCTTTATGATGATCCACTTCTACTCAATGAATAGTAAATAATCATCTTGCCATACTGTTAATAAACTTATCTGTTGTGTATTATGAGAGTATCTTCATGTGAAAATCGAATACCTGTATGGCAAGTACTGTATGAGACTTTTTGTGTCCTCATCATCATCAACGCCCAAGTATTCATCATGTAGAACATTGTGTGCAAGGTGTGTTTTGAGGTGGATAGCCTAACCTTATATAGGCATAAGGTGAGTGATGTTTAACAGAAAAGTAATAACATGTTAGTTTTCTTACTGTCTTATAACTTTGCTTTCAAAGAATTATATTACCATACAGTATGTCTCTCTTCCTCTCTCTCATAATTGGAGATACTGCATATCAACCTATCATCACAGGTAAGGGTTTTTAAACAAAATGTAACAGTGTTTCCCATCCTATCTTATGAGTATGACTGTACTACTCTATGCCATAAAAATGTGATAACCATTCATTCATTAGTGTATAGGAAAGGCTACTGTGAAACAATCATATCAATTACACTAGGCAACCATAAAGCAGTCATGTTGCTGTTTCTTTGTTAAACATGAATTTCATTTTCACATTATCTTTTAATTTTTGATGTCTAGTGTTAGTAATACATATGACATCTACAGTGTTTTGTATCATAGAAGACATTATTGCTGTAGGTACTGACAGGCAGATGATTCATCTTGTAAACAGATAACTTACAGCACTGATATATACAGTACAGTACTGTAAATGTTTTTTCTCTTACTATTTGCTTAATAACATTTTCTTTTCTCTGGCTTACTTTATTGTAAGAATACAGTGTATAATACATATAACATATAAAATATGTGTTACTCGACTGTTTATGTTATCACTGTGGCTTCTAGTCAACAGTAGGCTATTAGTTGTTAAGTTTTAGGGTAGTCAAAAATTATACGTGGATTTTTCACTGTGCAAGGGGTCTGCACTTTAAATCCACATGTTGTTCAAAGGTCATCTGTTCTCTATTTGATTAGACTCTTCATTATTGCTGAGTCTTTCTCTGATGCACTGTTGGCAGCTCAGGGACCCCAGATGGAGGCAGCAGGCATAAAACTTAGGGATTTGTAGTCAAATGGATCTGCCCCCACTGCATGACCTCATGCAGTGAAGTGCAGATGGAGTACGCCCCTTTTAAAACTATCATGAGGATTAAATAAGATATTGTCTCTATAAAGTCTTTATTACATGTCTGGCTGGTAGTATGGGGTTGGCCAAAAAGTTCGTTAGAGTTTTTCCAGACTTTTTGGCCAGCCCAATAGATGTACACGTAGAGGTAGCTGGGATTTAATTCCAGATCCTACATACTCTAGAGCACATAAGCTGACCATAAGCTGTCTGGAAATGAGATACACTAGATGCTAGCTGGTGGACATCCAACCAGCCATCAGATTTAAGGGAGGAGGTTTGTCAAATAAGTATACCAATCCCTGATGTTATTACTTTTGGATTACTTTGTTTTACTCAGCTCTGGGAGCTGAGTTTGTTAGCATTTTGATCAAAAGAACCACTGAAAACACATATCATGGTATGAGAAAGTAGAAAATTCTAACTGTGTAATGTTGCATTTATTTGAATAGGAGTGTAGTTCACTTTTTTGAAGCAGCCATACCTTATTATCTTACAGACAAATCCAAAGCAGATGGCAAAGTTGCTATGGTGGCCAAGAAAGGGGTAAGATCATGTTTTATTAAATCAAATATACAGACTTCAAATTCAATCTGATTAACACTATTTTTAAAAGAAAATTAAATTAATATTTTAAATCAAAATGACATATAATCAAATTTTTTCTTCTAAATGTTAGTTGACACTAAAAATTTAATATTTATAGTTACTTTTATCGATGTTATAGAATTATCAAATAGTAGAATAATAGAAAATTGTAAGTTAACAAGTAAACAATTGCTTTTATTTGTACATACTCTCATATACTAAAATATTTTTAATATGTCATGTTATTATAATGTATGCAATCTTCATAGAAAATTCAAATAATTAAAATTCACAGCTTAATATGGACTTTACCTTAAAGTTAAGTAGAGAACAGTATCAGACATTTGTATGAATCTTTTTAATGAAAATTTATAAAGTTAATAGCATTTTAAAAGAATTTTTAAAATTTAACATGTCATTCTATACATTGTGTGTGGAGATATGTTTAACTCTAGTTACTGTCAAAACTGTGATTGGGATAGGTTGAGCCTTGACAGTCTCCTTAAGTGACAATATTCTCGAATAGTAGTTTCTCTCCTTGTGTCCACCACTATCAATGCTTTTCCCACTCCCTTGCCAGCTTTAGATATCACCAATTTTTACATATTTGCCAATATTTGAAAGGAGAAAAATATGCCATTTTTATTTCAATCTGCTGTTATTTATTCTTTTATTTTAGTGAGGTTGAGCATTTTTCATATATTTATTGGACATATTTCTTCTGAAAACTGCCTGTGCATATCCTTGCCCATTTCTTCCATGAGCTTTTTTTACTTTGATTGATTTATAGGTTGAACTGCTTCTTTGGATCTTCATTTCCTTATGAAGACTCCCCTGTCACATAAAACTTACCTTAGATAAATTTGTATGCTTTTCTCTTTTTAATCTATCTTTGTTACAGGGGCCCCAACTGAGAGCTTAGAAGAATAGAGGAAAAAGACATTTTTCCTCCCCTACACTAAAACCAGTTATCCGAATACCATTTATTGACTAATAAATAATCTTTCCCTTCTTTACTTTACTGTTTTTCTTTTGTTATCTTCTTTATAGTATATAGTATACCTTCTTCATAATATAACATACGGCATTTAACATGTCAAAATATCTGTTTCTATATCACGTATCTAGTCTTAAAAGAATTCTAAATTGCTGTAATTATTGTTTCTCTGTCTTTTCTTTAATGTGTGGATTGGTGATCCTTCATTACCCTACTTTTTCAAAAATTGTTTTCATAGTTCTTGCCTGTTTAGTTTTTCAGATTTTATGTATGTATGTATGTATATTATGATGAATTGACATTTTAAAAACCCTTTCTGTTTGGGGAGAGACTGTCCCTCCCAAGACTAGCCAGATCTTCTAGATGGCACAGGGTACATCTTTCATATGTACCAACTAATTCCAAACCCATATCACCCAACTACCTTCTTATCAAATTCTCAAATACCAAGCCAGTATTGCCCCTGCCCTAAATTATCCCAGGCCCAGGTTCCAGCCAATGGAGACCACCCCTCTAGACCAAAGCCTTCCAGAATTATTCAAAGTAGCCAGTCCTAAACTGTTTACCCTACCCTACATTTCCTTTCCCATGGAAACCTCAATAAGGCACAATTTAAATAGTTTTAACAACATACAGATGAACTTTAGAAATATTTAGTTAATTCTCCCAAGAAAAATTCTGTTGAGGTGATGATTGGTATTGTAGAAAATCTACGTATTCATTTGGAGAGAAATTACATGTTTATAAAGTGAATGCACACACGTAGAAATATGTCTCTTTATCATTTTTTCTTTAGTTTTTTTCAATGTAGAATTTTACATATTTCTAACTAAGGCCTTCCCACATTATTTGTTACTAATTGGAAAAGGATCTCTTTTTTATTTTTTCTAATGAAAAAGAAAATCATTTTTATTTATTTATTTTTGGTTGCATTGGGTCTTCGTTGCTGTTTGTGGGCTTTCTCTAGTTGTGGCGAGTGGGGGCTACTCTGTGTTGCGGTGTGCGGGCTTCTCATTACAGTGGCTTCTCGTTGCAGAGCTTGGGTTCCAGCCGTGCAGGCTTCAGTAGTTGCAGCACGCAGGCTTAGTAGTTGCGGCACGTGGGCCCTAGAGTGCAGGCTCAGTAGTTGTGGTGCACAGGCTTAGTTGCTCCATGGCATGTGGGATCTTCCCGGACCAGGGATCGAACCCTTGTCCCCTGCGTTGGCAGGTGGATTCTTAACCACTCTGCCACCAGGAAGCCCCCTCTAAACTTTTTTAGCTTATATATAGAAAGTATGTATGTATGCATATCTTTTTTTCTAACACTTTATTTTTATTAATGCCAAGAGTTTAACTTATACCTCTTGAAAGGCAAAATTAATGACCACTTTTCTTGATTTATCCATTTATGTATAAGGAATTCAAGCTATTATATTTTCTGATAAAAAAAATTTTCCCCCAAATTATTGCAAAAATTCTTCATAATAAGCAGGAAAATTTCATTAGCCCAATTGCAGAAGTCGCTTACATTTTATGAGTAGATGTCTGGATATTTGTGCTAATTAATAAGCTTGTTTATTAACATAGAATTCATGTACTGCAGCTCACTTGATTCACTTAGCTTTATATGCATCTTTCCACAAAGATAAATATTATAATAGATCTCTACGGCTGGCTTCTAGCACCAGGCAGAGAGATACCTCAGGAAAGAACAGTAAGTAGAGGAACCCCTTGGGAAGAGTCACAGTCACGTTTCAAAACTCATTTAATTTCCTTTTGGATTTTACTTTTCTTCACCTTTCCGTAGACCAGTGTTCCCAAAACTTGAATCATTCAGGTATTCCATCATCATTTTGCCATTTTCTGTGCTGTTAGTTACTGTAGTTTTCTTTCATTTGATTAACCTTTTTAGTAATTTAATTTTTTTATTGAGGTAAAATTTAAACACCATGAAATGCACAGACCTTAAGGGTGGAGTTTGATGAGTTTTTCTTAAGTGTATATACCCATGTAACTACCATTCCAGATTAAAATAGAGAACATTTTCATTACCCCAAAAAGTGTCCTAACCAAAATTTTAAGATGTAAATGTACTCTTTTGATGTGAGTTGCATTTTCAAATATATAAATAAATATATATTAATATAGAAAATTGTCCATTTATCACTTTAAATCATCAGCGGAAACCTTCACATAGAAAGTTCTTTTTCTACTAATTTCAGTTTCTCTGTTCTCAAACCCTGTGCCACTCTATGGCAGTATTATGAAACAGCCTTCCAGGGGAGTGATTTTTAACAAGATATTCTTTAGTAACTTAAAAACTAAACCTGCCTGATTAGGTTGCAAGCTTATCTTGAATTAAAATCTATAGGAATTCTGTAGGATAACTATTAGTAGGAAAGTAGTAAAATTAGACAAAATGGATTAATTGTTGATATCCAGAAACTTTTATATACCATTTATGAGAACAAGCAAAGACCCCTTGATTTAGAGTAACTCTTTTCTGGTGTGGATGATTATATTTGTTTCTTAAATAGAAAAGTCTACTATGGGACTTATATATTGGCTTAACCCTGTTTTTGACTTGACTTTCAGTTTATGGATCTGACTTCAATCAAACTGACCTCCTTGTAGTTTTCTTAAGATGGGCAGTGGGAATGGGAGGAGCTGGGATAGAGGGGAAGTGGGCATCGGGATGAGTATAGCAGGCGTGAAAATCCCTTTGTTTTTCTTCCCTGGAAGTAAAATGACAGCATCCTAGTGTGAGGGCCACACTGGTCTCCAAGCTCTCAGGTTGTTGTCCAGCAGTCGGCTTACGACTTACAAAGGGTAGGTTTTCCACCCACAGGGCTGCTAGGCGCCTCTTGTTTTCAGGGGTTTCAGGTCTGAAGGGGAGTGTTTTGAGAGGTGGAAGTGGTGGGGGGTATCCTAATACGATGACTTGTCCCAGTGCACTGATTTATCTGAGAAAATTCAAAGTTTAGTTATGCAGACCTGGTACTTGGTAAACAGAAATTCATCTTTATCAGTAATATCCTCTCTTAACTTTTAAGAATTGTTTTCATCCTAATTACTAAAAAACAAAATATCATTTTTAAAATGTCACCATTTATAATAATAGAAGATTGTATTAATTTTTGTTTCTCTGCACATTATGCCCATTTGAAAATTCACTCAAGGTATTAATTCACTTGGAATTCAAGTTTAGTAATACTTAAAATCTAGTGTCACAGATTCCAGAAATTCAAAACTTTTCAACCGTAACTCTCCATGTTTTCTATTCTATATTTTAACTTTGAGCCAGAGGCAATAAAAAGAATTCTACAAAATGTGATTGCTCTTTTGTTAAGATACAAAAACCTTTTCAACTTGAGTCCTACTAATCACATGAAGAGCAGGTGTTGTCCTTTGTTATTTGGGACTAAAGGTTGTATTATGCAGCTGTCTTCAGTTTTGTTGATTATATTCATTACAAGTATAGTCCTTTCTCTCATCCAGACACACAAATTATGACTCCAACATCAAGCTACACACACGATGAATCTGGGTTTCTTCCAAAGTTTGGGATATTTCTCATTCACCGTCACCTTCCTCATCCCATTCCATTAAAACCAAAACCAATCTTACTAATCCATAGAAAAGTGGATATAACATACAAAAGGAATTTGAATGTAGCTATTGCACTAGATATTAAAAATGATCTTTCTATGTCTAATAGAAATAGCTATTGTTTTCCTGTTTGCAGAGGGAAGTTGTTATCATTGGAAAAAGTATGCTAGTGAAAATTAGTAGAATTTACATATAACTTATTAGAATGAATCTATAATTTTAAATTTATAAACATTTGGCTTCTGCCCATAATAGCTTCTTCAAACTTTTTATTTATATTAGACAACACAAGCCTATTTCTTTTCTTTGAAGACACATAAATTATTACTTTTAAATTCTTTAAAATTGTAATGACTTTGGGGTGATATTTTTTATGTACTAATGCCTTTACTTTGCTTCAAAAATAATTTGCTCTGTTATGAAATATCTATATTAGGTACACATCTTAAATCTGTACTCCCCCACATACTGGGAACACAGTCACCCAGATCAAACAAAGGGAGGTGTATCTTGCATATCCTTCCATGAATCTAGGCTCAAGAATGTATTTCATTTCAACCTCTGGGATCCTCAGCTGATGTAAAGACTTGGATCCAGATAAAATATTTTAAAAAATAGTCTTTTTTTTAAAAAAAGTGTGCTGTTGTGCAGAGTCTGTCTATTCCTGTGTAGGGGAGATCATCTTCTTTTGCATGTTGCTGAGGATTAATGTTCAGAATTTGACAGTGATTGTGGGTTAAAGAATCAGGCCAATTATCCTTACTACTCAAGTTGATGGAGAGAAAAGTGGTAAAATAGATAATGAAGGTCTCAAAATTTGTTCTTTAGTCCAGAAAGAATACTGTAATATGGGTACTATAATGAATGTTCTCTGTACATCGGCTTTTTAGGATTTAATTGAAATACGTAGATTCTAGAATGTCTTCCTGAGAAATCTTACCTTTTCCCAACATTCCTCTTGCTAAAATATCCAGTGACTTCGGAAAAACTATACACAAATAGGAATTGTTTTCAAAAGACTTGGATTTTCAGACAGTGTCCAATTGCAAGTCAAATAATCTAACTTACCAGCTTCATTCAATCGGATAAACAACTGATATAAGTTCTGCTTTTTTCTGATTTCCATGGAACTCTTTCCTCTCTGGACACTCTGTTCCTATTAGTCCTTAGTATTCTGAAGCTCTATATAAATATGAGTACAATCTGTGCTATTTAAAAAATAATAAACTTCCTGAACTTCTGTGTTCTATCACTGGTATAGCTAGATGGTCAAAGACTGTTTAAAAAAAAAATCAAGTGCAAGACTTCAAAATTTATCAGTGAAGTACATAGTCATATAGTTCCTTGAGGTGTCCTGTTACTTCTGTCCTCAGCCAAGATTGGGAGGTGTTAATAGAAGGCCTTTTCATGCCTTCTGTTTAAGGTGGTCTAGTGGTCAATTTCTATTTTAGGGGAAAATATTCTCCTGTGTCTCAGCTCACTGCTTGACCACACACTCCAGTATTTTTTCTAGTAAGCTCCTCAAAGCAGAGAAATCCACAGTGCTTTAGTGTGAACTTATACATGGCTGAAGAGAGTGCAAGGGACAACTAGATGTTTATAAGTCATGTTGCCAGGGACTGGTCTCTGATATTGTCCAAATCTCACAGGAATACCCCTCTACTGAAGATTGACCAGAGTGAAACATTGGTCATTAGCAGATATCTATGTAAGAAACACTGGATTTGTAGATGATCTGTTGAAATCATGTTTAAATAGGGCTAGAAAATGATCATTTCAGCCTTCCTTCGTTTTCAAAGAAGTGTTAAAAACAAATATTATCTGAACCCGAAGACTTAACTTTATTATTGGTACTCTCCAGATACTCAGATTAAGTAATAACCATCTTTTACAATGTTGCATGAAACCAGTTTTCTTCCTTTTCCAAGCATATATTTCCCAGCAGATTTACCAAAGGGGAATGAGAATATTGGCTTTTCCTTCTATATGATGACTTTTGACAAGGAGTTTATGTACATTATTCAAGATACAGATTCATTCTTTTGTCAAAGTAGGCAGCTCTTTACTGATTACTGACTGACAATTATTCTCAAAAGGTTACAAAACATATTTATGTCTTGTATGAGCATAAATTGCTGATCAAAATTTTACAACCTCAGATTTAGCACAGCTAACAAACTTGTTCTTCTTGCTTAAAGAGATTTTTAATTTTGGGACTTCCCTGGAGGTCCAGTGGTTAAGACTCCATGCCTCCACTGCAGGGGGCTTGGGTTCGATCCCTGGTTGGGGAACTAAGATCCTGCATGCCACATGGCCAAAAAAAAAAAAAAAAAAAAAAAAAGGTTTTCTTTGTTGTTGTTGTTTTTGTGTGTGTGTTTTGTTTTACATCTTTATTGGAGTATAATTGCTTTACAATGGTGTGTTAGTTTCTGCTTTATAACAAAGTGAATCAGTTATACATATACATATGTTCTCATATCTCTTCCCTCTTGCGTCTCCCTCCCTCCCACCCTCCCTATCCCACCCCTTTAGGTGGTCACAAAGCACCAAGCTGATCTCCCTGTGGTATGCAGCTGCTTCCCACTAGCTATCTATTTTACGTTTGGTAGTGTATATATGTCCATGCCACTCTCTTGCTTTGTCACAGCTTACCCTTCCCCCTCCCCATATCCTCAAGTCCATTCTCTAGTAGGTCTGTGTCTTTATTCCTGTCTTACCCATAGGTTCTTCATGACACTTTTTTATTCTTAAATTCCATATATATGTGTTAGCATACGGTATTTGTCTTTTTCTGACTTACTTCACTCTGTGTGACAGACTCTAGGTCCATCCACCTCATTACAAATAGCTCAATTTCCTTTCTTTTTATGGCTGAGTAATATTCCATTGTATATATGTGCCACATCTTCTTTATCCATTCATCCGATGACGGGCACTTAGGTTGTTTCCATCTCCAGGCTATTGTAAATAGAGCTGCAATGAACATTTTGGTACATGACTCTTTTTGAATTATGGTTTCCTCAGGGTATATGCCCAGTAGTGGGATTGCTGGGTCATATGGTAGTTCTATTTGTAGTTTTTTTAAGAAACCTCCATACTGTTCTCCATAGTGGCTGTACCAATTCACATTCCCACCAGCAGTGCAAGAGTGTTCCCTTTTCTCCACACCCTCTCCAGCATTTATTGTTTCTAGATTTTTTGATGATGGCCATTCTGACTGGTGTGAGATGATATCTCATTGTACTTTTGATTTGCATTTCTCTAATGATTAATGATGTTGAGCATTCTTTCATGTGTCTGTTGGCAGTCCGTATATCTTCTTTGGAGAAATGTCTATTTAGGTCATCTGCCCATTTTTGGATTGGGTTGTTTGTTTTTTTGTTATTGAGCTGCAAGAGCTGCTTGTAAATTTTGGAGATTAATCGTTTGTCAGTTGCTTCATTTGCAAATATTTTCTCCCATTCTGAGGATTGTCTTTTGGTCTTGTTTATGGTTTCCTTTGCTGTGCAAAAGCTTTGAAGTTTCATTAGGTCCCATTTGTTTATTTTTGTTTTTATTTCCATTTCTCTAGGAGGTGGGTCAAAAAGGATCTTGCTGTGATTTATGTCATAGAGTCTTCTGCCTATGTTTTCCTCTAAGAGTTTGACAGTTTCTGGCCTTACATTTAGGTCTTTAATCCATTTTGAGCTTATTTTTGTGTATGGTGTTAGGGAGTGATTAATCTCATATTTTTAAATGTACCTGTCCAGTTTTTCCAGCACCACTTATTGAAGAGGCTCTCCTTTCTCCATGGTACATTCCTGCCTCCTTTATCAAAGATAAGGTGATCATTTGTGCGTGGGTTTACCTCTGGGCTTTCTATCCTGTTCCATTGATCTATTTCTGTTTTTGTGCCAGTACCAAACTGTCTAGATTACTGTAGCTTTGCAGTGTAGTCTGAAGTCAGGGAGCCTGATTCCTCCAGGTCCGTTTTTCACTCTCAAGATTGCTTTGGCTGTTCAGGGTCTTTTGTGTTTCCATACAAATTGTGAAATTTTTTGTTCTAGTTCTGTGAAAAATGCCAGTGGTAGTTTGATAGGGATTGCATTGAATCTGTAGATGGCTTTGGGTAGTAGAGTCATTTTCACAATGTTGATTCTTCCAATCCAAGAACATGGTATATCTCTCCTTCTTTTTGTATCATCTTTCTTTTATCAGTGTCTTATAATTTTCTGCATAGAGGTCTTTTGTCTCCTTACGTAGGTTTATTCCTAGATATTTTATTCTTTTTGGTGCAGTGGTAAATGGGAGTGTTTTCTTGATTTCACTTTCAGATTTTTCATCATTACTGTATAGGAATGCCAGAGATTTCTGTGCATTACTTTTGTATCCTGCTACCTTACCAAATTCATTGATTACTCTAGTAGTTTTCTGGTAGCATTTTTAGGATTCTCTATGTATAGTATCGTGTCATCTGCAAACAACGACAGTTTTACTTCTTCTTTTCCGATTTGGATTCCTTTTATTTCCTTTTCTTCTCTGATTGCTGTGGCTAAAACTTCCAAAACTATGTTGAATAAGAGTTGTGAGAGTGGGCAACCTTGTCTTGTTCCTGATCTTAGTGGAAATGCTTTCAGTTTTTCACCACTGAGGACGATGTTGGCTGTGGGTTTGTCATATATGGCCTTTATTATGTTGAGGAAAGTTCCCTCTATGCCTACTTTATGCAGGGTTTTTATCATAAATGGGTGTTGAATTTTGTCAAAAGCTTTTTCTGCATCTATTGAGATGATCATATGGTTTTTCTCCTTCAATTTGTTAATATGGTGTATCACGTTGATAGATTTGCGTATATTAAAGAATCCTTGCATTCCTGGAATAAACCCCACTTGATCATGGTGTATGATCCTTTTAATGTGCTGTTGGATTCTGTTTGCTAGGATTTTGTTGAGGATTTTTGCATCTATGTTCATCAGTGATATTGGCCTGTAGTTTTCTTTCTTTGTGACATCCTTGTCTGGTTTTGGTCAGAGGGATGGTGGCCTTGTAGAATGAGTTTGGGAGTGTTCCTTCCTCTGCTATATTTTGGAAGAGTTTCAGAAGGATAGGTGTTAGCTCTTCTCTAAATGTTTGATAGAATTCGCCTGTGAAGCCATCTGGTCCTGGGCTTTTGTTTATTGGAAGATTTTTAATCACAGTTTCAATATCAGTGCTTGTGATTGGTCTGTTCATATTTTCTATTTCTTCTTGATTCAGTCTTGGCAGTTGTGCATTTCTAAAAATTTGTCCACTTCTTCCAGGTTGTCCATTTTATTGGCATAGAGTTGCTTGTAGTAATCTCTCATGATCTTTTGTATTTCTGCAGTGTCAGTTGTTACTTCTCCTTTTTCATTTCTAATTCTATTGATTTGAGTCTTCTCCCTTTTTTTCTTTCTGAGTCTGGCTAATGGTTTATCAATTTTCTTTATCTTCTCAAAGAACCAGCTTTTAGTTTTATTGATCTTTGCTATTGATTCCTTCATTTCTTTTTCATTTATTTCTAATCTGATCTTTATGATTTCTTTCCTTCTGCTAACTTTGGGGTTTTTTGGTTCTTCTTTCTCTAATTGCTTTAGGTGCAAGGTTAGGTTGTTTATTTGAGATGTTTCCTGTTTCTGAAGGTAGGATTGTATTGCTATAAACTTCCCTCTTAGAACTGCTTTTGCTGCATCCCATAGGTTTTGGGTCGTCGTGTCTCCATTGTCATTTGTTTCTAGGTATTTTTTGATTTCCTCTTTGATTTCTTCAGTGATCCCTGCGTTATTAATTATTGTTATTATTATTGTTTAGCCTCCATGTGTGTGTATTTTTTACAGATCTTTTCCTGTAATTGATATCTAGTCTCATAGCGTTGTGGTCGGAAAAGATACTTGATACAATTTCAATTTTCTTAAATTTACCAAGGCTTGATCTGTGACCCAAGATGTGATCTATCCTGGAGAATGTTCCATGAGCACTTGAGAAAAATGTGTATTCTGTTGTTTTTGGATGGAATGTCCTATATATATCAATTAAGTTCATCTTGTTTAATGTATCATTTAAAGCTTGTGTTCCCTTATTTATTTTCATTTTGGATGATCTGTCCATTGGTGAAAGTAGGGTGTTAAAGCCCCCTACCATGAACGTGTTACTGTCAATTTCCCCTTTTATGGCTGTTAGTATTTGCCTTATGTATTGAGGTGCTCCTGTGTTGGGTGCATAAATATTTATAATTGTTATATCTTCTTCTTGGATCAATCCCTTGATCATTATGTAGTGTTCTTCTTTGTCTCTTTTAATAGTCTTTATTTTAAAGTCTATTTTGTCTGATATGAGAATTGCTCCTCCAGCTTTCTTTTGGTTTCCATTTGCATGGAATATCTTTTTCCATCCCCTTACTTTCAGTCTGTATGTGTCTCTAGGTCTGAAGTGGGTCTCTTGTAGACAGCATATATAGGGGTCTTGTTTTTGTATCCATTCAGCCAGTCTGTGTCTTTTGGTGGGAGCATTTAGTCCATTTACCTTTAAGGTAATTATTGATATGTATGTTCCTATTTCCATTTCCTTAATTGTTTTGGGTTTGTTATTGTAGGTCTTTTCCTTCTCTTGTGTTTCTTGCCTAGAGAAGATCCTTTAGCATTTGTTGTAAAGGTGGTTTGGTGGTGCTGAACTCTCTCAGCTTTTGCTTGCCTATAAAGGTTTTAATTTCTCCATCAACTCTGAATGAGATCCTTGTTGGGTAGAGTAATCTTGGTTGTAGGTTTTTCTCCTTCATCACTTTAAATATGTCCTGCCAGTCCCTTCTGGATTGCAGAGTTTCTGCTGAAAGATCAGCTGTTAACCTTATGGGGATTCCTTTGTGTGTTATTTGTTGTTTTTCCCTTGGTGCTTTTTTTTTTTTTTTTTTTTTTTAGAGGTATGCGGGCCTCCCACCGCTGTGGTCTCTCCTGCCATGGAGCACAGGCTCCAGACGCGTAGGCCCAGTGGCCATGGCCCACAGGCCCAGCCGCTCCATGGCATGTGGGATCCTCCCGGACTGGGGCACGAACCCATGTCCCCTGCATCGACAGGCAGACTCCCAACCACTGTGCCACCGGGGAATCCCCCCTTGCTGCTTTTAATATGTTTTCTTTGTATTTAATTTTTGACAGTTTGATTAATATGTGTCTTGGTGTGTTTCTCCTTGGATTTATCCTGTATGGGACTCTCTGTGCTTCCTGGACTTGATTAACTCTTTCCTTTCCCATTAGGGAAGTTTTCAACTATAATCTCTTCAAGTATTTTCTCAGTCCCTTTCTTTTTCTCTTCTTCTTCTGGAACCCCTATAATTCGAATATTGGTGCGTTTAATGTTGTCCCAGAGGTCTCTGAGACTGTCCTCAGTTCTTTTCATTCTTTTTTCTTTATTCTGCCCTGCAGTAGTTATTTCCACTATTTTCTCTTCCAGGTCACTTATCCGTTCTTCTGCCTCAGTTATTCTGCTATTGATCCCATCTAGAGTATTTTTAATTTCACTTATTGTGTTGTTCATCATTGCTTGTTTCATCTTTAGTTCTTCTAGGTCTTGTTAAATGTTTCTTGCATTTTGTCTATTCTATTTCCAAGATTTTGAATCATCTTTACTATCATTATTCTGAATTGTTTTTCAGGTAGGCTGCCTATTTCCTCTTCATTTGTTAGGTCTGGTGGGTTTTTATCTTGCTTCTTCATCTGCTGTGTGTTTTTCTGTCTTTTCATTTTGCTTATCTTACTGTGTGTGGGGTCTCCTTTTGCAGGCTGCAGGTTCATGGTTCCCGTTGTTTTTGGTGCCTGTCCCTGGTGGAGGGGACTAGTGCCTGTGTTCTGGTGGAAGAGGCTGGATCTTGTCTTTCTGGTGGGAAGGTCCACGTCTGGTGGTGTGTTTTGGGGTGTCTGTGGACTTATTTTGATTTTAGACAGCATCTCTGCTACTAGGTGGGGTTGTGTTCCTGTCTTGCTAGTTGTTTGGCATAGGGTGTCCAGCACTGTAGCTTGCTGGTCATTGAGTGAAGCTGGGTCTTGGTGTTGAGATGGAGATCTCTGGGAGATTTTTGCCGTTTTATATTATGTGTAGCTGGGCGGTCTCTTGTGGACCAGTGTCCTGAAGTTGGCTCTCCCACCTCAGAGGCACAGCACTGACTCTTGGCTGCAGCACCAAGAGCCTTTCATCCAGATGGCTCAGAATAAAAGGGAGAAAAAGTAGAAAGAAAGAAAGAAGGAAAGAAAGAAGATAAAATAAAGATAAAATAAAGTTATTAAAATAAAAATAATTATTAAGAAAAAAAAATTTTTAAAGAAAAAAAAACGGGTGCTTCCCTGGTGGCGCAGTGGTTGAGAGTCCGCCTGCCGATGCAGGGGACACGGGTTCATGCCCTGGTCCCGGAAGATCCCACATGCTGCAGAGTGGCTGGGCCCGTGAGCCATGGCCACTGAGCCTGCGCGTCCGGAGCCTGTGCTCTGCAAGGGGAGAGGCCATGACAGTGAGAGGCCCGCGTACAGCAAAACAAACAAACAAACAAACAACAACAAAAAAAAAAACGGACGGAAAGAACCATAGGACAAATGGTGAAAGCAAAGCTCTAGGTACAAAATCTCACAGAGAAGCATACACATACACACAAAAAGAGGAAACGGGGAAAAAATAATAAATCTTGCTCTCAAAGCCCACCTCCTCAATTTGGGATGATTCGTTGTCTATTCATGTATTCCACAGCTGCAGGGTACATCAAGTTGATTGTGGAGCTTCAATTCGCTGCTTCTGAGGCTGCTGGGAGAAATTTCCCTTTCTCTTCTTTGTTTGCACAGCTCCCGTGGCTCAGCTTTGGATTTGGCTTCGCCTCTGTTTGTAGGTCGCCGGAGGGCGTCTGTTCTTCGCTCAGGCAGGACGTAGTTAAAGGAGCAGCTGCTTCGGGGACTCTGGCTCGCTCAGGCCATGGGGAGGGAGGGGTGCGGATGCGGGGCGAGTCTGCGGCGGCAGAGGCCAGTGGGACGTTGCACCAGCCTGAGGCACGCTGTGCGTTCTCCCGGGGAAGTTGTCCCTGGATCCTGGGACCCTGGCAGTGGCGGGCTGCACAGGCTCCCCGGAAGGGAGGTGTGGATAGTGACCTGTGCTCGCACACAGGCTTCTTGGTGGCGCCAGCAGCAGCCTTGGCATCTCATGCCCGTCTCTCGGGTCCGCGCTGTTAGCCGCAGCTCGCGCCCGTCTCTGCAGCTCCTTTAAGCAGTGCTCTTAATCCCCTCTCCTTGCGCACCAGGAAACAAAAGAGGGAAGAAAAAGTCTTGCTTCTTCGGCAGGTCCAGACTTTTTCCCCCGGACTCCCTCCCGGCTAGCCGTGGTGCACTAACCCCCTGCAGGCTGTGTTCACGCTGCCAACCCCAGTCCTCTCCCTGCACTCCGACCAAAGCCCCGTCCACCCCAGCGGGTGAGCAGACACGCCTCTCGGGCTGGTGAGTGCCGGTCGGCACTGATCCTCTGTGCAGGAATCCCTCTGCTTTGCCCTCCGCACCCCTGTTGCTGTGCTCTTCTTCGCGGCTCCGATGCTTTTCCCCTCCGCCACCCGCAGTCTCCGCCTGCGAAGGGGCTTCCTAGTGTGTGGAAACTTTTCCTCCTTCACAGCTCCCTCCCACTGGTGCAGGTCCCGTCCCTATTCTTTTGTCTCTGTTTATTCTTTTTTCTTTTGCCCTACCCAGGTACGTGGGGACTTTCTTGCCTTTTGGGAGGTCTGAGGTTTTCTCTAGCGTTCAGTAGGTGTTCTGTAGTTGTTGTTCCACGTGTAGATGTATTTCTGGTGTATCTGTGGGGAGGAAGGTGATGTCCGCGTCTTACTCTTACGCCATCTTCCCCCAAAGCTCTGGTTGGCACTTTAATCTTGGACTGCCTAGTCTCCAGAACTTGTCTTTGTGTGGTCACCATCAGTGACTGGTCTGGGACCTCAACTGCTCCCCAACATCAGGGGTCTCTGCTAGTGTTGGAGGGTCTCCTGCAGAGGCGGGGGGGTGGCTGTGGCTCACTGTGGGGACAAGGACACTGGCAGCAGAAGTTCTGGGAAGTACTCCTTGGTGTGAGCCAAAAAAAGGTTTTTAATTTAGATGAATAGTGGTTTAAGGAAATGGGCAATATCAAGTCAGTTTATGCAGATTATATTAATCTGATATAAACACAATTCTTATAGATTTTCTGTCCTTTGCAGTAAAAGGCAGTTCTCTGATTTGCCATTCTAGTCCACAATGCTAATTATTTTTTTTCAGTAAATGGCATATGCTGTCTATACATACACCTCTTTGTTTTTATGTCCAAGAAAAGAATTAATACTTGCTTTGTTTTCTTTAAAATCAGTGACGCTTGTATAGCAATATATTTGTGTGGATGGGTGTGGGCTAGATCAGTGCCTGGAAAACTGTAGAGTCACCTGAAGAGCTTATTTAAGTACAGATTCCAGGCCCCACCCACAGAGTTTCTGATTTGGTATGCATGGGATGGGCATGAGTATTTGCATTTCTAACAAGCTCTCAGATGTTGCTGATTCTGTCATGTTGTGGCTCTTGTTCTGAATAGCATTGGACTGGACAACATAGGAGAATCAGCTGTGCAACACAGGAAGAGAAGGGGAAGAGATAGATTAGATAAAGTAATCTTTAGTGTCTACTTGTACTGGGTTGGATAGTAGCCTCCGAAAGATACGTCCACCAGGAACCTCAGAATGTGACCTTATTTGAAATAAGGATCTTTGCAAATCCTTTGGATGAGGATTTTGAGATGAGCTCATCCTGGATAATATGGGCCCTCAATCCAACGATAAGTGTTCTTATGAGACAGACATCTATCCTTCAGAACTGTAAGACAATTTTCTGATGCTTTACCAAATCTGTGGTAATTTGTTATGGCAGATTTGGGAAACTAATACACTACCAAAGTCTAGCCATATCAAAGTGCCAAGTTCCCTCTGTCGTATGGTCTAAGGAAAAAGGGTAGAGTTCTGACACTGACCTGGTGGACTAGTATAACAATGAAACAGTGACTGAACATCAACTAATTGCCAAACACTGTTGGATACTTCCTGGCATGTTGTGTAATTAATCTTCCCTCAAATGCCTTGAGGTAGTTATTTTTTTAGCATTATTTAACTAAAGAAGACCCTGAAATGCAGAATGGTCATTTAGTCAGAAAATATTTATTAAGTGTCTACCTTACTCCAGGCTCTTGCTGGATGTTAGAGTAGTCAGTGACTTACCAAAGGTGATCCCGCTTGTAGGTGCCAGAGTCAGCATCCAGATCCAGACCCTCTCCTTCCAGATGCAGTGCCCTTCTCCATCCATCATACGTTGTCAAAGGCTGGAGCAGGAAAGCACAGGGCGTTTGGCAAATACTGACTAGTCCGTTTTGGCTGCTATGGAGTATTTAACAAAGGAGAAAAGGAATTTATTATGACCAGCACAACTCACTGTAATTTATGGTAGTCGTCTAGCAGTATTTCTATCTATTAGTACCTATAAAGCAGTTTTCACTTTGTTACCTGAATTTCATTTCCACTTGTGACCAGCCTTTCAATTCATACTCAAATATGCATGTAATATAAGCTGATCCTTAATAACAAGATAGAAATAATAGCATTACATTGTCTTTGGAGATGTAGTTCAATGATTTAGACAACAGTATTTCTATACATATTTTTTACCATATAGATATCTAACAGTCCTGGAAAAACTATTTGAATATTACCTTGAGGTTGAAGATCACAAAAAGAAGATCACTTACTCTTTAGCATCATAATAATATGAATTCCCTGAATGTTTCATACAAACTTCCCCTGAGTGATTATTAGGATATAATTTTTTTATGAGAAGTAAATTAAAATATCCCCTTTTAACTGTAAATTCATCAGTTTCTACTTGTAATTCTGTTTCTCTGTATATTTTAAGGCTAAGATTTTGGTATATACAGGTTCAAGACTATTATATTTTGGGGGTAGATTGTTTCTTTTAGCATTAAGTAATAACCTTTTTATCTCTGATTATGCTTTTTGCCTTAATATCTGCTTTTTTCTACCAGTAATACTGTAGCAGTATTCCCTTTGTTAATAATCATTGATATATTGTATCTACTTACTTTCAATTTTTCCATGTCACTGCATTAAAAAAACTTTTTACCTTCATTGAGATATAACTTATTCAGTCCTTTAAATTGTAAAATCCAGTGTTTCTTAGTATATTCACAGTTGTCAACCAATACCACTATCTAATTTCAGAACACTTTTTCATACCACCAAAAGGGAACCTGATATTCATTAGGAATCGCTGCCCATTTCTACATCCCCTCAGTCCCTGGCAATCACTAATCTACTTCTGTCTCTATGGATTTGCCTTTTCTGGACATTTCAGATAAATAAAATCATACAACGTGGCGTTTTGTGTCTGACTTTTTTTCAACTTTTCACTTACTGTAATGGTTTCAAGATTCATCCACGTTGTAGTATGTGTCAGTACTTCACTATTTTTAAAGGCTGAGTAATATTTCATTACATGGATATATCACATATCTATCCATTAATGGGTATTTGGGTTGTTTCTACTTTTTTGGCTATTATGAATAATGCTGTTATGCACATTCATAGTTTCATAATTATGACCAAATATAATTTTTTACATGGACGTATGTTTTCATTTCTCTTGGACATATACCTAGAAGTGGAATTGCTGCATCATGGGGTAACTCTACATTTAACATATTGAGGAACTGTCAAACAGTATTCCAAAATGGCTCCACCATTTCACATTCCCACCAGCAATGTACAAGTGTTCCAGTTCCTCCACATCCTTCATCTTGTCCTTGCTTAGACATTAAAACCCCAGTCCCAAGCCCTTTTGGCCCTTTTCTGGTATAAATTCTCTGTGGGTCTTCACCATGTCACTTCCCACCTGTATAGCTTTGCATTCCACATGTTTCTGGCATCTGAATATTTCTTTTTCTTTCTTTAAAGATCATATATGAATTAAAATTTAAAAGTAGTTTTACTTAGTATTTTTGTGTATTTGTGGAAGGTGAGGAAGGGAGAGTGGATATAGGGGGTAGGCATTTGTACTGGATGAGTCGACCATTCCTAGAAGTTGAGCAGGTCACTGGAATTGCAGTGATGATGAAGTGGCTGACTTAGAATTACATATGTTGTTTAGGGCTGGGGACCAGAGTTTTTCTTCTGGGCTAACTTACTCAGACCATATAGGATCCATTATTATGCTGAACTCATCGTATCCCATATGAACTAACTGATCTTTTTGTGTTGTTACTTTACAGATGCAAGTTTCCAAAAATAATACTCAAAAGAAAAAGCCCAAATTTAGGAAAAGGTATGCTTTTTTAAATTAAAAACTATTATGATAAAATTGAAATATATATATATTGGGTTTAATTTTTATATGACATTTCCCCCTGGTTCTTAATTTTGTTTTTCTAGGGAAATACGTTTTAAATTTTCTAAAAGAATTAATAAAATGATAAGTAGTAGGCTTAGAATTATGGAGAAAGTTTTATGTTGGTACAAATGTGTTGAACTATAAACTATAAACTATAAAGATTAATATCATGTAAGCAACCAGATAAGAAGCAGGTTTTTAGTTTAAAAATAGGTAATGCAAACCAGAAATAAGCCTTTATAATAAGTCACTGATGACAAGTTTTAGTGTTTATCACTGAACCAGCCATACAGGTTATTTATTTTTTTAATGAATAGTAATCAGTGTTATGTGAAAAGGAGTCCTACTCAAAGACAAAGACTGGCCTAATATGACAGTGCTTCTCTTCTTCTTTGTCCTTTTTTAGAAGGTGAATAATTAAATTTTTAAAAAGGACTTTCACTTCCTAATCTTGACACTTCACAGTAACCTCATCAAATAGATAGGGGTATATCATAATTATCTCCACCTAAAAGATGAAGAATTTGTGCCTTAAAGAATTTAAGTGACTTTCTCAAGATCTTCTGGTTAGAGAAAATGTGTTTGAACAGATGTTTTCTGACTCTAAATCAGCAACATGGTGTAGTGGGAAAAGCATGGATTTTGCAGTCTGACAGAATTTAGTACTGTCACGTTCAACCATTTTCCTATGTTGTCAAATTTCTTAGTTCCTCTGAGTAACAATTGGTAGGTTTTTGGAGGGAGGATTACACGAAAAAGGCTGTGTAAGGTGCTGGGTAGATTACTAGTGGTTTTTACCTAGTGAGAGCTCAGATCAGTATTATTTTGTTTTTCACTGCCTTACTTACTGTGTACAACAACAAAGAAAAAGTACCCCAAGTTAGAAAATATATACTCATAATTTACAGTTACCAATGAATATGCATAAACAGTTATTTAAATATACATGCCTGATCTTTTGAAAATAAATCTGTCAAATTCTTTTTCTAGGAAAGCTATTTTAAAATCATCTTTTGAAAATGTTTGTTCAGATGATGCCTTTTCAAAGGAAAACATGGGTATGTGAAGGCCTGTCCTGCTTTTAGTTCTTTTACCTGTATTTAATTTCACCACATATAATTGTATTCCTTTGAAGAAAAAAAAATGTACATGTATACATATATGAGAAACATTAGTGGGTTTTTGGTATTGATTTACATACTAGGGATTTTCAATTGTCTTCAGGTTTCTATTCCCTCGAATTAAATTTTCTCTGGCTTTGTCATATATTTAATTTTTTAAAATAAAGCATCAGCAGTTGTGGGAGGAAATACCAGCATCAATACGCTTCAATCCAGACTTATCTATTCCACATTTATTGGGGTCCTAGGGGTGCCAAAGGGGGAGAAGGAAGAAAAGCAGCAGCCTAGGGCTTCCAGCTGAATTAATTGCCATTGGAGTTAGACCACAGTAGGGAGAATGTCGCCTGCAGGGAGAAGGTCTTCACTTTCAAAAGCACTTTACTTTTCCTACATTTTCGTTGGTCTTGAAAAGCAGGCACATGCTTGTTTGCTAGGTGGAACTTTGGCAGCCATACAAAGAGGTTTCAAAGCCAGTTAAACCCAGAGAAGTCATTGTGCCACACTCCCTCTCCTTGAAGTCACTCCAAGATCCTACGGGGCTCTCATTTCCATTGGCTAAATACGCCATTTGTTTTCAGTCTCAGTAAAAGAAAGGAAAGCAGGCAGAGGAAGGACGAGGTAGGTTTTTTTTTTTTTTGCGCGGTACGCGGGGCTCTCACTATTGTGGCCTCTCCTGTTGCGGAACACAGGCTCCGGACGCGCAGGCTCAGTGGCCATGGCTCACGGGCCTAGCTGCTCCGCGGCATGTGGGATCTTCCCGGACCGGGGCACGAACCCGTGTCCCCCGCATCGGCAGGCGGACTCTCAACCACTGCACCACCAGGGAAGCCGGAGGTAGTTATTTTTTAAAAAGAAATTTCTTTGGCTCCTCTCCTAAACCACTACAAAATTCTGTTGTTTCTATCTCTTCTTAAACTTATTCTGCTACTGCTTTCCCGCTATTTAAGGTGCTTTTTTTCTTTTTTGGTTATTTTGTTCCTTTGCCTCACATGATCAGTTCAGATATTCCTGTAGAAATATCAAAAGTCATTTTAGCCCTAGGCTGAGTCACCACCAGGTGACCGTGATACTACAGCTGGATCCTTCTCCTCTCCAACTAGCACAGGATCCTACAGAAGAAATTCATGCCTGCCAGGAATCCACTGACTGGAAATGACTCTTCCATGTAAATGAGTGAACACATCTCAGTAGTCTTCCGCTAAAGGGAAGCCCTGTCAGTAGTCTCATGTTCTGTATGGCTCTGAAAGTCTCAGTAGTTAATTGTTAAAATAGTTTACCTGATCAGTGTTCCACTCCTCAATCCCATTTGAACTAAAGAACAGAAACATCTAGTCTTCTGTGTTCTTTGTAAGAGCTGACTACTTCCTGAAAGAGTAGTTCTTTTTCAGTAGTTTGTACCCTCCTCAAATTTTTTACCCACTACCCATATTTCTGTGGAGTCCTTGATGCAGGCCTCTGAGATCTCTCATTTCTTCTTAGCTTAAGGTAGGCTCAGTCCTAGATCGAGCAACAGAGGAAAATTATACCGTCAGATTCTGGAGTCTCCACCCCACTTTTGGACCCTCTTTCCTTATGCTCCCAGGTGCTAATGTGTCTCCTGTTAGTCTACTGCCCCAGCTGTGATATTCCATTATGGGTTTTATGCTCTACAGTTGCTTCTCTCTTTCCCTTAGTTAGAGATCCCAGGGAGAGTCAATTAAGTGGATCTACTTTACCTTTCCAAGTATCAGTTTCTTCATCTGTAATAAAGAGATGCAGTAGAAGCCCTCTTATCCGACAAAGAGAGGACTATTTCTGGAAAATAATAGAAAAAATTGAGGAATCATTAAATAAATTAAACTGTATATTCATGGCTATATAAAGATTTAATCTAATGCCGGGAGGGAGAGATAAATTAGGAGTTTGGGATTAACATATACACACTACTATATATGTAAAATAGGTAAACAACAAGGGCCTACTGTATAGCATAGGAAACTATATTTAATATCTTGTAATAACCTATAATGGAAAAGAATCTGGAAAAGAATATATGTACACATATATATATATCATTTTGCTGTACACCTGAAACTAACACAACATTGTAAATTAACTATACTTCAATTTTAAAAAGTGGTTATGAAAAGAGATTTAATCTAAGAATTAAATATGGTATTTAAATAGCTATTTGTGGAGCATGTCTGTATTTTTTTGGAGAATTGCCACCCGAAATATCTTGTATTATATTTTTTTTTCAGTGTTTAGGGACCAAAAAAAAAATAATCCATTGATGATGAAATAATAATACAATAATGATAACACCTGTAGCAGTTAGTATGTGTCCTCACTTTTCTAAACATTTCATATATATCAATTTATTTAACCCTCACAAGATCTATATGAGATAGATAAGGTAGATATTATTTTAACGCCCATTCTGTCAGTGGAGAAACTGAGGTACTTAATAGGTTACATGACTTTTCTAAGGTCACATAGCTTCTTAAAATTAATCAAAGTTTGCAACAATTTCCTTGGTTGCTTTGAGTACCAGAAGCTTAAAGCTAAATTTATGGTTTTTCTTTACAGCACTGGTAGTTGGTCTAAGCATTTTTTAAATGTAATGCCTTTCATATCTTCCTTAATGAATTGATTTTGACTTCTTTTATTTTCAGTCTTTGAGTTTTTGTCATTTGTTTTATTGTATCAGTGTTTTCTGTTGGTAAATACCTCATTTCTTTTCGGGAAGTAGACAGTGTATTAAACTTTTGATAGATAAAAGATTGACATAGTACCCTGGATTAACTAATAATCTACTAACATTAATTAATAAGTTAGCAAAGGATGTGTTCATTAGCTGTCTGAGATAGGTGAGCATGGCAAAGAATGGCTAATATAGGAAAGGTCTGGATGGTGGCTGAGCCCGAGTAGGAGATGAAAGCTTGAGGCCTGGGTCTAGGGTGTAAAAGGCTAACGGGGAGAAGGGTGCTGTCTCGCTATTCAAGGCAAACTTTGCCCACCTGCTCTTGGTTTGGAGTCACCTTTAACCTCTTGGCCTTTGTGCCTCCTGTTTCTGTTTGTGTCCCAGAAAGGTGTCCTCTTCTTCATTCCACTTCAGCCTGTATTTCACTCATCTCTACGTTTAAATCATGAACACGCAGAGGAGGGTTTGTGGTTACTTGAAAACAAAACAAAACCAAGTGCTTTTTCCTCCTCTTCACCCTCCTTTTCTGTAAGAATGACTTCAAAATTTCAACATTGAAATGGCCCTGAAAGTTTATTTAAGATGCTATTTTTCAGTGCCAGGTTTGAAATAACCCAGCCAGTGGCCTCGTTATATAAGGGAGGAAATAGCTTCTTTAGACATTTAATAGAGAAATAGAGAGTAAAGAAAAGTTCATAAATATACATTTTAAGGCTTTTAAAATAGTGACTGATTGACTTCCCTGGTGGCACAGTGGTTAAGAATCCGCCTGCCAACGCAGGGGACACCAGTTCGATCCCTGGTCTGGGAAGATCCCACATGCTGCGGAGCAACTAACCCTGTGCATCACAACTACTGAACCTGTGCTCTAGAGGCCGCGAGCCACAACTGCTGAGCCCACGTGCCACAACTACTGAAGCCCGTGGCCCTAGAGCCTGTGCTCCGCAACAAGAGAAGCCACCACAATGAGAAGCATGCACACTGTGGGATAGGGAGAGTGGGAGGGAGACTCAAGAGGGAGATATGGGGATATATATATATATATGTATAGCTGATTCACTTTGTTATAAAGCAGAAACTAACACACCATTGTAAAGCAATTATACTCCAATAGAGATGTTTAAAAAAAAAAGAAGCATGCACACCACAACAAAGAGTAGCCCCCGCTCTCCGCAACTAGAGAAAGCCCACGTGTGGCAACGAAGACCCAACACAGTGAAAAATAAATAAAATATAAATAAATTTATTTTAAAAAATAGTGACTGATTTATTGAGATAAACAGTAAGTTATTTCTTATCAGGAATGGAAAAAAACACTGATTTATTTTATAAAAAGTCATTTTTAAAAGCCAGATATGGACTTCAGTATGAGAGATACTTTCTTCTTTCCTTTTCTTTTCTTTTTTTTTTTTTCCACTTTCTCTGCATGATAGAGCAGTTATCACTCAACAAATTGAAGCAAGTTAGGAAAACTACAGGATAATGAGGATTGATAGAAGTTGATTGGTCATGCAGTTAGCACAGGCGTGCATTCTCTCTCTATCTTTGGAGGAGATCATTGACCAATTTTGATAACCTAGTTTGTAGATTACAGTAACTGCAATTTCTGAGAATTATTTTTGCACTCTCTGCGTTTACAGTATAGGAATATCCATTTAGAAAAGCAAGCCTCCTGTTGCTCTGGAAGCAGAATTTGACATCAGTCAAGTTGGTGTTATGAACCCTGGTTGATTCATGAAGTCATCCATTACTTTGTCTTCCCTTTGATCGAAAGGCAGTGTACATACTTTTCCAGATCACTTGAAAACAGAGAGCCTGCAATGGCGCTTGGCAATGACATTCATTATCATAAATTGATTGTATTTTAGTCTAGCCTTAGAAATAAAAAGAAGTTTGTGTGCCATTTTTCCTTTACAGCAGAGCTCAAAATACACCTTCTCAGCAGTGCACTGAATGTCAGTTATCAATTTCCATAGACTCAGAATGTAAAGTAGGAAAACCCAACATCTGTGAGTGGGACTGGGGAATTGGTGTGAAGATAGCCACACAGTTGTTATTAAGTGACAGGTTACTAAGTAAGAAATCTGTCATAAAGAGAGGTTAATCTCATTAACAAAACTGATTCAGTGAAAATGTACTTTCCTACAGAAAGTTCTGATTCAGTAGATACGGTGTTGCATTCGTATTTTTTAATAAAGTCTCCAGGTGATCCTTGTGCCCCTAGATTTTGAATATCATTGTTCTAGAATGGAATAGCTTATCCTCTGTGTTCTTAGGCCTTGGCAGTTAACACAGATCTGTGTGCTTACAACTAACATGTCAGTTACGGTTTTTGTTTGTTTGTCTTTAAACATAGGAACTGGTTCTGAGGTATGGAATGGCTTATCAGAAAGCTTCTTTCAAACTGTTTGTGAGAGTTTTCCACAAAGAAAACCTAAGACTGGCTAGATGGAGATGATGACCAGGAAGGCTCGTTGGTCTGTGGCTCTTCTCTGGGGCCCCTGACTCTTAGTAGGCACACAATAAACATTTGTTGATTAAATAAAAGAAGATGGTAATAAAATATGAATTCTGTTGAGCTGGAACGTCTCACGTTAATAATCTCTGTTTTTACCTTATAGCATGCTTAGTTTACAAGGATACCTGTGTGTGTAAACACACACACACACAAATGGATGTGTATATCATGCACAATTAAATTAATATGATTGCTGGGAACACCTTGATATATTCATTGATAATATTTTAGCGCTGAAGGGTGTGTCCTGCTTGGGTTCCATGAACTTTCAGCTGCTCTACCTTGTGTGATTTTTGGTTACTTGTCAATGAGCAGTCCATAATAGGGGTGGTGTGTCAGATTTGTATAACCAGAGTGGAAGGTGATGGGGTGTGTGTTCGTGGCCTTTCTTTTTCAATCATGCTGCCCTTGGAAGACTTCTCAGGGGCCCCATCAGTCTGTTTTGCAGGAGCAGGCCATCCGGGTCTCCTTGCCCTTATCTTTACTTCAACAAGACTTGGTATCAAATGAAAATGTTTGTTTTATTTAAATTGGGAATTCAGTTGATATTGTTAATCAGTGATTGAGTCTGTAGAGTTATAATAGGTGTTTATTTCTTTGATGGGGATATTATTTTATCTCAGCAAGTTCAATCAATTACCAGATTTTTTACATACTTACATATTTCTGTCACAGTAGCACCAAAAAACCACAATTTTTATAAGTGTGTGGCTTTTTTTTTTTAATCAGATTAGGCAGTTAAGATGCATTGATATTTTGATTAGGAATAGACTAGTCTGGACTTAGCCTTGCCACTTAATTACATGGCTTCCCCTTTTAAACAGTAGCTTTAATAGTTTATTGCAGGAATTGACAAGTTGTGGCCCACGGTCCACGAGTTGCTGCCTGTTCTTGTAAATAAAGTTTTATTGGGACACAGCCACTCTCATTTGGTTTAAGTGTATGTGTATGGTTTGCATCCAACAGCAGTATTGAGTAGCTGTGACAGAGACCATCTGGCCCACAAAGGCTGAAATATTTACTCTCTGGTCCTTCACAGAAAAAAAGTTGCTGACCCTCGGTCTATAAATAACAATTTAGTTTGGTGCCCTTGGCTCCTTATTTTAAAAATGCAAACTTCTAGTGAGCTTTTGATGTTTCAGGGATACTTTATAGTCTACACATAGCAAGAATGTAACCTACATTTTTCAAGGAATAATTATTCAATATAAAAGATTCACCTGGAAATCCATAGTAATTTCACATCAAGCAGAGGCCTATCTGAAAATTATACAAAGTATTTATTTTTTAATCTCATAACTTTAGAAAATGTCCTCTTTGGGGGTGGTTAATAGTATGAATTAGATTGAATTAATTAAGATATAACATTTTTGACTATATTAACGTTGTTTCTTTAGTTGTCTCTGAGACAGAACTTTTACTAAAAGAGCTGGAGCAAATGCTAGAGCAAGCGCGGGAGCCCACAGCCGCCCCTGATGAGTCGGAAGGGGAGCGCAGAGAGGAGACAGATACAGGAGAAAAGGTAGGGTCCATAGTGACCACAAGGCCTAAACAGCAACTCCAGACTCCTTAAACAGCAGAAATTGTTCCTGGATCTTCATTTTCACTATATGGGAAATGCTTTTCACTTCTGAAACTTGAGCCCTTGATTATCATGAGGTGAATAATAAACTAGTAGCCTGTTGAGAAATCAAGATGCATCTATCAGTCTTTGAAAAAAGTATATTTGAGCCAAGGAGCTCTTTTATTTTAGATATTTAAGGCTGGAATGAAGAGAGATGGAGGGGCTCACTGTCATCGAGGGGGTGCCCATCTTTACAGTCAGGAGAAGGGCCAGGACAAGAGCCGCTCAGGAAACCTGCTCTGCCTGGTTCATGCACAGGGTTGACCTCCATGGGGACAAACCTCATTAGTAACATCCTGGAGGTGGGGTTTTTCACTGGACTCTATTTCACCATTCTTAACTAAATTGTCTTTTTTCTTTTGGTCAGCTATATTGGGCTGAGAAAGGCCATGTGTGCTTACTGTATTCAATATTTATATATGAAAACAGAAATTTTGAGTTGGTTGACACACTGCTCAGCATATCAGCTCCATGTCTGTGCAAATAAAATGAGGTACAAGCCCAGCTCATTAACACAGAGCAGCAGTGTGGCAGGTGTGAGAAAAATAAGTCATGGGGCAGACGCTTCCACAAGGTGGTACAGCTGTTCCCTATGTAGTTAGGAAGAAAAACAGCAGTGGGGAGCCCTGGAACCTTAAGGTTTCATTCCTTCTCTCATTCCCTCATTTGGGTATATAGTGTGCCTGGAGTCAGGAGGGCAGTGGATAGGAGACAGGCTCAGGATACAGTGCCTACGTGCCCATCCTGGTCCTGCCAGTGAGGATTTGGGGGACTTGGCAAGGTTGCCTAGCCAAGGGTGAAACAAGGCAAACCAGGAAAAGTGCTTTGCAGAGTAATTGACACCTAAGTTTGGCTGTTATTACAGATGAGAATTGTCAGTGGCAGCCGCTGGAGAGAGTATGAGCTAAGAATTTGTCACTTTGTCTCTTTTCCCATATTCTCACTTTGCGGAACTACCCATCCCCAAGTCTGTCTATTCTGAGATGCAGAAAAGGTGGATTTGTAAGTGGACAAGATTGTTTACCCACTTTGGCTGATTTCATTCAGAACTTCAAGAAGAATAAAGATGATTCTTAAATACCTCCTTGACTGAGTTAGAAATCAAGAAATATACAGGATTTACAGTTGAGATCAAAATGTCAAGGAAAATAAAATTAATGATAAAAACACTTGCTGAGCTGAAAAACAGAAATGTTTTCTTGGTCAGCGATACCAACTTGTACTTGAATTTCCATGGGTTGTGAATGCCATTTTTCCAATTAGAGTTCCTTTTTTAAAAAAAAAAAACAAAAAACAAAAAACTTGTTGTCTCTATATAGATCCTACCCTTTGTAGAACAAGAGCTATAGATTGGTGATATATATGTTGTATACATGTAGTTAATATACAAATTATTCTTTTCTAGCAAATGTGTGTTTTGTTTGAGCACCATATGGATTTTTGCAGTGGTTTTTTTTTTTTTCAGTCTTATCAGTTTGTCTTTTCAAAAATACAGCCAGGGGCTTCCCTGGTGGCACAGTGGTTGAGAGTCTGCCTGCCGATGCAGGGGACACGGGTTCATGCCCCGGTCTGGGAAGATCCCACATGCCGCGGAGCGGCTGGGCCCGTGAGCCATGGTCGCTGAGCCTGCGCGTCTGGAGCCTGTGCTCTGCAATGGGAGAGGCCACAACAGTAAGAGCCCCGCGTACTGCAAAAAAAAAAAAAAAAATACAGCCAGGTTGATTTTTATAGAAATGTCCTGGAGCTTTTACAGCCACAGAATTGGCTTCTATTTTGCCATTATAACTAGTAACTTCATAGAACAGAAAATTACTTCTGATTTTTATTTCTTAAGGTAAAATACATAGTTTTTATACATCACCAGCCAGGAGCTTGCTCTTTGTTTTAGATTCTTGTAATATTTTATGCTTTCAAAGTCATTTCGAAATTATAAAATTTAACCATTTTAACTTGCTGGTAGTAGGCAGGTGAGTGCCACCTGCTGACTGGTTCATAAGCTTCTCTCCACACTGAGCTTTACAAGTCTGGACTTCATGGCAGGTTCAGGGTACTTAGGGCCTTGTTCACTTTTAAATAAGGAGAATAGCAATGAGACCAACTGTCAAAGCTGGAGCAATTTACAGCTTAAAAATAAAAAAATGATCACCTAAGGGATTTCTTTTTTTTTGTTAGTAGGAAAAATTAATATATCTTCCAAAGGTAATGCCACTTAACACTGAAGATGTGTTTTGTTTTTAGGAGAAAGTGGCCTTTACAAGCTAACACATCAAAAGGAGCCATCTGATAATTTTAAAGTTCTGAGCATGTTTATTCTCTGGGCAGATAGTGTTTGAGCTATTTTCAAAGTTGTAAATTTGATGATGTTTTCATCATTCATTTCATGTATGAGGTTTCAGGTCGATTACTCTCAAGCATTTATACCAATGAATTGAGAGTAGCAACATGAACAAAAAGCATACACACATGGATAATCAAAATCCATTTCTATTTGTTGTTGAAATACTTTATGAGATTATTTTCCTCAGTAGAGTCACCTTTCTAATTAATTATGTTCTTAGCTAATATTAACACTAGTTGACATGACCTGACGTGGAAAAAAATGAGAAGGAATTAATTTCAGATTATTATAAGAATCCACCTGAATAATTCACAAATTAGATAGTCCATATACAGATAAGACAGAGTTTACTGAATAATAATTATTTTAATAATTATTGTAATGAAAGGTACATTTTTGATACATGGAAGCACTTGTCTAGACTGCATGTATTCTTTTTTAATTTATTTATTTATTTATTTTTGGCTGTGTCAGGGCTTTGTTGCTGCACGTGGGCTTTCTCTGGTTGCAGCGAGCTCTTCGTTGCAGTGCGGAGGCTTCTCATTGCAGTGGCTTCTCTTGTTGCGGAGCATAGGCCCTAGGTGTACAGGCTTCAGTAGTTGCGGCACATGGGCTCAGTAGTTGTGGCTCATGGGCTCTAGAGTGCAGGCTGAGTAGTTGTGGCGCATGGGCTTAGTTGCCCCGCGGCATGTGGGATCTTCTCAGAGCAGGGCTCGAACCTGTGTCCCCTGCATTGGCAGACGGATTCTTAACCACTGCACCACCAGGGAAGTCCCATAAACTGCATGTATTTTTTTCTTTCATTGTGTGGGAAGTTACCTCTGCCTTTAATGACCCTTGAAGTTGTAAATCTCGTGTGTGTGTGTGTGTGTGTGTGTGTGTGTGTGTGTGTGTGTGTGTGTGTGTTTGCATTGTTTTTACCTGTGTTCTTTCCCACTAAGCTAGCACACACTCTCACTGTTCATAAGGAATGCAGATGCTTATGAGAAAATGAGAACAGAAAAGTGTGACTAAAACAGTTTTAACTTGTATTCCCCATAGTAATCATTTTTAAAATAAACAAATATAGAAAACTCTCAGAAGTTTAATTTTAATGACCACATTTTGCCAAAGCATAAAATTAAAACTAACTAAAAATGTGTGATGTTGGAGAGTAGAGACAGGACTAAATACTATGTTATTTTTACACTCACACACTTACTGTACGTTATACTTTATGTGGGGATCATTTGACCACCAGCAAATGGAACACCTTCTTAAGGAGTTACTGACAACTTTATGTTTTGTTCAAATAATTAAGCCTGGTCTTCAAGTAAATTTGATGACTTGTATGATTATTTTTACAGTTATCGAAATGTGGCCCTGAAGCTCCTGTTGGCAGCTCGCTTGAGAACCACTGTGACGAGGACTATCTTGTAATTGATGGGCTAAGATTAAAAGCTGGAGAATGTATTGAAAATATAACTAACAAGTTTAAAGAAATAGATGCGTTGATGTCTGCATTTTAGGACATTACAGATATTTTCAAAAGTTAATTATAAAAACATTTACATCTTTACATTTTCCCAAAGTCAAAACTTAAAAATGTTTAGTGAAATAGGTATACATTATACTGAAGTTGTTATTTCTAATAACTTTCTACTTCGTGTTTTGAAAATATCCATTGTTTTGAGAGTCAATCAAATGGTAATTAAGTTAGTGTTATAAATTTAGAATCTGAGAAACCCTGATATTTGTATTTGTAGGGTTTTTTTCTTGTTTGCCTTAATTTTAAAATGGCTTATGAAACTTACTTCACAAATACATGCTTTACAATGATTATTTAGGCCCTTTGTTCAAATGTGGCTAACTGTTAAAATGACTGCCAATGCTATTATAATTCTTACAGATATTTCAAATCTAATATACTTAGAGAATGTGAATTTGTAGTAGAAAGAAGCTACTGTAAAATGAAAGGAAATAATAAAAAATGGTTGTGTAATAGAGTTGGAGCTTTTCTTAAAAAACAAAAATGTCAATTGCCTTATTATACTGGAAACAATCTTTTCAGCTACCGTTCCCTAACTGAGTAACAGAGTCTATGAAGGGTCTTTGGAAGATTAGAATCCTGGACCCTTCCCCACTGAATCAGTATCTCTGGAGGTGAGAATGGGAAAATGTAATTTAAAATATATAGAGGTAAGTTAAACGTATTCACTCTAGAAAAATCTAAACAATATACAAAAGTAAAAGGTACATCCTGCAGTACCACTTCCTTAACATCCCCCCTGGAGCCCCATTCCTTAGGGGTCCCCATGAATGGTTTCGGTGGGTGTCCTTCTCACTCATGTTCTGTGCTCATCAACTTGTGTGTCTGCACATCCATCTCCAGTTCTAGCTCTGGCTCCCTCTCTATACCTCCCTCTCCCTGGGGGCAGGGGTAGGGGAAAGGGCATTCCACGCACATAAAAACAAAACCCAAAGCTTAAGCAGAGAAGAAAAGAGAGCATCTGGGCCCTGGTGTTGGTTGAAGTAGCTGGAGTGGAGTGTGATGGGGGGAAGTTGAGCCACAGCAGATGAGGAGGCTGTGTACCCAGGCTAAGCAACCTGGGGAAGAGGTTCAAACATTTGAGGAAACTCACAGCAGTGCAGTGTGGGTGAGTGAGCAGGAGAGACCGTGGAGTCAAGAGCGTCAGCAGGCAGGCTACTTGGTAATTTGGTTGTGAGAGCATGGGGGCCTGTATTATGGTGGTACCTTGATGGAGAGAGGCAGGTAGAGTCAGGCTCGATTAACATGAGTGGATGATCAGGACTTGGAGATTGGATATAGGCATGGGACCAGGTTTCTGGTGTTCACAGTGCTGTTCACTGAGGTAGGAACACATGCATATTAGAAACGTAGGACACATGTCAACTTTGGGCCAAACTGTATAAGTTCAGCTAAGAGTCTAGGCTGTTAATGCTTTAACAAAATCTATGTTTCAGCACCACACTACGAACCAGAGTGACTAGGAACAGTCTCTCCACACATCGTATTTCAATTCTAAGTGGTTTAAAACAGTGAAGGCTAAGGCTTCCTTTTTCTTCCAGCTGAATTTACTCCAGAGTATTTTAGAAAAACTCTTTCACTTTTCCTTAGCAGTATGATTTTATATTCACAGCCTACAAAATATCTCAAGAAGTAATTGATCCCATTGTGTGTTACTCCTTAGAATCAACTATAAAAATGACTTCAACTGTATTTGCAAGACTTTATCCACAATTCAGGTGTTTAATCTAAACCCCAACTAGTAGGTCGGTTAGATCACTTATAGCTAATTCCTCTTGGTGGAGCAGCCGGTGCTTATCAAAGTGAGAGTCCGTACGTAAGATGCTGAAATTTCCAGACTGAATTCGACTCTGCAGTGGTCTAAGTGATAGAGTCTGGAATGTCCACTGGAGTCTTTGTGAGCTTGGGCAGCTCAAAATGATGCTGCGAACAAACATTTGAGTTGGCTCTTCGGCAGAGGAAACTGCAGTCTCCTTCCAAGAAGAGGCTGGGGGAGCCTCTGTTCATGTGAAGATACAGGCTTTCAAATTTCCAGATGCCATGTGCCCAGGAAGAGGATGAAGGTGCAGTCAACTAACATCTCTGTCCTCAGGGCTGAGAATCACACGTGGCTGAAGACCCTCCCCGCAGATAACATCCCATGTGGAAACAGAATGCCTGCCTTCAGATCCCGGTGCTGCCATCTACTAGCTGGGAGACCCGAGACAAGTTATTGAACTTCTTCGAGCCTAGGCTTCTTTCCATCTGTAGAGTGGAGGTTACTGTGAAAGGAAACATAATAAGCTACATAAAGTGTGTGTAACAATTGGAACACATGGAAAAGATGCAAGTTATGACTATGAATGTCGTTGGCTCAGAGCCTTTCTCTTCTGACTGCCGCTGCCATGCTCCTCTGGGTCCTAATAGACTAACATCTTCCTTTCAGCACAGCCAGAGGTGACACCTACTTCTGCGGGTCTGGGACCAAGGATATGATTAGCTGCCTTCTAGGGCAGGCCTAGAGGTGAGCAGTACCCTACGTTTATAGCCAGAGCATCTAGTTGTGCCCCAAGGAAAACATTGTAAGGAAATTGCATCTGCCTTCCAAGGGAAGTTAAACTCTATGTACACTAGTTACACCAGGTTTGATATGTGAGGTGTAAGGCAATATGTCAGGGCCTTCTGCCCAAGCATTTGGATTTGAGTAAGAGCCCCTCTTTGTCCAGTTTGAGGAGGCTACCTGATCCTTTTTGGAATGATTTGGGCCAAGTCATCCCAGTCTACAGCCTCCATGAACTTAGGGAGGGTCAGCACCCATTGGAAGCTGAGTCCCCAGTTAGACCTGCAGACGCTGTAGAGTTGAGCACTGAAGCCAGCTCCGTTACCCTATATTCTAGGAAGACCTGGTCCATTTGCCCCGTGCTAGAAGCTGAATTCATTCAGGGATTTCCATTGGTAAGAGGCTTAGCTCTATCTTTACTGGAGACAAACTGTGTACATTGAGTGGATTAGTCTCTTTTTGCCTCCAGTGGGACAAAGTGTTGCAAGAGTCTGTAATGTCTATAGCCTTGGCCTTACTGGCTCTGCAGTGGAGGCCAATGGGCCACAGTTAGTTAACCCATCTACTATAGACCTAGGCGCTACAAAGTCATAAACTTTGCAGATCAGTCTAGAGTCTTTGTGGAAAAAAATGGTGGTTTGCTCGTATGGACACCAGGGGGGGAAGTGGCGGGGGGGGCGGGGTGGTGGTGGTGGGATGAACTGGAAGATTGGGATTGACATATATACACTAATATGTATAAAATGGATAACTAATAACCTGTTGTATAAAAAATATATAGACAAAAAAATGGTTGTTTGCTCTTTCTAGAAGAACCTTGCATTCATGAATCTGAGGTGACCTGTGTAGTGCTTTAGGTCAGGGGTCCCCAACCTCCGGGCCACGGACCAGTACCCGTTAGGAACTGGGCCGCACAGCAGGAGGTGAGCAGCAGGCGATCTAGCGAAGCTTGTCTGTACTTACAGCTGCTCCCCATAGCTTGCATTACCGCCTGAGCTCCGCCTCCTGTCAGCATTATGGTGAGTTGCATAATTATTTCATTATATATTATAATGTAATAATAAGAGAAATAAAGTGCACAATAAATGTAATGCGCTTGAATCATCCTGAAACCATCCACCTCCCTGGGTCCGTGGAAAAACTATCTTCCACAAGACCGGTCCCTGGTGCCAAAAAGGTTGGGGACTGCTGCTTTAAGTAGAACCAGATCATTCTGCCATCTCCTGCCTCTACCAAATAGCAGGTAATCTATGACTCCACCATATTGGGGCTGACAAATGGTAGCATTTTGTTCCAGATACTTCCAGACCAGTAGAATTTGCTGTGGCCCTTCCAAAGGATGAAGCTAAGATTTTGAAAATTTTTGGAATGATCAAGTCCTGTTCTATCATTTTTCTCTCTATTGGGTCCCAACAGGAGAAATTGTACAATTTAAAAATTCTAATATTTCTTTAGGGCTGAACCAGTTCTTGATACCTCTCAGTAGAGTTCTAGAAGAGTTGGTTAGTACAGATAAATTTGGTCTTAAGGTCCAAGTGCGACATTCTCTGTGAACAAATCTAAATATTAGGATTTTTCCATCCACTGATTTGTTGCATGGTAAAATCACTCAAAGAAGTGAGCAGCATAACCAAAGGAAAGGGCAGACAGAGAAAATTTTTGAAAGAATGAGTTGTTTGCTTTTAAATGCATACAGTAAGTTACTACAAGGAAGAGATGCGCTCAAAACAGAAACCAAACAAAAGAAAAGAACAGTTTGCAAGCAGCCCAGAAGTTGCTACTTAGAAAATAAAACTGTTATCTTCAGCCAGTCTAGGCAGGAAAAGATTCTTAAATTAAGATACAGCCTGGGGACAAAGATTAAGTCCAGGGAATGGCTGCTGAATTATATAACAGGAAAGACAAAGACCAAATTCAGGTGACTTGCAAGAAAACATGGCTTCAGGGCAAAGACCCAATCAGGGGTGTGGCTGTAACACTGCAAAATATGACAAAATGACTTTTTGTAGCTCTTTCAGCTGGACAGAGGCATGGGTCCACAGCCACTGGATGTGCCCAAAGTGTGCTAGTAATTCAAATCTGGAGAGAAACGTGTCTTGAAAAACATTGTGATTTTAACACATGGAATGAACTGCAATCAAATCCATAGAAAGCCCACTAAGTTGTAGAGAGAGTGATATTACCAAAGTCCTACCAGCCTGAACTAAAGAGACTGAAACACTTTTTGAGTGTGTCCAATTTTCTTCAGGTGGGAAGCAGGCTGGGAAAAGGTAGCCACCAATGAAAGGTATAATTTTCAGTGTCCTCTTCAGAAGCAATGAGGAACATGATGGCAAGGGTATCTTGGGACAGAGCCGGGAGCTGTAGAGAGCATGGACTGTGGGTCCCAACCCTTACCCCCTCCCCCATCCACTCCTCCCTTTCCCATGGGAACAGAACCAAGATCCAATCAAGAAACACTTCCTATAATGGCCTATATGGGAAAAGAATCTAAAAAAAGTGGATATATGTATAACTGGTTCACTTTGTTGTATACCTGAAACTAATACAGCATTGTAAATCAACTGTACTCCAATAAAATGTTTAAAAAAAGAATTAAAAAATATTTATATTAAATTTTCTTAAAAAGAGAGAAAGAAACACTTCCTACTCCCATGGCAGGGGAACTCTTCTAATTTGCCTAGAGGGACTTCAGATTTGCTGAAGATCAAGTTTCCTTGTTTTGAATAGGGGTGCCTATTGTGATTATCCTGTCTCTGTTACAGTGTTGCTTGTTGTTTGGGTGTGGGAGGGGGTGGGCCAGTAGCTTGTGCTTTTAGTTCCCAGGTCCATTTCACATCTGGACCATATGTAATCATGGAGTCCTAAATGTTTCCTGATGCCACAATTGGGTGAGACTTCTGGGTGCCCTTTGATGGAGGTGGGGATGTTTTTTGTACTGGAGGGATATAATGATGTGGCCGTGGAGGTGGGCAGAGTTAATTGGATTACTGGCTCGGGTTAGTTCTTTGAGTCTCCTGCATAATTACCACGGCCCTGTCATGGGCAGAGTGTCCTTCTCTGCCTTGTGACATTGGGCTTGGCCTTTTGCTTTGCTCCATGAAATAGGGCTGAAGTGATAGTGCCAATTTTTAGTCAAGGCCTTACAAGACTTGGCATGTTTCTTCTTTTTCTCTTGTGCCTTTGCCATCACCTTGAGAGGAATGTGCCCCCACAAGCCCTCTGGGAGAGGGAGAGACTGAGACCATGGCAAGAACTCAGACCTGTAGACCTGCAGAGTGAAGCAGAGCTGCCCCAGGTGACCTCTAGAGCCGTAGGATAAAGGAGTGTTGCTTTTAGCCACTCGATTTTGGGGTCATTTATTACACGGCATTATTGTGGCCCTAGTTAACCGACACACTTGGCTTCTTGGTCCCAGCAACAATCTCACAGATTAGCTGTGGTGTCAGCTTCCCAGCTGTACCTGCAACATTTTCTCCTTAGGTTGGAACTACTGTCACAATAGTCCTGCCTCCTGGGTAGACCCAGAGTGCTAGCCTGAGGCCTTCTGCCTGGACCTTCCCAGCTTTGCCTGGTTCTGGCCCAGACTGGCCCCTCAGACTGGCTCAGCCCACCCCTGCACTGCCCACAGTGGTAAGTTTTATTGGAAACTTTATTGCTTTATCAAGGAGGCAGCATATGTATAGATATTACAAATAAGTAGTATACCAACACCACCAACATATCACTAAGGGCTTGTAAGAGTGAGTCACTTGTTCCTTGTAAGTAGTTTTAGACACTACAGTAATCACATAGAGTGGAGATATGCCCATGATGGTGGGACGTCTCATTTGACAGAGAAAAGTAGGCATGTTTTTCCCTCCCCCTTGTGTTGCCTGTGTCTTCCTTAGCACTTTGGTATTGTGTCATAGGATTATGAGTTGCAAAATGTAAGTTTGGGTCCAGATTTTAACTATTAACTTGTCTAAGTCATATGACCAGTAAATGGAAGGGCCAGAATTTGAGTACATTTCTGTCTGGCTCCGGATCCCATGCCCTTAATTACTGTCTATATTGTTTAATAACCTGGTTACTAGCTGGGTGGTAGAATGCTCATCTGGTTTCCTCTTATGTAAAATGGGGGTAGAACTTTCTAAAGCAAAGCATTGTGAGGAAAAAATGAGAAATGTTATGTGAAAGTGCTTTGTAAATCAACTTTATCTTCTATTCTTTTAGAAGGAAACCAAGTATGTGTTTAAGGACATTGCAGTTATAGTTATTGAGATTAAATGTAACTATGCATTTGACATGATCACTTGTCTTAGTTTTGTATTACTCCATCTGTTAGTCATCAATATCAGATTTCCTTTTTTCTCTTTTTGAAATTAATCTTTGGAAATCGTCACTAGCAGCATCACCATTTTCTCTCTAATGGGTATGTGAACAGCAACGTCTGTCTTCTAAGGGACATCTCACTGTTGAACTTTAGCTGTGGGTTTAAATCACCTTGCCTTCCTCACAGACTTTCAGTTCAAGACAGTGGAGGGGGAGGGTCTTAATACTGATGGGCGGTGTCAGGATTCTTTGTCTCTTTGGATGCATTCCAGTAAATATGTGAATGCCTTTCACAGGGAGCCCATGTGTGTTTAAGCACACCCTCAACCAGCAAGGTGGAATTTGGACCCTGGCTCCAAAGACCTTTTGAAAGCCAGGAAGCTGACCAAAATATTTGATCAGAATTAGTCTGTTTTAGCAGTGACACTTGCTTATTATGACAGGCAATTAAATTGCGTACATTTAAATTTTATAAAATAACCCTCTTGCAATTTGCAGAGGGAAAGGAGCTGGCAGGAGAGAAATGTGTGTGGCTGTACTCCTTTCTTTTGGAATTTTCTATCTAGTGATGGAGCAACGGAAAAATATAGGGGGTCCTCCAAGCAGAAAGTACATTTGAAAACTGAATGTCTCAAAGCAGAGGGAGCTCTCTTTCCAGATAGCTACAAAATCCCTTCATACAATTCCTTCCCTCTTAGGTGTCCCCTGCCAGAGGTGAGATGCCATACCTCACAGACTCTGAGGTCAACAGACAGCTTTAGACCTGGGCTGTCAATAGCTATTCAACAGATGTTCATTCAGCTATTCATTTGGAGCGGGTTAAGCAAAAACTAGGACTCCCCCCTTAAATCCCTTTTTTGGTTCCTCTTGAATTGCAGAGAAGGCCAATGACAGCAACACCTGATGTTTAAACCCCACTAGGTCTTGGCCTGAGGGGACTCAATGCTTCCACCACACAATTGGCTCAGACTCTAGGTGCTCCCATGACCACCGTTTCCTCTCTCCACTTCTTGCTGAGCTGTCTGCCTGCAGCCCATTGCTCCTGTTCCTCCATAACCACCACAACCTCACCTACTGCTGTGGTTGAAGCTAAGATGTGGGAGGCATAGGAGGGGAGGTTGGCAGGGGACCTGCATCTTAGATGGTGGTTCTAAGTGAACCAGCAAGCTCTTGGAGCCCCTTCATCAGAGGGGGAAAGGCTGTGCTTCTTCATGGTGAGGGCTGCCCACAGCCCTTCTGCCCACTTCTCCTGTGGTCTCCTGGGCCTGTCTCAGGAGCAGCTGCCGTCCGGCAGTGCCAGAGCTGGAGGTCACCTGATCTATGCAAGCCTGACTTCTTTCCGGCAAAGGAGGTCTACGGTATGAATGCACAGCAATGCATGACAGTGCAGATTATTTGGAAACTGGGCTCCAGTTTTATGAGGTAGAATGTGTTAAGGTGGAGATTTGAAAGCAAAGGAGAGTGCGATTAATTCTGCCTGCAGGAACAGCCTCAAGGAGAGGTTTCATTCATTCCTTCATTCAGTGCGATGGGCACTGGTAATATTGTAGTGAACATGTGACCTCTAGACCCACTGGTACTGGTGCTCTGGGCAAGTTGCTTCAGCCTCTTCATGCCTCACTTTCCTTATCTGAAAACTAGGATACATGGTGATGATAATAATAGTAATGATGCTAATCTCCTAGAGTTGTAGAACAGGATAAAATGAGCTAAGACAGGCAAAGCACCTAACAAAGTGCCTGGCTTGTTGCATATTATGTGATGATCGTTTTTATTATTTTTTTAAAATTTATTCATAATATTTTTTTTGGCTGTGTTGGGTCTTCATTGCTGCGCACAGGCTTTTTCTAGTTGCGGCGAGCAGGGGCTTCTCGTTGTGGTGGCTTCTCATTGCAGAGCATGGGCTCTAGGCGCGTGGGCTTCAGTAGTTGCGGCATGCAAGCTCAGTTGTTGTGGCACACGGGCTTCAGTAGTTGTGGCTCATGGGCTCTAGAGTGCAGGCTCAGTAGTTGTGGCACACGGGCTTAGTTGCTCCATGGCATGTGGGATCTTCCTGGTCCAGGGCTCGAACCCATGTCCCCTGCATTGGCAGGTGGATTCTTAACCACTGCACCACCAGGGAAGTCCTTTAATGATCGTTTTTACAGTCTAGTTGGGGAGCGAGTCCTAGGAAGCAAAGCCCAAATTGGAAGATAGAAGAGGGGGAGGCTGGAGGGGATGAGAGTAACAGGCTGAACGAGCACAGAGCACAGAGGTGAGAAAAGCAGGAAGAGCAGATACTTAACCTGGGTAAGCGGAGTGCAGCGGGTGGAGGGAAAGGATCTTGGGAGTTAGGGCTGGCCAGGCAGGCTGGGCTCTGCTCGAGGAAAGATTTGTCCATCACACCAAAGGCAGCACTTCGTTCCACAGGGCAGCAGGGCTTGGCAACACCCCCAGCATCTCCAGGATGAACACATAAGGGTGCTGGGTGCTGGACAAGTTTGGGATGTCATACCATTCTGTAATCTTCAGGCACCGGGGGGGAGGGAGGGACCAGTGGGTGGACATCCCTGTGCCAGTCTGTGCCCCATGTCTGAGCATCTCCATTCCCTGATGTTAGCTCAGATTGTCAACTTCCAAAGTGAGCGCCTTGGGGCTGCCAGCAGGCGGCCTCGGACTGGAAGGTTTGGTGTCTCTGCGATGTCTTAATTAACTCTCAGCTGGCTGGGAATGATGCACCCCAGCCGCAGAATTTTCGATGGCAGTGGGTCTCTGGCTGTCAGAAAGGTTACAGGTAGATACGTTCATTTGTCCTCCTTGAAAACGTAATATCATTTTCTTCTGTTCGAGTCAACTTAGAGACCTCGTTACTTTAAGTTCATCCAGTTGTTGGAGCAGACTTTTTGATTTCATGATGCTCTCAGCATCAGGTTGGGGAAGAGCTGATGCATTTTTAACTACCTTCAAGTTTAAAGCTCTTGAGTGCGGTGGCACGTGCATCCAGTCATTAGTGACTGTCTGAGAGCCGGGTCTGTGCCAGGAGGGTCCCCGACTGCAGTGTGTGTTCCAGGAGGGGGGCAGGGTGTGTCCTTGCCCTTGGTGACCCACCCAGACCGTGGCACAGTGCCTTGCACATGTTAGAACATCAGTTCCATTTTTATATTGATTTTAAACTTTCTTCCAGTCTAACCTGTTCAGAAATGTCTTCTGGCAAGTTCTATACTACAACTTTGGTTTGAACCTGAGCTGGTGGTTGATTTTTCTTCCAACTCCCATCGTGCTCTCCTGGTTGCCTGTGGCTACATGAATGCAGGGCAGCCAGCAAACACAAAATGCCAGCAGCAGAGAACAAAGCATGTGATTGAGTTAGGGACCCTGCAAGGCTGGGGGGCGTGGCTACCTTCCTCTGGTCTTACGCTCTGGGCCAGTGGTTGGCAGGTCTTTCTGAGCAGGACTCTGCTGATCTTCTGGGCTCACTCAGGATCTGGGGACTGGCCGGCCCTTGGGGAGCTGGGGCAGTCTCAGGGGGAAAACGGGCAGCTCACCTCTGCCTCACTCACCCACCACCTTTCATCTGCCAATGGGCATGTCCTTGTGGAGACAGCAGAGGGGCAAGAGCAAGAGTAAGTCCATCGTGTCAGTGCTTTCCAAGCCTCTGCCTGCACCATGCCTGCTAACATCCTGCTGGCCAAACAAGTCACACAGCCTACCCCAGAGCCAGAGTCGTTGAGAGTAGGGATGAGCGTTTGATGTGATGCATCCACTAAGTGTGCTTGTGGAAAAAGAAGAGAAAATCTCAATAAGAAAATGCAAATCGGGATTTCTCTGGCTGTCCAGTGGTTAGGGCTCCGCACTTCCACTGCCGAGGGCTCCTGGGCGGGAAACTAAGATCCTGCAAGCTGAGGAGCATGGCCAAAAAAAAAAAAGAAAATGCAAATCACCTACAATCCTACCAACTACAGATAAATCATTGCTGCATTGTAAAAATCCTTCCAACCTCATTTCCAAGTAAATATGTACTCTTAAAAGCACATATGTAACAAAAAAAAGCACATATGTAATATCGATCACACGATTGTTTCCATTGCTTTTTTGTGTACTTAGATAATTATATCCACACAATGAAACACTCTCTTGATGAGCATTTAATTTGTTTCTGTTTTCACAAATATACATCACTCTGCCATGAACATCCTTATCATTCCATCTTTGGGTCCATTCACATTTTTGTCCTTCCTAGAAGAGGAATTAGTAAGTCAGTGTGTCTGTACAGTTGTCAGGCTCTTACGTCTGTCCTTGGTTCCACCACATGTGTAGAGGGTCTATTTCTCTGCTATGCTGGGGTTTTTTTTTTTTTTTCATGTTCTTAAATTTATTTTATTTTTTTGATCCTTCAATCCTATAACTGTTTGGGGTTTGGTTTCTGCTTGAATTTTATGTTACCTGTAACCGTGCATTGGGTTAATCTCTGTATTAAAGAACATTGACTAAATGACTGAGATGGTAGTTGTTCTCTAATTCCTTAGAGAGGGAGGAAAATTAGCATTAACATAGGCCATAAACTTGGGCCTGAAAGTGAGATAAGAATAATAAATCAGGCAATGGATAGGGAGAAGAGAAAATGTTAAAAGAATCAATGGTCACTTAATTTAGATGCTAAATGTCCTTTTGGTCAGTCACTGTTGTGACAAATACTAATGGAGAGTCGTTGGTCTTGAACATGTTTTGGTGGCCTGATAAATTAAAAACCCATAAAAATTGGTTGCATTCCCATTTGGGCATGGGAGGGGAAGTAGAGGTGCTTTAGAGAATAAGACCAGTTTCTACTGATTCCTTTTGTTAAGGTGGTCATGTGGCTTCCCTTCACATGTGGCTTCCCTTCACATTTTGTAATCATGATTGGTGAATTTTTTGATGTTAGATTACTTAGCTGATTATTTCCAAAATCCACCTTTCTGCTATTAAATTGAAATTGCTTATACTGAGAGTATGATGACAATTTTATTTTCCATTCACATAATGTGAATATGAAACGGAGCAGGACCATATGGTCCTTGCCCCCCATGTCCTCAGCCTGCCTTTTGTCTGTGGAAAAACTTTAGCCAAAGAATTAGTTTAATTAGAAAAGTGAGAAACTGCAGAAACAAAGGAAAACCGTCCAACAAGACTAAATAATAATAGTTTAATCATGAAGCAAAGAGGAACCTTTAGTTCTTCTTCATGGGCTAGAGATAATATTCTGAGCCATATCCTGCGAGCTGTCTTATAGATACTGAAACCCCCACCAGGTGGAAGACATTAACTGCATGATGACCAGACTGTAGCCATGACATAAGCTGACACAATTCCAAGAACTGGCCTCAGAGAAATGGGAGCAAACCAACCCTGGAACTGAAGATTAACTGTACTTAAAACAATCAAGATAATGATGGTCAGACCATTGGTGGATGACCAGTTTCAAGATGACTGTCAGAGCCGACTGTGCTGTTTCTGCATGTAGTCCCCTCCCTCCGCCTATAAAAGCCCTTGCCCACTGATTGTCAGTGTGGGGGGTGGCCTTTGGACATGAGTCTGCCCCCCCCGACCCCCACCCTTGTTGCCAGCATCTGAAATAAAGCAAATTTTTCTTTCTACCAACTTTGGCTCTTTATTGGCTTTTGAGCAGTGAGCAGCCAGACCCCACTTTCGGTAACAGATATTTTGTGTATTTGTAATTTCTGTTTTTGGTGTCCAGAGAAAAACTGGCATTGGATGATGGTCCTTGCCCCACTGCACAAAGTATTTAAATTCACTCAAAACCATTACGGCTCCAAAGTTTGGACCTTACACACCCTGGACTGTGAGTTCCCCCTTCCCAGGATCTGAGCTTTATTCTAAACACTGGATCTAGCACAGCAAGCAGTGGCTTAATAAATATTACGTATAAATATTTATTTAATGAATAATTATTTAATAAATATTTACTGAATAAATGAATGGGGTTTATGTTGTGAAAATATCTGGAACCTTTGTGCAGATGAGGTTTAAATTTGCCGTCTAACTAAGCCTTTCCAACTATGTAAGTCCAAGTTCTAAAAACAGATTGAATCTAGAATGTTTTCACAGTATAGCACTTAATTATACATGGACACATATGCTTCGTTATTTATTCCATGTGTGTGATAGCCAGTCTCCAAGGTGATTCTCACCTCCTGGTATTCACACTCTTTTGCAGATAGGGCTCACCTGTATGACCATAAGGGAGTTACAAACATGGCAGAGGGCGACCTCCAAGGCAGGTCAGAAGAGACATTGAGGCTTTCACTTGGCTCTCTTCTGGGTCAGTCATCTGGAAGAATCCCGCTGCAGGTCATGAGGACACTCAAGCAGCCTTCTGGAGAGGTCCATGTGGTGAGCAACTGAAGCCTGCAACCAAAAACCAGCTCTAACTTGACAGCATGTGGCTGAGCTCGCTTGGAAGTGGCCCTTCAGCCCCAGGCTACCTTCAGATGACCAGCTCCGGCCGATGTCTTGGCTGTGACCCCATGAGACACCCTGAGCCAGGACCACCCAGCCAAGCCACTCCTAGATTCTGATCCACAGAAACTGTGTGTTATAATAAACATTTATTGTTTTAAGCTACTGATGTTTGGGGTAATTTGTTACACAGTAATAGATAGCTAAAATAATATGTGACAGGCTTGTCTCACCAAATAGATTATAAGCATCTCGAAGAAAAGGACCATGTCTTTCATTTGTCACAGTGACTTGCATGGTATTGAGATGATATTAGTCAAGGTAAATGATGTTAATGCTTCACAGTTACCTTCTAGTCAATTCAACAATTATTTTTTTAATGCCCTTCAGACACCCTTCTAGGAGCTAAGAAAAGCAGTAAACAAAAAGGAATAAATTCTAGTGGATAAAATATATAGTAATAAAACTAAAGTTATGGACCAGGCCAATGAAGATAGGAAGCTAAGAACAAAATAAAACGAAGATGAAGGATGCTATTTTGTATATTTGACTTAGGGTGTCAGGAAAGCTTTCTCCATAGACATTTGGGCCGAGAGCCATGCATGCATCTGGGAAGAGCCATGCATGCATCTGCCAGCCCAGGCAGAGGGAACCACAAGTTCAAAGGCCATCGAAGTAGAAAGTGAGGTGCAGCCAGTGTGGCTGAGGCTGCAGTTACTGTTGCAGATTTCACTAGTCAGTTGCGGGCCCAACTTCACATTTAAATCTCTCTCTTGGGAGCTTGGACCCCTCTTTCCTTGTTTCCTGAACTTGTACAGGGCACTGGATATTGGTCTACTTTACACAGACCTGCTTATGTAAATAAATCACTATGTAAACATATAAACATGGCTAATGAATCAAAATAGGTTAATAGTTTTAGCCAGAATGAAAAATTAGAAAATTCATAGATTGCAGTCTGCCTTACATTACGTCTGCTACTCGAAACTTTCTGACTTCATTAAAGCCATCAGTGCCCTCTAATAAATTATATAGGTAGTAACACAAATATGTCTGAATGTTTCTGAACCAGCAAGAAGTAATCTGTTCAATCAATATAAGTTTATCAAGACATAAGGTCACATATCGACATGTAATTAGCTCTCCCAACAAAAGAACAAATAAAATTCTGTTTCTGAAATGTTCTGTCATTCTCTGCCGTGGATTTCACCCCTTCTCCCTCTCGCTGAAAGAAACACAGTGACTGGAAGGATCTCTGGACGGTGAGTCCTGACTGGATCGCAGGGTGATGGTGATGTCTGTGGTTCAAAGCCAGCTGAATCTGTCACTCTTGCATCTCACCTCGGAGAGACAGGCTTGTCCTTATTGAATAAACTAACGCCTCTCAGAGAGGCATAACGCAGAACTGCAACTCACATTTAATATGTTAAATGATCGAGCTCCTGTATTGTTCTGTGGCAGCAGCTGGTGTTCACTCTTTATAAAACTGATTGATTTGCTTGCTTTTATCACTTGCTATCATCATTTATTATTTGCTCCTTTTTATCAGCATAATCTTGGCAAATTAATTATTTTATTTGTGCTTTAATTCTGAAGAGTAAGTTTCTTTGAGAGGTTTACATAGGGAAGTAGGGAAGCGAGAAAGAATCAAGAGAGGAAGCCAGAGAGAGACACACGCAGAGACAGAAGAATCCCTGGCAGGGGTGTGATGTTTGTGGTATGTGTGTGTGGTATGTGTGTATGTGGTGTGTTTATGTGTGTGGTTTGGTGTGTATGTGTGGTGTGGTATGTGGTGTGTGTGTGACGTATGTGGTATGTATGTGGGGTGTGTGTGTGATGTATGTGGTGTGTATGTGGGGTGTGTGTGTGTATGTGTGATGTATGTGGTATGTGTGGGGTGTGTAGGGGCAAGAGACAGGAGAGGTCACCATTGAGATGTAACCAGAAGGGAAAAAACAACAACTAGACTAGGATTTGTTTGTGAAAAGGAAGAAGAGTACTTTTTAAAAATACATATATATATCTATAAATTGAAAAAGTAATTACTGTCTGTGTTTTTCTTCTTAAAAGTAATAGACCATTCAAACTATAAGAGGCAATATATTAGAAATACCTAAGAGAAAATGCTCTTAGTGAATAGGTTACTGAGAAACCCACTATTGTACATTTTTGTCAAAGCAAGTTAATTTAAAATATTTGAGGACCAGGCATGTGTTGTATCATTTATAATTAATTTTTCTCAGGTCTAACTGCACCTAATCTATAGCACAGGTTATGAAAACAATGAGTTTTTTAAATCTCGTTTAATGTTTTTACATGTTAGCCTAGTCATGCATAGGCAAAAGTATTTTTTTTTAAATCTTTCTTTGGTGCATATTTAATTACGATGAAGTGTTTAAAACATGGAGACATTTGGATATGATAATAATTTACCAAAAAAAATTTTTTAGCTTTGATGGAAGTCAAGCAAATGAATTTGCAAAATGTAAAGGAATTTCAGTCTTTCTTACAAATTGTTTTTCATGAGCTGTAATGCTGATGACTTTATAAATTTGGCATAAATGTAAACATATGCTGAAGTCTATTCATGTTAGATTGCCCAGTCCTTAAAGATGTTTCATTTCAGGATATTAAAACAATTTTGGGGGGATTGACAGAACCTCTAGAAATTTGTTCTCTAAGTAACAAGAACTTTAAATATTTATTGCCCATAGAAATGATTGTCTCTTAACAGCAATTTTAAGAGAATTCAGGGGTATTTTTATTGAAGAGAAAAATTTCAACAGTCTTTCAAATGTTTAACAAAATGAAACAACCAGCAAACAAAACAAAGCAGTAAATCCTTATAACTATTTTCTTCCAAGGATTCCTTTCTTTTGAAAACTCTATTTCAAGGGAAACTTAATCTGTGTGTTCCTGATTCATTTATACACCTTAGACTCATTTCAAACACCAACACATATTATGAACCCTTTAATGAGCCTTTTCAAAGATATTTTTATTTGAAATATAAAGTCATGTTTTGTTGGCACTAAATGGAGCTTGGGGTGCGGGAGAGAAAGCTTGGAGCCCAAGGATGCAAGGTGTTTCTAAACAAGGTCAAAGTCACTCTTCCAGTCTCAAATGAGATCGAAGTAAAGAACAGAATGTTCACTGTGTGATAGCATTTGTGAGCCAAAGATTTTAAAAAGAAGTAAAGTTCTCCTGAAACCATTAAATATCTAAGGCCCCAAACAAATTCTACATAAAGTAGAATTATTACATGTACTTATTACATGAGTAATAATAACTAACATTTATTAAACTCTTAGTATGTGCCTGGCACTGTGCTAGGTGCCTAAGCTCATAATAGAACATGTAATCCTCAAGACCACTCTGTGGGGTGCATTTTTAAAGGTTGTGATAAGGCTTTCTGATGAATAAGTTGGAGTTTCTTGAATTCGATTGGTGTGTGTCTTAGTAGTTTTTAAATTTGGAGACAAATATGTTTAAAGCCCAATTTTTTTAGCTTGTATATTTATGTTGCTGACTGTCTGAGTTGGGGTTTTCCCCAGAATCAGACAAGATTAGGGCTCAAGTGGTTTATTTGGACGGTGATTCCAGACAACACATTCTGGTGGTCATGGAAGGGTGCACTAACAGTGTGTTGTTGGCAGGTCTCCACCATGAGCACCTGGAGCTCAGTTTTGCTGGGAGCTCTGGGAGCTGCTGCCCCCCACCAGGGGTTAGGAGACTGAGGGATTTCTATACCAGTTGCCACTGGTCATTGGTTGAGGGCCACTCCTGGAGACGGTATCCCCAAGCCCCTGTCCCATCCTGCACACCAGAATGGACTGAGACGGTGGGGACCATGGAGATGTGGGCTGTGCAGATAACATCTGCTCCTCTGCCACACCTTCTGTTTATTTCAGAGTGAAAAGCATAGGAGGTTCATGGTGGGAAATTGAGAAAGCTTTATCTAAGCCATTTTTCAAGCAAAAGACAGTTTGTGATTGATGCAAGTAATTTGAGGGCCTTAAGTACTCAGAGTTTAAAAACCAAGCTCAGTGTGTATTTGCTTAGACACTCCACTTTCCTTTACATGAGTAATAATAGCTAACATTTATTAAACTCTTAGTATGTGCCTGGCACTGTGCTAGGTGTCTAAGCTCATAATAGAACATGTAATCCTCAAGACCACTCTGTGGGGTGCATTTTTAAAGGTTGTGATAAGGCTTTCTGATGAACCTGTGAAGGGGTGCAGAGCCCCTGGGATGGGGCTCAAGCCCAGAGGGCACAGAGCAACTGCCTTTCCTGGTAGAAGGATCAGGTCCCAGCTTGTCCGCAGAAGCCACCTTTTATAAGAGGATGTAAGTGTCCAGTGATCACAGTTTACCATGATAAATGGGTGATAAACATCTATGCAGAGGGGAAAAATTGGTTAATAGAAATTCCAGGAATGGGTTAGCAGGCAGCAGAGATGATGACAGATTTTGGTCTCATTGTCATTTACTTTTCTTGATGCCGACAGTGTATTTGGAACCAAGTGAGATGTTTACTAATAGGCAGTACAAGGAGGTATATGTTGAAGGAGGAATCACTCACAGTGTATGACCTGGGGGGGGGGGGGCTGGCACTGGCAGCCGCCTTTGGGGAGGCTTTCTGGCTCCTGAACACAGATCTATGTCTCCTGAGACTCTGCTGCCTGCTCCACTGGCTAGGGCTGATTTGATCTGCCCAGAGGAATGGGGACTTTCTCTAATTCACACACAGGTATCACATAAGTCAATAGTAGCCCTGACTTTTCTCCTCTGGCCATAATCCTAATGCTTCGTGATTTTCTTCAAAGTTGGAACAAACCGGAGATGCTTTTGTGGTTCAAATCATTCAAAGAAACAACTTTACCGTCTAGTATAACTTGTAGTCACCGGTTGATCTTAAACTGACCTATTTTTTTCTGACTCTCCTTGTGTTTTGGTGCAACCCTATTTTCCCTTAGAATGTTACCTCTACTTAGTTCTCAAGTACTTGAGAAATACACTTGAACTTGAGTATACTAATATATGTTATCTTCAGTTTTACTGTCACTGTCTCGCTGTGACTGACTCTGGTTGCTTGTAGCAAAAGGACCTTAACTAATACATTAGCCTAAGAAGTTGTGCAAAGAAACACAAGGATTGCTTAATCAACATGGCAGCTCTAGCTGCAAAAGTATTTTAAAAAATGCCAAAGTAGTCTTGGCAGTATTAGCAGCACCAGGCAATTACAGAATCTACTGCAATAAATGGCCAAGGTTGTGGCACCCATAAAGTTTAATTTGCATTCTGAATATTACGATGTGTTCACCGAGAATGCAAAGCAGGCTCCACAGGACATGAGCAGCTAAATTACAGAGCATTTCAGGATGTCTTGATTCATGCAAAGTCAGGAGGGTGGCTTGCTGGTGTGTGGTCGGCCTCACCTTTGCCTCCTTCACCAGGACATAAGGAGCATTGGAGCAGATGGCCCTTCTGGGCTGCTCTTGGAGGAGACCCTGTCACCAGATGGTCTATTGTAAATTGGGACTGGGCTGCACTGCAGCTAATCGGATTATCCGGGTCATTTTCGGGATTTATGTAGATGGCCAGGAGATTGATCAGGTTGCCGTGACTGGAACCTGCTGGTAAGAGGATGTAAATGATTTAGCCACTTGTGCCAAGTGTGTGTTATTCCAAGTCACCCCCTGAGAGACTGAGTGGGTGTCTTGCAGAGGCTCTGAAATTGGATGAGGGTCTCATTGGCATAGAAGTAAAACATATAGCATATTGTATTCCCAGATCAACAAGATGTACAGGAATCACACTCTTACAGGGGAGGCTGGTCTAAGCCCATCGCGATTCCATACGCCTCCCCACACGTACCTGGCACGTTTGCATCATTGGGGGTTTGGTGGGGGTGCGGTGGGTGGAGGCCAGGGCCTGACTGATGCTGAGAAGCTTCTCTGCTTGACCAAGTGGTGGGTCCCTTTTCTCTCCTCCCCGCTCCTGGGCACCCTCCATATGTCAGGGTCCACAGACAGCATCTCCCAGTTTGTACAACGAGGGGCATCCTTCCAGGATGTCTGTCTGTTCCACGTCTCTGCTTTGTCATAGCCACGAGCATAGTGGACGTCAGACTGAGAAAATCAGCCAGAATTATTTTCTGGTGAAACAAGGTGGAATCTGGGGACATCAGGAGAGAGCAAGTGTGAGAGAGAGTGGCCAGAAGTATCACACCATCCTTTCCTCCCTGGAGATGTGACCCCGAGAGCAGGTGAGGGTCCTCAGTTGGTAAGGATCCAGAGTGTGGTCCCCTCATCCTTGCGTATGAGGGGGAGGGCAGGGGAGGATGGAGGGCAGGGCTTCCGACCCGAGTCTGTGGCTCTGAGCAGCATGGCTAACCATTCACTCCGAAGGGGACTGTCCTGGCCCCTTTTATTGATCGCATTACTGAAGGTGAGACCAGGGGACCAGCTGTGGTCTCCTAACAGTTCCTCTATCTCACTGAGATTAAAAATGTCCCCTTGACGCAAGAGGGAGGGCGTATGGGGATATATGTGTACATATAACTGATTCACTTTGTTATACAGCAGAAACTAACACAACATTGTAAAGCAATTATACTCCAATAAAGATGTTAAAAAAATAAAATAAAAATGTCCCCTCACGTCTTTAATAAGTGCGTTGGCATAATATTTTTTAAAAAGAGGATATTTTTTAACAGAAAAGAAGCAGACTCACAGATATAGAGAACAGACTAGTGGTTACCAATGGGGCAAGGGAATGGAGAAGGGGCAAATGGGCGTGGGGACTGGGAGGTACAAACTCTTAGGTATAGACCGGGCTGCAGGGATGTGTCCTGCAGCATGGGGAATAGAACCAATACTTTGCAATGGCTGTGGATGGAGTGTCACCTTTGCGAACTGTGGATTCCCGTGTTGTGTACCTGTAACTTGTATGGTATTGTGCGGCACCTATACATCAGTAATAAATAAATAAATAAATTTTTATAAAGAGGATTTTTTGGCAGGAATTTAAATTGTAGATATCTTCTATAATAAGGTAGAACACATGCACACACATCAGCAAACAAAAAAGCCCATGTAAATGAGTGTATGAATCACACTAGACAATTTAAAATTATTACTATATATTACTTGGAGAGAAATATAGAAAGAATAAAAATCACCCATAACCCCCCACTTGGGTTGTGGTATATTTCCTTTTAGCCATTTTTCTGCATGTCTATGAAAATAATTTTATAAAAGTTGCATCACTGGCGCACACACACACACATACACACACACACCCGTCTCACACAAGCTCTTCCGCTTAATTGTATGTGATAATCTTTCCCCCATATCATTAAATAGTTTTAAAAACAACATAATTTGATGGCTACACTATAACTCATGTAACCTTTTCCTGTTTTAATTGTTCATAATAGGGAACATGTTTTCCTGTTCATGAATAATATTGAATGAACATTTACTTATATCTATGTATGAATATCTGTCTTTTGGTTGAATTTTTAGCTGTTTGATGAAAGGGTTCTGACTGAATTTTTACTGCATGGTAAAAGCCATCAGGGAGGCAGCAGTGGTGAGAGAGACTCAGCAGTGCCCGTGGGCACTGGCTGGCCCCATTTCCCCTTCTCCACATTCCCATTCTTGGACCTCAGGTCACTGACCATCAGGGGGTCCAGGCTCACCACCAAGTCCGGGTCCCTGCTGTGACCCCAGCCCAGCAGCGGGAGGTGCCTGCCAGTTCACAGGGTTTTGATTAGGAATGGCTAATGATTTACAGGTGCTGTAATGCCAGGCTTCCCTTGGGGTCCAGCCTCCATCTCTCCCACTCTCTTTTCACTTGGCACTGAATGTCACACCTGAGGACATCCCCGTCACATCAGCAGAAAGTGGTGGAACAGAAGCTCACACTTTTGTCATTATCCATTGAGCTGACTTTGAGATTCCTAGGAGAGCTTAAAGCAAGATCAGCTGTATCCAGTCAGAGCAGACATTCCAGGGGAAACATGCTCCTCCGAGATGGCTAAGACATCTACACCTGCCTCTGCTGCCCCGTCATTTTCTGTGTGTGTGTGTGCGTGTGCGTGTGCGTGTGCAGGCACATGTGTGCAGTGGAGGGTCCAAGTTCAGGGTTTTCAACAATGAGACCCCTGAGTTGTGGCCAGCATTTCTGCAGCGTGTATTTCCAACCCCTTGCTCTGGTTGCCATGCTTTTTATTTCACTTTCTTCACAGCCTTTCCAACACTCAATGCCCATTTCTTTCTCCTCTTTTTCCCTGAGCACTTCCGGGAATACTATTCTGATTTGTTCCTGCCCTGCAGTAAAAGGATGATAGAAACTTACAGCTGGAAGGGATCTAAAGACCCCTCTAGCCTCAAACACTTCACAGCACTCAAGTCTGTGCCAACTAGTTGTTCAGCCTGTGCTTGAACAAACTATTGCATCACACCCATTATCTTAGAGTTAATAAAAGTGGTTCTAATTATCTTATAACTTAGTTTTCACTCCTCAGTGAAACAGTCATGGGTTGTTCCTTGTTGATCTCTTTCAACTCATAACACAATGCTAGGTATTTGTATTGGTTAGGACTGCTTTGGGCTGCATGTAACAGAAAATGGAATGAAATTGACGTAAATAGGGCTCTCCCTTCCCCTCTTGTGGGATAAGCCATTGCTCTTTCTGGTGGTGGGTGGGCAGGGGTGCTGGGGCAGCACATTCTTTTCCATGAAGCTCTTTGTTGCAGAAAATGTCAAATGGTACCACAGTTATCAATACTTTCGAGGCAGGAAGAGGGCAGTTGCATCTATAATGTTTTATCAGGAGAACAGGAGCTTCTCCAGAAGATTTCCACCTGCTTTATGCTTATATCTCACTGGCTAAGGTGGTCATATCCTTGCGGTTGCAAGATTGGTTGGAAAAGCTGAAAATGAAATTGTGATGTTTGGTGTATCCCAGTAACAATCCATCTCCTGGGGCTAGGCTTACTGCCCCGCCCCCAAATATTAGGGTTCTGATTTTCAGGAAGACAGAAAGAATGACTGTTAGAAGGGCTACGTCATATGCTGTGTTCCTCCAGAAGGCGATCATGACACAAAGTCACAAACAAAAAGGGCTTATTTAGTAGGTTATCCCAGGAAGCGTTGGCAGGAGAGCAGGAAAATGAGAAAATGAAGGCAAGGAAGCCCATGTATATTAATGAGCAGGTTAGTGCTGCAGGCAACTGGTCTCAGGCCAACTCAACACATATGTGAGGCAGCATAGGACACGCCTCAGAGCTGCCCCACCCGGGAGGCAAAGAAGCTGGGGCACTTCTGCCCCCGTCCCCATACATCATTGGTGGAGAGCTGCTGGCAGGGACAGTGACCTCCCAGCACTTCCAGCCTCCCCACGTGCAGACCAAGCGCCTCCCTTGAGCCCAGTCTCAGATGCTTGTAATCCAAGCAAAAGCCATCCCTGTACTCAGGAATGGTGGGTGCCCAGGAGTACATACAGGGTCTGCTAAATGACCACCAGTGCCTGACAGTGCTTATGAGGTGCTCAGTAAATGCTTTAATTCAATGAACATTTACTGAGTACCTACTACTTACCAAGTACTCTGCAAGGTTTTTACTTTTTTTTTTTTTTTTTTGTGGTACGCGGGCCTCTCACTGTTGTGGCCTCTCCCACTGCGGAGCACAGGCTCTGGACGCGCAGGCTCAGCGGCCATGGCTCATGGGCCCAGCCGCTCTGCGGCATGTGGGATCTTTCCCAACCAGGGCACGAACCCACGTCCCCTGCATCAGCAGGCGGACTCTCAACCACTGCGCCACCAGGGAAGCCCTCTGCAAGGTTTTTAAATACTAATTGATTTATTCTTAGATGGACTTCCTTGATACAAACAAAAACAAAACAAATGGTATTTGTACTCAGATCTTTTTATTTTATACTGAAGTATAGATGATTAACAATGTTGTGTTAGTTTCAGGTGTACAGCAAAGTGATTCAGTTATCGCTTATACGTGGAATCTAAAACAAATGATACAAATGAACTTATTTATAAAAAAGAAACAGACTCATGGACTTTGAAAACAAACTTGTGTTTACGGAGGATGTGGGGGGAAGGGTTGGGGGGAGGACTGGATTGGGATTTTGGGATCGACATGTACACACTGCTATATATAAAATAGACAATCAACAAGGACCTACTGTATAGCACAGGGAACGCTGCTCACTACTCTGTACTCAGATCTTGATATACTGTAAAATGCACTTTCCTGGTGGTGGTGACGCTGACCCTTCCCTATAGGACACTACCATGTACACTTCCTGTTCCTATCGAAGGATCAGTCCTGGAACCTCCTGTCAGTGCTCACAGTGCAGTTCTTAGGAAACAAGCTGTTTTATTTAATGAAATGTTTAGCACTTCAGAGTTCTACTTTGTCCGAAGAGCAGACAAAGTATTTTCTAAATAGTCCACTAGATGCTTGCAAGGATGAATGCCTCTTTTCTTATTCTAGAGCAATGATTTACTGCTGTGAGCTTTCTGGAATTATAGTCGTCATTGTTCTTTTCTGTTCCTTTTGTAATAATTAAAATCTGGAAGTGACTGTGGTGAATGTAGGTCTTAGCTACAATCCTCCCTCAGGAGTTATTTTTAGGCACCTGTTACAGCTGGAAGGATGCAGTCAACCTACCATTCCCTGCTGGCTTTGCTCTAGGACGAGGGCCTCTGGTGTTTAGTGGGTTGAGTCTGATGCCAGTGCCGTGGCTGCTGTGCCTTCAGGTTCTTTTGCTTCCCTCCTCCCTGGCTTCACCCTCCTGCTCTCAGTGACCACTGACTCCTCTCCAGCATCCATCCCATCCCTTTTCTGTTGTGGCAGGCGTGTGGTTGGGTGGGATGGACCCCCACCCCAGATCCAGGGCAGGATGTGATTGGCTTACATCGATCAGATTATCATACTTTGTTGGCCGTGGTGATTAGTTCCTGGGAGGGTGAGTCTAATAATTGTGGAGCCAGCATGAGGGCTAAGATGATACAACAGATAAAGATGCGTCCAAGAGAATGGTCGTGAAATAAAACAGAGCCCAGTTCAATCTGTGCCAGAAACTATATTATTTCCAGACATTCTAGTTCCAAGGACCAATAAATTCCCTTCGTTGTTAAAACAGTTTGAGTTCGTTTTTTGTTACTTGCAGCCCAAAAACATCTCTACTGAAACTGATAGCTAACATTCCTTTCTGGTTTCAGCCCTGAATTGACTCCACCTTTCACTCCTGATCTCCTTTGTTGTTTCACTGGGTTCCAACTCTGGATCCTGGACACCTGATACCTACGGCCCAACTTGCCAAATACCTTCTCAAAATGTGGCTAGTGCTTGACCATGGAAAGGGCCAGTCATCCACTCACTAAGACCTTCTTAGACCTGGCAAATTAAAACATATAATAATTGTGTCCTGTCGTAGTGTCTTTCAATCATATAATCCAAAACGGTTGCCTTATCCTAATTATATATACAAACTGTGAGGCCAGAGAATGCTGAAGATAAGCCTCTTGTTCTGGAATTGGTGTTCAGGGTCATTACTTCTCCCACTGCAAACCAAAATTCTTTTATTTGTGAAAAGTGAATGATTAGCTTTGGAACCTGGGGAGTGTAATATTTTAGCAAATTATATTTAGTGTAGTTCACCTTGCTTTGACCTCTGAGGGAAAAGTCATTTCCATTCATACAATCTGGTCCAGTGCAAGTCTACACATTTGGTACAAGAGCTATTCTGCAGTGCACTCCACATAACGCGAGAGGGGAGACTCACCTGGTCATGGGAGTGAGTTACCACAGCTGTGAGCACAGTTTGCATCATGTGAAAGGTTTTAAGAACTGGTGTGGGTTATTCAAGGAGGTTAGGGAACATTCGCATTTGGTAATACTTAAGAATAGAACCAGTGGATTCTCATTGTTTGAACATGGTTAAGTGAAGAGTTGCTTAAGGACAGTGGAAAATAGAATCTTTGGATGTTTGAGATTTGACACAGAAAAGCATATACTTAGTTTCATGGCAAAGGACTCAAAGGAAACTTCAGAATGAGTAACACTATAAACATAGAAGCAAAAGTGTGCCACATGTTGAAGGTATGGATTTTTCCTTTTTTCTCCTCAACAATAAATTTGTTGACCTCTGATATTCCAATGCATAGCTGATGGTGCAGTAGGTCAGCTTTTGTTGAAATCTGATAACCGCATGGCCCATAGATTTTGCTCTTACTTTAACCAGCTTTGGAAACCTTGCTTGGTGTCCTCACATGTGGCCCAAGGATATTTATAGTTTGCTCAGTGACCTTGGAACTCTTCATTTATTTTTTTTAATATTTATTTATTTATTTAGGCTGCTCCAGGTCTTAGTTGCAGCATGCAGGATCTTTTAGTTGCAGCATGCGTGCGGGATCTAGTTCCCTGACCAGGGATTGAACCTGGGGCCCCTGCATTAGGAGCTCAGAGCCTTACCCACTGGGCCACCAGGGAAGTCCTAGAACTCTTAACTTAGAAGCAACAAGTACATCTAATGACTCACCCAGTACTGTTGATCATACTTGCTAATTCTAATTTAGAATCCAATGCTTTCTCTTCCTTTCTGTGGCCACTTGACTTATTAAAAATCTTATTTCTTGCTTCCGTTACTGCTATGGTATCTTAGTTGGTTTCCCTGCCTCCTAGTCTTATCTTCTCCATAGAGTTGTCATAGAATTTCCTACCTCTTCTTAGTTGCAACTTAAAACACCACCACATCCCCCCTAGCCCCGGCATGCGTGGTGTAATGTCTGGACCCCTTACATGACATGGAAGTGCCTTCATGGTCTGGATGCAGCCAACCTTTGCATCCCTCTCTCATGTCTCCTGTACATGCGTGGGTGCCTGCAATGTGCCCTGTCACTCTCAACCTCCACGCCCTGTCCCGTTGTTCCCTCTACCTTAAAAATTACACTCCCTCCCTTTTATTCTTCCTTGTTAAGGCCTCTTCAGTCTTCCAGATTCAGCCCTGCCATCACCTCCTCCCTGACCCCTGGTTCCCCCAGCACCTTGGGCTGGATATCAGTCTCCCGAGCTCCTGGAAGGCTAGAGCTGTGTTTTGCATTTCTGTATCTCTGGTATCTTTATCTAGTTCCTGGACAGGCCTCAGAAAGGCTTGTGGAGTGAATGGATGAACGCATGAGGTAGATATTTTGTTCTCTCTCTCAAAGAAGAAATGAATGGATAAGTCTCACTATACACTCCTGAGAGTTTTGGACTGTGGTTGAGCAAAAGTTTTGCCCTTGTAAGAAGACCACGGTTGGCCCTGTTTTGGGTTTTAGTCAAAATCTAGACTTCTGGCTACACAAAAAGTATAGCACCATGGAGTCCCACCATTCAAGCATATCGAGGGCAGATCAGGCCCCTGCAGCTGGTCCAACCCACACAGACAGGCGACCTAACTTGATATTACATGCACCCTGGAGTTTGGGAAAGGCAGGTGAGGGCTGCAAATTGGGGCAGTGTGTCCTAATATACCCACACTAGAATCTTCTCTATGGGATGAAAAGTTTCAAGGGATCTTTCAAGGCTGGATCTATTAAGATTTTAAATTTGCAATTAAAATGGAGTCTAATAATCCCTAATGTATATTTATAAATGTGATAAGTAAAAGCTTGAAGTAATTTTGTCATTTAATCCCCACGACAACCCAAAGGTATAGGAACTATTATTATACCCATATTACAGATGGGGAAATTGAGGCCCAGAGAAATTTAATAATTTAGGTAACTTTCCAAAGTCACACATTTACTGATGGTGGAGTTAGGATTTGAAATTATATTGTCAGACATCAGAAGCTTCTACTCTTAATTAATCACCTCTCTGAACTTTGCCACCAGGGAAAGAAATGTGCACATTTTCAGTTCTTTTTATTGATACTGTGTCAACAAAAGCATATGAAGTTTTAACTACATAAACAAGCTAGCAAGATATGAAGCATCAAATATTTAAAACTAAGAATATGGAATAAAAGTAAATATGCAGGAAAAATATAATTCTTCTAGCTGTGCAAGGCAGGGTTTATGATTCAAACAGTAATGGTGACAAAACTGATATCAGAGAGAGACCAGGCTGATTTGTCCAAGGTCACAGAGTGGCCGACGTGGGATAGGAAGAAGAGCCGTCTTATGCTGAAATCCTCCTGGGGCCTCAATTGCTGGACCCTGGCAAGTCTCTTACTTAAACTTGTAATGGAAACATAGAGGATCAGTAGGCTTAATGCCAGAAATCTTACTTATTACTCAGCATAGGATTAGAAGACAAGGTTGAGTCAATGATTTCTGCCACTGAAAGCCAACTGCTCTGGTATTAAAATGAACTACATGTTACAACATGGATGAGTCTTGAGGACATTATGTTAAGTGAAATAAACCAGTCACAAAAGGACAAGTACTGTATGGTTCCCCTTACATGAGGTACCCAGAGTAGTCAGATTCATACAGAGAGTAGAGTGGTGGCTGCAGGGGCTGGGGGAGAGGAAATGAGGGGTCAGTGTTTAGTGGGGACAGAGTTTCAGTTTTACAAATGAGAAGAGTTCTGGAGATGGATGGGGTGAAGGTTGTACAACCACATGAATGTACTCAGTGTCACTGAACGACATACTTAAATATGATTAAGATGGTCACTTTTGTGTTATGTGCATTGTGCCACAATTAAAAATAAGTTTTTGAAACGAGCTAGCTCGGTTCATCAGTCAGGGTCCAGTCAGGAAAGCTGACACCACCCCAGTCTTTCAGATATAAGGGGTTGTGATAGAAGGTGTCAGCTATGGGGTGGCGGCCAGGGGATGCTGAAACTAGCCAGAGCAGGAGGCGGGTGCACCCCAGGGCTGCAGGTCCACAGGGGAGGGTGTGTTACCTAATCCCAGAATCGGGCTACATGGTGGGGGGCGGGGGTGGGTGCTGCCCCAGCCAATGGCTAGGGGTGGGGGCAAGAGGAAAGGGAGAAAGCCCCCAGCCCCCTCTTGCACCCTCTGCTTTCCACATCCTACCACAGACTTACATTAAGACAGTATGCAACGGTGTCCAGACGTGTCATCTCCTGTGACACATGCAAAGCAGGGCATGCAACAGACATGGTGAGGAATGGGTGTCAGAGGAAGCTGGCAAAGCTCAAGCGTACAGGCCATGAGAGACGTCTTTCCCCATCACTGAAAAAAGCTCTTCAAATTTCTGTGAAAAATTTTTAAAAATCTCCCTTCACTGACTTTCCAACATGATGGTGCTCAGTGATGCTGGTTCATCTCAATTAAATTAACTTACCTTCTACAGATTGGACACATTCAAATAAGAGTCAGAGGTTCAGCTTTGGGTATCATTCAGTGCTTCAGAGACTGTCTCTCAGCGATCAACTCAAAGTCATCCTGAGCTGAACAGCATATATTTCGTTTTGTTTTGATTTCTGTTTGTAATGTGTGAGCTCAGATGGACCACAACTCCTAATATTCCTTCAAACTCGGCTCAGAACTCAATTCCTTCTCCTTTCCCTCACCCAAATCTAGGTTAGTGTGCCTTTTCTTTGCAACCTCAGCATCCGAGTTTACTTGGAATCTAATATCTATAACAATTGTGATTTGTCGACTTGTCTATTCGTTTTGCATAAGCCTCTAAATTACTTGACAGCAAAGACAGTATGTATATTTATATATTTTTTTTCCCACACATATTTGTGTGTGTGTGCGTGTGTACTATTGAATCTCCATCACTAATTAACAATAACAAAGGCAGGGCCAATTACATAGTAGGTACTCAATACATGTTCTTGAATGAATGAATAAACTATTATATTTGATGAGTAGGAGGAATAGGTCTGAGCAGGCACCTGTCGGGACCTGGGAACCAAGGAGTCAAAGCTGCACGTGAGCTGGTCAGCACTGGATGAGGAAGAACAGAGCTGCTCAGGTAAATCTTGAAGAATAAGTAAGCCTTGGTTTTAACGAAGAGCTTTGTGAATCTGGGTTTTGAAAAATTCTAATAGACAATCAGAACTGTGAAACTGGCTTCAACAGAGATGTCAGGGCTTGGAGATAAAAGTTTGAAAGTCATCTTCACAGGTGGGCTTTTGAGAGGACTCATGATGCGGCAGCTTGTTTCTTCCACCGATGGCTGCAACAGGGTTTCCTCCTGCTCTACAGGTTTTTCTATCTAGTACCTTGCTGCTTTCTTCCTCATTGACAGGTGATGTCTATGCAGCCTCCTTTTGAACCTGGGCGGGACTTTGTGTTTGCCTCGACCAACAGCACAGCAGGAATGACACTGTGATTAAGTCATAAAAATGCCCTGTGCTACTGCCTCCTTCCATTAGGCTCTTTGCTCTTGGAATCCGGCCTCCATGCTGTGAGGAAGCCCAATTAACCTCTGGTGAGGCCCCGGAGTCCCAGCCAGTGGCCAGTGCCCAGAGTGAGCCCAGCTGAGCCGCTTGGATGACAGTGCCAGGAGCACATCACAGCCACCCAGCTCTGTGTGCACCACAGGTGTGCGAGCAACACAAATGACTATTGTGCTGTAGAGCATTGAGTTCACTGATAATTGATATGCATAGGTGTATGATCGTGAAATGAGTCAGGCAGGCCTGAGTTCAGGCTCTGATTCTGCCACTACCAGGGTGGTGGCTTTAGGCTTGTTATCCAGACTGTCAGAACCCTGGTTTCCTTGTGTATAACATGGGGCTTGTAATGGCTCTGCAGAGAGGTGTCATGATCATTAAAAGAGATGCTACCTGTTGATACCTAATGCTCTGCTGGATCTCTCTGGTGATTGACAGGGATGCTGTTTCCCCGAGATGAGGATGTTTTGTGAGCTCTCTGAAGAAAGGACACATGGAGAACAGGTTGCTTGAAGATGGGGAGGAAAAGAAGAGTGAAAAATACGGTTGGTAAGGGGGCAGTCAGAGGATGAGGAGGGAATCAAGACCGAGGAGCTTCCTGGGATGTTTGGAGTGAAATACAGGGCAGCTCAGATCAGGAGCCAGAAAGGCATTGATTTAGGCAGTAGAGTGGTGACCAGTGACATGTAACACAACCGTGCCCACAGAGCACAGGGCTGACAGCCTGTACACTGAGGGAGAAGTGAGAAGAAGTAATTTGTGTTCACTTAGGCCTTAATTTCCAAGCTTGTATGATATTCCTAAGAGACATGAGCACCATTATAAAGATATAAATCACCCAGTGAAATTTCCATTTCCTCACCACAAGTGGTCCTTCTCTTTTCTCTGGAGATACATCGAGGTGAATCTTGCTGGTCATCACCCACATGATACTGGTTTTCCTTACGTGCTCATTTGTTATGTTTATTGCTGTCTCTGTGGATTGTTTCCTGTGTGTTTTGTATTTACACTTAAATTCCTGGTTCCCCCAAATGTCTTACCTAATTATGACTGTAGTTTTACATGTTACTTATACTCTGGTTCCAAAGTGAAAAGCAAAGTTACAGATAAAGGACATGATGACCCAGACACCAATGGCCATGTCTAGAAATAGGGGAAGAGACTTGTTATTTGTTTAAACTTTTATTTTATATTGGAGTATAGTTGGTTTACAATGTTGTGTTAGTGTCAGGTGTACAGCAAAGTGATGTAGTTATATGAGATTTGATATTTAATACATGAAAATATATCATTCCAAACGAAAGAGGGTTTCCCCATCATTGGATTATTGGATGCTTTCATTGTTCAATTAACTGGTCAGAAAATATCTACTGTTGTTATCTCAGAGTCTTTGAGCTAAAAGGAATTATAGGTTCCTCGATTCATAAAAAAAGGAGATGGAGACTCAGACAAGGCCCTTGTGCAAAGTTACAGTTATTTACCCTCTTGCAATGGTTCAGTGACATTGATACAAACGTGATCACGGGAAGTCCATGGTAAAAGCCTAGTTTCCAAATTGCCTATTCTTGTTTTACTTTATTGAAGACTGAATTTTCCAAGATGAGATGCAGTCATTTCTAAGCCTTCACATACAAGGTTTTTAATATTCCTTCTCAAACATTATTTAGTGGCTACCTTGTGCAGGGCACTGCATTAGGTGGGTCTTCTAAAATGTACTATGCAAGAGAATGAAAGGTAATTTCTGATTTAAAAAGCCAAATTATGAAAATGTAATATTTATTAGGCACCTGTAAGATAAAAGGCACTTTCTGGGGCTTCCCTGGTGGCGCAGTGGTTGAGAGTCCACCTGCCGATGCAGGGGACACGGGTTCGTGCCCCGGTCTGGGAAGATCCCACATGCCGCGGAGCGGCTGGGCCCGTGAGCCATGGTCGCTGAGCCTGCGCGTCTGGAGCCTGTGCTCCGCAACGGGAGAGGCCACAACAGTGAGAGGCCCGCGTACCGCAAAAAAAAAAAAAAAAGAAAGAAAAAAAAGGCACTTGCTGGAGCATCACCTCTGCCAGTTTTACCCCTCCATGAAATTTCTGGTTTGCTCAGTTGATGTCTGTCTGATGCTAATGGGAGCCAGGGGAGGAATGTGATTCCTGAGAGCTTTGTGTGACGAATGTTAATTCTGACCAATCACGTCTAAGACCCGGTAAGTTAGTTCTACAATTGAGGGGAGTGGGGCTGGCAGAGCTGATGATGGCCTGGGGACCCCTAGGACCAGTGAGGGATATAAGAGGCGGGAAGAGGAGCTGTCCAGGGTGGGCTCCCAGAATTCTCCCACCACTGGAGGCACCAAGCAGCAAGGGCGACTGGGACACAGGATGTGGGTCTGGGGCTGATAGTGAAGCAGAGGTCATTTGGGGGATTAACACTTCTCCACTTCTGAGGGTTCTTTCCAGGCATAGGGAGTTCAGGATGCACTCCTGGCGTCACTCTACTCTCTTCCTCTCTCTGATCCAGGAGAGGTGTGTGACTGGGTGGATTTGTCTGTCTGATCCAGGTGTTCAGAAATAAGAAGCCCATTTGCTGACAGATACCAGCTCCTTCCTTATCAGTAATAAAGGGGATATTTTGACACTGGTCACATCTAGAACCTACTCAGCGAAACTCTCATTCTGTACAAGAGTCAGGAAGACAAACAGACCCTCTTCCTAGGCAGACTTGGTCCCATGTTGCTGGGACCTCTGCTCTTAAAAGTGCAATCTCCTGGAATATTTTTAGGTGACCCAGAAGTTAAAGTTCAGAATCCCTGGAATTCTTTATGTTCATAAACTACACCTAAAAATTTAGCCAAGAAACGTGTATGTTTGAACAAGTGAAGGGTAGAGGAATCCTCCAAACATTGCCTAGAGCAATGACTGGGGCTTGTGACCTGATCTTTATTAGCTGTGTCTTAGGCAGGGCATCCGTAAAGCTATGTAAACAGATAACTTCAGACCATTAATGAGGGGAGTGAATATTTTCTTCTTTCATGTCAATCTTCCTGCTCCCTTCTGAGCTGGATTGGTGTGAATCAATCAGTGTGAAGAAACTTGCCCTCAGTTTCTGAAGGAAAGGAGAGCCTAGGTGATGGGGATCTTAGGTGCCTGAATGTCAGGACAGTTCTGAATGGCTTCTGAGCTCAGGGCCAACCTCCTGAAAGCCTATTGTCTGAAGTCCCCTGGAGTTTCTTTATTTATTGGTTTCAGTTGCTAAGAAGTGACCGTCCTCAGAGGTGAGGCTGTTGCCCTTGGCTACACATTTCTTTATGGGCATAATCTTGCATCACACGGTAACAAACTGGCAGCTGAGCAAAGCACAGACCTTGATGAACTGTTTTCCTGATGTTGGCCTCCTGGTATGAGGTAGGTTGTGCTAATTCACCTTTTCAATCAAAGGCAAGGGCTGACACTGTCCTCTTCCCTCTCAAGTAGGAATTTGCTTATTTTTGCTCTGAGATGTGTCAGTTAAAATCATGTCCCCTGGGGCTTCTCTGGTGGCTCAGTGGTTGAGAGTCCGCCTGCCGATGCAGGGGACACGGGTTCGTGCCCCGGTCCGGGAAGATCCCACATGCCGCGGAGCGGCTGGGCCCGTGAGCCATGGCCGCTGAGCCTGCGGGTCCAGAGCCTGTGCTCCGCAATGGGAGAGGTCGCAACAGTGAGAAGCCTGCGTACCGCAAAAAAAAAAAAAAAAAAAAAAAAAACCATTTCCCCTGAATAATCTCTTTCCTGAACATATCCACCTCACGGGGTTCCTGGGAGCCTGCGTGGTGGAGGCAGTGTGTTGTGATTGTGGGCGGTGGTGCTGATTTTCTCACCTTGGAAAAGGGAAGGCACCAGGGGGCTGGTGCCTGTTTCAAATCACGTGTATTTTTGTCCCCTCTCTACCCTACCCCCTTCCCTGCCCATTGATTCCACAGATTAGATATTCACATTCAAGGTAACTGTTGAGTACATTTCTAGTTTGAATTTCATTTGCTATCTTCTGCCACCTTGACCTCTCCTTTGTTTGCATCTCATCTTCCATTTTGGGAGGAATGTTCAAATTTTGATATTTATTTTCAACACAGATACCCTCTGAATTTATGGAACTTTCTCTGGTGCACCAATAAGATGGTGGAGATGAGGTGTCTTTTTGTGTCTTCTACCCCAAATCCATTTGCAGTCTTTTGTCTCTTTTTCTTAAGGCAGTTCCAAATGCGCCCATGTCTGCTGCTGTTTGAAAAGGCTGTAAAATTCAAGCTACGTGATTATGAATACTATGAAAAAGGTTTTGACAACTTTCGGTGGCATTTAATTCAAGTTAAATTCCTCTTATTCAAAATAATAAGCATAATGTTACTTATTATGTAGATGAGGTGGTGAGGCAGATGTTTGTCGTCTCTGCATTCACTGGGGATTAATAAATACACAGGCTGAGCAGGAGGCCTGGGTTCAACCTGGGAATTTGAAAAAGGGTTGAGGAACAGGAAGGATGATTACCCTGGAGCTGCTCTGTCCAGTACGGGGGGCCAGCAACCACATGAGGCCGTTTACATTTAAAGTAATTACAATGAAATAGAATGAAAATGAAAAGTTTCTTGGTCACGTTGGCCATCATTCAGTCACTTACTGAAGAGCACAGACACAGCACATTTCTGTCATTGTAGGCAGTCCTATTGGGCAGCGCTGCTAACCACGGGATTGTTAAAACAGCCAGGGATGCTCGTAGATTTCTCTCATCAATGGGAACTTTATCTGTAAGGGTTCTGAAAGCTTCTCAGAATGGGTATAGATCTGTAAAGAGCCAAGAGGTGAAGTAGTTACCATCAGGTTGCAGCTATTTGAGTGCCACCCCTGTGTCCCATGGGCTACGCTAGAGCCGTGCTTCTCAAACTTGAAATGTGCAGACACAGCACTTGGAGAGCTTAGAGTGCAGATACTGACTCGGTAGGTCTGGGGTGTGGCCTGAAAGTCAGCGTTCATAAACCACTCCCCTAGAGATGCTGCTGCCTCGGTCTTGGAGACAACACTTGGAGAAGCACAGGTTGACAGCCCTGATTACCAATCTTGGCTATACATCATAATCAGCTGGAATCTAAACATCACTGACACCTAGATCTCAACCCCAGAGGTTCTAATGTAACTTGTCTGGGTAGTAATCTGGGCACTGAAGATTTTAAAAAGCTCCCCAACTGATTAATATTTGAGAACCATTGATGGAGTTAAAACAAGTCTATTAAGTCTGAGGACCAGAAACATGGCCTCATCTGGAAGTTTGTTAGAAATGCAGATTCTCAGACTTGAACACCATCCTGCCAAGTCCCAATCTGCCTTCCAGGGACATTCACCAGGGGATTTCATGTACTTTACAGGTGAGAACTACTGTACCAAGTAGCCTTTATTTTTATTTTTTTGGCTGTGTTGGGTTTTCATTGCAGTGTGTGGGCTTTCTCTAGTTGCAACAAGCAGGGGCTACTCTTAGTTGCGGTGCACGGGCTTCTCATTGCGGTGGCTTCTCGTTGTGGAGCACGGGCTCTAGGCGCGTGGGCTTCAGTAGTTGTGGCACACGGGCTCAGTAGTTGTGGTGCGTGGGCTCTAGAGCGCAGGCTTAGTAGTTCTGGCACACGGGCTTAGTTGCTCTGCAGCATGTGGGATCTTCCTGGACCAGGGCTCGAACCCATGTCCCCTGCATTAGCAGGTGCATTTTTAACCATTGTGCCACGAGGGAAGTCCCCAGGTAGGCTTTAAAAGTAACAACTTATTGATCTGTGTACATGTGCTTTAAAGAAATTCTTTAAAGCAACAACTTCTGTTAGTTCCTAAAAATATTGGAGCATATAATTTAGTCCATTCCTATGCCTAATTATTGAAGCTTTAATAGACTGTCATGGCACAGACGCTAATGTGATGGTTTCTGCTTGCATTGTAACAGAAAGTATCAATAATCCCAGCAGAGTGGGCACTGGACTTTCACATCTTAACTAGAAGTTCAAGAATAACCAAGATTTTTAGGAATTAGTTCCACATGTTTGTATAAAATTTATTATTCAAGATAAAATGTAATTCCCCTTTTAGGTTAATTCCTTTTGATTTTAGAAAATTGTATACTTCTAATTCATTAGAAGAGATATATATACAACATAGGTAGATTCTTAATTGATGTAATTTTTCATCAAGCAACACTCAGATCTCAGGTCCTCAGGGGTTGGGGGAGAGTGAGAAGGGATTATAATATCTTGACCAAAACAAAAAAGTGTCTAACATTGTGTTTTCCTGATAGGTCTTTCTGAGTGGTATTTTAGAGGTACAGTGCCAAAGAATTATAATGGAGAAAGGCCAACTATGCTATGAGTTAGAGCAGCACTTCTCAGACTTAAACGTGGTAGGAAACACCTGAAGATCTTATTAAAAGGTAGACTCTGATGCAGTCAGTCTGGGGCAGGGGCCTGAGACTCTGTATTTCACACAATACAGGTATTGGGACACTACCTGTCCATCGACTACCTTTTGAGTAGCAAGGGGTTAGATGACTCTTCCAGGATACCTTCTCGTAAACTCTCATTTCAGTGACTCAAAAAATCAAGTGGCCTGGTATAAACAATAATAAGGGTGATTTTGTTGAAAGTGCTGATTTGCTCATTTGAATCATCCAAAAGAGAGACATCAATAGGTCAGAATTGTTCATAGACCCATCATTACTGGAAAGCTCATGGGGAAATGAAGTCATTTAAGGCAAAAGGAAAATAGTAACATAAATACCTCAGATGACTACCAGGGCAAAATTTTCAAAATGTTGCAAGCTGTCTGCATGCTTGAAGTAGCAATTTACATGCATAATTAGGTGCAATCAACAGTTTTGAAATGTAATATATTTTCTGAGCCCATATTTACTTATGACAGATGCAAAAAGAAACTGTGTCCCCCCCAAAAATAGAAGGGCAGAGAAAGGAAAAATACTTGCCTTTGACAATGGGAATCTTTACAAGTTCTTGCCTAAATTTAGAACAAATTTAGTTGAAGTATTGGATCTTTGTTTTGATTTACTCTTCACTGAAGTTCACAAACACATTTTGGAAGTAACAAGCATGTAAGAATAGATACTTTCCAGTCAGCTCTTCCAGCTCCTGTTGGAACTGACATGTACTTTTTATTTCTACACTGTAAAAGGAAAATCTGTCAAATTCAAAACTTTATTGCACAGAACACCATTGACTTTCTTCCTGCCTTCAGAAGGGGTTTCATTTTTTGAAGATGCCAAATATGTTTTAGAATAATTTATAGAAAGAGATTAATTAAACTAGCAATTTCTTCTCAGATGAGTGCTCATGGTGAATTTCTATCATCTTAACTATTTTCAGTAGAACAGGCACTGAGTGCTCCCTATGCCCTAAGGCACTCTCCTAAGCTCTTTACACAGATCATCAAATTTACCATTATAAAAATACTATAAGGATTGATTCGTTACAATGTACCGGGGAGGAAAGGGAGAGCAAGTAAATTTTTAAACAAATATTATTTTTCTCTTTTTCTTATTTATTTATTTTTGGCTGCGTTGGGTCTTCTTTGCTGCGCGGGGGCTTTCTCTAGTTGCGGGGAGTGGGGGCTACTCTTTGTTGCGGTGCGCGGGCTTCTCTTTGCAGTGGCTCCTCTTGTTGCGGAGCATGGGGTCTAGGCACGTGGGCTTCAGTAGTTGTGGCATGCGGGCTCAGTAGTTATGACACAGGGGTTAGTTGCTCCGCGGCATGTGGGATCTTCCTGGACCAGGGATCCAATGGTGTCTCCTGTATCGGCAGGCAGATCCTTTTTTTTTTTTTTTTTTTAACGTCTTTATTGGAGTATAATTGCTTTACAATGGTGTGTTAGTTTCTGCTTTATAACAAAGTGAATCAGTTATACATATACATATGTTCCCATATCTCTTCCCTCTTGCGTCTCCCTCCCTCCCACCCCCCCATCCTACCCCTCTAGGTGGTCACAAACCACCTAGCTGATCTCCCTGTGCTATGCGGCTACTTCCCACTAGCTATCTATTTTACGTTTGGTAGTGTATATATGTCCATGCCACTCTCTCACTTTGTCACAGCTTACCCTTCCCCCTGGCCATGTCCTCAAGTCCATTCTCTAGTAGGTCTGTGTCTTTATTCCCGTCTTACCCCTAGGTACTTCATGACCTTTTTTTTTTTTTTCTTAGATTCCATATATATGTGTTAGCATACGGTATTTGTTTTTCTCTTTCTGACTTACTTCACTCTGCAGATTCTTAACCACTGCACCACCAGGGAAGTCCGCAAGTAACTTCTTTAAAGGTACAAAGCTCTGTATTTTCTTGGCTGGCACATTACTACATGAAAGGTCATAATGTCACTTTAAAAGTATAGTGAATGTCAGACTAAAGCAAGTTCATGTTATTTTGAACAAGTTCCCAATTTAGAAAATGAGCTTGAAATCTAATTTTTCATAATTTTGAAGAAAAAGAATGAGTAATTCCATCCCCAAACTTTTCTTTCCAAAAGCATGTTCACATTGCATTATCTAGATTGACTGCACTGATGAAATTAAAGTGGCAATTAATTCCTGTCACAGAGTCAGAGATTAAGCTATTGTATTGAAGGATAGGACTCATGCTGTGTTCTTGTGTAACTGCATCTATTGGGACAGTGTGTTTTGAAATAGTCAAAGTTGTCTTTAAGTTAATGCAAAGCAGTCAGGAGATAAACAACTTAACTTTCTAGTTTCAGGAGGCAATTGTTGCTGGAGGAAGAAAGCTAAGTAAGCTCTGCTAAGAAATGCACGGAGAGTTCATTTATCTGCTGATCCATTTGGGGGCATTATGGAACTCAAAGCCCAGAACAATGGGCTCTATTTAACATTAAACAGCTTCTTAATAATCTGTTATTTCTTTCCATAGCTGCCGGAAAGTCCCTCGGGAGTGCAGAGTAGCTGTAGCAGTCCCCGTGAAGTTGTAAGCTACTCCCCAGGACCAAGTAGTGTTAAATATAGAAGTCACCCTAATCACCTGACTGTCGGAGAGCCCCGTGTAAGAATTCCCAAGTCTACCCTTGTCATCTCCATCTGTCTCTCTAGATTTACCAAACGCAGCTCACCGCACCGCCTGGGGTTCCCGCCGGCACCTCCCGGAGCCCTGCCCGGCGGAGTACGCCCTTCCAGCGCAGAGGGCTGGCGGGGAGCTGGCGCCAACCGGGGCACCTGGCGGCCGATGCCTGGCCGCGACCCCTCGCTCTCCCTCCGCCTCCCCCTCTGCCCCTCTGCTGCCAACCTTTACGAGGAACTCTGCTGCGCTGCGAGACTCGCGTCCTCGCCCTGGGCGCGGGGCCCCACCCCTTGCGGGTGCCGCCCGCGACCGGGACGGAGGCAAGGGTAGGTGAACTGCTGGCCCGGCCTTGGCTACCGCTTGCTCGGTCCTAGTCCTCAGGCGCTGGCTGGGCGGCGCGAGGCCGCGGGAGCGCGGGGATGCACTCGCGCGCGCGGAAGGGGTGACCCCGGGGACACGTGCGGCCGCGGGAGGGAGCGCGGGAGGGGCCTGGGGCCGGCATGGGGGTGGGGGTCGCCCGGGTTTGGAGTGGGCGCCCCGGACGCCAGCCCTCTGCCGGCTCCCCTCCTTCTAGGACTCCGCCGCCGCCTGGCACAAATCGGAAAGCCGTGCCTTCCTCTGATGGAGCGGGCAGGGTGAGGGGTCGGTGCCTGGTCAGCTGGCGGGGATGGTAGATTTCACTTACACCTGACCCGCCCCACTCCTGTCAGTTTCGCCGGCAGGTCCCAGGGATGCGATTGTTCTTCCAGTAACTTTGTTCAGAGGCGGAGGGGAGGGGAGACGCCGAGAGGACCCCGGAGAGGCTGGAAAGCGACGAGGATCGGGAGGCCCAGCTGGGGAGGGAGTCCTCGGGCGGCCCCGGGGCTGGGCGCGCGGCTGGGAGGCGTCGCTGCCGCCGCCTCCGGGATGCGCTCGGCTTAGCGGGACTGCCGGGGGCTCCTGAAGGCCATTGCTCCGAGGACGCGCGGCCACCCGCTGCTCGCGCTCCCCGGGCCGGCGCCGCCGGTGCCGGAGCCGAGCGGCGAGCGGAGCTGCGGGGCGCGCGGGCGAAGGCTAGCGGGAGGGAGGGCGCGCGGGAGGCGTCTCCTCCTCGGCGAGCCATGCGTGCCACCGGCAGCTGAGCCGCCGCCGGCGCCGCTGTCAAATCTGGGCTCCGCTTTTGTCTTGTCCTCCAGTGAATGGGAAGATGGAGATGGATGTGGAGGGAGTTTCTCCGTGCCCGGAGCCCATCCCCCACTCCCAGGGGGCTGGCGGAGCCTGCCAGGCGCCGCCACAGCCGCCGTCGCCGCCGCAGCATCCGGCTCCGGATGATCCGCCCGGCAAGAGTGCCGGCGCCGAGGACAGCGACGATCCCGAAGCGAGAGCCAGCGGCGAGAAGGACGAGAGCAAGGTAGGTCCGCCGCGTTGGCGCTGTGACACCTTTTGAACAAAACCACGGAGCTCTGGCAGCGGCTGTCACTTTAACCCCTGCGCTCCCCCACCCCCTTCCCTCGTCCGGGAGGTGGTGAGGGTTGCAGATGTAGGGAAGGCGTAAGATGGAAGGGAATCGCTGGGCGACAGTGACTTTCTGAACGGGAAGGCGCGTGCAGAAGTCCCTCCTGGTTTTCGTATTCAGTGTTCGTGCAGAGAAAAGTCTTCTGGTCCAGGCAACGTGATGTTGGGTGGAGCGCAGCACCCCGGGAGAGCGAGATTGAGAGACCTTTGCTCGCCCGCACCGTATAGCCACAGCTTATGTGGATGATCTAGGTCAAGGGGAAACATGTGTTCAGGAGCTGCCAAGTGGCTTCTGAGACTCCTTGAAGGGAGGTGACATCAACCTAAAGATGACAACAGTGGGAGCAAAGTTTGGCTCTTTTGCAGAATGGAGAGCTCTGCCTAACCCAGCTCTAAGCTGGAGCACCTGCTCCTGCCCTGGCATCCTCCTGCCCGGGAGGGCAGGGGCCAGGTGCCTGGCACCAGGTGAGCTCTGGAAACCTTTTGAAGCCCTGCTGTGTCATTGTAGCCCCGGGATAGCGACTACTGACTGTGGAGAGAGGAGCTCCTCAGGTAATTGGGTTCCAGTAAGAAATAGCTCAAATGCCATTCTCTGGTGCTGATGTTTTTTCCTGTTGAGAAAATTGTAAAGTAGAGGAAGTGGCATAGAAAATAATGCCTTGGTGTGATATTCTTGGAGTGTATTTATTGCAGCTTGGTTTCTGAGCAGGGTTTTCTTTCTCCATATACACTTGGAGTTGAGTTTTGTGGATGCTAGTGCCGGCCAGTTGTATCTCTGTGAAGTGTATACATGTGTTTGTTAATGCATTTTGGAAGTGGCTGCAAGTGTTGGGGAAAAGCTGGTTCAACAAATCAGAACCAACCAAAGAGGAGTCAGCTGAAGTACTTTCTCACTGTGGCTCACTGGAGGAAGCGTGCAAGGAAACAGCTACCGTGCCTGGTTAGGAAAGCGAGTCATGACATGCTCCTCCTGGGGGGTTGCCTGGGTTTCTGCTGGACGTTCCTAGAGGTGCTAGTAGACTAAACAGTATCCCAAACATGTTGGGATCACACTGAGTGTTGCCTCTCTGTACTTGCAGACAGGCTTACCTTAACAAGATGGTATTTGCAAATCCTCAAAATTGTTTTGCATTTGGATACTGAGCTAAGGATTTAGATTGTGGTTTATCTACCAAGATCAATATTATAACTTATATGGCATTCTACCAAGGAACTGTCATTTGAACACACTCTAGACGGGGCCAGGGTGATGCATACAAGATTTACATTGCCAAACTATGAGGAATCTTAATATTCTAACATCCTCAGCTTTTCAGTCGCATTTGATTTCATGAATATTTAATTCTGTCATGACTGCATATTTACTACTTTAAATGACTGCGCCCAGTTTAATGAAATAACCGTAACTGAGCATCGTATTACCTAATTGAACTTTAAGTCTCTTTTGCAAAATAGGTGTGGGCAATCATTAAAATATACAGCAAGTGCTGCCATTTCCACGTTGTTGGTTCATATGCTCTGAGCATGAGAAATTCCTGCCATCAGCAAAAAATCTGTGCTTATTTGTTTCCCTTTGATACACCACGCAGACTCTCTGATGTTCTGTGGGTTGTGAGGAGTGAGGAAGCCAGTGCATGACAAATACTAGAGCAGGTGAAGAAAGGATGGACAGAAAGTGGGTTGATTATATTTCGTTAATTAGCATGTGCAGATAATTGAGTATTCCACTGATGTGATTGGCTTTCTGTATGTCTGCAGTTTCTTGCGGTGGAAACAAAATACTACTTTTTTTGCCTCCAGGTGTTTGCCTTAAAAAATTATGTTGCATCCTTCTCTCCACCCAGAAATCAGCTGTGTTAACCCTTTGCTCGTCTCTGCTACTCTCCTACCGGTTCTTCTAAGAGTCTGAGGATGGTGGCTGTGTCTCAGACTTTAATAACTCTTTTTGTCTTTGATAGATACTAAGGCAAGTTATACATTGATTTTTCTTAGCAAATCCTTGTTTCATTAGTGGGAAGGCCTTTGGGTATCTGATCAAATTATTCTACTAAGATATAAATGGAAGACAAACTGGGTTAAAGTGGTATGTGGTTTCACCAAGCTGTTTGGGGTGAAGTTAGGGAGATGATCACGATAGGATATAAACACAGTAATGTACAAATGTAATATTTTGGACTGTTATATTTGTTTCTTACTCACAAGTGTAATAAAAAATGAATTTTCAGTACTATATTATTTATCTTAAATCTCCTCTTCCCGCAAAAGTGTCAGGGCATTTTTTTCCAGATTCTGGTTTGGGGTCATGATTTTATTTTCTCTTGAGTTTATCCCAGTTATCTTCTTGGAAAAGAAATTGGAGCTTAGTGCCAGATCAGCTTGTCTCCTAAACTGCAGGTTCATGTTCATATGTCCTCAGAAAGTCTCTGAAATAGGAAGGAAGGTTAGAAAACTGGATCAGTCAAGGGATTTTTTATGCCACAGTTTCATGACGTGACTGGTGCTTTCTGTTCCTAGAATTGCAATGCCTGATTCCTCTCTAGCAACTGCTCTTCAGAGAGATGCTATAGCAGCTACATGCTGTGTATGCTTTGATTCCATGAATTGGAGAAGACCCTAACTCAACCAGTCCCCTGGGCTTTAAGGCAGGCTTACCTTAAACCCTGTGAAAGGCAGTCTCCTCTCCTTGCAATGACAGGCAAAGACAATGTGATGACCCCCTGTGGGGACCTAGTGAGATGTTTCCTCACCCATGAGCTCAAGAACTTCTTCCTCATATCTGAAAAGAGGTTCTCCCACCTGGACAAACTCCTTTCTTCCAGTCTTGCAGATGAAGATTAAATAGTCACTCACCTTGAATAAGAGACCTCCAAATCCTTGAAAGTGTTCTCAACCATGGATTGGACCATCCTCAAAACTTTCTTGCAGAGTTTCCTTAGGCCATCACATTCCATCCTTTTAGTGATGTTTAAAACCATTCTGAAATGTTTTGCTTGTGCTCAGTAAATCTAATATGGGTATTTCTGAAACTTTGTTTGGAAAAGTTTGTTTTAAAGTTCCTTGTGTTGAGGACTAACACCCCAGTTTCTTACTCCATCTGTTATCAAGTTGCTTTCACAAATGTGTGGGTTCTTCCCCGACCCCAGGTGAGTGATGTATAAATGATTCTTTCTTGTCTGCTTCAGCTTCATGTATTCTCCTTTTTCCTGCCCCCCTCCCCCCATTTTCTCTCTCTTTCTCTCTTTCACACACACACACACACCACTTACTGTGATGTTTTTTATAGAAGTGTGTATTAATGGCACAGCTATGAGGTGTCATGACCAAACTCTCTTTTGTGTTCAGCTCTCATTGAAGCCTTGGTCTGCAAGATATGTTATTCTTGTGATTTGGACTAGAGAGAGCCTGTGCTGTTGTGATATTTCATTGATGGACATGACCCAAGATGCTCACCTGCCTGCATCCCATGAGTGACACTGTCCTAAACCATCAGTCTCACAGAGGATGCTGTCGGGAGTCTCTCATCCAGTTCATTTTTGAAAGCCTTTTATTTTGAAATAACTTCAGATTTATAGAAAAGTTGCAAAGACAAGGAGTTCCCATATACCCTTTACCCAACTTCCCCTAATATTCACATCCTACTTAATCATGGTCTGTATATTACAATAAAGAAATTAACATGGGTACAATACCATTAGCTAACCTCTGTCCAGTTTTTGTTGAGTGAATGTGTAACATATCAATGTTTTTCATTCTGTCCTCCTAGGACTTAAGACTTTGTTTTTTTTTTTTACACCTGAAAGACTCTGTGAGAGGGTATTTAAGAGCCAAATTTAACTTCAGGTTAACTGTGCGCCCTGTTCCTGGCGGGTGGGCAGCTCCCGAAGTCAGAGGCTGAGGTCCTGGGGTCCTGTGCTGCGCTGCCCTGAGCCCTGTGGGAGTTACACCTTTGACAAAGCTCTTGAGTGCTGTGGGGAATGATAGTCTTCTTTTTTATTTTATCCTGAAAAACATTTCCCGCTCCAAGTAAGACAGGGTTTGTCAGTACACAGAGGACAGCAGAGTCTCAAGTGGCAAGTAGAGGAGAAAAGGCGATGGATAAAATCAAGACAGTTCACTTTGATGCCTAAACCCTTGGGTGTTTGTTCCTGGCATGAAAAGTAGCGGAAGCCCTTTCCTTTCTGCATTGTACTCACCCGGGGAACTCTGATTTCGAGCACAGAAGCAGAAACTTGCCCATGTTAGGCAGGATGCCATTGTGATCAGTGCTGGCTTTTTGATGAAGAGTGAAATCACAAATCATTTGGTCTTGGCTCCGCCTTTCACTAGCTACTAACCTCAGAGAAGATCCTACCCTTTTTAAATCTCAGTCTCTTCATCTGTAAAATAGGATAATTATAGGGCCCACCACCTATTATTTTATGGCTTGAATGAGGTAAAATATATAAAGTTCTTGATTCAATGCTTCATAGCTATTGACCACTCAGTAATTGTTAGTAATAACTGTGATGATTATTATTGCTCTTGTGGTCCAGGGTTCTGAAGAGGAGAATGAGTTGGGGCCAAGTTCACCTAGAATTTTCAGTTTCCCAGAGAATTGTGGGGCTGGAAATGATGCAGACACACTGTTCTACAATCAAACCAGGTTGGTGCTCCTTGGTCTGACTTTGCCCTGTGGGCTTTGAGATGTTCCCAGTTCTTTTCCTGGTGGGCAGGACCTTAGGAAAGAATTATTCTTTATCCTGACTTGTCAATAGACTGTTCCTTTCTCATCAGGAAAACCAAGGAAGACCGGGATGGAAGGCTCCTGCCTCCTGGCCCAGGTCCCAGGGGTACACACAGGACATTAATAAAACAAGTGGATTGCCCTACTTTTACACATTACATTTGTGACTTCTTAGAATAAGTAGGTAGCAAATTTTAAGACTTAAAAAAATGATTGAGATAAGAAGTTGTATCCTCTAGGGCTCTTTGGTTGCAAGCAACAGAAACTGACGTTAATTTGAGCAAAAAGATATTTTATTATAAGGTAATCATGGAATCAAAGGAAAAGTGATAAAAGTGGTTTTGGGGAAATACTGAAGCCAGGGAATCTCAGAAGATCTGAGTAGTAGAAAGTGATGAATGGTCCCTTGAGGCCACTGACATAAGAAGAATAAATTCCAACCTTTTTTTTTTCGCCTTTCTGTCACTCTGATGAGCAGAGTCCATGGAAGTTTATCTAACTGGCCTTGCTTGGGTCAGATGTCTGTTTCTTGGTCAGGGAAGAGTGGACATCCACATAGAAGGTTCTGGTAAATTGGTCCTTTGGAAGAGGTATAGTTCATGGGGGAGAAAATCAAGGTACTGTTACCAGACCAAGGAGAATGGATATTAGGGGCAAAATAGCCAGTATAACTTCTCTTCAGGGGAGGTTGGGGGGAGGGAGAGGGAGTGGGGAGAGAAGAAAAAAGGAGAGAAATAGAGGGAAAGAGAAAAGGAGAGAACCAAACAGACAGAGACAGACAATGAGCTTATCCAAGAAACTGGAATATTTTTTGGCACTAATTTCCTACCATTTGAAAAGAAAGAATCCAGAATAAATGATGACTTGCTCGTTATTCTGATTTGCCATGTGAGACCCCCAGAATTAGGAAACCATAATGGAATACATGGCCTACCGAGTCTGGACCCTGCCCCCCACAGTTTTACATGGGAAAATTGAGGCACCATGACAAGTGATTTGCCCAAACACAGAGCTGGCACTTGAAGGCCCTTTAGCCTAAGACATGGAGTCTGCTTCTGAAATTCATTCTTAGTTTCCCCACTTATAAAGTGGAATGAATGATACAGTTCACATCTGCTGAGCAGATAATCTGAGGATGAATGTGATAGGGTGCTGATGTTTTAAAACATAGACCTTCTATGGGACTCTCATGTCATTAGAATGAATATATTAACATTTGTTTTTGTTTGCCCCTAAATTAAAGCAGGTTGGTTTCCTGCTCAAATCCCTACAGCTTTTTCTTTGACTTTGAATCTTCATGTCAAGGTATCTCTGTCCTCATATTTGGATCTTAGGTCCTACAGAAGGAGGCACCCCAGGCCGTGTGTTTCTCACTTGGGTTGGGTGGCAGATGTTCAACTCCCGGGCACACACACTGTTCCAGCACCAGGCCTGGCACACAGTGGGTACCCGGGGAATAGCAGGTCCACTGACCCCTGCCTGGCCGTGTCCATTCAGCACATCAAGCCCTTCCTTAGATGCTGGGATTACAACACTGAAAGAGGGAAGCCCACAGCTTCATGGAGGACACACACCTATACACAGACCCTGATGCTCTAAGGAGCTGAGGGCCACGGAGAAGTGAGAACAGGAGCTACTTGCATGGAGGCTGTGTGGAGTGGAGTCTTGGAGGAAAAGGAATGCTGGGAATGTAGGGAGGGCGTCCATGGTCATAAGGGCTGAGAAGTATTCAGAAGCTCGTTGTGGGGTCTACGGAGGTTTGACTGGAGGTGTATTTCTTGTGGAGGCCACATGACAGGGTGGCAGGAAGTTTGGACGCCCTCAGATAAAGAATAGGTTCAGAGTGGAGGTTTGAGACTGTTTCCACGGCCCAGAAAGGCTCCCTGATGGGGGAATTTCATGGATCCATACATGTCTCCTCTATTTCAAGGAGACAGAAAAAGCATTAAATCCTATTTATTGCGTGACAAAGAGATGACATTACATCATTGCCTGAATAAAGGACATGTAAGCACAGAAAAAAGAACAAATAAATAGAATTTATTTCAGAATAGAGTAACCTTTCTTGAGAAGGAGTAGGTAGAGCCTTCACCCAGCACGGCCCCCAGCCCTGAACCCCTGGTTCTCAGGTACATCCCATCCAGTCCTGCCTGCTGGCCTTACTCTCTGCATCCTCTGTGCACCTCTGTGCACGGATGCTCAGTGTCTGGGCGCTGCTTGGGTGCCCGGACGGCAGCCTGTGCTCAAGGGAGAGGTGTTTTTACTGAGATGCTCTTCCTTTCCTCACGGTGCAGCCTTGGTGGAATTGAAATCAGTGGTAAGAGGGTCCATTTTCTCAGAGTAGAATGTTGTCTTGTGCATTTTTTTAAAGCCTTCTTGAGCTCAGCCAGAAAGGTATCTGGGGGCACAGCAGGTACAGCCGCTCTGCCTCTCGTTCTTTACAAGTGGGGCCATTTCACACGTTTTTAAGGTAAAGTGTTGGCCTAACAGGCACTGGAAGTAGCCAAGTGGAATGAGACTGTGGGACACCTAGGGACACTGGCCAGTGAGTGACTTCCTGTTTCTTGGTTTGCTCCCCCAATAACTGAAGGCCCACATCACATCCCCTTCACAAAAACTAATGGCTGGTCAGCCCCTCCATCCTTCCCAGACTCCCATCTCCACCCCTTTCGCAGGCTTGCATTCCCCTCCCCAGGTTAAACCCCCTGTATTTTATAATCTATTTTCTTTCTAAAGAAAGATTTATTGGCATATCATTTATAGATGGTAAAATTCACCCTTTTAAAGTGTACAGTTCAATGAGTTTTGACAAATGTATACATCTGTGTAGCCACCACCCCAAACAGGATATAGAAGGTTTTCATTACCCCCAAAAGGTTCCTCTGTGTCCCTCTGCAGATAATCCCCTCACCCCACCTTTTCCATAATTTCACATAAATGGAATCAAATAGCATGTAGCCTTTTGCATCTGACTTCTTTTGCTTAACAAAATGTATTTGATATTCACTTACCCTGGTGTGTATCAGTGGTTGCTTTTGCTTACTGGGTCTTATCTCGTTGTTTGGATGTGTATTGTTTATCCATTCACCTGTTGATGGATATTTGGGTTCTTTACAGATTTTTGGCCTTTGTGAATAAAGCTTCTATAATTTTTTTCTTTTTTTTTTTTTTGTGGACTGTATATTTTCATTTCTCTTGGGTGAATTCCCAGGAATGGGACTGCTGGGTCGTATGGTAAGGATGTTTAACTTTATAAGAAGCTGCCTATCTCCTTTCAAGAGCAGCCATTTAAAATGTGCTGAGACTGTGCATTTCCACCATCCATGCATGAGAATTCCAGTTGCTCCACGTCACTGTCAACACTTGCTTTTGTCAGTATCTTTAATTTTTGTCATTCTAGTAGGTGTGTAATAATGGCCCATTGTGGCTTTAGTTTGTTTTTCCCTGTTAACCAATGATGTTGAATATCTTCTGTGCCTATTTGTTATCTGTATGTTTCTTTGGGGAAAAGTCTGCTCCAATCTTTGGCCTATTTTAAAATAATTGGGTTGTTTGTATTCTTATTGTTTTGATACAATTTATTATTTTCACATAGGTTTAGGCTCCAGAAACCCTGGTAGAAGTTTGAACAGGTTACAAAGCAAGGGACATTTTTGAGTTTCTTTTCTTGAGGGTTGTTGGTGAACTAACATTTACTGGGCGTTTATCCTGTGCCAGTCATGGAGGAAGGTAGATTCAGATGGGGTCATCTCATTCCAGGCTCCATAGCGACCCTGCAAAATAACTATTATTAGCCCCGAGGTCACCCAGTTAGGATATGGCAGAGGAAGGCCTTACATTTAAGTCTGTCTTACTCTTACTTCTTCCACTTCACCAGGTGTGACTCAAGGCCTGTTCTCCACAATTTCCCCTTAGTTTCCCAGCCCAGTCTGCTTGCACTGCTCTGGGTGTTGTAAAAGCAGCCCTCAGGTGAAATAACACTGCTGCCACTGATGTGCAAATCAGGACATTGAGCTTAGGGCAAAAGAGTGCTCCCAGTTTTATTTCAGTCCTGAAAAAATCCTATCTACTTCATAAGGTGGAAAAGTGAGACTTCTCCAGAGACATGGAAGGTTTGAGGTATCATTTACCTGTCAGGACCCAAGGATGTCCATCTCTCTCAGGTAAATCTCGGTGCTGTGGGTACCCAGAGGGCCAGGGTGGGGCTAAGCCCTGGGAATCAGAGCTCAGTTCAAACCCCTGTTTTGTTTCTACGGGCTGGAGGAATATGGGCAAACCCTGTGAAGGCTCTGGTTTGGATTCTCTTATCAGTAAAGATGATGGAGAAGGCCCCCCTTACCACACCTGAGCGTTGTGAGGATTGAATTAACCAGTAGGGGGACCAACTTGCTCCATCTCAGGAAATCCTGGGTCCCAGGTAAACCAGGACAGTTGGTCATCCTGATTACAGGACACCTGTAAAGTGTCTGGACCCTTACAGGCTCTCAGAGCTGTCACTGTTGAACGGGCTTCGGGGCATTCTCTCCATGAGTATGAAAATGACTTAAGGTGTTTCAGAACTAATGAGGCCCTGTGAAGGATTCCAGGTTCTCCACATTGGCTTAAAAAATAGTTCAAAAAGCACGGCTATGGATTTGAATTGGATGAATAGCATCACCTTTCCAAGTAAGTGGCTGTAGGACTTTTCAAGGCAGCTCCCCAAGGCCTCCAGCCAGGAAGTAAGTGTGCTTTAGAAAGTGAGCCCAAAAAGTCTCCCTGGCTGGAGGACCAAGGGCTCTTTCAAGGACGGCCTGCATTGGCAGGACAAGAATCACCCCAACAAATAACTTTTTAGAAATCACATAGTTGGTAGGGTTCGCGTCACAAAGAATCAGGCTCGGTGTTTCCCAGGAGGTTCTCAGTTAGGAAGAAACTGCTCTCGTTCGGAAGACAATGGGGCTTGGGTGCTGTGACTGTGAATCTTGGCTCTGCCCCTTCTAATGGACCTCTCAAAGAGTCACATTTTCTTTGAGCCTCAGGGTCCTCAACTGTGAAATGGTTTCACTTTTCTAAGAACTGTCTGAACTAGAAACTCAAATTTGATAGTACTTGGGCAAAGCCTTTTGTAAACTCTTACACAAGTTTGAGTGTGAGTGTCTGTGTGTATGTATGTGTGTGTGTAAGTCTCTCTGGTTTTGTGGGATAAGTGAGTTTCCCCCATGATTTTCTGGGACCCTGTTTAAGAAATTGATCAAAAAAGTATCTCATTGGAGTTAAAGGTGCTGTGAGTTGGGGTCCATAGGAGCATGTGGTCTTTCTGGGAAGGGTGCCCTCAGATGGCACTGGGTGGGGTCAGGTGTTTGGAAGGCCCACGGGGCTGGGTTTGGGCTGTGATGTTCCTCTGGGGACATCGCTGGCTGACCCAGACAGCTTGTCCTCTTGCCACTCTGTCTTGCTTCTTCTTTGGATGACAGTAATACCAGCCTGTGGCCAAGACATTTCCCTTGACCACCTGCCCCCTACCCCTTCGCTTAATTCCTACTAAGCCTTCAAAATTCAGTTCAAGGAAGTGCTCCCTTATTAGAACCTTCCCCTGTCTACCGCATAGGTCAGGTCCCTGCTGATAGGGTACTAAACATTCCTTTAAAATTAAAAAAAAAATTTTTAGTGAAGTATGGTTGATTTACAATGTTGTGTTAATTACTTCTGTACAGCAAAGTGACTCAGTTATACATACACACACATATATTCATTTTTATATTCTTTTCCATTATGGTTTATCACAGGGTATTGAATATAGTTCCCTGTGCTATACAGTAGGACCTTGTTGTTTATCCATTCTATATATAATAGTTTGCACCTGCTAATCCCAAACTCCCAGTACTTCCCTCTCCCACCCCCCTCCCCCTTGAAAACCACAAGTCTGTGCTGTATGTCTGTGAGTCTGCGTCTGTTTTGTAGATAAGTTCATTTGTGTTATATTTTAGATTCCACATATGAGTGATATCATATGGTATGTGTCTTCCTCTGTCTGATTTACTTCACTTAGTATGATAATCTCTAGGTCCATCCATATAGCTGCAAACCACATTACTTTGTTCTTTTTTATGGCTGAGTAGTATTCCATTGTATATATATATACCACATCTTTATTCATTCATCTGTTGATGGACATTTAGGTTGTTTCCATGTTTTGGCTGTTGTGAATAGAGTTGCTATGAACGCAGAGGTGCATGTATCTTTTTGAATTATAGTTTTGTCTGTATATATGCCCAGGAGTGAGATTGCTGGATCATATGGCAACTCTATTTTTAGTTTTTTGAGGAAGCTCCATACTATTTTCCATAGTGGCTGTACCAATTTACATTTCCACCAACAGTGTAAGAGGGTTTCCTTTTCTCCACACCCTTTCCAACATTTGTTAAGTGTAGACTTTTTGATGATAGCCATTCTGACCCGTGTGAGGTGGTACCTCATTGTAGTTTTGATTTGCATTTCTCTAATAATTAGCAATGTTCAGCATACATTTTTAATTGTATCGTTAGCTGTTTAATGTAAGCTATGAGGATAGGGACCAGGCCTGTGTTTTCCATGGCTATTTCTCCAACCCTAACATAGTACATTCCATGGAGTAGGCCTTCAACTATATTTTGACCAATAATTGGGTATGAATACTAATTTCATACAACCTTTTACCCAATACCTACTTTCTGGCCCAGAATGATCTATGTCCTCATGCAGCACACATTCTAGTGGGAGTGACAGATACTAAATTAGTAAACAACTGAATAAACAAGATAGATAATGAATAAACAACTAAATAAATCCTGACACCAGTGGCCCCCTGGCTGTCAGGTTTCAGGCATGTTTTTAGAAGCCCTGATGAACCCTATTTATACAAGAACACCAGCTCAGGGCAGTGAAGAAATAACCATCATCCAGTTTGTTTCCTAGAGTTGCCTTCTATCTTACGGCCTCAAAACCTGGCCTTCTCCTCTGCTTCTCTCTACTTCCTCTGCAGAGTATAAGTTCTCCTTGTCACATTGGCATCGGGAAATCACAGCATATATGCCCCCAGCCCTTTCTTGTGGTCAGGTCATGCCTCTCTGGTTAAACTAAGTACACTTTCCTAATGAGTTCAGCCTTAGTCTTGGGAGCAGACTTTCAGTTGTGTGTGGCTGGCAAAGTGAAGCTGGTGCTGTCCTTGCCCTGGGCTTACAGCTTTCCTCCAAAAACCTTCTCACCTGCACTCACCAGACACTCAATCCTCAACACCCTCCTCTTCAGTTTCTAGACCTGCATTATCCAATATGGCAGTCATTAGACACATGTGGCTATTTAAATGTAAATGTAATTAAAATTAAAAATTCAGTTCTCCATTTGTCTAGGCATACTTCAAATGGTCAAAATCTCTAAGTCTAATGGCTACCATGCTGGGCAGTGCACGTAGAGGACATTTCTGTCATTGCAGAAAGTTCTACTGGAGAGCAGTGTGGTAGAGGGTGACTTCATCTCTCCTGGCCTACCCTATTTGACTGAAATCCCTCTGAGATGCTCTGAAACCAATCCTTTGACAAGGGTGAAGACTTTACAACTTCCTGGGGTTTGCTTTAGGTTCTTGGTGAATTACTTGCAAATTGTTTTTGAACTACCTGTATTGTCGTGTATAGAGGCTGCTTAGAGCAAGATCTCATTCATAACCTTTGAGTCATGGTGTTACTATTTTTATCTAGGTGTTCCAGTGAATCTTGGTATTTGTCCCCTGCCATTATAGAAAAAATCTCTGGTAAAGTGGTTCCAAGAGATGGCTTTTCTATTATCCAAGTCCAGAGCCTTTATTAGGGGGGAGTTGAACCACACTGACACTTCCTCTTTGCCATTTACTGATGACAGTCGTCACACTGTGGGGTTATTGTGATGGTACTTATCAGATACACAGGCAGAGAAGTCCAGTGTCATTACAGAACCCCTATGTTTGCAACAACCATTCAGGGAATAATTTCCAAATTATATAATGGATTAAGAGTACTAAATTCCAAAGTTACACCCTTAAGGTGTTCTATCCTTCTATCTCACTCAGTAAAATTCCAAGTACATTACAATTAATAGTGGTTTCAGGGATGGATAAATAAGGAAAAGAGGATATGAATTTTAAAAGTCTGATAATAAAAGCTACCTTTTCAGTGCTTCTTGTATTACATTTTTTTCATTCGTGAGTGAGAAAAGTGATCTTTCTTGAGGTTGGAGGAAGGACTGGGGAGTTAGTCCTTAAAGATTCAACTATGGGGCTTGCTGCGCCTTTGTCTAGCACATTTCAGGAGTGTCTGCAGGAGAAGAGCTGGGAAATGGCCCCAGGGAGGATTTGGTGCTTCTGCTCCCTTCGAGCAAGGATGAAAATTTGAACGACACCTGGAAGTGATTTAAAACTCTTTTATTTACACATGCAGTTAGCAGGGTGGCCCCTGGGCTCCACAGTCAGAACGTGGCAAAGCCTGGAAATGGGGTGAGGGTGTGAGTGCTCCCTCAGTCCAGCTGAGGCAGGTCATCTGGGCCTGCGCGTGAGAGCACAGCTAATAGAACAGTAGTCCAGAAAGAAAAAGGGACAGGCCTATGTCAGTAATAACAACACCTCTTTGGTATTTTTAGGTAGTATTTAAACAAATACTAAAATCACAGAGGTATGGAAAGAACATATTTGCCAAAAGTTAGAGTTGTAGGCAAGGTAACGACAATCTCCTGTTAGCTGTTACCTTCTTCTTTCCTTCTTTCTGCACTGAGGACAGGAGTCCAGCTCACTCCGGAGTCCCGAACATCAGGCAGGCTTACGTGTCACCCCCGGGATGCTGAGGGCTCATGTCTCACCCTTGGGATGTGTCACCCTTGGGATGCTGAGGTTGCAAAGATGGGATCATGGTGGCTGTGATATCAACAGTTTCAAGCCCCTTGGAACCTAACAAGGTGCACATACAAGGGAAAATCGAGTCACAACTAGGTTTTTAGTCCCTGGGGCCTCCTTGCTGTAACCACGGAGGCTTCTCATGCTCACCATTCACAGGTGTGTAGTGAGCGACCTGTGCGTCGCTGTAACAAAGACACTCAGCTTGGAGTCATAGCCTAAGTGCTAGGCAGGCACCTGTCCATTTTTTCTTCTATTTCAGTTTTCAGACAATTTTGGGATTCCAAGAAACATCCTCATTCGCGGCACAGGCCCTGAATTCTACAGGGATTTTGTCTCTGTGTCACTGTAGACATGTCAGATGTTGCCTTCTTGGTGAGGATCCCTCTGGTGAGGGGAGTAGAGGAGAGAGAAAAGGAGCTTCTGGAGGGAAAAGCAATCCCAAGGACCTAGCATTCACAGCTGCTGTGATGTTTGAAAATATACGAGAAGTTCTTATTCTGATACATCAATTTAACTGTGGCCTGGAGCTGAGATTTGCATCTCTGAGGCCATCAAATGTAGACACAACAGTCCAGTAACCACACACTTGGCTCCGTTATTTAGTTTCATTTTTCCCTTTTCATTTCCTCTTCAATTGTGTAAGAGACACTGCAAGTTCTCGAAAGGGTTAATTCCACGCTGGGTTAAGTACTAAGGTTTAACCTTCTTCAGGGCCAGACTGAGAGTGTCTGTTTAGTGCCAAGTAGGTAAAATGGAGTCTTACAGAAGAGATGTTTCAGCTGAGGGTCACAGTTCTCTCTAAAAGACAGTCTGGTTTTCTGCTGATGATTCATCAGAAAAATGAGCCTGGTAATTGAATTGGGGATTTAAAGGGATCATAAGGAAAACAGCCACATCCAACTGTTGGCACTGTCATGAGAAATTCTGTTAATGTCAGTGTGCGAGCCAACACTCCATCGCGGGTGGACCCTTCAGTGGATGCAGCCTGCTTAGTTTCCGGTCCTGATCAGTTACAAGAGTCTGTCCTTCACTGCTGCGGAGTCAGGGCAGGCTGCGAAGACACCAAGTTGGAAGGGGGGTCTCTCTGTGGATGCCTGTGATGCAGATTTCCTCTGGGAGGAAACCTGGGCACCACAGCAGAAGATGACAACCAGAGAAACTAACTCTGAGGAATTTTCTGAACAAAGTATTCTCCTTTTTAGTGGGGGAGTGATGAAAACTGGGACAAGACATGTAGCCACATCCTCTCAGAAGGGAATAAATTTTGCTTCCACCTGTATGGATAAGTTGGTTTGTACAGTTTGAATGAAATAACCATCTTTTGACAAGGTAAAGGTCTGATCTTCTCTGGAGCAATGGTTCTCAAGCGGGGACAATTCTCTCCTCCCTTTGCCCCCCTGGAATATTTAGCAATACCTGCAGATATTTGGTTCTAGACCAGGGGTGGGGTCCTCCTGGCATCTTGTGGGTAGAAGCCATGGACACTGCTACATTTCCTGTGATGCACAAGACCCCACAGCAGTAAATCATCAGGCCCCAAACGTCAGCAGTGCCAAGGCTGGAAACCCTGATCTAGAGAATGTTCTAGATATTTGGATCGTGTCTTCATATATACTTCATGAGGATAGTATTGTGAGGGGAAGCTTTAAACAGAATGTCTAAGGCTTTTCCTTGTTACAGAGTTGTCAGGACTCCCAAATCTGTGAATTCATCCTTTTGTCAGATCTAATTCTAAGAGGCAAGTCTGAGGAGAAAGTTCTTTACACCAAGAATTCCAAGCATTGTCTTTGCTTTTAATAAAACTGATACCCATTGAGACTCTTTCTGTTGCCTTGAAGGTGGAAGATTGGAATCCTCCTCCCTAAAAATAATTTTCTTAGACTGTAACAAAGATTCTCTCTCTCAGTGCCAAAAAATACATGCTTCGTGTTTCCAAACCAGTGAATTCAAATCCTGTAGCTGTTATACTTGTATCAAATTTTGCTACAAGCATTTTCTATCTTGTACAATGTGGATTAATCCATGCTTATGACTTTTCAAATCAAGAAAAACATTGTATCCCAAACAGTTTACATGTTTTCATTTTAAAAACACACTGTAAGGCTAAGTAAGAACAGTTAGCTCTGTAAAGTATTGGTGTCCAACTAAATAAGTCATGTTGGAAAAAAGACAGCTGCTTAAACTTGCCCAATGGATCTAAAAACTGTTAAAAGTATATGAGCAGTCCAGATTCCATTTTTAATTTTGATAAGCACGAGTAAGGAAACTCTTGGTTAACAAGGAAAATTCTGCTGACTCCACCCTAAATCTTAAATGATCTAATGTATAAAATTTATGTTAACTTTATTAAACCAAGAAATTAACTCTCAATCTGTGTGAGGCGCCAGGGAAGGGCTCCACATCAGATAACACTTGCTGAGCCCAAGGTGAGAAGTGTGAGTGTGATGCTTTATTTCAGAGGTTGGCAAACTTTTTCTGCAAAGGGCCGGATAATAAGTATTTTTGGCTTTGTGAGCCATACAATTCTCCACCTCAGCTACCCAACTGTGCTGTTGTAGTATGAAGGCCATTACAGACAACCTACAAATAAATGGATGTGGTTGCACTTCAATAAAATTTTGTTCACAAAAACAGGTGCTGGGCCCCGTTTGGCCACCAGACCCTAGTGTGCCCACCCCTGCTTAACTCACCCCAGGCAGCTTTATCACAGGCAAGTACAGAGTTCCTGTTATGTTTTTTGCAATGATGAGGATTATTTATGGAACTGCAGGACCACCTTCAAAGACTCCAGGTGGGGAATCATTGCAGGATGTGCTTAAGTGCTGGTCTATAGACCATCAACAAGGTAAAAGGCAAAGGGTACCTTACACACACTTTTTATTAAAAAGTGATGCAGTGTTCATGAAAATGATCTCATAGGGTCTGTTAGGTTACTATAAAAATACCAAGTCATTTTTTAATATTTGCTAGATTTCAGATTTGGTGAAGATTTAGATTGGGAAAAAAAGAAATCAGCCACTTCAAATGAGGATCCCCTGACGACTGGAGCTGTGCAGTGGCCTGCTGGTCAGAGTGGTGGATCTCGCACAACGGTCATCAGACATCCTGGCTTCTGACCCTGGTAGTAGTATGGCACAGTCTTGTTCAGTAGGTTCTGGGCCTTCCTGACGTAGTTTTCCATTGTGGGGCTCTGTTGCTAGGCCTGGTCAGTGTCAGCTGATATGAGGTCAGAACGAGTGAGGGTTCCTAAAAATGTAAAGAGAGAAATGATTAGTGATCATGCCAGCGTGACCAGACACTGTGACGCTTCCAACCAGCTGGCCAGTTGCCCTGTGAGGCAAGGAGAGATTTCCCGCACTTTACCTTAAGTGCACTCAGTCAAGAAAGATAAAACTGCAGGAGTTTTGTGTGAGGGTTCTCAATCATGGGGTGGGAGACGTCCCGCATACCTTGCGGAGCACAAGCATAAAAATGCCCTGAGTCTTCACTTCATGTGACATGTGAGGCTCTTAAGGCAGAGTCTCTGATTCCCTGAATGAAGTTTCTACTATGATTAATTAGCCCTGTTTTCTTCAGTTCTCACAACCAACACGCATATACACACACATTTCACACACACACAAAGAAACCTTTACATTTGCCTTTCATATGAGCAAGTTTCATATGAACAAGTTCAAGAGTAAAACCTCTGCTGCCATAGAACTGATTTCATCGTGTGACTCAGTTGAAGAAAACTCAATATGATACTTACATGATATCTGGCACAGCCTATTCCCATATTTCCAGGAAGCATTAAAAAGAATTAAAGATGAGCAAAGCTTTTCAGCCATAGTAGAACCACCTCTCTGTCTATTTATTTATCTATAAAAGAGGCTAGTGAATTAGTTACCTATCACTGCATAAAAGATTACCCCAAAACTTAGCAGCTTAACAAACAATATAAAAACTTTTCAATGCACACAATTTCTGTAGGTCAGGAATTTAGGCAACTCATCTGGGTGGTTCTGGATCAGCGTCCCTCATGAAGTTGCAGCACACAGATGTCAACCAGAACTGAAGGGATCTCAAGGCTTGACTGGGGCTGGGTCATTAGCTGCCAGTATGGCCCAGTCATGTGGCTGGAAAGGCAGTGCTGGTTGTTGGTGGGAGCCTAAGTTCCTTACCAGTTAAATCTTTCCATACGGCTACTTGAGTATCCTTCCAACATGGTGGCTGATTTCTCCCAGAACAAGCGATCCAAGGGAGAGGAAGTTGGAAGCGACAGTGTCTTTCTGACAGACTTGGTCACACTTGGTCTTGTGTGCAGTACCCTACTGGTTACACAGGTCAGCCCTATTCAGTGCGGCAGGGGACAACACAGGAGTGTGAGTACCAAGAGGTCGGGATCTTGGAGGTGGGCTCCTCTAGCGAGTTACTAGATTGAAAGATTCTTCAATTAACTATCTGTTTTTAGTTTTCATTTGCATGAAGATACAAACTTCAGCAAAGGTCCTTTCTGAACCTATGGAAGCCATACTAACCTAGGCTTCTCATACAGAGACGTAAAACTTAACATATATCTGATGGGTACGGAATTTTTTTCTGTGCCATTGATAGCCCCTGTCAGATACGCTAGCTGGACATCCTAGTGGATGCTGACTGTTCAGTTAAAAAAAATTCTCCTAGAGTGTTGCAATTATGTACCTAGATTTTTTTTGTCTCTTGTGTAAGTATCCCAACTGGTCTTATTGACTCAAATCTTTCATGTAACTTTCCTCTCTGGAATCTTTATTAGTTAGGAGAGGCAGAATTGTTGTTAAAAAAGAAAGACCTAAAGATGTATAATGTCTCAAACACTATAAAACTTTCTCACTAACGTCACAGTCCAAGATGTGTGTTTCCCGATCAGTGGTGGCTTTTCTTCCTGCGGTGAGTCAGGACACCAGACTCCTTGCATCTTGTGGTCGGGCATTCTTGAAGGGCAAATTGTCACATGCATCCAGTCTGAGAAAGGGTGGGGAAGCCAAGGTCATTTACATTCTGCGTGAGAGCCCTTGCCAAGGCTCTGACTGGTCCACAAGGGCCAAGAAATGGAGCAGCTGAGTCCAAAAATGCACAGTATAGTGTCAGGAGACTGATAGATCCCCGGTAGTTATTGCTACATTAATTTGCTTATAAAAATATCAGTTAGGGATGCAGCAAGCAACAGACAATTTGAAAAATAGCTATAAAACCAGAGTTGACTTTTCTCACCTTATAAGTCTGCAGTTTGGTGGCTGTAAGTATTGTTCAGGGGCTCCAAGATGTCAGGCTGTAACCTCTGTGATGCTCTGGGCTTTGCCCTCACGTGGGCAAGATATCTTCTGCAGTCCCGGTTGTCATATCCATGTGCCAGGTGAGAGCAAGAGGAAAGTGTCAGCTGTGCTTTTTTCTACTATCAGGGAAACAGAAAAATTATGCAGAGATTCCCCAGCAGTTTTGCACTGGTGTCTCCTTGGCCAGCTGTGTCACACAACTGTCCCTGGCTGCAAGAGAGGCTGGAGAAGGACTGTTTAGCTTTCCCAGTTGCAACAGAAGACCTGGGCAAGGACCCTCTCATAGTCTCATTTGCGGATGGGGGCAGCGTGGGAATGAAGGTATAAGAAGCATAAAACAGGATGGTGCTGATGTGAAAGCAGAGTGGGAAAAAATGACTGCACAGGAGTGGGGCTGAGACTAGTGATCAGAGAGGAGACAGTGTCTGAGAAAGATGCTAAAGAACGGATGATAGGAGAGGAAAGGGGGGGTGTTTCAGGCGGTAGAAATGGGATGCAGTGATGTGGGAGTTGTATGCATTGCATGTTTGGGACTTGGTGGGTACTTTGTGTGTGTGTGTGTGTGTGTGTGTGTGTGTGTGTGTAAGTTGGGGCATGATGTTGGTGGTGGTGGTCAAGGAGTGTTAATACTGGAAAGGCAAGTTGGAACTAGATTTTAAAGGGCCTTGTGCATAGCAGAAAGCAATTTGGACTTGATATTGCAGGCGAGTGGGTGCCAGATGGCTTTGCACAGGGAAGAGATAATGAACTTCTGTTTTGAACTGGAAGGTGGAAGTATCGGATGCAGGTTAGGGATGATGGGGGATTGGGCTAAGGCTGGGAGGAAATTAAGAGGAGACAGCAGACACCAGAGGCATTTAGGTAGTGGGCATGGCATCACATGTCCTGAATTGCTTGAAGAATAAGAGAGAAGTAAGGGTTCAAAGTAACCCTGAGATGTCAGCTTGGGTGCTGATGATGCCCCTGAGTAGAGAAGGAATCCTGGGAAAGGGGATGGTTGTTGGGGTGGGGGGTGATGTGCGTGGTTTTGCGTACACAGAGCTGCGTGCATCCAGAGGACTTCTGGGGGTTGGAGTCTATTTCTACAGGCCAGGAGAGAGCGTGGTGGAAGGTCCAGGTACAGAGCAATAGTTGAGATAAGCCCAGGGCCACGGGAAGAGGAGTGGATGCCAGAATGAAGGGGCAGTAGAGGGTGAGGACAGCCAGGAGGGTGGGGCATCCCCAGGAGCTTTAGAGACCCTGCAGGATGTGGGGAAACCGATGATTCTCACCTCATTTAACTTTTCATTTGCTGTTTCTCTGACATGTCCCCCATTTTGGAAGGTACCCTTGTCTACACCCTAATTTATTGATCTGACCCTAATAAATTTATCGAATTTATTTATCTGAACTGTTCCACTTTTCTACTTAGTTTTGTACAAAGTAGCAAGTCACCTTCCCTAAGAGAGGTTTTCAAACATGAGAGAACTACTAGAATTTTTTTTGACTACAAAAGCTATATATGTTCATTGTGAGAAAAATCAGAACATATTCATAGGTAAGAACAAGAAGAGCAAAACTCTCATAATCCTACCACCCAGCAGTCACCACTGCCTGTATCCTGGTGTGTATTTTTCTAGACCAATATTTTTAGATACACACACAAACGCATACACAATGAAACATAAACAGAATGCTCCGTGTATGTAGTATTGCAGCCTACTTTCTTAAATAACACAATATAAAATATTTCTGTGTTAATATGCATCTAGCAGCATTGCTTTTCATGGATGAATAATATTCTACTCAATGTCCATATAAGTATAAGCAGTTATTTCCTTAATGATGGACTTTGGGTTGCTTCTAGTTTTCCCCTGTCGTAAACAGGGCTGCGGTGAACATTGCCTGTAGATAAATGTTAGTAGGTAAATGTTAGTGTTAGAAATTGTCTTCAGGATGAAGGTTAGAAAGGAATCACTGGTCTCCCCACATCCTTTGGAAAGTTGTCCTGAGCTCCCACCACAGCCCCAGCATCTCAGAGGCCCCACCGTGGCCATCTCCCGGCTCCTTACAATTCATAGGAAGGACCTGTTTGCTCTTCTCTTCACGTGACTTATTTTCATGAGTCAGAGGGTTTCCTCAGGAGCCCCCAATGTGTCTGGAGTGTTGTGAAGGGAGAACCAGAAGCAGGGGTCAAACAGCACAGCAGCTCATCCCAAAGGACAAGCTGATGACCCGTTTCCAGTAAGGGACCAGCTCATCACCGGAGCACCATCAGCCTCTGAAATCAACAAGGGAAGAGACAGGTGAAGTCGCTGGGGTGGGAGATTTCAGTTAGTTCCCCACATGAGATCATTTCCTGTTAGTGGAGGCTTTTAAGCTTTGCATTGTGTTCCTGGCTATGACTGGGCAATGGGCAGTGTTATCTGGAGACCTTCAGCATTTTTTAGAATCTCCTTTGGCAGAAGTGGTTAAGTGAGCTCACGTTAGAATGAGACGTTCCTCCTGTTGACCTCTGGGCTGTTGGTAAGTGTACGAATTCAGTCTTCACCCCGGGAGAGGCGCCGCTACCCAGGTTTATTGTACTTTGTTCAGGTGATTACCATTTAAGCCTCTTTTCTGTGTATGTTCGTGTGAATCACTCCATAGAGTAGATTGAAATCTGAAGTTATTTTTCCACTTCAATTCCTTTGTCCATGAATAGCGCTTCTGTGAGAAAAGAGATCAGCGTTGTTGATTGTTGCTACTTTTGTTTTCTTAGAGTTGGGAGTCCTTTCTATCAATATGAATTCCACTTCTTTATGAAAGATCAGAGTGGGTCACATGTCATCTGTGCATTCAGGCTTACTCCAAATGACACCATGGTCCACCTCCTGCAGAAATTGCTTCGATTCTAATCTGGTTCTTCATTTCTTATATTTTGGGCTTTCTTTAGAAATATTTTCCTGTTTCCTCTTTCTTTAGGGCTAAATGCCTTAAGGAGAAAGTATAGGCGGGCAGCCGAATAATTTTTTCCTCTAAATAAAAGATCACAGAAGGTGCCTGAGGAAATTTAGACCCCGGGAAAACTAAAATGAGCATTTTAATTCAGTCAGCTGGGACTATTTTACTTTTTTGGAAGGCAGTTTGAGCCTCTTCTTTCTTTCCTTTAAGTATTTGGTCAGTGAGAACTAATTTAATTTTATAATGCTACCACGATGGCAGAATGTGATTAATAAATGAAGAAAGTGGGGGTTTTCAGGGAAATATGACTGTATCATGTTGGATTTTTCAGCATGAAGCTTTTATTTGGTTGTGGGAAAATATTTAAAAGGTAACCAAGTTCTGCCTTTTTGGATTTCATATGAAAAGCATAAAAGGATGGAACTGCCAACCACACTCAAAAGTCCCTGTTTTTTTGTGCCCTTGGCTCTGTCTTTTTCCAACACTGGTATGTGTGTTTGTGGTCCTTTCCCCTTGACAGCAGTAGGCGTCAGAGAGCTGCGTATCCTTCCTTAAAAAAAAGTATTGGTTTCACCAGAAAGGGAGCATTGTGAGCAACACCTAGTCATTTGGAATCAGTGAAGAGATGCACAACAAGGAGACAAAGCTCTTGGAACTGGGACTTTCGAGACCTGTGGTCTATACCTGACGGCCTGGAAGTAGCGCTGAGGCCTTAGGCAACGCTTGCCACCCTGGGCTTTACCCTGCGAGTAGAGGAGCTCGTCTGAGAGGCAGGGATCCTAACTTTTCACTTACAGCCTGATGCTAATATACTAGATTTATTTGTATAAGCAAGATTTTCTCATGTGTACAATAATAGGAATACATGCTTTCAGATTAGACACATTCAAGTAAGCATTTAGTATCAAGGATTATAAAAGTTTCTTAAGTGCCCCTAAATGCTCTGAGTGTAATGAAGTGTCACTTGTTTTTTAAATTAAAGTATAGTTGATTTACAGTGTTGTGTTAATCTCTGCTATACAACAAAGTGACTCAGTAATACATATATATATACATTCTTTTTAAAATATTCTTTTCCATTATGGTTTATCATAGGATACTGAATATAGTTCCCTGTGCTCTTCAGTAGGACCTTGTTGTTTGTCCATCCTACATATAAAAGTTTGCATCTGCTAACCCCAACCTCCCACTGCATCCCTCCCCCAGCCCCTTCCACCTTGGCAACCACAAGTCTGTTCTCTATGTGTGTTTCTGTGTCTGTTTTGTAGATAAGTTCATTTGTGTCATATTTTAGATTCCACATATAAGTGATATCATATGATATTTGTCTATTTCTGACTTACTTCACTTAGTATGATAATCTCTAGGTCCATCCATGTTGCTGCAAATGGCATTATTTCCTTCTTTTTTATGGCTGAGTAGTATTCCATTGTATATATATATACCACACCTTCTTTATCCATTCATCTGTTCATGGACATTTAGGTTGTTTCCATGTCTTGGCTATTGTGAATAGTGCTGATATGGACATAAGGGTGATTGTACTTTTATGAATTATAGTTTTGTCTGGATATATGCCCAGGAGTGGGATTGCAGGATCATATGGCAACTCTATTTTTAGTTTTCTGAGGAACCTCCATACTGTTTTCCATAATGTCACTTTTGAAATGACAAAACAAGTCAAAATTTGTGAAATGAATTAAGTGATTTATTAAAATTGACTCACTCAGTGGTGAACCAGCCCATGGGAGGCAAATGATTACGTGGCTGAGAACTCAACAGGTACACAAGGGGCATCTGGGAAAAATTAAGAGGAAAAAGACAGACCTAGGCATAGGGTCCCTTTCTGTTGTGAGTTGGCAGATCCACAGCAGAAGAAGTTGGGTGAAATGTAGAGTCTTCTAGAGAGGGCTTGCATGGGTTTATTGTTCTTTCCCATGTAAGGCTTCTCTCTTATTCCTTGTTCATTTTTTACCTTTACCCCATGACACCCCCTGCCCTTTTCAGCTCTTCTCTTCCACATAGGCACCGACTTTAATGTGTTGTCCTTAAAGATACCCACAAAATCTGTTATCTTGTTTTGTGTTTTATACTATCGTTCACCTTTGGTTTTTTTATTTTACCCCAAGACAATGTCTTAATATCTGCCTATGCTTTGTGTACAGCGGTTTGCTTCTAACAGCTGCATGATACTCCAAGTGTGCGTCACCATATTTTGCTGGTTCATCTCCCTAGTGGGAGGCATCCGGAGTACCTTGCACTCCCAGCTACAGCAGGTAGTGCTCCGCTGTGTCAGCATGGCTGTGGGGCGTGTACTCGGGGTTGGGTTGACACATGAGGTAGATACTGCCACGTTGCTTTCTGGAATGGTCATACCTCTTTATCTTCTATAAGTAGTGTAAGCAGGTTTATGAGACATATATATGAGAATCATTCGTAACATCACTTGAAATTTTCCCCCTTTCTAAATTGGCCACCCTACTGACATTTAGTTTCATTCCTCTTATTAATAGTAAATTTGAACACCTCCTGTGTTTCTTAGCCATTTGGTTTTCCCCTTCTGTGGGGTGTGTGTGTGTGTGTGTGTGTGTGTGTGTGTGTGTGTGTGTGTGTTTAATTTGGGATGATTTTGGAAGCTGCCCTAATTCTTAATAGCTTCCTTGTCTATCTGAAGGAGTGAACTGTTAATCTCATTAGTAACTTAGTCTTAGTAAAAGCAAATGATTAGTAGGATCTCTCTTCCACCCTACCCCCACCCTCACGAGCTAGAGTTAAAGTCTTTGTAACTACCAGTTTCTAACAGCCAGAAAGAGTTCCGGGCATCCCACTGGAGGTAAGTTTGACCCTATTCTTCTCATGTGACCTGCTGCTAATTTATTGAATAAGTTTAAGATTTCGTCCTTCATTTTGTCATTAAAAAAATAAATAATATGATTTGGAGTAGACACTGCCAAATCACAGAGACATTTCAAGTAAGCATCCAGTATTAAGGGTTGTAAAATTTTCCCTTTTCTTGGTCTGGTGAATAAGAGCTTGGACGTCTTCTCCCCTGTCTGCCCAACAAATAAAAACAGTAAACAAACGGAAAATCAACTCTTCTTAGATCCATCAGAGAACCAAGGTTGCAGGGCAAACTGCTGCCCCCAAATTGAAGAGACAAGTGAATACAGAGAATCACAACTTACCAGAGGAGAAACCCTGGAGCAAAAATATCTGCAGGAACCAACCCCAGAGTATGAATACCTGAAGCAGAACTGATGAATCTCTGGAGACCCAGTGTGGCCAAGTTTGAGAGTTAAGAACTCTAAGGGGGCCTGGTCTTTGGGGATCCCCACACTTGTGTTTTAGCTCCAGGAGTACCAGGTTCTCACAGTGAAGATGGAAGAAAAATCCCTGTGTGCTTCCGACATGGAGAGGGGAAAGGTAACCATTTTGAAATATGCCAGAGCATTCTGTTCTTCTTAACAGGACCTGCTTTCAAGATAAACTATTTCACTAGAGCACAATTGACTGGTGTTTTATCAAAACCCACCATGGGGAAGAGAAGCCCCCTCTTGCCTTCCTGTCTCACCTAAGAGGGGTGGGTTGGGGACTGAAAAGCATGTGTAAAGGTCACAGCCTGGGACACAGGTTCACAGGAAGACTGAGACCTAATCACAGGACCATGGACCGCTTCCCCTCCCCCACATTCTCCACCACATTACTAAAGGCCTGTTTACTATAGTTCCTTTTACCCAGTACATCATGTCCACCTTTCAACAAAAAATGACAAGGCATACTATAAGGCAAAAACTACAGTTTGAAGAGACAGAGCAAGCATCAGAATTAGACTCAGATATGGCAGGGATGTTGGAATGATCAGAGTGATTAATACGCTAAGGACTGTAATGGATAAAGTGGATGACATGCAAGAACAGGTGGGCAATGTAAGCAGAGAGATGCAAATTCTAAGAAAGAATAAAAAAGAAACTCTAGGGCTTCCCTGTGGCGCAGTGATTGAGAGTCCGCCTGCCGATGCAGGGGACGCAGGTTCGTGCCCCAGTCTGGGAGTATCCCACATGCCGCGGAGTGGCTGGGCCCGTGGGCCATGGCTGCTGAGCCTGCGCTCCGCAATGGGAAAGGCCACAGCAGTGAGAGGCCCACGTACCGCAAAAAAAAAAAAGAAAAAAAAGGAAAAAAAGAAACTCTTTTTTCTGAATCAAAACTGCTGTGACAGAAATGGAGAATGACTTTGATGGGCTTATTAGTAAAACTTGCTTAAGTGCCTCTAGATGCAATGAGTGTATTCAAATGTCACTTTGAAATTGTAAAACAAGTCTAAGCTTTATTGTTTTGGTGAAAAACTTTGCTTTTCACCTAATAAATTCCAATCCTGGCTCTGCTATTCTTACTCTGAAATGTCCAAGAAAAGGGTAAAGAGAGCTTGTGGAGGAAGTGAAGGGAAAGAGAACAGGACACAGTGCCTTTGGCCACGTGATGTACAACTAGAAACTGATTCTTGGTGAAATCAGCAAGTTGTCACACAGATATTTGGTGAAAATATTTTGCCTTAATGAAGATGAATTCAGATTTTGGCATGAAGGATACTGACATTAGCTATAGAATTGGCATACCTAAAATTTGGGAGGCATGAATATGAAAATTTTAGGAAATAAAATGTTCTAGAATACTAAAATATTTTACTTATGATTTATAACACTTTTTTGGGGGTCTGTATATCATATCAGTACTTTCTGTTTTTCCAGAGAAATCTTGCATTTCATGCATTGTTGTTGCTTGATTTTAATTGATAGCTACTAACTATGTCTGGTTTATACAGAGATTGCAAATTAAAAAAGAAAGAAGTAGGAAAGGCAAAAGAAATATATTAGAAGCATTTTATAATATGTCAGGATGTGCAAGGCACATCATTAATACATACTGTTTTATTGTATTATTTTAAAATAACATCAACATAAACATACTCTTGTGCAACTTGCTTTTGTCAATCATATATCATGGGCATCTTTCAAAGCCATCACAAATAGATTTACCTCATTCTTTACCCATCTTAGGGATACACAATCTTGTTCAATCATTGCCCTCTGTGTGCCTCCACCTTTTGGGTAGAGTGCTTTGGTAAACATAATTATATAATATATCGTTAATAGTCATGCGAGTGTTTCTGTACAGTAGATTATAAATGTGTGATTATAAAATCAGGGATTGTGGACATTTAATTTCTTGATGGTGACTGTCAAATTCCCTCCAAGAAGGATGTTCTAGACTCCTTTTCTCTACAGGCAAAGTGCTCATTTCTCACACATTTGCCATCTCCCAGTGTTACTAATCACTTAAGTTTTGTCAATCCAGTAGGATTTAATTGGTACCCAGAGGCTTCTGGCTCAAAATGGTAGTCTGATGATATGCATCTAACTCTTTTCCCTTCCATTAAAATTACAGAAAAAAGTTTTTTAAAGAATTAAAGTATAAGAAGAACAAGTGAAGGTACTTTCTGTGGCCAGAACTTATGAAGAGTGTGTGGAAGGTAGCAAATGGATGGGGTTGGCCTGGTGGGGAAAGCTCAGGTAGAAACCAGTCCAGGGCAGCTTCCAGGCCAAGGTCAACATCAACATAGGGGCTAGACTGGGCCATGGAGCAACCACTAGAGCTGTTCACTGTATAGACGGTGCTTCTGACAGCCCAGCCGTTATGCATATGAACAGCTTGTTGGAATGGGCTTTTCCCTTGAGCTAAGGCAAAAGGACTTTCCTAAAGAAAGTGATTTGTCTCGGGACACATCCCAGTGAGACTGTCGGAGTCTGTGAGTGAGGTGGTGGTATGTGTGCAGGAAATCCTGATCGCCGGGACAGACATGGTAAGGAAAACAGAAGACAAGGCAGCACCCAGGAAGGAAATGTAACAGACTAGTCTACCCCAACGGTGGTCATGGCTGTTCCCTGTCCATTGTAGGCCCCATGCCCGGGCGTATCCAGGGTGTGTGCCCGCTGATACCCTTCCATGCTCCACTGTCCCACCTGGAACCTGCACTCAGCCTCTCCTCAAGGCCCAGATGCTGGTGTAACAAGCTTTAAAGAAAATCCATGCTGCCTCTCCTAAACCATATGTGAATGAAAAATATTGCCTGTCATATCATTAAACAAAGGATATTGCAGCCATCAAGCCATCACATTACAGCTACTGGGACCGTGAGCATTGAGGGAACTCAGGCTGGAGGCAAATAGGCTGCCCACTGCCAAGCCTTCAGCCACTGCACCCCCCCCAACCCCAACCAAACAGTGCACCCTGAGGGGACTCAAGATGGAGAAAAGCGGGATACTGGCCCCAGAGAGCTGAGGTGCATATCAAAGGGATGATTTCAACGAGCCCAGCTTCTTGTATCTTCCCATACATAGAAAATCGTTAAATTCCTTAACTTGAGATGTCTGGTTTTCTTTAATTAATGGGAATCTTTTGATGTTCCAACTACCTGGTTGCAAAGACTCCTGTATATCCTGGCTCCTCCTTGTCTCTTTGGAGCTGTCCTCAGTTTTATCTGAGATGCTGTGTCCCGGGCTTAAGTCCTCAGAGTGTCTGCAAAATAAAACATAATTCTCAACTTTTAGGTTGTGCAGTTTTTTTTTTTTCAGTCGACACACATCCAAAAATAGGAATGGTCAAACAAGGTTTAGCAGATATCTGATGAAAGCCATCAGGAAAAGCACAAGAGGACAAAGACGAACAGAATGACTCATCTAAATTAAATAGAAATAATTCAAATGATGGGAAAAGTTCAAATTAGTGTTCTCAGAGTAGTTTTCATCCAGAAAACAGGCAAGAGTTTCTGAAAATTAAAACATAGATTGCTGATATTAAAACAGTCTTGGCTTGGTAATAAGATGAATGGAGCTGAAGACCATGTTGGTGTTTTGAAGACAGAGCCCAGGAAACCTCCCACACTGACTAGTAAAGAGGCAGAGTCAGGAAATTGGGAAAGAGCACTGAGACAGGAAGCAGAGGTCTGGGCATCCAAGCTGATTCTAACAGGAGCTCCAGAAAGAGAATAAAAAGAAGAGAGGACCTAGCTAACAAATAATAGATGAAAATTTTCTTTAGCAGAAGAAATACAAGTATTTAGATTAAAAGGTTCCAGCAAGTGCCAAACAGAACTAAGGAAAAGAAAACCCACTGCCAATTTAGTGGACTTCTGTTGTCGGTTCAGCTTTTTTTTCCTTTTGGTAACTAAGAGCTCCTCTACCGTGTTCTAGAACTGCCCAATTACTGCTTCTTAGGGGAGCCATGCAGAAGCTGCGAGAAACTGGTTCCTACTCTTCCCGAGGTTTCCAGCACTTACAGATCCAGTGACTATGAAACCAAAAGGGGTCATTGTTAAGGACCATGTCAGCCTGAGAAAATCTCCACACAGGAGACCAGCTCTGAGAGATGGGAAGAAAAAGACCCAAGCTGATAGCACTGTTTAAAGCATCCCTGTGGCTGTAGCTGATTTTACACTACCCCTTGGGATTCCCACTAAGAACAGAAGAGTTTGACATGGGTTTCTGTCTCAAAAGTCATGATAATATAGTTACTATATCCTGAGGGAATTCTAATACTCTGAGGATACAGAGAAGATGCCAAAAGCTTCTAGAGAGGAGAGGAAACAAATTATTTACCCAGGTATTCGAATTAGAGTGATATACTGCCTTTGTCAGCAGAAGATAAGGAAGCAGTGTCTTCACGATGCAGGGAGGGTGGGGGTATCACTGATGGAATGGTGATATCTCAGTTCTCGTCCTCCCAAAGGAAAGAATTCAGTCAAGAGACACAGAGCAGTTTCAAGCAGCAGGAGTTTTATTAAGCAAAGTGAAAGTATAGTCTCGAGAGCGGGCTGTCTGGGAACCAGAAGTAACCCCGCAATGGGGGTAGGTTGGTATTTCAGAGTGACGGAAGGAAGGTCCCTTCCTGTGTCCTGCATCACTTACCACAAGTTGATTGACAACTTTAGGTTATACAACTTTTCTCCTTGTGCACAGGCGCTTACCCATAAGCACCCAAGCGAAATCCAATGCGGGGGTGGGGGGGGTGGCAAAAAACCGCAATGCTAATTTATTATAAATATGGCATAATGAACCCCAGGTTACTCTGAGTCACCTCTTAGGTCTTGGTGTGCCTGTGCCAGTGCTGGTGGTTTGGAAAGCCTGTTGGGTTTTTGATATCTCGTTTGGCCCTGATAAGGCTGGAAACTAAGCGGTCTTTAATCACAAAAGTGAGGATCTCTGGGCGTGTTCTGGTCACCAGTGTCCAGGCGGTGGAGGGAAACATGATGAGTGTCCAGGATGGGGTGGGACCTACTCATGTCTGACTAACTACCTAACAAGAGAGGGTTTGTTTGTTTTGTTTTAATAATTTTCTGCTTTTATTGAGACAATCAAATGGTACTTCTTTTTTGGGGGCTGTACCACATGGCATACAGGATCTTAATTCCCTGACCAGGGATTGAACCCATGCCCCCTGAGGTGGAAGTGCAGAGTCTTAACCACTGGACCGCCAGGGAAGTCCCAAACAGGGGAGGTTTTGAAGCTAGAATTCTATTCTCAGTCACGTTACCAATCAAGTAGGAAGGCAAAATAAGATATTTTTGGATGTGTAAAAATTTAGACAGTTTATGAAAAGACTGTAATAGGAAGTATCTCAGCAGCATGAACAAGGGGTGAGTCAAGAGAACAGAAGTTGGACAGAAGGCAGAGGTCTGTTGGCATGGATGCCTGGAAACATCTCCAGCTGGAAGGGATTTATGTTACACATTCCTTATGTGTCCCTCTTGATCTAAAGTGAGTGATACCTACACATTTATGAAAATGATAAATACTCTTTGTTGGTTTTCTGTTCTTGGAATCAAGCTAACTGGTCAAAGCCCAGAAGACTGACCTTATAGTCTAAAGACAAAATGTATTTGTTTTATAATGCAGTCATTGGAACTGGGGGCACAGCGATTGGCTTTAAATAATGATGAGATAGATATAACTCCTCTGAGTGAAACGTGGTGGAGTTGGCATCTGAATAGAACAACGACTATGTGTGCACATTACAAATAAGGTGAAGGTCTGTGTGGGAATGTAAATTGATGCAGCCACTTTGGAGGACAGTATGGAGGTTCTTCAGAAAACTAAAAATAGAGCTACCATATGATCTGGCAGTGCCACTCCTGGGCATATACCCAGACAAAATTCTTATTTGAAAAGATACATGCCACCCTATGTTCATTGCAGCACTATTCACAGTAGCCAACACATGGAAACAACCTAAATGTCCATTAACAGATGAATGGATAAAGAAGATGTGGTACATATATACAATGGAATACTACTCAGCCATAAAAAAGAACAAAATAATGCCATTTACAGCAACGTGGATGCAACTAGAGATTATCATACTAAGTGAAGTCAGAAAGAGAAAGACAACTACCATATGATATAACCTATATGTGGAATCTAAAATATGGCACAAATGAACCTATCTACAAAACAGAAACAGAATCACAGACACAGAGAATAGACTTATGGTTGCCAAGGGGGAGGAGGGTTAGGGGAGGGATGGATGGGGAGTTTGGGGTTAGCAGATGCAAACTATTATATATACAGTGGATAAACAACAAGGTCCTACTAACTCTGTTAAATATCGTGTGATAAACCGTAATGGAAAAGAATGTGAAAAAGAATGTGTGTGTATACACACACACACATACACACACACACACACACACAAAACTGAGTCACCTTGCTGTACAGCAGAAATTAACACAACATTGTAAATCAACTCTACTTCAGTAAAATTAAAAAAAAAAAAGAAATAGGGGGAAGGGAAGATGGGGACAGGGCAGTTGGGAACTTGGTTGTGTAGGACCTGAGACAGCTCTCTCGGGAGAGAGGCTGAGCGGGGGCAAGTTGCCTGGCCGTGACCAATGTTTGCTCTTGAGGAAAACATTCAGAATGTTAGAGCATCCTCACTCCTGAGGACCCCCTGTTACCCAGAATTGATTATGTAGTCTTGTTGTTGAGGTGGTTTTGGCTAGAAGGTGCATGATATAGTCACTTTTCTGGGAAGGATTATATATTATAAAATGATGCATTTTTAAAGGACTGGCGCTTGTGTCTTAAATATTTAAAAAGAGAGAGGGAGGGAGAAAGCCGAAATGTTCCACTTTCGTTTTCCCCATTTAAAATCGGTGTGAGAGGGCTTAGCCTCATTTCAGAGAAATGAGTCTAACTTGCAAAGTGCATAAACAACAGAAAAGAGAAACCAAAAGATGCTAATCGGTGATTAAAGGAGAGACGTTCAGTATTTTTTGGCTGTATGGCAAAAGCTTACATTCTCAATAATCAACATTTCTAATGAGGTCCAAAGACTACAGGGCAAAAAGGAAATGGAATAGTAAAGACTTTTTAATAATCCAAAATAGCTGGGGAGAAATAAAGATGGTTTTAAGGCTTGATGTATGCCATACTGACTCCACTGGTTGAAAAATGAAAAAATTCAGCCTAAATGTTAGGTTGTTCTTTCTGCACCAGAGCAAATAACTTTCTCTAAATGATGCCTTTCCCCTCAACATCCAGCACACAGCTGTAATTTGGTTTCTCTAACTTCAGATATTATCAGGTAGAGGAAATCTGCAGTCTCCAGGACATGAAATGGACTTCTTTGGAGGCCAGGGTTGGTCAGAGGAGGAGTGGGTCATGTTCATGTGTGGAACCAGAGATCCTGGAGCTATGATGCTCAGAGCAGGTGCTTACTGCCCCCGAGCGCCATCGAGGGACCACCTGGTGCCACCTGCAGGTGTGACTGCAGCCTGGGGAGTTAGATTAGCACAGGGGATGTTCTAGAAATCAGTACATTAAAAAAAGAGAATGATCCGAGAACCTACTTCTAGAGGAGTTCATTAAAAAGAAAAAATACTTGCTGAGAGGATATGGGAAGGAAAATGGGAAAACAGAAAAGCCTGTGTGGCTCCTGTGTGTATATGTTATCACTGCTGGGGCTGCGATGGTGAACAGTTGTAGGAGAGAAAACATCCTGGAGGTGGATGAGCGATACCTCCTAGGAGTGTTGGCCCCCAAATCAACAAACATATCAACAGGAATATTTGATTTTACAGACTTGGAGTCTATGAGAGAAGGGGGCCATACTGAAAGAAACAGCTGATATTTAGAGAGTCCTTACTCTCTGCCAGGTACCTGCTAAGCGCTTTTGTTGTATCATCTCATGTAATTCTCACTACAGTCTTATGAAGTAGGGGACCTTATATAGATGAGGCTCCAAGAGATTAAGCAACTTGCTCACAATCTCACCAGTAAGAAGCAGACTTGGTGTTTTCATCAGCTCAGGCTCCACCTGAGCAAACACTACAGACTGGGTGGCTTAAACAACAGGTGTTTAGGTCTCAATTCTGTAGCTGGGACGTCCAAGATCAAGGTGTTGGCAGGTGGTTTCCTAGTGAGGGCTCCCTTCCTGATTTGTAGACAACTGCCTTCTTGCTGTTTCCTCACACTGCCTTTCTCAGTGTGTGCACGAAGGGAGAGATCCCTCTCTTCCTCTTCTTTATGAGGACACTAATCTTATCACGAGGGCCCCACCCTCACAACCTCATCCAAACCTAATCACCTCCCAAAGGCCCACCACACTGGGGGTTAGGACTTCAACACACAGATTTGAGGAACACAAGCACTCAGTCCATGACACTGGATTTGGAATCCAGACCTTCTGAGCTTGGAGCCATGCCCTGAACTACTCTATGACTATTATGGCATTATTGCTTCTGCTATTATAGTAGTATAAGTAATATTTTCATTCCATAAACAGGCATTTACCCATGAAAGAATAAGGGTCTACATTTCTTTTTCACTTCAGCAAAATAAACTAATAATTAAAAATTAAAATAACACCTGTAAGTTCTGCATACTTAATGCATGCTGGATAACATGCTTTACATGTATCATCTCATTTAATTGTATTATCCACCCTGGGTGGTATTAAGTAAAATGATTAAGGAGGCAAGTCAGCATCAGACAGCCTGTGTCCCAAGCCCAGCTCTGCTATTGGCTAGCTGTGTGTCCTTGGCAAGTCTTTTAATTTCACTGAACCTCGAGTCCCCCATCTGTAAAATGGCAACAATAAACCACCTTCATTATATAGTGGCCAGGCTGAAATTGCTAATCAGTATAATGTCTGGAACTAGTAATTGCTTAAATGTTAGTTTTAAAAATTATTCCAGTCCATATGTGAGAAAACTGAGATTCAGAGAAGTTAGATAACTTGCCGAGGGCAATAGTTCTTCTGTAGCAGAGCTGGGATTCTCATCTCTGTATGTTCCCAACTTCAGTCTTTGGTATCATCCCTCTGCTGTAACGCCATTCCTTGGGGTTCGGCCTCACAGCTCTGTTTTCTAAAGATCATTCAGGGTGCTTTTCCCCCTAAGTTCAACTCCAGCTTGACCTGCAGTCAGGCAGGTCAAGGTTAAGGCAATGAATAAATTAGAAAATCGACACAGTTGCAGTTGATCCATTTATAAAGATTGAATTCCAAAGCACTTCTTCAAAGGGAATTGGATTAAGTGGAACTGCCCTGTTTTGCTAAAACACGGACCATTTATTTGAAGAAGCATTTAGAATATTTTCTTTCTAATGGTAGCCTGTTCGTAATAGCATCACTTTAAAGAAGGGAGCAAAGCTTTTAGTTTTAGTGACTTTGAAGTTAAAATAGAATTACTGTATGATCCAGCAATCCCACTACTGGGCATATACCCAGAGAAAACCATAATTCAAAAAAACACATGCACCCCAATGTTCATTGCAGCACTATTTACAATAGCCAGGTCATGGAAGCAACCTAACTGCCCATTGACAGATGAATGGATAAAGAAGTTGTGGTACATATATACAATGGAATACTACTCAGCCGTAAAAAGTAACAAAATTGGGTCATTTGTTGAGATGTGGATGGATCTAGAGACTGTCATACAGAGTGAAGTAAGTCAGAAAGAGAAAAACAAATATCGTATATTAGCACGTGTATGTGGAACCTAGAAAAATGGTACAGATGAACTGGTTTGCAGGGCAGAAGTTGAAACACAGATGTAGAGAACAAACGTATGGACACCAAGGGGGAAAAGCTGCGGGGGGTGGGGATGGTGGTGTGCTGAATTGGGTGATTGGGATTGACATGTATACACTGATGTGTATAAAATTGATGACTAATAAGAACCTGCTGTATAAAAAAAATAAATAAAATAAAATTCAAAAACAAAAAAACAAACAACTAATACTAAACTTTCTTTGGATTATTTGTATGGAAATATGTTAATATAAATGTTTCAGACATTACATGAAATTGCTAAAAATCTTATGTGTTCTGGTATAATGTTGTAAGTTATAATTCTAGTTATTATTTTAAAATATATATCTCAGAAATAACTAAATTTCCTTGTCAATTGCATTACTATGAACTTTCATCAAATCTTTAACTGTGGTCATTTTTAAGTCTTTTGTCATTTACAAACAGTTCTGGGTGTACTCTGATGCTTTTGTAAAAATGTTCCTATAAAAGGGTTTCATCTTCAAGGAATTCATGGAAAAGACTCTGACAATCACAGGTTTCTGGTAACTGACTATACTGCTGAACTGAATGAATAAGCATTTTCAGAACTCTAATGGAAAACTGATGAATTCATAAAAGTGCTAACAAAAGATCAAGATAAAAAAAAATTAATTACGTGGAACTGAGTGAACTGATGAGGATGATTATAATTTTTGTGACTTTCTGTTTGAATAAAAAAAAAAGCAGCGTAGAAGATTCTATAATCCATATCCAAAGTGTAAAATAGCATGAAGAGGTATAAATAAGGCATGTCCTGACTTGGTAGATTCAGGGGAATCTTTCTGTAAGGTAGGATTAAAAGGTGATGTAATGAGCTCTTTGTAGGTTAACTGTATGACCTTAGGCTTTTATTTTCTGCACTTAAAACATGTTTTGGAAAACCATGGGATATCAGAGACACTGAGTTGTGTAATTGTGTGCAGTAAACTAAAAGAAGAGGGGTCTAATTTGTCTAATGACAGTGTTCTGATTTCCTGCCCCAAACCTGCTGGGGATCTCATTGTAGGATGCCATTAGTTTTGAGAATTTGTCACCTTCTGGGCCCAGTCCCAGTGGCTCAGCACACCCATTTGTCTGTGCACTGCTAGTGGTTTCTTCTCTGGGCTGTGGACTCATAAACTCACAAACTCAGATCCTAATATGTAAAACCAGAAAACCAACTGATGAACACACAGGGAACCCCACTTGCCAGAAGGGTTGATGTGTGTCACCCTCCAACTCACTAAGTCCTTGAAGGCATGGACAACAAACTGTAGTCAGTTGGTTGCCCAGTGAAGCTGCAGCCAGCCAAGATGACTGAGCTACGTGGTTTAAATATTCAGTGGCATGAGGCTGATCATTGATTACATCAGTTCCACAAAAGAGTGGGACCAGATCCCTTAAGTGGTGCTTGTGTGGGCACTGCCTACTGGGATTGCTCCCTATGACCTCGGGCAAGTTACTTGCCTCACTGTGCTCCAAGTTTCCTATAAATGAAAAAGGATGGGTAAATGGTTTAGCAAAGTACTTGGCCTGCGAGAAACCATCATCATCGTATCATCCATGCTTCAGTTGTCCAAGGAGCTCCCTTCTTCACATAGAAGTGATTCTGTACCTTTAAAGTGACTTTACACATCTCTGATTTTCAGTTTTACTTGCAGAGGAAACATTCTCCTTGATTTCTAAGTTCTCACAGATTCCAAGTATAGAAAGCAATGATAATGGGGCTTTTTTGGTTTGTTTTTAAGGATGTCCATGTAACCAAGTTAAAAATCATTTCAGCTCTTTTGATGTTGATAAAACACATACATAGCATTTTGCCAAATGTCTGTGGAAAGGGGCCCTGTGTATGTAAACTATCCATTTAACTTCCAAAACACTACAGTAGCCTCTGATGTTGTGGGTTTTTTCTTTTCCTTAAATATTTGTATCGAGATAAAAGCCATCACCTTTTCCTGAGTTTTCCACAAATAGGTGTCACTTTCCTGTGGAACAGAGGGTGGGCACCAGCTGGCTGCTCCCCCAGCATAAAGAGCAGGGAACACAGGGTGGGGACAGCTGGCCTCAGTGATGCAGGGACATTGATGGATGAGAACCAACACTTGCCTGAGAAGGTCCCAGCACGGGCAGTATTTAATGTATTGTTAACTGCCTCTTGACTTTAGCTTTTTATTAGAAAGCAACCTTAGCATCACTCTGTAAATCTTCTACCTCTTTTCCCTCTTGGCCTCCGCCTGGGTCCTTAGCATCTGTTATCGTGTCAGATGTTTGCTGGGGAAGCATATGATCCAGTCTCTTTCAGGAACAGGAAACCTATTACCTACCACGATGTGGAGTCAGACTCATAATTTAGGATTTTATTTTTTGAACGTTTGGTAGCCATTTACTTGCTTTCATTCAAATCGAGGCGTTAGTGTTTCAGAGGAAATCATTTTCCTGTTATGAGTCTAGATTTCCCAGTGTTTCCCCTGGACGTTTCTGGAAACGTGTTATCCTGGATTAGTACAAAATCAAGCACCAATGCCTCGGTATTAAATATCACACAGTTGTATTCACTTTTTATGAGTTGAAGCCGAGCTGCAATCATTATGTGTGGATTTGGAGAGGATTGTTTCTGATGGGTGGGTTCTGATGACTGGCTTTTTATCTATCCTACTAGAGTTGGGCTGATCGGATTAATGTATTTTAGGCCTATAAACCTGAATTATAAAGAAGAGAAATGTGTTCTCATTGCCAGCAATTCTTTGTCGGTAATGGTGTAACTGTATGAGTTTTTTAAGCTATTGAAATATATTCCGGATGATTGGAAGAGGCTTCTATTTCTTGAGTCCCTGGGATCTGATATGCATATCTCTAAAAGGAAATGGAATATAATGGCCTTGCCAGGGCTGTTTGTAGTTGATGGGACAGCCAGTGCCATCAGATCACGGGCTGCACTAAATGTGATTAGGAGTTGTCACAATACATTTAGCCCTCATCGGTTAGAGAGAGAATCCAGGCCAAAGGTCACTCTCTACAGCAAAGTGGGCATTTAGTGCTTTGATTTGCACTAATGGTAAATGATAGTTAATGAAAATCATTTATAAACCTTGTCCAAACCAGTGTTTCTCTACTGAAAACGGCGGCTGGCTGCCTCTTGGAAGGGCTGTAATTGCAATATGGTTGGTGCCATGTGGTAGTAATTGGGCTTACAGCTTAATGAACTCTCTGTCGGTAACTTATTTCCCCATAGTGGGAAAACAGGCCGAGATGACAGTTCCCCCCTGATGGGAACACCCTCCTGCTTCCTCTGGTGCCCCTCCTCACCTTGCACTTAGAGGTGAAATATTACCACCTTGGAGATGCTGTGCCCAGTCTGAGCCCTTAGACTTTTGGATCGTGGTTGACACAGACCCTAATGATGAAGAATAACTTTTTCAAGCATACTAGTTGTTTTAAAGTTCATTTAATCTTTATGTAGCAGCTTAATTGAAATTTTATCCTTCTTATACACCTGGCATTCATTTCAAGGGGAAAATGTATAGTCACTGCGAGTTGATGAGATATAATTTATTTGGCATTTCTTCTCTTTCCTCAGATTTCCATTTGACTCTTAAAAGGAAAATTTCCATCTATATACATCTTTCTCAATTGTTATGGTACAGTTTCTTTTGGTGAAATCCAATGTTTGAAGTTTCTTGGGTTGATTCCATTTCATCAGTCAACTGTTGGGAAAGCATGCCTGGCCACTCACTCTTCCTTTCCTTTAAATCATGGTTGTCTGACCTAGAGAATTGTTACCTGCTCGAAGGACTGGTGTTAGAATCAAAATGTCTCTGTAGAAGACTCAAAATTTGGAATAATTTATATAGAACAGCCAATAGTAACTAACATTTATTGAGTACTTACTATGTACTAAACCAGGGGCTAGGCCTTGGACATTAACTTATTTACTCTTTGCTAGAGCCCTGTAAAGTCCAGGTTGCTCCATTTATTTGGATGATGGAAATGAGAATGAGAGTGAAGTAACTTAAAGTAGGGCAGCTAATAAGCAGGGCTACGCCTAGCCCATGTAGCACTGTGTGCAAATTAGGAAAAGGTTTCCATTCTGGTGATGGCTTGGCTGCCAGAGCAGAGGATGGATTTCAGCCTCTGCTTAGGTCCCCTGCCAGGTACCCTTGTGTTTCACACAGTCCACACAGCCTGTGTGGCAGCCCAGCTGGTGAATGACAGATCCCAAACCTTCTGCGGCAGTGGAGCAGTGCTTTCCAAAGGAAATAGAATGTAATTTTAACTTTCCTAGTAGCTATGTTGTAAAAAGTAAAAAGAAACAGGCAAAAATATTTTTAAGAATGCATTTTATTTAACCTAATATATCCAAAGAATTATTTCAATGTTGTCGAGCTATTTTACATTCTTTTGATTTTTTGTTACCTAATCCTCGAGATCCATCGAGCGTTTGACACTCCTGCTAGTTCTCACTTGGACTGGGTACAGTTCAGGTGCTCAGCGGCCACACGTGGCTCGTGGTTTAAACAATGCAGTTCTAGTGTCTCAAGTCATAACCACCACCCCCTATATTGGTTCTGAAAGGATAAACTGGATTCACTCACATCATTTTTGATTAAGAAAATCTCATTAGAAACAATCAGGTGGATCAGAAATTCCAAACATGGTTCCCTCTGGCTGCTCTCAGGGTAATTATGAAAGCTTTGTTTTTGCATACAAAGGGCATGTTAGCATTGTTACTAATATAGCAACATTTTGGTGATGCACAGTCTGAATGGCTATGTTAATAGATTGTCAGATTCTGTGGGTCATTTAGTCTTTTTACCATTCCTTCTGTCCTTTGCATTTCAGCCAAGGGTGGACAAAGAACTTGAGAGGCCATAAGACACAAACCAAAGAACATTTAAACTTCTCAGCATTTCTGGGCAAGAGTCCTGCAGTCCAGAAGCTTAAAGACCTCCATGGGCGACTGGTTCAAGGACTTTGGATGATGTTTATGCTCTGCAGAGTTAGACACAAAAACACAGGCTGAGCCCAGCTCTCGTCTTCTTGCAGTGCCTGCTAGCATGATTTAATGAATTCAATTTAATTTATAGAATTTTTTTCTTAAATAATCCACTTCATTCTTTTTGGTAATAAGGTATGAATCAGACTGAATGTCATCAGTCTATAAATGGTCGTATCTTTTTGGAGAATGTTCAAGATTCTTTTGAAACTCTCTGGGAGGTGATGACATCACTTGAAAGGGTTTTTAGAGCTTTAATTACTAGTTGATTATGACTATTGCAGCCTGGGCAGCCAACCTTGTGATGCTACTTGGGTGGTGTGGCCTGGTTTCCTTGGAGCAAAGGCAGCTGTGAGTGGTATAGTGTTTTGGGAAGAAGAAGAGAGGCCTTAGGTTAGCTTTGACCTGTCTTGATTTTCTTATCAGTAACGTGGGAGCATGGTCCCTGCTCCCTGTGATTGTCGTGGGAGACTACTGAGAACGTATGTAACGCATCCCACTTGGTGCCTGGCGGATGTAGATAATCTGTAAATTGCAGCCATCAGCATTACTAATACACCTGATAGGCATATCTTTTTGAGTTGGGTTTACTTTTTTTTCCCTCTGTCAAAATATAGCTATTAACATTTATGGTTTACTGTTAACAAAAACTGTCTTCTAGTACTGATGGTAATGATCCCACTATATAACTTGTGCTATTAGAAACACAGTAGTATCTTTACCAGAAAAATAATGAATTAAGTTACCAAGATAAATTAGGATAAAGGAGACACAAATTAGTAGAATTATATTGGATAAAAAGTAGAACTTTTTGATATCATAGGAGTGGAAAGATTGCTAAAAAATCAAGAACATGTATATATTTTCCCTGCAAAATAGTATTAAAAGATATTGTGATCCCTTCTCTTTCCTTCTTTCTTTCTTTCTTTCCTCTCTCCCTCCCTCCCTGCCTTCCTTCCTTCCTTCCTTTCTTTCTCTCTTTCTTTCCATTCTTTCCTTCCTCCTTTGCCTTTTTTACTCTTTTATCCTTTCCTTCTTTCTCTTCCCTTCCTTCATTTCTCTTTCCTTCTTAGAAGGACATGGGTTAGGTTGGTTGGAGGTTTGGGCTTGAGGTTTTGTGGCTATAAAAGTAACCCACAGATCATGGTAATATGTGTGGATTATGGCTGTGGGGATATTTTAGTCAAGAAACAAATTACTCTGAGCCACCAAGGTCTAGGTAATGGGTACATACCCTGCAAATGCTCCTAATCTTAATTTGTATCTGTTATTGAGCTTTAAAAGAATGCCATGCATCTTAGAGTAAGAGTCAAAGAAATACAAACACTGAGGTGTGGTTGGATACTTCATCAGTTAAGAGCCTTTTCTGTAAGCAACAGATCCAGTGCTGTCCAAGGTAAAAAATAAAAAGGGCATTTAGAGAAGGGATACTGAGTAGATGGCAGAATGGATAGTAGACTGAAGGATGATGCTTTGTGATAGTTGAGGAACAGGCAGCTCTGGGCATCAAGCGACAGGGGCTACCTAACTGTTTCATCATTTGTGACCTCGTGCCACTTTGCTGAAGATTGTAAGTTACACTAAAGTGTGCAATGGCTGAAGCTTGGATTACATGACTGGCTCTTGGGATGGGTTGGGGTGTGCCTGGCTTTGTTATTCTACCAAGACCAAAGAGTACGTTTGGACGCTCAGTAGCCAAGCGGTCAGTCAGTAAGTGTCCACCACAGATGCAGTTTTCACTTAGGAAAAACAGTTGCTAACAACTGCTTCCATTTGTCCTAATTTCCCTTGAACTCTCAATAATCCTGATGGCCTAATTCACCTTGCTTCCTTTCATGGGGTCACAAGTTTCTCTGTGGCATAGCCAACTGCTGTGTCTCTGGTGCTTTGGTGTGTTTCAAAACTTTGACCTTCTTGTGGCAGGCCACAATCTCAGCAGCTGTTGAAAATTTCTCAATGGAATGGTGCTGTTTTTCCTTACGGTTTTTCTGTTCTCTGTCTCTTATATGCTCCCAAAGCAAGAAGAGAGACAAGAAAGAACAAATTACAGTCATTCCTTGGTTTCTGCAGGAGGTTGGTACTAGGACCCTGGGCAGATACTAAAATCTGAGGATGTTCAAGTGTCATATAAAATGGCGTATTATTTGCATATAACCTATGCACATCCTCCTATATATGTTAAATCATCTCTAGATTACTTATTTTTTTATTAACAATAATTTTTTTAGTTTCTTCAGTTCTTTTTTTAAATATTTATTTGGCTGCATCGGGTCTTAGTTGCAGCACGCAGGATCTTTTGTTGTGGCACACGGGCTCTTTGATGCGGCGTGTGGGCACTTTGTTGTGGCCTGCAGGCTCTTCGTTGTATAGCTTGGGCTTAATTGCCCCATGGCATGTGGGATCTTAATTCCCCGACCAAGGATTGAACCCACGTCCCCTGCATTGGAAGGTGGATTCTTAACCACTGGACCACCAGGGAAGTCCCTAGATTACTTATAATACCTAATAAAATGTAAATGCCACATAAATAGTTGCCAGTGCACAGCATATTCAAATTTTGCTTTTTGGAACTTTTTGAATTGTTCTTTACAAATATTTTCTATCTGCAGTTGGTTGAATTCACAGTTGTGGAACCTAAGGATATGGAGAGCTGTCTGGATTCTACAGTTTAAGTCTAAATCTGTAAAAACACAATAAAACACTACTCATAATGGTCTTTATACGCTGTTAGTATCTTAGTCTTATCCCTCTTTTCTTATTTTCTGCATTTGACAATTACCTTTAACACACACACACACACACACACACACACACACACACACAGTGACATGATTATAAAACTGTCATCAAGGTGATTTTTTTTCTCTAGAAATGAAATCTGATCAGTCTTCGTAAGTTGGTGCCCATGGCCAGTGTCACACAGAACTGTGAGGTTAGTGGACACAGTGGAAAGGCCGGCATGGAGTTTCCCACATGTCACTTTAGGGGCTGCAAAAATAACTTTGACATTTTAATACAGTGTCAATACACATTCTGATTTAGAGGGCACTTTGCATGATGCTGGGCACATAATAGGAGGTCAGTAAATTCATGTTACTGGCTTCTGGGGCTGGCAGGTAGGGCTGCGAGAAGCCGTCCACCAGCAACACATACAGTGTGATGCTGGCCAACAGTGGCGGCTCACCATTGTCCTTGATCAGCACCACCAGCCTATGCTTGGCCACGTCATACTCGCTGAGCAGCCAGGCCATGCGCACCTCGCTGTTGAGCACCCACAAGCCTAACAGCCCGGGCTCCATGGCCTTGAACAGCTGCTACAACAGCCAGGTGTTCTGGCCTGAGTCACCCTCCACTTCCACCACCTTGGTCACCAGAGTGCAATTGGTCACCAGGGTGTAGTAACTCTCTACAGATGGCTTTAGTATGAAAAGGAGATCGTCTTGGGTGGAGCGCACCATCTTTGCATTGTTCCCTGAATCCCTGTCTCGAATCCTAAAGCCAGCTATGACTGTCTCAGAGCCATGTGGCTGACAGGGTCTTGGTGCTCTGGCCGGGTGTCAGGCCTGTGCCTCTGAGGTGGGAGAGCCGAGTTCAGGACATCGGTCTACCAGGTACCTCCCGGCTCCACGTAATATCAAACAGTGCAAACTCTACCAGAGATCTTCATCTCAGCGCTCCACTCAATGAACAGCAAGCTATGCCAAACAACTAGCAAGACAGGAACACAACCCCACCCATTAGCAGAGAGGTTGCATAAAATCATAATAAGGTCACAGACACCCCAAAACACACCACTGGACATGGTCCTGCCCACCAGAAAGACAAGATTTAGCCTCATCCACCAGAACACAGGGAGCCTACACAACTGACTGAACCAACCTTACCCACTGGGGGCAGACACTAAAAACAATGGGAACTACAAACCTGCAGCTTGTGAAATGGAGACCCCAAATACAGTACGTTAAGCAAAATGAGAAGACAGAGAAACACACAGCAGATGAAGGAGCAAGGTAAAAACCCACCAGACCAAACAAATGAAGAGGAAACAGGAAGGCTACCTGAAAAAGAATTCAGAGTAATGATGATCCAAAGTCTTGGAAATAGAATGGAGAAAATACAAGAAACTTTTAACAAGGACCTAGAAGAACTAAAGAGCAAATAAACAATGATGAGCAACACAATAAATGAAATTAAAAATTCTCTAGAAGGGATCAATAGCAGAATAACTGAGGCAGAAGAACGGATAAGTGACCTGGAAGATAAAATAGTGGAAATAACTACCACAGAGCAGAATAAAGGAAAAAGAATGAAGAGACTTGAGGATGGTCTCAGAGACCTCTGGGACAACATTAAACACACAAACATTCAAATTATAGGGGTCCCAGAAGAAGAAGAGAAAAAGAAAGGGACTGAGAAACTATTAGAAGAGATTATAATTGAAAACTTCCCTAATATGGGAAAGGAAACAGTCAATCAAGTCCAGGAAGCACAGAGAGTCCCATACAGGATAAATCCAAGGAGAAACATGCCAAGACACATATTAATCAAACTATCAAAAATTAAATACAAAGAAAAAATATAAAAAGCAGCAAGGAAAAAGCAACAGATAACATACAAGGTTAACCGCTGATCTTTCAGCAGAAACTCTGCAAGCCAGAAGGGTGTGGCAGGACATATTTAAAGTGATGAAAGGGAAAAACCTACAACCAAGATTACCCAGCAAGAATCTCATTCAAATTCAATGGAGAAATTAAAACCTTTACAGACAAGCAATAGCTAAGAGAATTCAGCACCACCAAACCAGCTTTAGCTTTACAACAAATGCTAAAGGAACTTCTCTAGGCAGGAAACAAAACAGAAGAAAAGACTTACAATAACAAACCCACAACAATTAAGAAAATGGTAATAAGAACATACATAGCAATAATTGCCTTAAATGTAAATGGATTAAATGCTCCAACCAAAAGACATAGACTGGCTGAATGGATGCAAAAACAAGACCTGTATATATGCTGCCGACAAGAGACCCACTTCAGACCTAGGGACACAACAGACTGAAAGTGAGGGGATGGAAAAAGATATTCCATGCAAATGGAAATCAAAAGAAAGCTGGAGTAGCAATTCTCATATCAGACAAAATAGACTTAAAGACTGTTATGAGACAAAGAAGGACACTACATAATGATCAAGGGATCCATCAAAGAAGAAGATATAACAAATGTAAATATTTATGCACCCAACATAGGAGCACCTCAATATATAAGGCAAATGCTAACAGCCATGAAAGGGGAAATTGACAGTAACACAATCATAGTAGGGGACTTTAACACCCCACTTTCAACAATGGACAGATCATCCAAAATGAAAATAAATAAGGAAACACAAGCTTTAAATGATACATTAAACAAGATGGACTTAATTGATATTTATAGGACATTCCATCCAAAAACAACAGAATACACTTTCTTCTCAAGTGCTCATGGAACATTCTCCAGGATAGATCATATTTTGGGTCACAAATCAAACCTTGGTAAATTTAAGCAAATTGAAATCATGTCAAGTATCTTTTCTGACCACAATGTTATGAGACTAGATATCAATTACAAAAAAAAAATCTGTGAAATATACAAACCCATGGAGGCTAAACAATACACTACTAAATAACCAAGAAATCACTGAAGAAATCACATAGGAAATCAATAAATACCTAGAAACAAATGACAATGAAAACGCAATGACCCAAAACCTATGGGATGCAGCAAAAGCAGTTCTAGGAGGGAAGTTTATAGCAATACAATCCTACCTCAAGAAACAAGAAACATCTCACATAAACAACCTAACCTTACAGCTAAAGCAATTAGAGAAAGAAGAACAAAAAACCCCAAAGTTAGCAGAAGGAAAGAAATCATAAAGATCAGATCAGAAATAAATGAAATAGAGAAGAAGAAAACAATACCAAAGATCAATAAAACTAAAGCTTGGTTCTTTGAGAAGATAAGCAAAATTGATAAACCACTAGCCAGACTCATCAAGAAAAAAAGGGAGAAGAGCCAAATCAATAGAATTAGAAATGAAAAAGGAGAAGTAACAAATGACACTGCAGAAATACAGAGGATCATGAGAGATTACTACAAGCAACTATATGCCAATAAAATGGACAACCTGGAAGAAATGGACAAATTCTTAGAAGAGCACAGCCTTCTGAGACTGAACCAGAAAGAAATAGAAAACGTAAACAGACCAATTACTAGCCCTGAAATTGAGATTCTGATTAAAAATCTTCCAACAGACAAAAGCCCAGGGCCAGATGGCTTCATAGGTGAATTCTATCAAACATTTAGAGAAGAGCTAAAACCCATCCTTCTCAAACTCTTCCAAAATATAGCAGAGGGAGGAACACTCCCAAACTCATTCTACGAGGCCACCATCACCCTGATGCCAAAACCAGACAAAGATGTCACAAAGAACGAAAACTACAGGCCAATATCACTGATGAACATAGATGCAAAAATCCTCAACAAAATACTAGCAAACAGAATCCAACAGCACATTAAAAGGATCATACACCACAATCAGTTGGGGTTTATCCCAGGAATGCAAAGATTTTTCAATATACACAAATCAATCAATATGATACACCATATTAGCAAATTGAAGGAGAAAAACCATATGATCATCTCAGTAGATGCAGAAAAAGCTTTTGACAAAATTTAACACCCATTTATTATAAACCCCCCCCAGAAAGTAGGCATAGAGGGAACTTACCTCAACATAATAAAGGCCACTTACAACAAATCCACAGCCAACATCATTCTCAATGGTGAGAAATTGAAACCATTTCCTCTAAGATCAGGAACAAGACAAGGTTGTCCACTCTCACCACTATTATTCAACAAAGTTTTGGAAGTTTTAGCCACAGCAATCAGAGAAAAAAGGAAATAAAAGGAATCCAAATCAGAAAAGAAGAAGTAAAGCTGTCACTGTTTGCATATGACATGATACTATACATAGAGAATCCTAAAGATGCTACCAGAAAACTACTAGAGCTAATCAATGAATTTGGTAAAGTAGCAAGATACAAAATTAATGCACAGAAATCTCTTGCATTCCTATACACTAATGGTGAAAAATCTGAAAGAGAAATTAAGGAAACACTCCCATTTACCATTGCAACAAACAGAATAAAATACCTAGGAATAAACCTACCTAAGGAGACAAACGACCTGTATGCACAAAATTATGACACTGATGAAAGAAATTAAAGGTGATATTAACAGATGGAGAGATATACCATGTTCTTGGATTGGAAGAATCAACATTGTGAAAACGACTCTACTACCCAAAGCAATCTACAGATTCAGTGCAAACCCTATCAAACTACCAATGGCATTTGTCACAGAACCAGAACAAAAAATTTCACAATTTGTATGGAAACACAAAAGACCCTGAATAGCCAAAGCAATCTTGGGATAGAAAAATGGAGCTGGAGGAATCAGGCTCCCAGACTTCAGACTATACTACAAAGCTGTAGTAATCAAGACAGTGTGGTACTGGCACAAAAACAGAAATATATATCAATGGAACAGGATAGAAAGCCCTGAGATAAACCCACACACATATGGTCACCTTATGTTTGATAAAGGAGGCAAGGATATACAATGAAGAAAAGACAGCCTCTTCAATAAGTGGTGTTGGGAAAACTGGAAAGCTATATGTAAAAGAATGAAAATAGAACACTCCCTAATACCATACACAAAAATAATTTCAGAATGGATTAAAGACCTAAATGTAAAGCCAGACACTATCAAACTCTTAGAGGAAAATATAGGCAGAACACTCTATGACATAAATCACAGCAAGATCCTTTTTGACTCTCCTGCTAGAAAAGTGGAAATAAAAACAAAAATAAGCAAATGGGACCAAATGAAACTTAAAAGCTTTTGCACAGCAAAGGAAACCATAAACAAGATGAAAAGACAACCCTCAGACTGGAAGAAGATATTTACAAATGAAGTAACTGACATAAGATTAATCTCTAAAATTTACATGCAGATCATGCATCTCAATATCAAAAAAACAAACAACCCAATCCAAAAATGGGCAGAAGACCTAAATAGACATTTCTCCAAAGAAGATATACAGATTGCCAATAAACACATGAAAGGATGCTCAACATCACTAATCATTAGAGAAATGCAAATCAAAACTACAATGAGGTATCACTTCACAGCAGTCAGAAAGGCCATCATCAAAATATCTACAAACAAAAATGCTGGAGAGGGTGTGGAGAAAAGGAAACCCTCTTCCACTGTTGGTGGGAATGTAAATTGATACAGCTACTATGGAGAACAGTATGGAGGTTCCTTAAAAAACTAAAAATATAACCAGCATATGACCCAACAATCCCACTACTGGGCTTATACACTGAGAAAACCATAATTCAAAAAGAGTCATGTACCACAATATTCACTGCAGCTCTATTTACAATAGCCGGAACATGGAAGCAACCTAAATGTCCATTGACAAATGAATGGATAAAGAAGATATGGCACATATATACAATGGAATATTATTCAGCCATAAAAAGAAACGAAATTGAGTTATTTGTAGTGAGGTTGATGGACCTAGTGTCTGTCATACAGAGTGAAGTAAGTCAGAAAGCAAAAAACAAATACCATATGCTAACACATATATATTGAATCTAAAAAAATAATTGGTTCTGATGAACCTAGGTGCAGGACAGGAATAAAGACGTAGACATAGAGAATGGACTTGAGGACATGGGGAGTGGGAAAGGTAAGCTTGGACGAAGTGAGAGAGTGGCATGGACATATATACACTACCAAATGCAAAATAGGTAGCTAGTGGGAAGCAGCCACATAGCACAGGGAGATCAGCTCAGTGCTTTGTGAACACCTAGAGGGGTGGGATAGGGAGGGTGGGAGGGAGACGCAAGGGGGAGAAGATATGGAGATATATGTATATGTATAGCTGATTCACTCTGTTATACAGCAGGAACTAACACAACATTGTAAAGAAATTATACTCCAATAAAGATGTTAAAAAAATAAATTCATGTTACTGATTGATGGGTGTGGCACTTTAGTTCATAATTATTCATCCTTCAAGGCAGTGATTGGCATCTAGCTGGTAACAGAAGCTGTGAAATACCTTAGTGTGGTTAGAGCTGCTGTTCCTTTGTTTCTTTCCTCTGGAAGAGATTACCATTTTTGGACTCCTTTAGCCAGAGCTGCGTGTATAGGAGATTCTCAGAGTGAGAATATGAGGAAAACCATAGAAGACACAGGTTCTGTTACAGTGACAGGTCCAAACAGTCCCATAATCCAAGGAAAACAGGCCAAATCCTTAACTGCCACAGAAATTCCTAGGTATGTCCCCAGACTTTGCTTAGTAACTTTTATAGCATGGCTGCAGTTTTATGGTCCATCGTTTGTTTACCTTTCCTCATGGTTTTTCTTCAGGTAGCTCTTGTGCTAATTTTCAATTCTGTGTGAATCCACATCTCCAGAAATGTATCCCTCATAGGTTTAAGCTAAGAAAATGGAAACTACTAGTGAAAAAGAGGTGTTGATTATTGGAAACCTAACTTCATGGAAGTTATTTTTCATTTTTTTAATTTATTTTTTTATTGAAGTATAGTTGATTTACAATGTTGTGTTAGTTTCAGGTGTATAGCGAAGTGATTAAGTTATATATGTAACTTAATCACATAAGTTAAAACTTAAGTTTTATATATATATATATATTTAAGATTTTTTTCCCATAATAGGTTATTAAAAGTTACTGAGTATAGTCTCCTGTGTTATACAGAAGGTCCTGTTTTTTACCTATTTTATATATAGTAGTGTGTATATGTTATCCCAAATTCCTAATTTATCCCTCCCCCCCGCATTTTCCCCTTTGGTAACCATAAGTTTGTTTTCTATGTCTGTGAGTCTGTTTCTGTTTTGTAAATAAGTTCATTTGTATCGTTTTTTTAGATTCCACATATAAGTGATATCATATGGTATTTGTCTTTCTCTGACTTATTCCACTTAGTATGATAATCTGTAGGTCCATCTGTGTTGCTGCAAATGGCATTATTTACTTCTCTTTTATGGCTGAGTAATATTCCATTGTACATATGTACTACATCTTCTTTATCCATTCCTCTGTTGATGGAAATTTAGGTTGTTTCTATGTCTTGGCTATTGTAAATAGTGCTGCTATGAACATAGGGGTGCATGTATCTTTTTGAATTATGGTTTTCTGTAGATATATGCCCAGGAGTGGGATTACTGGTTCATATGGTAACTCTATTTTTAGTTTTTTAAGGAACCTCCATAGTGTTCTCCATAGTGGCTGCACCAATTTACATTCCCACCAACAGTGTAGGAGGCTTCTCTTTTCTTCTTCATGGAGGTTATTTTTATCCCCTGCTCACAGATGAATGTGGGAGCATTTTCAGTTGCTAATGATGGAAAACTCAACATGATCAATTCAAGAGAAATTAAGTATATTGGCTCACATAATTCAGCAGTTCTGGGGTAGGGCTGGCTTTAGGCTCCGTTGGCTTCAGGGCTTAAATTAGAATTGAGTTTCCTTATTTCTTGGCTCTGCTTTTAGTGCCTCTGCTCTGTACTCACGCAGCAGCTCCCTTTCTGGTCACAGATGGCTGCCAAGCATGGCCCCAAGCCAGTTAGGAGGAGTGAGGTTCTTTTTTTGGAAGTCCCAGCAGTCTAACTGGCTCCGAATGGGTCATGTATCCTTCCCCGCGTGGTTCACTGTGGCCACGGTGCATATCAAGTCTTAACTGTCTTGGATCTGGGTTATGCACCTCATGCCTGGAGTCTGGGGGTGTATTCCCTCTCAAACAACCTCAAAGCACAATCCCATTGGCCCAGTGTATATACACATGGTATCCTTTGTTTTGAAAGACAGTTGCTTTAATTTAATTTATTTTTCATTGAAGTATAGTTGATTTACAATATTGTGTTAGTTCAGGTGTACAGCATAGTGATTCAGTATTTTTGCAGCTTATATTCCATTAAAGGTTATTAGAAAATTATTGGTATAATTCCCTGTGCTATACAGTATATCCTTGCTGCTTATCTTTTTAATATATGGTAGTTTGTATCTCTTAATCCCATACCCCTAAGTTGTCCCTCCCTTTTTGATATAAAATATTAAATAATTAGATAAATAAAAGGACATAAGGAAACATGAATGGTGACTATCTCTTGGAGTGGCATTGTAGGTGATTTAAGCATTTATTTGTTTTGTTTTTACTTTTTGTGGCTTCTAAATTTTCAAATGTGAGAGTGTAAAAGTTTTATAAGTAGAAAAATTATCTTAATTGTAGTTACACCTGAGTAGTAAAAGAACTTTATTATTGCATTCTTTAAGAAAATAATTTAAGATTTTTTCCTCCTACCTTTTCCTTTGTATATTTTCTTAGAAAATCTTTCTCCCAAATAACTTAAATATTTGCCTATGCTCTATCATTTATACATTACTTCTTAAATTCATTTGGAATTTATTTGAGTGTGTGGTATAAGGTGAGACTCTAATTTGATTTTCTTTTACCAAATTAGCAAATTTTTAGGCAATATTGGTTGAAAATGTAATTTCTTCTTCATTGATTTGGAAGGTTTGCTTTCCTGTGCTTAAAAAAAAAGACGTCCTTGCCAAATTTCTTCTAAGGAAATTCTCTATTGTTGATCTTCTGTCAGCTAACCCCACATGGGTAAAGGAGAGAGAAAGCAAATGTGAAGATTAAGAAAACAGGAAAGAAAGAATGAGTGTTCTCAGATTGGAGAGCTGTATGGTTCTTGGAGTAGTACCACTTCTGAAAATGAAAGCTCTATAATCACATGACAGTCCCATTTTTTTTCCTTCCCCAAATCTCTCCTATTCTCACACCTGTGAATGTAGGAAAATTTGGCTGATCAAACACGGGAAGCTATTTGCAAGCACTCTGGAATAATTGGTAAACAGCCCAGCCAAATTCACATCTTGTCCCACGTGGCAAACTTTACAGATAGAGAACTCCGAGGAAATTATTCATTACTGTACAAAGTGGTCCATGTTTGTGCATAAACAAGACATTTATTGCAAATGTGTTTTAATTGTCCATATATTTACAGAGTACCTCTTTTAATTTTACCAATCAAGTTTTATATTTCAAAGCACAATCCTCACCACTTTGGAACAGTTTTTGATATAGTTTTAAAATGAAAGATTTTAGTATAATACAGACATGAAATCTTATGAATGATTAAAAACAAGCTTTCTTAGTATCTCCCATAATAAAGATCCCTGAAAGAAAATTGCTGGTGTTCAGGGAAAAATTTTAAAGGCTTGACTGTCTTTCAGCGAGTTTGTTAAATTGTACCTGGAAGCAACCCTAAAGTTATTACAAGTTTAGAAGTTCCATGGAGGTCAATACGAATCTTGCTTGGGAAAGATTGCATTTTTAAAGATAATATTGAATATTTTATACTCACATAAGTCAAGAATACTGTGATTTTTGCCAATAAAAGATTGTAGAATTTTATTTCAAAATCCTATTGCTGCACCCAATCCCAGGCCATGTTCTAACTCAACTTTCTTAAATCACTTCTCATACAAATATCAACTGTTATTCTTTTTAAAAGACCAATTGCATTCAATGGCATGTTCCCATCACTTTGTAGGAGATAAAATTTCCATGAATGGGCTCGAGTTTTCTCTCTTGAGATTTGTGGACTGAATGAGACCATCTGCGTAGATATGTTTAGCATCGATTTAGATGTTTTTAGATTCTGTTTAATTGATAATCAAGACTCAGGCCTGTTGATTAACAAATTGGTTTCTCTTTTAGGGAATTGTGTTTCCCATGCTAAAAAGCAAAATTCTGTATACCAAATCTCAGAACTCTTAGGAAATTGTATATTTAAAATCAGTTGTCATGTTAAGTTTGAGTCTCTGTGATAAAATCAGATGCTGACTCCCCATGGGAACTGGAAATGGAGAGGCCTTTTCATGTCTCGGACAGGATACTGGAGTGAATTCATGGTCATGGACCATGTGGGCTTCATGGTTATGAAACTGGAGATAAGTCCATGTATAGGGCTGTTGAAATTATTTTATAAATATTCCACTCTGCTTTGCTTTGGGGCTCAGTCATGCTGCCATGATTGTTGCCTCCATGTTGAATTTTCTTCTTGCTCTCCTGTTGTTTCAAGTGGGAACACTTAAAACACTTTGGATTCTGCTTACTCTTAAATTAGTTTTTATTTGTTGTGAGGTGCTATATGCTTCTGAAAACAAGATCACTGTGTTAATTGAAGATTGTTTGTTATAAACACTTAGTAAAAATACTAATGCCACAAAATGCATTGTTACTTGGGTCAAAAATTAATGCGTATATATTTCTGCTCCTCAATAAGGATATTCATTTGTTTGCTTTTTCCTTGTGAGCCAGAATTGACATAATTTCTGTAACTCCAGTGCAGTACTCAGGACCTTTAAATCCTTGTTGCTGGATGCAGGAAGATGAATAGGAGAGCAGCTGAGAGTAGGGATAAAGCATGATGATGAAGGGGTCTATCTTTGGGTGGAGAAGAGAAGATGATGTGATCATTTGGGTGGGAAGATATCTCTCACTCTTAGGATATTTCATTGTTGACTTTGTGTTTAAAGCTGTCTAGTACATTTTAAAGGTTACATGGGGAGTCAGTCATCTGATTGAGTGCTTGATGGGAAAGAGTTGCCACAGACTTAGGGCTCTCAGGGGCCACTGTCATCAAAGACCCATGAGAGCTGGGGCAAAGGGACTGCTATTTCAGGAAATTCATTGAGGCAGAGCACCACGGAAGAAAGCTTTTTCTAGAATTTAGGCCTGACCTCAGTGTCAGGAAGCTTTCCAAAATAATCACACAAGTGAATTTTGCAGAAGTGGTATAAATAACAAATTCCTATTAATATGGAACTTCAGCTAGTTTTTTTTTGTAAAAGTCTGAGCCTTGTCATGTTAAAAAGAAATATGATATATTCCTAGTACAAAAATGACTATTTATGCCACATTTATTTATATATTAAGCTAAATGAAAATCTGCTATTTTGTTAAAATAATTATGTATCCTCAAATCGGATCAAGATGGTGGAGTAGGAGGACACAGAACTCACCTCCCTACATAAACACACCAAAAATACATCTACATGTGAAACAGTTCTCACTGAAAACTAACTGGAAACTTGCAGAGGGACTCTTGCACAACCAAGGCTGTAAGAAAGATACATATGTAATTAGGTAGGAAGAGAAGAAAAGCGATTGGGTCAGGACATGTGCCCCTGGGAGGGGACTCAGAGGAAACAGGAGATAATAGAGGTGGAGACCCTCCCTTGGGAATGAGCGGTTCAAGCCACATATTGGGCATCCCAGTCCTGGGTTCTGACACAGGGAAGATGAGCCCCCTTGGCTGATGGGACTAACAGGAGGGCTGTGGGAAGCCTGGATTCTGCCATGAGGAGCACACAAATGTTTCTGAAGCAGGATGGAGAGGGTGGACTGAAACCAGGAGGGTAGCTGACTGGTTTCCCTCGACTGCCCCGGTGTACACCCCAGCCTGAGTCAGGTGAATGCTCCTAACCCTAAAGTCTTGTTTCATCTCGCAGCTCCACACAGGAGCGAGGGCCGCCATGACTGAGGAAAAAGCTCGGCCGTGAGATGCTGTGGTGGCTCAAACTCTAAGTGGTGTCTGAGCAGGGAGGGGATAGCCGTTACTGGTGATTGTACAGACAGTGCATCAGAGGAAGATTGAATCTCTGACAGTGGCCACTTTGCCACACCCAGTGCCCTGGTCCTCACCAAATATCCATGCCAGCCCCTCTTACTTCAGCATGGCTCCCTTCTGGGGATGAGGGTGGGGGTGCTAGGATGGGGAAGAGCACACCCTTAAAAAGAACTGCACCAGCCTGGACCCTAACCCTCAGGGCTTCTGATCCAGCGGCTTAAGAACTGCCCCCGCCCTAGTAGAGTGATGTTGGCCACTGAGCACAGGAGAAGCCCCAGCTCACACCCGGCTCTGGCTCTAGCCCATCCATCTCCAGCCCCATCTCCTACCAAGGTGAGAGCTGCCAGCCCACACTGGGGGAAGATGTGACTTGTGTTCACCAGCTCGCCCACCAAAGCAGCTGGCACACGCAGACTATATAGGGACGCTTCCACACAAGGACACCCCTTCACAACCAGAATAGGCCTGTTTCACCTAATTTTATAGAGATAGGGAAAGATAAGCAAAATGAGAAGACAGAAGAATTTGTGTCAATTGAAAGAACAAGAGAAAACCTCTGAGAAAAACAACTAATAAAACAAAAATAAACAGTTTACTACATAAAGAATTCAAAGAATTAGTAATAAGAATGCTAACTAAATGAGGAAAAGACTAGATGAACACAGTGATAATTTTAACAAGGAACTAGAAAATATAAAAAAAATATATAAAAAAGAACCAGTCAGAACTGAAGAATATAATAATTGAGTTGAAAAACACCCTAGAAGGAGTGAACAGCAGATTAGGTGAAACAGAAGAATGCATAAGTGATCTGGAGGATAGAATAATGGAAATCACCCAATCAGAACAGCAAAAAGGAAAACAAATTTTAAAAAAATTTAAGGAAACTCTAGGACATCATGCATACCAAAATTCACATTATAGGGGCTCCAGAAGGAGGAGAGAGAGAGAAAAGGGGGTGGAAAATGTATTTAATGAAATTATGGCTGAAAAATTCCCAAACCCAAAGAAGGAAATAGATATCCAGGTACTGGAAGTACAGAGAATCCCAAACAAGATGAACCCAAACAGACCCACACCAAGACATATCATAATTAAAATGGTGAAAGATAAAGAGGGGATTCTAAAGGCAGCAGGAGAAAAACAAAGAGTCATATACAAGGGAACCCTCATAAGGCTATCAGCTGACATTTTTGCAGAAACATTGCAGGCCAGATAGGAGTGGTATGATATATTTAAAGTGCTGAAAGGGAAACACTTTCAACCTAGGATACATGCCCAGCAAGATTATCATTAGAATTGAAGGAGAGATAAAGAACTCAGGTTAGCAAAAACTGAAAGAGTTCATCAGTACTAAACTAACCCTAAAGGAAATGTTAAAGGGTCTTTTCCAAGTGGAAAAGAAAAGATTATAACAAGAAGTCAGTATCTATAGGAAAGGAAAAAAATCACACTTGTAAAGGAAAATATATAGTAAAGGCTGAGGATCAACCACTTAAATAAACTAGTATAAAGATTAAGAGACAAAAAAATTGTAAAATCAAGTATAACTACAATAATCAGTAAAAGGATAAACATGAAGGGGTATAACATCAAAAACACAAAGTGTGGGGGAAGGGAGTAAAAAAATGTGGATCTTTTAGAATGTGTTTGAACTTAAAGAATTAACTGTTTAAAACAAATACAGTTATAAGTCAACCAACAAACAAACAATAGAAAAGATCGATGAAACCAAGAGCTGTTTTTAGAAAAGAAAAAAATTGATAAGCCTTTAGCTAGGCTTATAAAGAAAAAAAGAGAGAGGACCCAAATAAACAAAATAAGAAATAAAAGAGGAGAAATTACAACCACTATCACAGAAATACAAATAATCATAAGAGAATACTGTCAACCATTATATGCCAACAAATTGTATAACCTCAAAGAAATGGAAAAATGTCTGGAAATAAACAACCTTCCAAGAGTGAATTAGGAAGAAATAGACAATCTGAAAAGACCAATCACTAGTAATGAACTTGTATTAGTAATTAAAAAAAAAAAAACAAAAACCCTAGCAAATAAAAGTCCAGGACCAGACAGCTTCACAGGGAAATTTTACCAAATATATAAAGAAGAGCTAATACCTATTCTTCTCAAACTATTCCAAAAAATTGAAGAGGATGGAACAAATTCATTCTAGGTGGTCACCATTACCTGATACCAGAGCCAGACAAAGACACTACAAAAAAAGTAAATTACAGACCAATATCTCTGATAAATATAGATGTAAAAATCCTCAACAAAATATTAGCAAATCAAGTTCAACAATATATAGAAGGACCATGCACGATGATCAAGTGGAATTATTCCAGGGATGCAAGGATGGTTCAGTATTCTCAAATCAAACAATGTGAGACACCACATTAACAAATGGAAGGATAAATGTCACATGATCATCTCAAAAGATGCAGAAAAAGCATTTGACAAAATTAAGTACTCATTAATGACAAACCCACAGCTAGCATCATACTCAGTGGTGAAAAGCTGAAAGCTTTTTCTCTAAAATCCGGAACAAGACAAGGACGCCACACAAGCAGCATGGCATTGCATCATTAACTTAGGGTCTACAGCCCAGATTTTCCATCTGTACAGGACAGTGGTGTAACTCTGGCCAGTGCCATCAGAGGAAAAATCAGGACCTTGAGGGCAGTTTAGAGGAGGCTGTTAGAGGCTTCCTGGTTAGAAGGGGCTCTTACATGGACCCCCTGAAATAGCCAGGCCCCCTGTGTGTCAAGTCCTCGTGGGTTCCCAGCAGCCAATGTGGATGGCTTTCATTTCTTTTTCTTGTCCAGGGCTTGACAAAGACTTCCAATACTATGTTAAATAGAAATGGAAGGAGTGGGAGTACTTTTTTTGTCTGTATGGGCTGTGAGTAAGAATGATTTGTGTAGTTTTGAATGCATGAAAAAAATCCAACGAAGAATATTGCATGACACATGAAAATAACATGAGACTTGAGTTTCAGTGTCAGTATGTACAAGTCTCATCTGTTTACTGTTGGCCATGGCTGCTTTCTTCCCTGAGACAGCAGAACTGAGAGAGACCCTTTGGCCCAAAAAACCTGAAATATCTACTATATGACCCGTTATTGAAAAAAATTGCTGATCCCTGGCTTTCACTCAAAGATTCCTTGCCCTCTTGTTTTTGTTGAGCTTGGCCAATGGGGAGCAGGTGTTGGAGGTCAAGGGGCAGGGGAGGGTGGGCTTCAGCATGTTTACTCCCTGCCTGTCTCTCCTTGAGTCTGCAGGTTGGCTGAACCAGCTTCTGAAGGTCACAGCTCCTACCAGGTGGCCCTCGAAATGCAAAACCCTTTCCACCTCCATATACCAGATCTGCACCCACCCTTCCCCTCCAGGCCTCACATCCCTCCTGTCCCGTGGCCTGGGGACTGTGCTGTCCTGCAGTTTCCCACATTCTGCCTGTACCTCTGTAAGGAGCCCTTTCCGTTAAGTGACGCCTGATTTATTTGTGGCATCTATTTCCTGCTTGGATCCGAATGGATAAAAACAATACTAAAGAAATCAATGAATCAGATCAAGATAATTTTAGATGGTGAAAATAAAATATTGAAAAGAAAACGGGGGCTTCCTTGGTGGTGCAGTGGTTAGGAATCCGCCTGCCAATGCAGGGGACACGGGTGGGAGCCCTGGTCTGGGAAGATCCCACATGCTGCAGAGCAACTAAACCCATGTGCCACAACTACTGAGCCTGCTCTCTAGAGCCTGCGAGCCACAACTACTGAGCCCACGTGCTACAACTACTGAAGCCCATGTGCCTAGAGCCTGTGCTCTGCAACATGGGAAGCCACTGCAAAGAGAAACCTGCGCACCGCAACAAAGAGTAGTCCCTGCTCGCTACAACTAGAGAAAGTCTATGCGCAGCAATGAAGACCCAACACAGCCAAAAATAAATAGATAAATAAATATATAAAAATATTTTAAAAAATGGTAAGGTGATAACAGATTGGAGGGGAAGTTTGAATGCTAAGAAGAAAAGAACAAGGAAATGATCTAGGGAAATGCCATTTTGTGAAGCAGAAGAAGCAGCTGGTGCAAACTTCTTACGAGTGTTTGAATCACAGAAGGGCCACTGCAGGCTGCTTGGCAGGGAGTAAGACAAGATGAGTGGGTTTACCCGTGGCCTTGTAGACACATGGTGTTTCATTATAGATGCAACGGAAATATTTAAACAAGGATGGTATAATCTAATGTGTGATTAAAAAAATCACTCTGACCATTGTTTGGACAGGGAATATTTTGGTGGAGTTTATTGCAGTCATGGGCAGGTCCTCAACCTGAAGGCTGCGGCTGGGTGTTGTTCTGGTATCTTCCAGTGGAACTTTGGGGACGTTACTGGGCTCGGGTCTGGTTTGAAGCCATGTTAGAGTTGGTAGGGGAGATGGTGATGATTGGAATTAGGTTTCGTGAAATCTTTGGTCCATTCCATTGGATTTTACACCAAGAGGACATTGCATTTCTTTACTTCTTTGGGAGATAGTGTCTCACTTTCTGCATCTTAACTCTTCTAAAGTTTTAAAAGCTATAATCTACCCTCTCTTTAGACAGTCAAGAGTAAAAGCTAGTTTCTGGGTATATTTTTCTATCTGGTTTCTGTGAAAGCAGAAAATCTGGCATGAGCTTGTGATTATGCTTTGATTGTGCTGACTGGTGTTGATTGCATTCTCTGTGCAGCTCTGGATTGTCCCTTTGGGTTTCTTGGTCTGGGCACTGTGGTTAACTTTTGTATTCTATTTGCAATATTTCAGCCACATTCATTTACAGCCCACACCTTATAAAGGCTGATATTCATTCTCCCTGCCCCCACTTCCCCACCCCTAAACACACACGCGCGCAAACACACGCGCACACACACACACACACACACACACATGCACACACTCACTCTTAACCTGGTTGTAAAGTCAGATCCTTGTCGGCCTCTTGTGATTATTCCCAGCATCCTGGACGATGCTCTTGAGCTGGGACTGCATTGCAGGCTGTCAGAAAATTTTGACAAAACTCTTCAACCACCTGCCTTTGTGTATTTAGGATTTTCTTTTCTCCCAGCTTCTGTGTTTCACTTAGTTTTGCCTGTTTCCTGTGGTATATGTGGTAAGTTCTTTTGGTAGGGCTACCCAGAGCTTAAGACAGAACCATAAGCATATGTATGTGTCATTCATTTATTTAGCAAATATTTACTGGCTGCCTTATATGTAGCAGGCCCTGTGCTAGTGAGTGGTGAGTCTTTGTCTTCAAGGAACACATGATGTCCTGGGGCACTTAAGCATCTAAGCCAATCATTATAATTCAGTATGATAAGTGAAATAGAAAGATGATGACTGTCATAGAAGCAGTGAAGTGCAGTGGTTGACAGCCCAGATGCTGGAGCCAGACAGCCTTGGTTGACATCTCAGTCTCACTGCTAACTATTGCTGTGTTTCTGGGCAAATTACTTAAACAGTCTGTATCTTATTTTCCTTATCAGGGAAAAGGAAATGCTGTAAAAGTGTTAAGATAGTTAATATAGCAAAACAGCCATAAGAATGCCTGGCATATAGAAAATGACTCAGTAACCATTGTCTATTGTTATTAATATCCCTCAGAATATTCATGGGATTAAACTTTGAAAAGGAAGATAGAACTTAATATGGGTTGGTTACTACTTGGAATCTGGAGGATTTTTCAGAGCAGTTAATAAGAAGCCAGTTTCTGGTTCATGAGATTATTTTTAGTAACTAAAAATACAGTATTGGACCCTTAAAGATACTTTCAATATATCTCTCCCCTTGCATTCATGCTTTAGACTCAAACCTTCTGTACCTGGCTTGCTATGTTGCAAAAAGAAATGAATCTTTTCTGTTTATTAATAGAGCCAGTTTTACTATTGTAGGGAACATTTTTCATCATGTAATTTTGCACTCTGATGCCTACCACTTTTAAAATTAGCTGTCTTTCTCTGACTTTCTAGGGAAATGGGTAAAAACTGGATATGTTGGTTTTAATTCCCATTTTTCAGCATTGCACCTTCTAAGCAGAATATGCAGGTAGAGCCTTCAGAAATGCCTGTGAGTATGAAGGCTAGAAAACACTAGCTTAACCATCAGCAGCCTTCCCACCCACCAGTAATCCCAACCTTCCAACGTTCTTCTGAAATCATTACACCTGCTAAGCTCTTATTGACACATCCTTCTCCTTGGCATCTTGAGGGACCATGTCTAAGACACCTTTGAATCCTCCTTAACTGACACATATTAGCTGCTCAATCACTGTTGAATAAACAGATGAGTAAATGACTTTAGTGTCTGGGTCTGTCATAAAATATGTTTAGCTCCTACTCAAAGAACTTACTTCTCTCTCTGACATAAATGGTACCAGTGTTTTCTTAGGTCAGTCTCCCAAGCCAATAGAAGCAAAATCAAAAATAAACAAATGGCACCTAATCAAACTTATAAGCTTTTGCACAGTAAAGGAAACCATAAACAAAATGAAAAGTCAACCTATGGACTGGGAGAAAATATCTGCAAATGATGTGACCAACAAGGACTTAATCTCCAAAATATACAAACAGCTCATACAACTCAGTAACAAAAAAACTAACAGTCCAATCAAAAAATGGGCAGAAGACCTAAATAGACATTTCTCCAAAGAAGACATACAGATGGCTAATAGGCACATGAAAAAGTGCTTATCATCGCTAATTATTAGAGAAATGCAAATGAAAACTACAATGAGGTATCACCTCGCACGGGTCAGAGTGGCCGTCTTTAAAAAATCTACAAACAATAAATGCTGGAGAGGGTGTGGAGAAAAGGGAACCTTCTTACACTGTTGGTGGGAATGTAAACTGGTGCAGCCACTATGGAGAACAGTATGGAGATTCTTCAAAAAACTAAAAATAGAGTTGCCATATGATCCAGCAATCCCACTCCTGGGCATATACCCAGACAAACCTATGATTCAAAAAGATACATGCATCCTTATGTTCTTGTAAATAGCAGCACTGTTTACAATAACCAAGACATGGAAATGACCTAAATGTCCATCAGTGGATGAATGGATAAAGAAGATGTGCTATACATATATATATATATATATATATATATATATATATATATATATATATATATACATACATATATATATACACACACACACACACATACACAATGGAATATTACTCAGCCATAAAGAAGAATGAAATAATCCCATTTTCAGCAACATGGATAGACCTAGAGATTATCATACTAAGCGAAGTAAGTCAGAAAGAGAGACAAATACCATGTGATATCACATATATGTGGAATCTAAAATAGGACACAAATGAACATATCTACAAAACAGAAACAGACTCACAAACATAGAGAACAGATTTATGGTTGCCAAGGGGGAGGGGTGTGGGGGAAGGATGGATTGGGGGTTTGGGATTAGCAGACACAAACTGTTGTATATAGGATGGATAAACAAGAAGGTCCTACTGTGTAGCACAGGGAACTGTATTCAATATTTTGTGACAAACCATAATGGAAAAGAATATAAAAAAGAATGTATGTATATATATATATAACTGTCACTTTGCTGTGCAGCAGAAATTAACACATTGTAAATCACTTCTACTTCAATAAAATTAATTTAAAAAAAAGAACCGACTTCTGTCTCTCCTTCCTTTTCCTGTATCTTACTTGTAGACAAGAAAGTGTAATATTTTATCCCCCAGGTAGGACTGCTGAGGACAGCGGTGCTGTTTTAGTTTTGCATAGGTGTGTCCAGACAGGAAGACAGCTTGGCACTGAAATTCAGCCTGTGCTCTGCTCACCAGCCATGTGCCCTGGCAGGTAGCTCCATCTAATCAGAGGTGGAGCTGCCTTTTCTTCCCCTGGCACAACCGTCCTTTGGCCACTTCAAGTGTCCGAGGGGCTTTTCTCCCCCATGTATGACACCCCGCCCCCTCCCCGGTACCTTGTACTCACTGTTCTGCTCGGGGTGGGGGGAGAGCTGTATCTAATTTGTGTACAGGCACCATATAGTCTGCTAGTGGCAATGGTAGTAAATTCAGGATTTCATCATCCTGTTCCATGATTACCAACAGCTGAAGGAGAATATGAAGAGTAGATAAATTCCCTGTTTCATTAGGCCTGTTGCCCCAAATAAAGATCTGTCATAGTATGAATACCAGCTTCCTCTTGTCACCCACCCCATGATCTAGTCTACACTTCAGAGCAGTCAGCTGTTATTTTCAAGTGGTTTCATAATCATATAGATAACTCGTGACAGTCCTTTCCTCTCTACCAGAATATTAACTTTAAAAGCATCTCCTACTAATGATGATTTTTTTTAGCACCAACTGTACGTAGGTGAGCTGGAAGGAATTTAAAAGTAAAGGTCTCATGTAATCCTTAATTGCCCTCTCAACCAAGATTTTCCAATTCCTGCACCCACTGATTCTATTTTGAGAACTGCTGATTAGAAAACATGAATAACTTGTATTTTTTCCACTGTGCATCTCCTGTTTGCTCTAATGACCAATAAATGGGCTGGAGTGCAGGAGGCTGCACATCAGCCAGGCCCTCAGGGAGTTCCTGCTGGGATGGGGGGCGGGTACAAAGATGCAGGGGAACTGGGCCCAGCCTTCCCGGGTGCCCGTCCAGCCCACGGCCAAAGGCTTCATGCAACTAACCTTACTTCTCTCTTGGCTGGTGGCAGGATTTCAAAGTCACTTTTAAATCCCCCCCCTCAATGATGGATTATAGGGTTCAAGTGGGCAACCTTAATAAAAGAAGGAGGCTGGTGTGATAAAGGATGTGGTGGAGATGCGCATGGACAGGTGAGCGCTTTATCCTAAAGGAAGCAGTAGCCAGCCCCACCCCCGTGGTGTTTCTAGGCATTGCAGTATTTTCAGAGGAAACTGGAAATGCTAGTTTTTGACGTGAACTGTAATGAATTTTTAAATGTTGGCCTGAATTATTTTGAAACAATGTGGGACAAATGAAACACTTCTGGATGGGATTCAGCCCTCCAGCTGAGAGTTCATGACTTCTGAATAGTGGGGGTATGTGCAGGGCAAAGTCCTGGATTGTCCTATTTTAGAATGATTCCCACCTGGGTGGGTGAAGTCATGGTTTTGGGAGGTTGGGAAGCGTGAGACTAAGAATTGATGGGAGGGACACTCTCCCATGAGGACAGGTGTGATGAGAAAGGGTCGGGGGGGGGATGCTTATTCATGGAACAGAGTCCCGGCATCTGGAAGAGGTGGCCCGGTGCTGTGCCGTGTATCACCCCGAACTGCACACCCAGCGAAGAGCTGACCATACCCACCCCCTGAGCAGGAGGGGGCCTAGTGTTTCAGCCACGGTTCTGCACAGAGATAAGAACAAGAGGAGATATGTAGATATACATGTGCATGTGTATGTGTGTGTATAATGTATATTTATGTAACATTTATAAGTACTGATATTTATAAATATAGAAAAGATATACGTGTGTGTGTGTGTGTGTGTGTGTGTGTGTGTACACAGATGATTTATTTTAAGGACCTGGGTCATGCAGTTGTGGGCTGGCAAGTGTGGAATCTGTAGGGCAGGCTCTCAGCTTGTGAACTCAGGCAGTATTCCTATGTTACAGTTTTGAGGCAGAACTGATCTCTGGGGAGCCCCTGTTTTTGCTCTTAAGTCCTCAACTGATTGGATGAGGCCCACCCACATTATCGATGGTAATTTCCTTTAAGTTCACCACATCTACATAATACCTTCCCTGCAACACCAAGGTTAGAGTTTGATTCAATAATAGGGTACAGCAGCCCAGACAAGTTGATACATAAAACTGACCATCACACTCAGGGTTAGTGGTGTTGGGAGGTTGGGGAGCATGAGGGTGGGTGGGTGCTTCCAGAATTATGGTCAGTAAAGCACTGAGCATAGGCCCCACACACTCCGTAACATGGCCTTGAATGCAATAAATCACCTGTAATCCCAGCCAGAGGAGGAACTGTCTTGCAGTGAATAAAGTTAAAGCTTCAAGCCCACTCACGTGCAAGGGTCCTTCCAACGTGCTGTACCTCCTTTTGTGTTCATAACATTGAATTCTTTTTCTTGGTCATCGCTTATTGTATAAGCTCCAGATCCCTCAAAACGTGACCTGCTTCAGCTGGCTCTGCTACTAGTCCTGTGTGCCCTCCGGCCAGCCCTTCTGTGTTTCTGAGCCTCAGTTTCTTCATTTGTAAATTGAGGAAGAGAATTCTAACCATCCTTCTGGGGTACTTCTCAAGGATAAGAGACTGTGCAACTATGAACATATAAAAAACCTAAATGCTTTCTCCTAGTTTCTGATCCTCAGAAGTGTTCTAATATTAGTGTTTTATTAGCTAAGAACATAGCACCAACTTCTTGTACTCAATGAGAAAGGTAATTTAAAGTGTGAGAATGTATAATCCCCCATCCCCAAGGGGTATAAAGAACTCTTTTCATTTTGAATAGCTGGCTTTCCAAACGCTTCATATTGGAAATGCAGGTAACATCATATAGCTGGGTCTGTGGTACCCGGGGCCCCTCATTTTGTGTCGCTGGAGCCTGGGCTGTGCTGAGGGTCTTGCACACCTGCTTCTCAGCCTGCTCCTCACAGCAGCAGTGTGGCAGGTGTCAACCATCCCATTTTCCAGATGAGGAAACTGAGGCACAGACAGGTTAAGTTTAACTCACCCCAGGTCACATAAGCAGCAGAGCTGAATTCAAACCCTGTGGGGTGCTGTCTGTTAGCTGAGGTCTAGAGGTAGAGAGGCAAATGAGAGCGGCCACCTGGAGCCTTGAGGAGACGGTTTGCTGATGACAGCAGCCACTTTACAAGCAGACTCAGGTCCTGAGCACCTGCTGGGAAAACGAAGTCCTCTGCTGCCTCTCAGGGAGCCAACCTCAGGGCCACTCTGGATGGTAGTGCAGGGCGCACACTGCCCAAGGCTCCTGATCCTTGGCTAGTGGCGGCTAATATCTGCAGTGGCCCAGAAAAGTGCCTTTTTCTCCCTCACACAGGTCATTCTGTAGAGCTGGGGCCCTGGCCAGCCTGCACAGAATTCTTTCCATTCTTTGTACAAGTTCCTCCCTCATGCCATTTAACACACTCTCCCTAGTCCTTTGTACACATTTGAATCTTGTCGATTTCATGGGCCGACCCCTTTGTGCAAATCCTCCTTCACCTTTGTGGTTCGTTCTGCAGCTCCACTTCATTTATTCACTCATCAACACACATGTATTAATCATTTACTAGGTGCCCAGTACTGTTCTAGGAGTTGGAGTTAGGGTAAGGGTAAACTCAGAGGTGAGTGACATAGAGGCTTAGACATCAGGAAGTTCAAATTCATGGAAGGAAATGAATATCAGAAATTAGTCATGACAATAATAAAGTTGTGTTGCGTGTTCACTATGGGCTGGGAATGTTCTAAGTGCTTTTTTGCATTAATTCATTTGAACCTTCCAATGATCCCAGGAGTGTTGGTACGATGAGTATTCCCATTTTATATTAGATTGAACCGTGTGAGATTGCTGTTGTGATTGATGTAGGTCAGAACAGTCCTAGACCGGCGGTTTAATATGGTTCAGCCCAAGAGATGTGGACCCTCGTGCAGTTACATGCCCGGTACGCCTCACACTGTAGGTGATGGAGCTGAGGCCTGAACCAGGAGCCCGCGTGCCCCACCTGGTGCTGAGCTGCCTGGACTTTTATGCTCAGAGGAGTGGCCCTGCCTGGAGGTGGGGGATGACTTGGCAAAGGGGCACCTGTGCTCTTATTTCCTGCCCTTTGACTCTGTGGCTGAACCTGTGTTCTAGGGTTATCCAGGGCGGAACCTCCATATCTACTCATCTCCTGCATCATAGCACCTGGTCCAGGGCTGGGCTCTTAGGAAACACTCTGTTGAGTGTTTTTGTTTGATTAGTACTTTTACTGTCAGTGTGTCTGAGTTTTCTGAGAGAGAAACATGTGGAGAAAGAAGAGAACAGGCTGAAGATAAGAATTCAGACTTTAGAAGGAGGGAGAGAAGAAAATTCGGAAGGAACTTAAATAACTAAAAGTTTTCTGAGTCAATAGTAATTAATAATAAGTAATAAATATTATAATAATCTAAACTAAAAGGTCCTGGAGAGGTGAGGATTGGATGTTTAGAGTATGAGAAACAAGTGAATGTGATATGTGAAGGAATACAATTTTTATGGCATCTTGAAGATACCCTTGAATAATGCAAGTGTCATTCTCACAGAAAGAAGTCTCAAAAAGTGCTTGGTGTCTAAAGTGTATGTTAGAACTGAAAAAATGATCTAAAGAAAAGAGATGGGTAGAGATTAGAGCAGGGTATCAAGATTTCAATATGTTTCCATAGATTTACTTTGCAGCAGAAACCCCTTTATTCACACTTAGTGACTGTTTTCACCAAATAGAACATTCTTGTGTGCATATAATGGAGAATCCATTGATGATATATACATATGCTCATTCTAACATAACCTATATCTGCTAATTTTGCAGTAGTTTGTGTTGGTAACAGGATTTTATACTTCTGACTTCTAGCCTAGTCCTACTTTTCTTGCCAGCCATGGAAACATAAAGGAATGACTGAAACTTTCTGTAAAATTTATGACATGGTCTTATTTTTATGATAAGAGATTCACCCTTCAACACACCCTCTGGTAAATTTTACATTTTCCTCAGATTAGGTTAAATCACAGCAGACAACTAAAAATCATGTTGTTATTCTCCTTAAATTCAATTTTAAGCAAGTGCACTGAGGTTTATAAAGTCCCCAATAACTGTCTATATTATCCAGACTTTGAAATATCCCAGTGTGTGGTCAAAATGCTGCTAGGTATGTGGTTCTCAAATGGGGGGAGGGGAATTTTGCCCCTCCTCTGGGACATTTCTGGTTGTCACAACTGCAAGAGTGGAGGTTGCTGGTGGAATCTAGTGGGTAGAGGGGCCAGGGACTTGTTTTTAAAATTGAAAAATATATCTTATTTGAAAGCATGTTAGACTTTTGACCTCATTTTTTTGATCTAAAGAGTTTCACCTCTGTTCTTGGAACTCTATTCTTAGAACTCATGAACAAGGCATGAACCAGAACTAGGAAGTTTTAAAGTATACATATATTTTTGCTGAGTCAATAAATGTGTATTATGCTTTAAAATCTTCATAAAATTCTGAGGAGCCTTTCTGAACAACCCAATCTATTTTCTGGACAAGAGACATTTGGGGGCAGTTTCCACCTTTTATTTAAACCTCTTTCTTCAGGTTTGTCTCAGACTGCACTGTCTTGCCTCCAAGCACCCGCTTTCCTATGCATCTCCTCCGTGGCTGGAGTGCCTTGTTTTCTGTGCACAGAGAGATGTGTCTACTGGAAGCATCTTCATCTTCTTCCAGTAGGTGATGCCTATAATCTGTGGGGTTCTGTCTCATGATGTGCAGACGGTGAACTTTATCATGGACTTCCTTGCTTTGCTTTTTGAACTGTGATCATTCAGACACGCTCCTCTTCAGAGCCCCTACCACTTGGTTTCTAGCTGTAGTTCTCCCAGGGCCTGCAGCCAGATGCACAGGTGCAAAAGACACCATCACTGCCCTGCATCTTGTACCCACCTCTGGTGATCTTTCCCTTCACCTTCTTGTGAAGTAGAATATGCTACAGCGTAGCCTACCAGGCCATCCTTCACGCTGATTTTTGGGCGTTGTTGCAACTGGGGTAACTATCACACCCTCTATTTTTAATTTAATTTTTTATTTTATATTGGCATATAGTTGATTTACAGTGTTGTGTTACTTTCTGCTGTACAGCAAAGTGAATCAGTTATACATGTAGATTTATCCATTCTTTTTCAGATTCTTTCCCCATATAGGTTATTACAGAATATTGAGTAGAATTTCATGTACTATATGGTAGGTCCTTGTTGATTATCTATTTTGTATATAGTAGTGTGTATATGTTAATCCCAAACTCCTAATTTATTGCTCCCCTGCCATGTTTCCCCTTTGGTAACCATAAGTTTGTTTTCTAAGTCTGTGAGTCTCTTTCTGTTTTGTAAATAAGTTCATTTGTATCACTATTTTTTTTTAGATTCCACATATAAGTGATATCATGTGGTGTTTGTCTTTCTTGGTCTGGCTTACTTCACTTTGTTTGATAATCTTTAGGTCCATCCATGTTGCTGCAAATGGCATTATTTCATTCTTTGTTATGGCTGAATAACATTCCGTTGTGTATATGTACCGCATCTTCTTTATCTATTCATCTGTTGATGGACGTTTAGGTTGCTTCACAGCCTCTTTTAAAAGGCATCTGACAAGGTCTTTCTTGGCTTTTAACATGATGATCTAGCCATTATCCTGTGTTTGTGTGTTTTCTAATTATTTCCTCCTGGGTTACCGAGAATTTCCAAGCATTCGGTACTCAGCATGGTCTTGTCTTTGCCTCTATTTCAGTCGTGTCACTTGGAGGAAGCCTTTTCTTTGGGACTTTACCAAACTCCAGCCTGCTGCCTGGCTTGGCACAGACCCTACTGTGATGCTTCAAAGCCACTTCATATTTACTGCTCTTCCAGAATTTGAGGAATATTTGTCTACTCTAGATAAAGGTTGGAAAATACTTAAATAGTACAAAGATTAGAAATTACTTATAATTTTGTACTGTTGACTGTTAAAAATTTAGGCACATTGTTCTATGTATGTCTGTGCATAGGTGGACGTGGGCATTGTTTTTAGTTTTTTAACAGAATGAAGAGCATACTGTTATTCAGCTTATTTTACAATACTTAAAATATAGCAATCATTTACCCATATCCTTATGTAGTTTGGGTAACATTTTTAATGACTGCATAGTATTAACAGTTAGCTGGACCACACACACACACACACACACACACACACACACACACACACACGTTCCTTTGCAGTTGCTTTTATTCGGTGTTTACATCTGTGTCACCTCCCATTGTGACAGGCCCTTAGGCATGTGTGCACACCCCTGGTGGCTTATCTCAGATGGTAAAGTCTTAGACGTGGAAGTGGTTAGTCAAAGACCTTTTGATGCATGTTGCCAATAACCTCCAAAAAATGTTTGCCACTTACTTCATTTTCTTATTCTGAATTGGCTAAAACTTCCAGCCTTCATCCTTGATTTTTTGAAATCTTTCTTTCAATGAGGATTTTTTCAACTCTCACTATTAAGGATATTATATTATAGAAGTGTCTGCTATTCCAATTGTTTAAAGTGTCTTAATTAGGAATGGATGCTGAATTTTATCAGCTGCCTTTTGGGCATCTGTCTATGTTATCATATCATTTCTATCACTTGATTTATCAACTTGAGGGAGTATGTTCATGTGTCATCCTTGCCTTCCTTGCCCTTTGGGCTTTCAAGGCTTCTCCTTGCTCAGGGGGCATGGGCATCCTGTGAGAAGGGAGGTACAGTGATGCTGTGGGCTCAGGGCCTGTTAGAGGGGAGGGGGCATGTACTCCATCCCTGCACAGCTGACTTTTCTTGAAGTTCTTTGTCCCCAGTTTCAGTGATGGCGCCTGGAGTGTCTTTCCTGGTTAAGGACCTGTGGCCTGAGTGCTGTGGATAGAAGGAGGGATGACTTGATTCCAAGTAGGGTTTCCTATCTTTCTTGACACACTCTTACCCACTTTCTCACTGGAACCTCACACTTGAGAGGTGCTGGTGAGACATTTTAGCATTTCCTGGTTACACTGCACTGCTTTCTCGGGAAGGGGAGTTAATGCCAAATTTTGCTATATTCTTTTAGCTCAAAGGAGATCATTTATGGCACCTATATTGCTGGAAATGTGGGACCATTGCCTCATGTCATTGTTGATGATAATTATGATGTATTATTCATTGCCGATTTGATTTTGTTCATTTTATTTTTTTTGTTATTTTATTTTATTTTAGTTTTTTTATTGAAGTGTAGTTGATTTACAATATTGTGTTAACTGATTTTGTTCATTTTTATCACTGATTAGGAGAATGATTTTTAAGCCTACACATATAGTGTGGAATACCCCAGGACAGTTGGATAAAGCTTTCTAATAAGGAAAAAAATGATAATGAATTTAATGTACAGCCTTAAACATGTGTTGGATAATGAAAAAAGCCTTATAAAAACATGCTAATGCTGCCTACTGGCACTGTCTGAAAAATTTTGATTTTAGCCACTCCAATTATTTCAGTTACTATCTGTGCCTGGAAATAATTTCCTGAAAACTATATTAAATATTACATGATTTACCTTCTTAAAAGTATAAAAAGAATAACATTTGATGATACCATTTTAGAACTTTCTGTATACTAGACCTTGTATAGTAGTGAATTTTAAGCTAAGCTCATGGTAGAAATTTGGTGTCCACAGTTGACATATGCCCAGAGATTTCAGTAGTTCTAGGCATCTTTATAAATCTGTGGAAATGTACATGGGAAATCTTGTGAGTACAGGCAATGAACTTCTAAACACATGTTCCTTTGAAGTGAAAAAAGATAATTTGAAACCTATGGTGTGTCAAACACAAGAAGCCAAAGTCACTATGATGTAATGAAAAACAAATTTAAGTTGAGTGTTTTGAACAACTCCAGGATATCCAGGGCTGTGGAAGTTATCAAACAAGGTGTGATCTGAGGGCAATCTTTGTGGACGAGGGGAAAATGGCTGAATGTTGACAGTGAATGCAGGTTTCAACAGTCAGCTTTACTAAAGCCCTATATTTGCCACAGTCCTCAGTGGGGTTGATCACACGTCTAATAATGCTTGTGAATCTGTGTTTCAGAGCTACTGTAAAGGTGAGAAAATCATTCACAGAGTACTCATTTTAACTCATAAGCTTTAAGCGATATCGTAACGGATTGATCACCTCATTCAAAAAATTTTGAAAAGTGGGTATTTTGATTGAAATATAACCAGTGACTGTTTCAAGTTTTTTAAGGTAGTAATCTCACATAATCACATCATCTTCAGTGTGATAGTGTGGAAATTGCAGATTGAATACAGCCCTTCTTTTCTACATTCAATGAATATATTGCTGTAAAGCTATATGTAAGTCACATTTAAAAACCGATTGAATCATTTTTGATATATTAGAGAACCTCACTGTGTGAAAGAATACATTTGGGAAAGACTTTATGGACTGATGTGTCATCTCCTAGTTTATAGTATTTCAGTGTGGATTTTCTCAGGCTTGTTTAAAGTGTCCACTTGTGGTTAATCACTCTGACATCCTGATGTGACTTACCCACGTTGGATGTGAAAGCAAAACTGAACATGGAGTTAGCAACTAGGAGAGGGAACAGATTACTGCATATGTATTTTATTTTGTCTGATTTTTATTTTTTCAAGGTTACATATAATTTTAAAATCACACAGTCCTGCAAAACTCACCATGAATGACAGTAGCTCTCTCAGCTCCATTCCTAGTTTCCAGAGCCAACTGCTTCCAGCTTTTAGAGCTGTTTCTTCTGTTTAATCTCCATGTTTCCAAAAAACAAGCTTATACTCCTACTTCTTTTTCTTGTTATTGAAGTATAGTTGATTTACAATGTTGTGTTAACGTCTGCTGTACAGCAAAGTGATTCAGTTATACATATATATATATTCTTTTGTAAATATTCTTTTCCATTATGGTTTATCACAAGATATTGAATATAGTTTCCTGTGTTATACAGTAACACCTTTTTTTTTTTTTTTTTTTTTTTTTGTGATACGCGGGCCTCTCACTGCCGTGGCCTCTCCCTTTGCGGAGCACAGGCTCCGGACCCGCAGGCTCAGCGGCCATGGCTCACGGGCCCAGCCGCTCCGTGGCATGTGGGATCTTCCCGGATCGGGGCACGACCCGTGTCCCCTGCATCGGCAGGCGGACTCTCAACGACTGCGCCACCAGGGAAGCCCAGGACCTTGTTTTTTATCCATTTTATATATAATAGTTTGCACCTGCTAATCCCCAAACCCCAATCCTTCCCTTCTCCACCCTCCTCCCCCTTGGCAACCACAAGACTGTTCTCTATGTCTGTGAGGTTTTTTCTATTTTGTAGATATGTTTGTTTGTGTTGTATTTTAGATTCCACATATAAGTGATATTGTATGATATTTGTCTTTCTCTTCTGACTTACTTCACTTAGTATGGTAATCTCTAGGTCCATCCATGTTGCTGCAAATGACATTATTTCATTCGTTTTTATGGCTGATTAGTATTCCATTGCATATCTGTGTGTATGTGTATATATATATATATATATATATATATATTCCATTGCATATATATATATGGGATATATATATTCCACATCTTCTTTATCCATTCATCTGTCGATGTATACTCCCATTTCTTGATGTATTTTTCAGTTTTAGGTATTATCTATTAATGTTCTCCTTTGGCAAATAAGGATTTAGCTCTTCCCCTCACCACAAGTCAGACACCTCTCCTATTATAGGTGTGTCATGATGTTTTTAAAAAACAGTATTTCGGTTTATAATATTTGATTATGTAAGTGTGATAGGATATTAAATTCTGTTTCATCCAAGGTGCTAGGTAGCAAAAGACAGAAAATTCCAAGTCAGCTGCAAGACTGAAATGTGTGTCTGAGGTCAGGCTGTGCAGGGCAGTGAAGAATAAGTTGCTGTACAGGGCATGCTGCAGAGAGAAAGGAAAGATCCAGTTAAATGGGAGGATATAACCTGAGTTTGGTGGGGCAAAGACTGCTCAGGTGTGTCCTGTGAACATTCGGGGCCCCAGGAAGGGGGCTGCCTGGAACCATTGTTACTCCTGCCAAGAAGATGCCCTTGGGTGTGTGATGTAGCTTGACAGCATAAGGGAGTTTGGTGGAGGGAGTCTAGGGGATCTGGTTGTTTTTTGACTTCCAACCATTCCCTTATTCTCTGCTTAACTTACATCTTTCATCCATATCCATTGCCCCCCATCCTGAGTCCTTTGGGGGCTGGCGGTACAGACCCTCTTGGAAAGGGGGTTCCTCATTGCTGAAACACTTCGTCTGGCCTGCTAATTTCAATTCCTCTCCAGCTTTCAAAATTTAATCATTGTTTTTCTCCTCTTCTTTGTGTGGTTTTCTTTTCTGGCCTTAAAATTTTTTTCTACTGTTATGATTTGTGGGATTTTGAGCCGGAGTGGTAATAAACATACGTGCTCAACAGACAATATTAGCCAAAATGTCAAAATTCATTAAAACATAAAGATGTATGAAGGCAGTATATGTCCATAGAGTGAGAAGGCAAATATGTAATTACATAACTCTTTTGAGGAAACAGAAATATTTGAATATTTGTACTTTTCTCTTTTTTTCTGTCGCTGACCTTGAGTCAGCTGTTTCATCCTTCCTGAAGGTGGAAGGGAAGTTAAATGATTGTATCCGGAGTGGGTAGCCATGCTATTCAATGAAGACTGTGCTCTCCTGAGTAGTGGTCACCATGAAGTCACACTATATATTCTACTGGCACAGATTCAGCTACACCAATTCAACAAAAAAAGAACTTACAAAAAGATGTCCCTTTGCCCCATGGGGCTCCATGTACTCCCTCCCTCAAAGATTTTTTAAAAACAAAAAAAGAGAAAAACTAAAAAAATAAATTCTTGGCGTTTGTGCTTTTAAGGACCCAAGTGCTAGAAATTTATAGATGAATTAAGAGATTTTGCAAGGGCCATTTTATCTGTACTTAATTTTTGCTTTAAAATATGATTTTAGACCCTATTAGTCTACTATAATTGTTCTACTTTACTACCCAGAACCAAAATATTGAATGTATTCTTATCTTGTAGCTGTATGGTTTTATGAGAAAAGTTGAGTCTTATAATTCATACAACCTTGGGTTCAAATTCTAGTTATGCCCTAGTGGACATACTATTTAAGTTTCCTGATTCTTTGGTTTACTTGCCTCTAGAATGATTATACTTATAAGCTACTTAATAGGTTTATTTTAAGAATTAGTATCAGGCACTATTTTAAGCACTATGAAGTGCTACAAAAACAGTAGATTCTTAAAAGATTAATTTGTTGGACCCACGGCTGAAAGTTCATTTATTATCTTTCATGGATCACGTATCTCATTATTTTTAGGATTTTGAGGTAGGCCTAAGAATATTCACATTTATTGAGCCCTTATTACCTCACATTGTCCTGAGTTCTTTATATGTATTGATTTATTTAATTCTTAGAAACACTCTGAGTTAGTTACAGTTGTCATCCTTGTTTTATAGATAAGTAAACTGAGGCCCAGAGAGGTTAAATAACTTACCCAAGGTCACTAAAGTGCTAAGGATAGAGCTAGAATTTGAACCCAGAATAATAATAGTATTTCCTAGCCTGATTTAGGAGAAAAGATTAACTCTACCTTTTTCTTATACTTTGACCTTGTGGAAAATTCTACTTGCATCTCATATTAGTTTAAGGGAAAACACATAAGAAAGTTCTTCTGGGAAGAATATGAAATATTATATATAGTTTACATTTTAGGGGTTATAAATTAAGGAAAGCTAACTCAAAACTAATTTAGGCCAAAAGGCAGATTTATGAGAATTCAAAGAATGGTTGACCCAGCAAACTATAGAAAGGGCACCAATGCAGCTGGGCTCGGGAGCAGCCAGCACCAGAGAACTGAGTCCCACCAGGACTTTCTTTCGTGTTTCCTTTATGTGCACATTGACACTTATGTTTCTCACTGTAGACAGGCATTCTATTCAGTGCAAAAACCATTGCTGTTGTGACCCAAGTTTAACATTTTATAAGACTCTAGCCATGTGAGAGGACTGAGTTTCCTTCCTAGATTCAGTTTAAAAAATCCCAGGAAGGAACTTGTGTCAGGGCCTCATGGTTGAACAGTTAACTGTAGTTTGAGAGTAAAGGCATGAAGCATATAGCTTCTCCTGAGGCATCCTTGTAGACTTGGCATTATGGAGGATGAGGGCAGGTAAATTTGTTAGGAATGTTTTTGGCTGCAGATAACAAAGTAGTGTAAACTAATGGTGGCCTAATACTTATTTACTATTACAACAAAAAATCTGGAGGTAAGGTTGAACCATTATTTCAATTACAGCATGAGTGACCTTCTACCTTTTCACTCTGTCTTCCCTGGATGGACTTTTCATGTTCTTGCTTGTTATCTCTTCATTGTAAGATGGCTGCCAGAGAGGTCCAAGGTTCATGTACATATTCAAGGCAAGAAGAGAAGTGCTTGCATGGTTTAGCACAATTGCCTCTTCCTCCTATCTTTTTCACCTACTTTTTTTGGAAGCCCACACTAGACTTTCCTTTATGACTTGTCAGCCAAAATGGAGCCATGTGAATATCTCTACCTGTGAGGGAGTCTGGGAAAACAAGCAACTAGCTTACCAGCCTCTGTTGTAAGAGGCAGTACTCTAGTACAGGTTAGGAATGACTGTTACTTTAGCCAATCAACAATGTCTGCTCAACAGCACATTAAAGGATCATACACCGTGATCGAGTGGGGTTTATCCCTGGGATGCAAGGTACACTTGGGTTCAACATATACGAATCAATAATTGTGATACAATATTCATTAACAAAATGAAGGATAAAAATCATATAATCATATCAATGGGTGCAGAATTTGGCAAAATTCAACATCATTTTGTGATAAAAACTCTAAATGAATGATATAAAAAGAGAATGTACTTCAACATAATAAAGGCCGTAAATGATAGGCCCACACCTAACATCATACTCAATAGTGGAAAGCTGGAAGCTTTTCCTTTAAGATCAGAACTTGATCTTAGGGTGCCTGCTCTTATCACTTCTATTCAGTATGGTAGAGGAAGTCCTAGACAGAACAATTGGGCAAGAAAAAGAAATAAAAGGCATCCATTTCAGAAAGGAAAAAGTAAAATTGTCTCTGTTTGCAGAATATATGATCTGATTTATAGAAAACCCTGAAGACTCCACCAAAAAATTGTTAAAACTAATAAACTCAGTAAAGTTGCAGGATGCAAAATCAACATACAGAAATCAGTTGTATTTCTATATACTAACAACAAGCTATCTGAAAAAGATATTAAAAGACACTATCTGAAAAAGAAATTAAGAAAAAAATCCCATTTATAGTAACATCAAAAAGAATAAAATATTTAGGAATAAATTTAACCAATGAGGTGAAAGATCTGTACACTGAAAAACGTAAAATGTTGATGGAGAGAAATGAAGAAGGCACAACTAAACAGAAAACTATCATACGCTCGTAGTTTGGAAGAATTAATATTGTTAAAATGTCCATACTACCCAAAGTGATTTGCAGATTCAATTCAACCTCTATCAAAATTCCAATTTCATTTTTTACAGAAATAGGAAGACATTTCTTAAAATTCGTATAGAACCACAAAAGACCCCAAATAGCTAAAGCAATCTTGATTAAGAAGAACAAATCTGGAAGCATCACATTTCCTGATTTTAAACTATATTAGAAAGCTATATTAATCAAAATAGTATGGTGCTGTCACAAAAACAGACACATAGATCAATGAAACAGAATCAAGAGCCCAGATATAAATCCATGCAGATGCAGTCAACTACTTTTCAACAAACGTGTCAGGAATACACAATGGGAAAAGTAATAGTCTCTTCAATAAATAGTGTTGGAAAACTGAATGTCCACATGCAAAAGAATAAAATTGGACCTTTATCTCACGCCATACACAAAAATCAACTCAAAATGGATTAAAGACTTAAATGTAGGATCTGAAACTGTAAAACTCTTGGAAGAAAACATAGGGTAAAAACTCCTTGACATTGGTCTTGGCAATGATCTTTTGGATTTGACACCCAAAACACAGGCAACAGAAACAAAAGTAGACAAGTGGGACTACATGAAATGAAAAAGTTTCTACATAGCAAAGGAATCAATCAAGATGAAAAGGCAACCTACGGAACAGGAGAAAATATTTGAAGCCATGTATCTGGTAAGATGTTAATATCCAAAATATGTAAGGAATGCTTACACCTAAATAGCAAAAACAAAAAAACAAAAACAAAACCCAATTAAAAAATAGGCAAAGTGTCTGATTAGACTTTTTCCAAAGAAGACATACAAATGGCCAACAAGTACATGAAAAGATGCTCAACATCACTAATCATCAGGGAAATGCAAATCAAAACCAGAATGAAATATCACCTCACACCTGTTAGGATGGCATTTATCAAAAAGACTAGAAATAACAAGTGTTGACAAAGGTAGAAAAAACAATCCCTTGTGCACTGTTGGTGGGAATGTGAATTAGTACAACCATTATGGGAAACAGTATGGAGTTTCCTCAAAAAATTAAAAATAGAACTACCATATGACCCAACAATCTCACTTCTGGGTCTATATCCAGAAGAAATACAATCACTACCTCAAAGAAATGTCTGCACTCCCATGTCCATTGCAGCATTATTCACAATAGGAAACAATCTAAGTGTCAGTCGATGGATGAATAGATAAAGAAAATGTGGTGAGATGCATACAAACACAATGGAATATTATTCAGCATTATAAAAGAAGGAAATTGTGCCATTAGTGACAGCATAGATGAACATGGAGGACATTATGCTAACTGAAATAAACCAGACACAGAAATACAAATACTGCATGATCTTACCAAAAAAAAAAGAAAGCCAAACTCACAGTAACAGAGAGTAGGATGGTGATTACTGGAGGCTGGGGCACAGGAGAAAATAGGAGATTTTTTTTTTATATATAAAAGAAGAAAGAAAGTAGAATGGTAGTTGCCAGTGGCTGGGGGAAGCTGGGTGGGGAGTTATTGCTGAATGGGTAGAGAGTTTCAGTTCTGCAAGATAAAAAAGAATCTGGAGATGGATGGTAGTGATGTTTGCACAACAATGTGAATGTACCACTGAAGCATACACTTAAAAATGGTTAAGTTGCTCAATCAAGGAGAAAAAAGAAAGAAAGAAACAGCAGGTGAAGAGGTAGGTAAACTTGTCCATTGCCATGAGCATGAGAAGAAGGGTGTTAGGCAGATAGTCACATAGATGTGTAGCCCCTAATATATGAAATGTCCTGAACTAGACCTGAGCAGCTGTGAACTGGCCTCAAGGGAGTTGCCAAGCCAGCTGCACTCTGTCTGCTTCCCAAAGTGGATTCAAGGCGTTCTGCCTTCAGGCTCTGTTCCTGTGATCCTTCCCCAACTCTTTTGTTCTTTCTTCTCCTGCAAAAGTGCCAGAACTTTTAACCTTATGTCAAGGTCCATCTCAGTCTGCCAAGTTCATGGTGCCATCCTGTTCCTTTGAATTTATACCGCTTCTGATCACACAACCATAAGTTATGTCATGTACTACCTGGAGACAACTTACATTTTGCTGTTTTGCCCTATAATTTAGCTTCTGACACCAAGGTGTCTGATGACCCTAGTTAGAACCAAACAACATTTCCTCTATTACTTTGTAAAGATGTAGTAGAAAGCAGAGCACATAGTTGGTACTCAATAAACTTATATTGGTTAATTCATCTTTATTTAATTAAAACCCAGATTTATCCATGAAGAATAATTTTAATCTCTGGCATGCCTCAACAGTGCTTTAGAAGAGAGAGCAGCGGAAAAAATTCCTTTAATGTGCAGTTGTCTTGCCTAGCTCAAACTTGATTTAGGGCTTCTATTTAAATGACATCTTCCTCCTCCCAAACTCTCCTGGTTCATCATTGTGCAGGTAATAATCAATAAAGACTATTTCTTTTTCCTTTCCACGCTTTTGATAGGTTAATGTTATAGACCAAACCGTTGCTCTCCTTGTCCTCTGTGCTATTTTGGTCCTGCCTGTTTTTGAAGAATTTTCAGTAATGCCATGGGTTGTCAAATTTTCCTTTCTCTGGAGTCAAGTGACTATTATGCATGGGCAGAAAGGGAAAGAAAAGAATTTAATGTAAGCACTGCAGCTTTTCAAAAGAAGTCAAGTTCTGCTGCTCAGTGTGAAAGGTGAGATGCTGCTAACAGTGGGGCCAGCTATGGACTCTGTGTTTGCTTAGTATTTGATGAATGAAAATGCTATTTGTACTTGAGGATGATAGAATTTGAAATGGTCCTATTCTAGCTTCATAATTTTCTTGAGAGTGTGGCTGCATTTTTTGGTGTCATTTTTTCTTTTCATCTTTGATGTCCGGCTGGTATTTTGAGACAAGAGTGTGATTATGGAATTGGGTTTGAAGGGCAGCACTAAATCATTCTCACTTGGTACTTGACCTTCATCCTAAACAGAATAGATTTCATGGGAGAAATCAGGTTGGGAAGATATAATTTAATTCTTCCATGGGTCAAGCAGAAAGGTTAAGTCCTTTTAAGTTCTTCATTGTATGATACTGCTTGGTGAGCTTTTTGAGAAGGCAGTTTTTAATACAAGAATCATTTTGTCCCTGCCCCATGTTTTTTATTCAATTACTTTAATATACAAACACATTGAAACTAAGTTTTTCTTGCTAGTATTTCTTGCTGTATCTTTTAGGAAATGCTCAATTTTTCTGTTTTGTGAAGTAAATTGAAAAATGCTATTGATTCTGTGTTGTCACGCTAGGGGGCAACTACTTAGCACTTCAAAATGTAAGGCTGTGATGTCACTGTTCAAAAATGTTATTGGAGGGGATTCCCTGGTGGCGCAGTGCTTAAGAATCCACCTGCCAATGCAGGGGACACGGGTTCGAGCCCTGGTCCAGGAATATCCCACATGCCACGGAGCAACTAAGCCCGTGCACCACAACTACTGAGCCTGAGCTCTAGAGCCCTCAAGCCACAACTACTGAGCCCCTGTGCCACAATTACTGAAGCCTGCGCACCTAGAGCCCATGCTCCGCAACAAGAGAAGCCACCTTAATGAGAGGACTGCACACTGCAACGAAGAGTAGCCCACACTCACCGCAACTAGAGAAAGCCCGCACGCAGCAATGAAGACCCAACACAAACAAAAATAAATAAATTTATTTTAAAAAATGTTATTGGAAATTGGATTTATTTGTTTCTTTCTCCCTCTGCATCTCAGAACAAGATGACAGGAGAGGGCTGTTGAGGGGTTGCTTTTGTACCACTCTGCCTAGGGGTTTATGTAACCTTGTGTTGACTGTCCCACCCAGGAGATCGCAGCTTCTCCTTTTTGCCAACGTCTTCCTTCAGAAGGAATCTCTGCTCTCAGCACTCAGATTTGCCATGTCCACAATATGCTGCTGGTGTTTTTTTTCCCCTAGGAGGAGAAATCTTGTCTCTGGTGGGTGGACTTAGTAGCTGTTAGATGAAGGTACTAACCTCCCCAAGCTCTTGCTTTGGATTGTTTCTTTGAAGACATAGTCCTGACTATGTCTCATTTCTTTAATTAAGAAGTATTATTTTTAACCTCTTCTCTAGGTATCATAGCCAATTCTTATCCCTTTGCCTTCTTTTACCTCCCGTCTCTGGACATGTTCAAAATGGAGTGTGTAGCACCACACCTTCTAAGGAGATTGCCATGGAAAGATTCCCTGACCTCTGAGCAGTACCTTCCATGTAAATGTCAGTGTGGTGCTGACCCATTACGGCTCCTGTGACTGTTTCTGGATGCTGGCCTTTGACTTGGCAGTCACTCTACAAGTTCAGATTTAGCCTGTTACCAGTCATTTTCCACCCACCCAACTCTTGTTCAAAATGGTTCTTAGTTTACATTCTCCCATCTTTTTTTGTGTATTGGTTTGAAAGTTTCTAGTAACCACTCCCTTCACATGTGACCTGATTTACTTGGTGGGTAGTCTTATTTTGGGGGTGATAGTGGTCACGGGGTGTTATGGCACCTTCCTATAAAACTGTAGATTCTCTTTTGGGCTCCTTGCCTTTGGGCGTAGTGAATATAATGATTCAGTCACATTTGGGAGTGCTTAACAACGTAATTGTATTAATTTTCTGGAAGGCCTGGGGTCACAAAAAGCCAGTAAGCCCTGCGCTGATTCTAGTACACAGCTTTCTTAAAACAAAATAATGATGAAATAGGCATCTCTAGCATTCCTGGACATGCGAATATAGATAAAGATTTAAAGGGACCAATGAAGGCAGATATGAAAGACACAGTTCTCTTGGCCCGGGTTTCACCATAGGTCCCCTGACCCAGATACAACTCAGAGGCTCATACAAGCCAGCAATCTCAGCGTTCCACAGAATAACTCAGTTTTTGAGGGCAGGTACTTGATTCTCTGCTCTCTTCCCTATGGCACCTGGTACAATGCTTTGTACCTGGTAGGCACTCTCAAAAAATGCTTCAAATGAAGTGATGGGTTCAGAGATAGAGTGAGCAGTAAATGAACTACAGTATGTACCTTACTGAGCAAACGAGGCAACGTGGTCCATGGCATTGAGGTAGGAGATAGACCCCAGACTGAGCAGCTGTAGCTGACCTCCTGCTGTTGCTCTGAGATGGGATACCAGCGGGAGCATTGGGCCCTGATTGGGTGCACTCTTGTGGATTTCCCGGCCAGACACAGGCCCTCATTCTAGGGCCTGTGCCAGCTGGAATCCATTTTGGCTGAGAGATGCATGCCCACACCAGGACCAAATGTGGAAATGATAGGCCAGGAAGAAAAAAACACCTGGAAAACTGCCCCTATATAAACAATCTAAGCCACCCCTATGGCGTGTAACTCACTCTGAGTCTGCCCATGTGTTTTTTTCACACGTGCTCTGCTTCTAATAAATGCTTTTATCTCTTTCACAGTATTGGTCCCTTTGCTGAATTCCTTCCTCAAAGGAGATGAGAGCTGAGGTCCTTCTTCCAGCTTTTCACTGCTGGAATCAGCGTGGCTGGGACTGGAAGCCAGACCAAGTCCATTCTGACCCTCACTCCACTGTATCACAGCACCACTCTGGCCCCATCACCACCTGTGGGACTTGAGCCCTCCCTACTATTTCTCCAGGGCAGATAGTCTGATTTGCAAACCTTAAGCATTAGGTACTAACTTAGAGCTGGCTGCTGTCCCATGGTCGTAGGCTGTGAAGTGTGTTAAATCCATCTTGAAGAAGCAAACCATTCCGAATGGTATAGCTATTGCTCCCTCCCATCTTCTCCATTCTCTTGCCTTGTGTCACCATGACAACACACATCCCTTACGAAGCAGTTGATTCCATTATCAGGAGAGGTGTAGTGGGGGCTTCATTGCTGCTCTTAGGGTTCATTTTCATCTTGTGGACTTCTCAGCTTCTTGTGTTCTGTCATTCCTCCATTAGCAGCTGGAAGACCTGGATGGGGCCAGTCACTCTTGACATCTCCCGGTCACGGATGAAGTCTTTCATCCGACCCACAAGTAGTTGAGCATCTGCTCTGTGCCAGCTACCATTCTGGGTGCTGAAGATAGAGCAGTAAAAAAAATGGACCGAATTTCTACCCTTACAAAGATTGTTTCCTAAAGGAAGGAGAGGCAGGCACATAAATAATAGTTATATTAAGTCAGATGAGAAGAACTATGGAGAAGAGTAGAGCAGGGAAGGGGAATTGCTGGCAGAGGAGGTCAGGGAAGGTCTGCCTGAAAAGGGACATTTGAGCAAAGACCTGAAGCTGGCAAGGAAGAAGGAGACGTGGCAGCTGGAGTTCCCAGCTGGATGTTAGAATTCACTCTGCGCCTGCCCAGATAGAATATTCATAACACACTGGGCCAAGGGTGAACTTCAGGAATTCTATTATATAGCAAGTGCAGGGTATATTGCTGTGGGACAAAAGCCAAGACAAATGCCAGCGGATAATGGAGGATGTTTCTAGATCGCACAGTGCCCTGTGCTGCGACCACCCAAGGCCCCTGACTCAGGATCCATCACTTATCTCCTGGGCCTCTGTAGTATTTGGATTCCTGACTTTGATTTACAATATCCATTATTTTGAAGAAATACCAAAATGTTTAGAAAGCTGTAGGGGGTGGGATCCAAGTAATGTTTCCAGCTTTCTGCTCCTTTATTGGAATTTAAACTACTTCCCCATCCCTTTTGCTTTCCCCTTACTCCTAAGCCTGATCTTGCACTAGGGCAGTTGGGCTGCCTGAGTTGAGTACATCTTGGTGTTCCAAGACATGAAATCAAATGACGCATTGAGCCAGATACAGTGGCTGGTGAAATCAAATGACGAATTGAGCCAGATACAGTGGCTGGTGTGTGTGTGTGTGTGTGTATGTGTGTGTGTAAAATATGGGAAGCTATGAACATTAAAAGCGCAAGCCAGAAATTGGAGCCATGTTTATGATTCAGATAGGAAAATAATCTTTCTTATAATTGGTTTATCTCTGTGGTTATAACCTTTTCTATTAGGAAGATACTTTCTAGACTTAGGTAAAAGAGAGTGTTTCCTGCCTCCTGTGTATCCTGTTGAATTAAATAATATGATTTCTTTTCTTTTTTTTCTTCCAGTTTTATTAAGATATCATTGACATTCAGCACTGTATAAGTTTTAGATGTACAGCATAATAATTTGACTTACAAACATCATAAAATGGTTACCACAAGTTTAGTGAACATCCATCATCTCATATAGATACAAAATAAGAGAAAAAGAAAAAAATGTTTTCCTTGTGATGAGAACTCTTAGAATTTACTCTCTTAACTTCTTTCATGTATAACATACATCAGTGTTAATTATATTAATCATGTTGTACATTACATCCCTAGTACTTATTTATCTTACCTTTATACCTTTTGACCACCTGCATCTGATTCCCCCTCCCCTACATCCTGCCTCTGGTAGCAACAAATCTGATCTCTTTTTCTATAAATTTCTTTGTTTGTTTGTTTTGGAAGTATAATTGACCGACAACACTCTGTTAGTTCTTGTTATATAATATAGTGATTCAATATTTTGATATATTACAAATGATTACCACAGTAAGTCTAGTCACCATCTGTTACTATACAAATATATTACATTATTATTGACTATATTCCCCATGCTATATATTTCATCCTTATGACTCATTTATTTTGTTACCGAATGTTTGTACCTCTTAATTTCCGTCACCTGTTTCACTCATCTCCCCATCCCTGTCCCTGTGTTTATTTTCTGTATGTATGACTCTATTTCTGTTGTTATGTTTGTTCATTTGTTTTGTTTTTTAGATTCCACATAAGTGAAATCATATGGTATTTGTTTTTCTCTGAGTTATTTCACTTAGCATGATTCCCTCTAGGTCCATCCATGTTGTTGCAAGTAGCAAGCTTTCATTCTTCATATATATATATATATATATATATATATATATATATATACACACACACACACACACATATATCACACATTCTTTTTTCATTCATCTTTTGATGGGCACTTAGGTTGCTTCCGTATCTTGGCTATTATAGATAATTCTTCAGTGAGCATAGGGGTGCATATTTCTTTTGAAATTAATGATTTTGAGGGGATTTTTTGGAACTATACTCAGAATTGGAATTGCTGGATTGTATGGTAGTCCTATTTTTATTTTTATTTTTTTTTGAGGAATCTCCACACTGTTTTCCACAGTGGCTGCAACAATTTACATTCCCACCAATAGTGCATGAGAGTTCCCTTTACTCCACATCCTTGACAGTATTTGTTATTTGTTGTCTTTTTAATAATGGCTATTATGACAGGTGTGAGGTGATATCTCATGGTAGTTTTGATTTGGATTTCCTGATGATTAGTGATATTGAGCATGTGTCTGTTGGCCATCTGTATGTCTTCTTTGGAATCTGTCTATTCAAGTCCTTTGCCTATTTTTAAATCTTTTTTTTTTTGATGTTGAGTTGTATGAGTTATTTTTTTTTGGATATTAACCCCTTATCAGATATATAGTTCGCAGATGTATTCCCCCATTCAGTAGGCAGTCTTTTTGTTGTGTTGATATACAAAAGCTTTTCAGTCTGATGTAGTCCCTTTTGTTTATTTTTGCTTTTGTTTCCCTTGCCGGAGGAGACATAGCCAAAAAATGTATGGCTAAGACAGATGTCAAAGAGCCTATTGGCTATGTTTTCTTCTAGTTCTATGTTTTCAGGTCTTACATTTAAGTCCTTAATCCATTTAGAATTTATTTTTGTACGTGGTGTGGAAAAGTAGTCCAGTGTGATTCTTCTGCATGTAGCTGTCCAGTTTCCTAACACCATTTATTAAAGAAGCTCTTTTCCCCATAGTATACTGTTGTCTCCTTTGTTGTAGGTTAATTGACCATATAAGTGTGGGTTTGTTTCTCAGCTTTTACTGTTGAGTATGATGTTAGCTGAAGGCTTATCATATATGGCCTATATTATGTTGAGGTTTGATTCCTCTATACCCACTTTGTTGAGAGTTTTTATCATAAATGGATGTTGACTTTTGTCAAAAGCTTTTTCTTCATCTACTGAGATGATCACATGATTCTTATTCTTCACTTTGTTGATGTGGTGTATCACACTGACTGATTAGTGAACCATCCTTGCATCACTGGAATAAATCCCAGTGATGATCATGGATCATGGTGTATGACCCTTTTAATGTCTTGTTGGATTCGGTTTGCTAATAATTTGTTGAGGATTTTTGCATTAATGTTCATCAGTGCTATTGGGCTATAATTTTTATTTTTCTGTAGTGTCTTTGTCTCATTTTGGAAATCAGGGTGATTCTGGCCTCACAGAATGAGCTTGGACCTTTCTTCCTCTATAGTTTTTGGAACAGTTTGAGAAGGATAGGCATTAACTCTTCTTTAAATGTTTGGTAGAATTCACCTGTGAGACTCTCTGGTCCTGGACTTTCTTTGTTGGGAGTTTTTAAAATTAATGATTCAATTTCATTACTGGTAATTGGTCTATTCACGTTTTTCATTTGTTCCTGATTCAGTCATGTGGGATTGTGTGTTTCTAAGAATTTACCCATTTCTTCTAGGTTGTCCGTCTTTTTGGTGTATAATTGTACATAGTAGTTTCTTGTGATCCTTTGTATTTCTGCGGTGTTGCTTGTAACTTCTATTTCATTTCTGATTTTATTAATTTGGGCCCTCTCTCTTTTTTTCTTGATGAGTCTGGCTAAAGGTTTATCAGTTTTGTTTATCTTTTTAAAGAATCATCTCTTAGTTTTATTGATCTTTTCTGTTTTTTTAAAAATTTTTTTGTTTTGTTTTGTTTTTTGCTGTACGTGGGCCTCTCACTGTTGTGGCCTCTCCCATTGCGGAGCACAGGCTCCGGACGCACAGGCTCAGCGGCCATGGCTCACGGGCCCAGCCGCTCCGCGGCATGTGGGATCCTCCCGGACCGGGGCACGAACTCGTGTCCCCTGCATCGGCAGGTGGACTCTCAACCACTGCACCACCAGGGAAGCCCTCTGTTTTTTTTTCTCTATTTCATTTATTTCTACTCTGATCTTTATTATTTCTTTCCTTCTATTGACTTTGGATTTAGTTTGTCCTTCTTTTTCTAGTTCCTTTAGGTGTAAAGATTTTTTTTTTCTTTTGAGATTTTTCTTGTTTCCTGAGGTATACTTGTATTGTTATAAACTTCCCTCTTAGAGCTGCTTTTTCTGTGACCCTAGATTTGGGATTATTTTGTTTCATTTTCATTTGTCTCCAGGTATTCTTTGCTTTCCTCTTGATTTCTTCACTGATTCATTGGTTGTTTAGTAGCATATTGTTTAGCCTCCACTTGTTTGTGTTTTTTGCAGTTGTTTTCTTATACCATTGTCTCAACTAGTCTCATAGCATTGTGGTCAGAAAAGATGCTTGATATGATTTCCATCTTCTTAAATTTACTGAGACTTGTTTTGTGGCCTAGCATGTGATTGATTCTGAAAAATGTTCCATGTGTACTTGAAAAAAATGGGTATTTTGCTGCTTTTGAATGGAATATCATATATATATATATATATATATATATATACACACACACACACACACACACACACACACATCTGATTTAATGTGTTGTTTAAGGCCGGGCAAATATTAAAAAACATAAAGGAAGAAATTGAGAGTAATGCAATCATAGTACAGGACTATAACACCCCATTTACATTATGCACCTATGTTAGGTGCATAACTATTTACAATTATTATATCTTCTTGTTGGATTAATTCCTTTATCATATGTAATATCCTCTTTGTCTCTGGTTACAGCCTTTGTTTTGAAGTCTATTTTGTCTGGTATAAGTATTTCTACCCCAGCTTTTTTTTGTTTCCATTTCATTGAATACATTTTTTCTATCCCCTCATTTTATGGGGTCTAGCAGCACACTCCGCTCTGGTCCTCAGAGTGACATGATATAGGGGTGCCATCTGTGTGAGCTGCATGGGCCCTTCTGTGATGGTGGGGTTGACTACTGTGGGCATGGTGGTAGGTGGGGCTGGTCCCTGGCCAGTTGGCTGTCAGGTCCTGCCTCCTGTGGAGGCTGTTGGCTGCTGGCGAGCAGTGCTGGGTCCTGAGGCTACTTGATTGGGGACCTGGGGGAGCCTGCAACTGGTGCCATCCCCCTGGTGAGTGATGCTGGGACCCCATGCAGCTGGCTGCTTGGCCTGGGTGTCCTGGGACTGGTGCTGACTGGCTGGTAGGTGAGTAAGCCCAGGGCACTAAAAAGCTAGAGGGCAAAATGGCTCTTTCCAGCACCGGTCTCCTCGTGGTAGAACAAGCTGACAGAAATGGCTGCCACTAACATGTGTGTCCCTGGGGGAGTCCTGATGCCTTCTTTCTCTCAGGAGTCTCTCCAAGATCAGCAAGGGCATCTGACCCAGGCTCCTTTCAAATTCCTGCCTCTGTGCTGGGTCTCTGAGTGTGTGAGATTTTGTGTGTGCTCATGGGGGAGCCTCTGTCCTATAGCTCTTGCAGTGTTCTGTACACAAGCCCTGCTGGTCTTCAAAGCCCAATGTTCTGGGGGCTCATCTTCCTGGTGCAGGACCCCCAGGCTGGGGAGCCTGTGGGGCTTGCTCCTTGGAGAGAATCTGCAGTTGTAATTTTCCTCTTGTTTGTGGGTTGCCCTCCTGGGGTCTTGCGGTATAGCATCTCTGCCCTTCCTACCCATCTTGTTGTGGTTCCTGCTTTTGTTGTGGGAACTCTTTTCTGCTAGTCTCCAGGTCATTCTCATCAATAGTTGCTCTGTAGGTAACTGTGATTTTGGTACCCAAGGGAGGAGGTGAGCTCAGGGTCTTCCTACTGCACCATCTTGGCCACTCCTCCTGCATCATTGATACTGTGTTTTCCGTTTCAGTCATTCTTCATGTTGGGTGAGATGGGAGAGGGCTGGTACAGACCCCACAAGTGAGGGTGCAGGGGAAGGACCCCAACGAGACTGAGGCCTACATGTGGCATTGCATTGGAGTGAACACATTTTTAAGAATTAACCCCATCATAACATATATAGATTACTATATATAAAATAGATAATCAACAAGGACCTACTGTATAGCACAGGGAACTCTATTCAATAGTTTTAATAACCTCTATGGGAAAAGAATCTGAAAAAGAAAAGGTATATGTATGTGTATAACTGAATCACTTTGCTGTACACCTGAAACTAACACAACGTTGTAGATCAACTATAAGATAAAATAAAAATTAAATAAAAAATAAAGTAGTAATAAGGACCTCCCCCCCAAAAATGAATTAATCCCACCAAATGCTGAAGAGGTACAAGAAAGCTGCACACCAAACTAATCCAGTGAATTTAGTAGAAATTCCAAGAGAGAGGGCCCAGGACCTCTGAAATAAGCCCAGCCAAACGTGAAGGATGAAACCAGAGGGAAGAAAGGCCAGGAAAGCACAGGGGAGAAGGGTGAGGGAGTGCTTCATGCCTGCACAACACTGGCGGTGTCTGGGAAGAGGCTGCTTTGGTTCCTCTGTGTGGTGGAATCAGGACCATCTCCCTCACCGCTTTTGATGCATCTCACTTCTGTGCAAAATCCATATCCGACAGGAGACTCTGTTGAAAATCAGTCTCCAGGAAATTCATCTGGGAATTCTGAGGAGAAAGGCAAAGCTTCTAGGGAGATGTTTTGAAATCCTCTGAGCTGCATATAATCAGCACGAACTTTCTGTGTAGACTGACTGTACATTAAGAGCACTCTAAGCAGTAAGACCTCAAAGGCTCGAGTCCATTATAAGAACAAACATCAATTAAAAGCAATATTTTCCCAGAGAAAAGAATCAGGAGGCATAAAGATGCCAGAGTTGCAGCTTTTTTCCCACTGTTCATTTGTGAAAAAGTGTGCTTTTGATTGATACCTACCAAAGACTGTGTTTAGCATATAGCATGTTTTTGATGCTCATGAATGTTCAGAATAGTAATTGAAAACATTTGGGGTGGTGCCTCGGGGCACTTTTCCCAGTACCCTTTTTATTCCTTCCAGTGTCTAGAATGTGAGGATGGAGAACGACCATTGTCCCCTTGCTCCCTTTCCTGTGAGCCTGAGTGCTCAGATTCTGCACACCAGCCTACACCCTTTCTTCTTGTGGATTCTTCATTTTCACTTTTAGTAACAGGGCTGGAACTTTTTCTCTGAAAAGGAGGAAGAATATGCCGTCCTGTAGAAGTCAGGACCTATGGTGTCATCAACGTACCTCTTTTTGCATCTTTTTCTTTGGTATTCTTCTACTAGAGGGATGTGTTTATAGAAACGTGGGATTGCTTTAGCAAAAAAACTCAGTTTGTAATTCAGGTCAATGTACCGAAAGGAAAAGATTTCCCCCCTTGTCTTCTTCCTGTTTGTACTTGATTTTTGCAGTCACACATTTTACATTGGAGGCATTTGGTAGCAAGGCACCACACAAAGGAGATGACACTGAGCGCTATCAGACCATGGCAACTTAATAGCATCTTGGGAATGTGTCCAGCTTATATCCACTCAGATTTGTATGCAGCATAAATTCATATGTAACTTAGGAAGTAAAAATAAAGAACAATACCACTATACAAGAGACCACCAATTTCAGGCTTTGTTTACACACAAGTAATGCTCTACTGTTAAATAAACATTAAAGAGCTTTCTATTATACTCGATTGTGGTTAAAAAAACATTGGTCATGTAAAAACCCAGGCAGTTAATATATTTGTGTTAAATTAGATAAAGACATTTAATAAAAAGAAATGTGTGATAAAAGAGTCAGAATACATCATCGCTTAGCACTGAATTGTATTACCTCTTTAATATGTCACAATAGTATTTCAGATCATGTACAATTTTTCATGGACATAGTTCCTAAACAGCATGACATTTAAAACATGTTTGAATCCTTGAAGGCTGCATAGCCTTCTCTTTTACATTGGTTTCTGTTTTACTGTCAGGAAACATGAAGACTAGTGAGTATGAAAAATAATAAGCTGCCCATTTTGGAGATGTACTGTTTGCCAGGGAGTATGCTGGGAATTTTGAGTATATTATCTCTGATACTCTCTGTAATACCATTCCCGTTGTCCAGATTAGAAGACTGAGGCAGACAATTTCAGTGACTTACCCAAGGGTATATACTTCATAGTGATCGAGAAGGAGCTCAAATACAGGTCCATCCGACTCTATATTTAAGGCCCTTTCCATGCAACCAATTACATCAGAATCTCCAGGAGTGGGGCCCAGGTATAATATTCTTTAAAAGATCCTCTTGGAGGTTCTAACATAGAGCTATGGTTGGAAAATGCTACACTTGCACCATTTTGTCTTTCATGAGAGTAAGTAAAGAAACCAACTTTGTGATTTGGTTTATCTGTGGAGATGCAGAGATGCAGACTGGGAAGAGAAAAAGTCATCATTTCCCATTATCTTCAGCTTTTTGTTTAAAGTTGCTTCATTCCTTGTAAGGAGAAGAAGAGTTGTATATGCAAATATGCATGCATATATGTGTATGTGGGACAGCTGCCATGTCTATCTCTCTTCTGTCCTTAAGGATAGAAAGCTATTTAAAATGGCAAATATGTTGATGGAATATTTATATGAAAAAATATGTGTAAAATGCTTAGCATAGTTGTGTGTCCACTGATAAAAAGGGCTAAGGAAAAAGAATTGAAGAATATGAATATAGGACATACTGTTGACTAGATTCACAAAGTATTTGTGTAATCCTCCAAATTCTTTCAGCTTTCTTTCATAGGTGGGTCTTTTCAATAATCCCAAGGGACCTTTTATAATTTTATTTTTGGTGTCAGAGGTATGGGCTCTTGGAAATAATTTTAACCATAATCCAATTGTGACTTTGACCCATGATGTCCTTGTATGATTTTTGGCGGGGCAGGGTGGGGGGTGGATATAAAGGAGAAAGTTCTTCTCTAAACTATTTAGGAAGAAATAAAGATAAAGCAGGTAGGATTCTTATACAAAGAATTTCCAGCAGGGTATTTGCAAACATTATTTCTTCTTTCTTAAAGCAAGCATGAAGATACATCGAAGAAAAGGCACCATGGCTTTTGGCCTTCCTTGCTTAGAATAATGGCTATAACATTACTCCCTTGTGTTCCCATAGGAAAGAAAAAGTAATAAAAGAATAATGCTAATGGGATTTCAGGCCCCACGGGCACCAGAGAGGACAGGGCCATTGGTAGATGAGCTTGTTACCTTGGAAGAGATGAAGGAAAAGGTAGTGTGATGGGGAGGGGGATGGATGGATCAGGACAGGTAGAAGCAGAAGCTGCAGCCAGAGTCTGAGAGACCCACTGGGCACCTTTTTATGCTTTGAGACTGTTTGCCCTCCTTTTCCAGTGTTTTACATTCTCTCACAGGCATAGAATCCCAAGAAAGTTCATCAGAAACAGAACTTAAGAGGCCAGGTTTACCTTTGAGGTCCCTGTGTCTGCTTTCCACTGGCTTTCCTGTTTGCTTTCCACTTGGCCTACTTGACTCCCTTTATATTCTGGGCACGTAGAGACATGCGTACTTTTGTAGTGGGCTTGTTCTCTCTGTATTTGAGTTTTCAGGAGGGCATGCCGTTTGCAAAAGTTTTCCTTAGTAATAGTGAAGGAAAAAAGATGACTTTGTGTTTGAAGTAGTAGCCTTATTTCAATGACATTTAAAAGATGGATTTTCACCTTCGTGCATCTTTCCAGGCTAAGAATTTGGCATATCTTGAGAAGATGAATGGATCGGAGAGGGTGGTCATACATTATCTTTGTTTTGCTGCTGGTCAGCAAGGGAGGAATGTTGTGATGGCCAATAGGCTGTCCTGTGCTTGTTTTTATGTTCATATAAAGTATCCAATATGCTGAACACTAAAAATTTCCTGTGGTCCTTCAGTTCCTGGAGGAAACTAAAAATAGAAGGCAGGGAACACACAAAACAGCACAGCCTGACATTTTCTAGCCCCTTCCCCTCATTCTAAATCAGAAATCTCTTTTCTGGTGCCCTAAGACATAAAGATTCCTAATATCTTATTTCTTGCCTTTGGATGGGGTTCTCTAGGGGTGGAAACCATGCTTTCACTCAGAGGTTCTCTGAGGTAGGAGCTTAGAGACTGGAAGACAGATTAGCAAGAGGCAGTTCTCTCATGAGGACACGACTTTGAATTATTATCATTCTTTTCTGATCAGATGAAAGGGGAGGGGACTTCAAGCTAGTCTGTCTTTTGCTTTCACAAGCTGTGGAAGAAATGAGTTGCTGACCAGTTGTAACCACAGTGACAAGAAGGTGATCATTTGCCTATTGTGCTTGAAAAACAATGTAAAGTTTAGGAAAGTACTTTAAAAGTAGATAAAAGTGTTAGGATCGTTTTAAACATTCATCTCCTTGCCTAAAGAATGCTACAGATACAAATCAGGGAGTGAATATGTAACAGTTAGGGTGGAATCTTTGAAAGTAATAGTGAAACCAGCTCTGGCTCAGACGGCAGAGGGGATGTATCAGTGATGTAACTGTCCAAAGCCGAAAGTAGAGCAGTCTTCAAGTGACATTTGATCCAGAAGCCATGGTGTAACGGGGACCCTGACTTCACTGCTCGTGACTCTCCTGACTCCTGGCCTGCCTGCCCACCCTGGTGCTTCCCTGCCCTTCGGCCTGGCTTCCCTCAAACAGCTGCAGTGGTTCCAGGCCCCCTGTCTACACCTGGCCCTGTCCAGACAAGGTGCCTGTGCCCATGTTTCTTCATTTCTGAATCAGCCTGAGACTCCTGATCATCTTGCTTGACTGGCTTAGACCAGATCACAGTTCCCCTGGAGGGGTGGATGAAATCAGCTTGTCCCCATGTAAATGGGAGTGTCAGAAGGGGCTGAATGGATACTTTGGATGTGACTAGGTGTCCGTGGTGGTGCACTGCAGTAAAGGGCCTTGTCGGTTTCATAGGCTGAGGAAAGAGGGCTCCAAGTTCACTTCGTTCTATCAGTTCCTGTTTGGACCTATTTCTGATGATTAAACAATCACATCATTATCTATTTAATTCTTGAAGATATACAGAGAAGCCAAATCCTCTACTTTAGAGGACAGCATGTTGTTTCATAGGCAATCATTCATTTTTTTTCTTTCTTTCTTAACTTAAATAACTCTTGGTGCAGTTTCATTCTATTTTTTCTTATTTATTACTGGAAAGGAAGAACATCTGGGCTCGCCATACTGTGTGATATCCCTAAGTCTGTTTCCATTGTTTTACTGACACTAAAGTTAGTAGCTTTGCCTCCTGTTTTCACCGAAGGTAAATGCCCTTGATTTTTTCCCCTCCTGTGGTCTGTAGCTTACTGATTTGAGGCAAGCTTGACTGACTTATCTGAAGTCATACTCTAAATAGAAGAGAGGTGGTATTAATGGCCACAGCTCCAAAGTCGTAAGAGTTAGCAAACTGCAGTTCATGGGCCAAATCCAGCTCACAGCCTGTTTTTGAGAATAAAGTTTTATTGGAACACAGCCACATTCATTCACTTATGTATTGTCCAAGACTGCTTTCTCTACTGTGATTACAGAGCTGAGTCATGGTGGCAGACACCATCTCGCTGGAAAGAGCTAAAATATTTACTCTCTGGCCCTTCACAGAGAACGTTTACTAACCTCTGGGTTGAGTAGCCACAATTCTTCACTTTAAAAGCTATGAAAGATTTTGCAGCCAGGTGGTACACCTAGCCTTCCCAAGTCTTTTGGGGGCTTTAAAAGTGATCAAGGAATGTTGGAGGTAGAAACAATCTGAAACGATTCATCTAGTTCCAGCTGTTCATTCCACAGAGAGACTGAGTCTCAGAGATGACACGTGACTCACGCAGGCTCCACAGCACTTTAAAGGTGGACCAGAGCACCCTTTACTTCTCACACCCAGGTTTGTGGGCTGGGAGAAAATGTAAGCACACTGCTTGCCACCAAAAAGGGGACAAGGTCTGAAATATTCTGAGGAGAGTGTTGGGAGGAGCAGTGAAGTTCTGCCACTTAGCAGTTTGGGCAATTTATTTAACCTAGCTGAGTCCAGTGAAAGTAACAATAGTACATGCTTCCTGGGGTGTTGCTATGAGTGAGACATCCAATACAGAGCACAAAGGAATAGCTCAATAAATGGAGCTGCAGCTATCATCACCATCATCACCACCATTACTATCATCATCATCAAAATCGTCACCGTCATTATCATTACCATCACCACCATCATCACCACCATCATCACCATCATGTTCATTACCATCACCATTACCACCATTATCAAAATCATCATCATTACCATCACTATCATCATCATCAAAATCATCATCACCATCATCGTTACCATCACCACCATTGTCACCACCACCATCATCACAATCACCACCACCATCACCATCACCACCACCATCACCATTACCACCGTTATTAAAATCATCATCACCATCATCATCACATCGTCATCAGCGTCATTACCACCATCACTACCATCATCATCAAAATCATCATCATCGCCACCACCATCACACCATCATCATCATCTTACCACCATCATCACCACCACCACCATCATTATCATCACCATTATCAAAATCAGCAGCAGCAGGCCATATTAGTACTCATCCTTGCTTCTTTCTTGCCTGTCTTAGAGGAAGATGGGTTACCCTCCTCTCCAAGGCTAACGGCTTCAGTTGGGAACTGGATCATTTCCCTCACGCCCCCTCACAGACCTTACTCTGTTAGTTACACCATCTTTCCTGTATCTTCTATTGTTTTCTTTCCAAAGTGCTCATCTTAAATATTGTAATAAAGACACTGCCATTACCTACTGCATCTTGACACAGTGTCACATTTCTTCCCATACCTTCATTGCCCTAGTGGTTCATGTTTCACTGCCTTTACTCCTTCAAGTTGCATTCCCAGTTCAACTCTTCTAAAACAGTTCTAGCTGGGGTCACAGACAAGTCTATATATAGTTTTCATCTGTCCCAGTCTTATGTAGCATTAAAACTCTTGACATCATCCTTCCTGGGAGACTCTGTTTCCTTTGTTTCTGAACAATGATCCTATTTTGCTTCTCTTCCCACCTCCTAATAAGTCTCTTTTCCAAATTATTCCTTCTCTCTCTACCTTGTGTATAATATGTCTCCCAGGTTCTGTACTTAGAAGCTGACCTTAGCAATTGTATACTTTGCCATGACTTCAATAACTGTCTGTTGGCCTGATAACTGTCTCTCTCTGAATGTGGCAGAATTTATAACCCCCAACCTCCTCCCCCAACTGCTCTTATACTTAATTCTTCCTCCTCTTCTTCATCCACATGATGTTCTAACACCTAATATACAGAGAACACTTGTTACAAACCAGGTTCTGTGCTGAGAGCTTTAAAAGCAGGATATCATTATTTAAAAATTAATATAATTTCCTTAGCTTTTACCTTTTTTCTGTTCCAAGATTTCATCTAAGATACCACATTACATTTATTAGTCATGTCTACGTTGGCTCCTCTGGGCTGTGGGGTTTTTCAGCCCTTCCTTGGTTGGGATACCCTTGTGGAGTGCTGGTCAGATTTTGTAGAGTGCTCCTCAGCTGGGGTTTGTGTGACGTTTTCCTCATGATTAGACTGGCATTATGGGTTTTGGAGAGGAAGATGACAGAGGTAAATACCACTTTCCTCACATCATATCAAAGGTGCATATTATCAGCATGACATTTCATTGTTGATGTTAACTTTGATCGCCTGACTGAGGGGGTGTTTTTCAGGATTCTCCACTGTAAAGTTACTTTTCTCCCCCCTTCCATACTGCGCTGTTTGGAAGGAAGTCGCTACATGCAGCTCACACTTCATGAGTGGGGCGTTATGCTCCACCCACTGGAGAGCAGCATATCTACATATGTTATTTGGAATTCTTTTACAAAGGAGATTTAGGTCTTGTCTCCCATTTATTAGTCAATCATTTAGATATATCATTATGGACTCATGGTTACTTATTTTCTGCTTTGGTTATAATCCAGTGCTACTTTATTTTGTGCTCACATTATTCCAGCTTTGGTCATTAGGAGCTTCCAGTTGGCTCCTGTTTCCCTTTGGCATACTCCCATTACCGTGTATGTTTTTGAATATTGTTTTTGGAGCACCTTCTTACTTTCTAGCACTATAAAATGCTCCAAACTCATCTTATATATTTCCTACCTCAGTCCTAAAATCAGCTGTTTCTCCAAGGAGCCCTGCTTCCATTTATTGGAGAATGGTGTTAGAAACCAATGTCTGGGTGCTGGGTGTGCTCTTTGCTATTGGGGTCTCATTTATTTTAAACACACTAAGCTGACAGAGCAGGTACGTATACGTGTGTATACCAACCTGACTATACATAAATATCTGTAACTATTTCTATGTGTAACCATTTGTATCTATATTAAGCTGAGCATGAGTTCACAGTGATGTCTCCAACTCTAATTCCTTGCCACATGGATCATTTTTGCCTTCTCCTCTTGCTTGTTGCTAACTAACCTCCCACTCCAACAGTGAGAAACCTGGTCCCACATTCTGCCATTCATTTTCTTAATTGTTCAATACCAGTAAACGTTTATAGTGCTATCAAAATTGTTAATCTGTAACCCATGGGAAAAATCTTTATCAACTAGAGTACAGTACTTACGCACAGTTTAATCTTTAGTCTTTAGTCTTACAGATCCTAGTTCTTTCCAAAGTTACTTAGGTTAGCACTGTTTTTTCCCACCTGTGGTGAGACTGTATCATATATTTGTAATACATTTGGATTGCTTTATCACTTTTAGCATGCCATCCTGGGATCTCCCAACCTCCTAAATGATTTGTTAACAATTTCTATACATTAAGGTAACATTTTGTGCTGTAAAGTTGTATGGGTTTTGATAAATGCATAGTGACATGTATCTACTATTGCATTCTTTTTTTATAGATCTTTATTAGAGTATAATTGCTTCACAATAGTGTGTTAGTTTCTTGTACAAAGTAGATTTACCAAGATAAAAATTCTTCTGTGCTTTACCTACTCAGTAGGCCCTTTCCAACACCCTGGCAACCATTGATCTTTTTACTGTTGCCATACTTTTGACTTTTCAAGAATGTCATATAATTTGAAACATACTATGTAGCCTTTTAGGATGGCTTTTCTTTTGTTCATTAGCAATATGCATTTAAGATTCATCTGTGTCTTTCCATGCCTTGATAGCTTATTTTTTATTGCTTTATATTATGCCACTGTGTAGATACACCACAGTTTATTTATTCACCTATTGAAGGATACCATGGTTGCTTCTAGTTTTTACCAATTCTGAATAAAGATGCTTTAAACATTTTTGTGCAGGTTTTTGCACTTATGGACATAATTTGTCAAATCAGTTGGGTAAATACCTAGGAGCACAATTAGTGAATCACATAATAAGGTTATGTTTAACTTTGTAAGGAAATGACAAACTGTCTTCCAGTGTGACTGTACATTTTGCATCCCCACCAGCAATGAATAAGAGTTCCTGTTAGTCAGCATCCTCACTAGCTATTAATGTCAACGGTTTTCTGGGTTTTAGTTATTCAAATAGGTATGCAATGGTATCTCAATGTTGTTCTAGTTTGTAATTCCCTAATGACATATGATGTGGAACATCTTTTCATATGCTCATTTGCCAACTGTATATCTTCTTTGGTGACGTGTCTGTTCAGGTCTTTTGCCCACTTTTTAAATTGGGTTGTTTATTTTTAAATTGTTGAATTTTAAGAGTTCTTCACATATTTTAGATACAAGACCTTTCTCTGATATGTGTTTTACAAATATAATCTCCCAGCCTGTAGCTTGTCTTTTCAAACTCTTAACATTGTCTTTTTCAGAGAAATTTTTGGTGTTAATAGAGTCCAACTTAGCAATTTTTTCTTTCATGGATCATGCTTTTAAGTTTTCTTCTAGAAGTTTTATAATTTTTCATTTTACATTCAGGTCTATAATCTATTTTGACTTTATTTTTGGAAAGGTGTAGGTATGTGTCTGTGTGCCTAGGCTTTTTTAAAATTTTATTTTATTCTTTTATACAGCAGGTTCTTATTAATTATCCATTTTATACATGTTAGTGTATATATGTCAATCCCAATCTCCCAATTCATCACACCACCCCCTCCCACCCCCCGCTGCTTTCCCCCCTTGGTGTCCATACGTTTGTTCTCTACATCGGTGTCTCTATTTCTGCCTTGTAAACTGGTTCATCTGTACCATTTTTCTAGGATCCACATATATGCATTAATATACAATATCTGTTTTTCTCTTTCTGACTTACTTCACTCTGTGTGACAGTCTCTAGATCCATCCACGTCTCTACAAATGACCCAGTTTCGTTCCTTTTTATGGCTGAGTAATATTCCATTGTATATATGTACCACATCTTCTTTATCCATTCGTCTGTTGATGGGCATTTAGGTTGCTTCCATGACCATGCTATTGTAAATAGTCCTGCAATGAACATTGTGGTACATGACTCTTTTTGAATTATGGTGTTCTCCAGGTATATGCCCAGTAGTGGGATTGGTAGGTCATATGGTAATTCTATTTTTAGTTTTCTAAGGAACCTCCATACTGTTCTCCATAGTGGCTGTATCAATTTATATTCCCACCAACAGTGCAAGAGGGTTCCCTTTTCTCCACACCCTCTCCAGCATTTGTTGTTTGTAGATTTTCTGATGATGCCCATTCTAACCGGTGTGAGGTGATACCTCATTGTAGTGTTGATTTGCATTTCTCTAATAATTATTGATGTTGAGCAGCTTTTCATGTGCTTCTTGGCCATCTGTATGTCTTCTTTGGAGAAGTGTCTGTTTAGGTCTTCTGCCCATTTTTTGATTGGGTTGTTTGTTTTTTTAATATTGAGCTACATGAGCTGTTTATATATTTTGGAGATTAATCCTTTGTCAGTTGCTTCGTTTGCAAATATTTTCTCTCATTCTGAGGGTTGTCTTTTCGTCTTGTTTGTAGTTACCTTTGCTTGGCAAAAGCTTTAAGTTTCATTAGGTCCCATTTGTTTATTTTTGTTTTTATTTCCATTACTCTAGGAGGTGGATCAAAAAAGATCTTGCTGTGATTTATGTCAAAGAGTGTCCTTCCTATGTTTTCCTCTAGGAGTTTTATAGTGTCCAGTCTTACATTTAGGTCTCTAATCCATTTAGAGTTTATTTTTGTGTATGGTGTTAGGGAGTGTTCTAATTTCATTCTTTTACATGTAGCTGTCCAGTTTTCCCAGCAACACTTATTGAAGAGACTGTCTTTTCTCCATTGTATACACTTGCCTCCTTTGTCATAGATTAGTTGACCATAAGTGCGTGGGTTTATCTCTGGGCTTTCTATCCTGTTCCATTGATCTATATTTCTGTTTTTGTGCCAGCACCATACTGTCTTGATTACTGTAGCTTTTAGTATAGTCTGAAGTCCAGGAGCCTGATTCCTCCAGCTCCATTTTTTTCCCTCAAAACTGCTTTGGGTATTCGGGGTCTTTTGTGTCTCCATACAAATTTTAAGATTTTTTTTTGTTTTAGTTCTGTAAAAACTGTCATTGGTAATTTGATAGGGATTTCATTGAATCTGTAGATCGCTTTGGGTAGTATACTAATTTTCACAATATTGATTCTTCCAATCCAGGAACATGGTATGTCTCTCCATCTGTTTGTATTGTCTTTAATTTATTTCATCAGTGTCTTACAGTTTTCTGCATACAGGTCTTTTATCTCCCTAGGTAGGTTTATTCCTGGGTATTTTATTCTTTTTGTTGCAGTGGTAAATGAGAGTGTTTCCTTAATTTCTCTTTCAGATTTTTCATCATTAGTGTATAAGAATGCAAGACATTTCTGTGTATTAATTTTGTGTCCTGCAGCTTTACCAAATTCATTGATGAGCTCTAGTAGTTTTCTGGTGGCATCTTTAGGATTCTCTATGTACAGTATCATGTCATCTGCAAACAGTGACAGTTTTACTTCTTCTATTTGGATTTGTATTCCTTTCATTTCTTTTTCTTCTCTGATTGCTGTGACTAGGACTTCCAAAACTATGTTGAATAACAGTGGTGAGAGTGAACATTCTTGTCTTGTTCCTGATCTTAGAGAAAATGCTTTCCGTTTTTCACCATTGAGAATGATGTTTGCTGTGGGTTTGTCATATATGGCCTTTATTATGTTGAGGTAGGTTCCCTCTATGGCCCACTTTCTGGAGAGTTATTATCATAAATGGGTGTTAAATTTTGTCAAAAGCTTTTTCTGCATCTATTGAGATGATCATATGGTTTTTATTCTTCAATTTGTTAATATGGTGTATCACATTGTTTGATTTGCATATATTGAAAAATCCTTGCATTTCTGGGATAAATCCCACTTGCTCATGGTGTATAATCCTTTTAATATGTTGTTGGATTCTGTTTGCTAGTATTTTGTTGAGGATTTTTGCCTCTATATTTATCAGTGATATTCATCTGTAATTTTCTTTTTTTGTAGTATCTTTGTCTGGTTTTCATATCAGGGTGATGGTAGCCTCGTAGAATGAGTTTGGGAGTGTTCCTTCCACTGCAGTTTTTTTGGAAGAGTTTGAGAAGGATGGGTGTTAGCTCTTCTCTAAATGTTGGATAGAATTCATCTGTGAAGCCATCTGGTCCTGGACTTTTGTTTGTTGGAAGAATTTTAATCACAGTTTCAATTTCATTACTTGTGATTGGTCTGTTCATATTTTCTATTTCTTCCTGGTTCAGTCTTCGAAGGATATACCTTTCTAAGCATTTGTCCATTTCTTCCAGATCGTCCATTTTATTGGCATAGAGTTACTTTACTAGTCTCTTAGGATGCTTTGTATTTCTGTGGTGTCTGTTGTAACTCCTCGTTTTTCATTTCTAATTTTATTGAGTTGCGTCCTCTCCAGCCTTTTCCTGATGAGTCTGGCTAATGGTTTATCAATTTTGTTTATCTTCTCAAAGAACCAGCTTTTAGTTTTATTGATCTTGGCTATTGTTTTCTTTGTTTCTATTTCATTTATTTCTGCTCTGATCTTTATGATTTCTTTCTTTCTGCTAACTTTGGGTTTTGTTTGCTCTTCTCTCTCTAGTTCCTTTAAGTGTAAGGTTAGATTGTTTATTTGAGATTTTTCTTGTTTCTTGAAGTAGGCTTGTATTGCTATAAACTTCCCTCTTAGAAATGCTTTTGCTGCATCCCATAGGTTTTGGATCGTCGTGTTTTCGTTGAAATTTGTCCCTAGGTATTTTCTGATTTCCTTTGATTTCTTCAGTGATCTCTTGGTTATTTAGTAATGTATTGTTTAGCCTCCATGTGTTTGTGTTTTTTACATTTTTTCACCCTCTAATTGATTTCTAATCTCATAACGTTTTGGTCAGAAAAGATGCTTGATATGATTTCAATTTTCTTGAATTTACTGAGGCTTAATTTGTGACCCAAGTTGTGATCTATCCTGGAGAATGTTCTGTGTGCACTTGGGAAGAAAGTGTAACTGCTGTTTTGGGATGGAATGTCCTATAAATATCAATTAAATCTGTCTGGTCTATTGTGTTATTTAAACTTGAGTTTCCTTATTAATTTTCTGTCTCGATGATCTGTCCATTGGTGTAAGTGAGGTGTTAAAGTGCCCCACTATTATTGTGTTACTTTCAATTTCCTCTGTTATGGCTGTTAGCAGTTGCCTTATGTATTGAGGTGCTCCTTTGTTGGGTGCATATATATTTATAATTGTTATATCTTCTTCTTGGATTGATCCCTTGATCATTATGTAGTGTCCTTCCTTGTCTCTTGTAACATTCTTTAAAGTCTATTTTATCTGATATGACTATTGCTACTCCAGCTTTTTTTTTTGATTTCCATTTTCATGGAATATCTTTTTCCATCCCCTCACTTTCAGTCTGTATGTGTCCCTAGGTCTGAAGTGGCTCTCTTGTAGACAGCATATATATGGGTCTTGTTTTTGTAACCATTCAGTGAGTCTGTGTCTTTTGGTTGGAGCATTTAATCCATTCACATTTAAGGTAATTATCAATATGTATGTTCCTATTACCATTTTCTTAATTGTTACTGTTTTGTTTTTGTAGGTCCTTTTCTTCTCTTGTGTTTCCCACTTAGAGAAGTTCCTTTAGCATTTGTTCTAGAGCTGGTTTGGTGGTGCTGAATTCTCTTAGCTTTGGCTTATCTGTAAAGCTTTTGATTTCTCTGTTGAATCTGAATGAGATCCTTGCCAGGTAGAGTAATTTTGGTTGTAGGTTTTTCCCTTTCATCACTTTAAATATATCATGCCATTCCCTTTTGGCTTGTAGAGTTCTGCTGAGAAATCAGCTGTTAACCTTATGGGAGTTCCCTTGTATGTTATTTGTCATTTTTCCCTTGTTGCTTTCAATAATTTTTATTTGTCTTTAATTTTTGTCAATTTGATTACTATGTGTCTTGGCGTGTTTCTCCTTGGATTTATCTTGTCTGGGACTCTCTGTGCTTCATGGACTTGGGTGCCTATTTCCTTTCCTATGTTAAGGAAGTTTTCGACTATAATCTCTTCAAATATTTTCTTGGGTCCTTTCTCCCTCTCTTCTCCTTCTGGGACCTGTAGAATGCTAATGTTGTTATGTTTAATGTTGTCCCAGAGGTCTCTTAGGCTGTCTTCACTTCTTTTCATTTTCTTTATTCTGTTCTGTGGCAGTGAACTCCACCATTCTGTCCTCCAGGTCACTTATCCATTCTTCTGCCTCAGTTATTCTGCTATTGATTCCTTCTAGTGTGTTTTTCATTTCAGTTATTGTATTGTTCATATCTGTTCGTTTGTTCCTTAATTCTTCTAGGTGTTTGTTCTTTAATTCTTCTAGGTCTTTGTTAAACATTTCTTGCATCTTCTCGATCTTTGCCTCCATTCTTTTTCCGAGGTCCTGGATCATCTTCACTATCATTATTCTGAATTCTTTTTCTGGAAGGTTGCCTATCTCCACTTCATTTAGTTGTTTTTCTGGGGGTTTATCTCGTTCCTTCATCTGGTACATAGCCCACTGCCTTTTCATCTTGTCTATCTTTCTGTGAATGTGGTTTTTGTTCCATAGGCTGCAGGATTGTACTTCTTCTTGCTTCTGCTGTCTGCCCTTTCTCTTTTTTTTTCGTATGGACATGCAGTTATTCCAGAGCCATTTGTTGAAAAGACCACCCTTTTTCCATGGAATTGCCTTTGTCCTTTGCTAAAAATCAGATGACTGTATGTGTGTGGGTCTATTTCTCTATTCTGTTCCACGGGCCTATGTGTCTGTACTTTTGCTACCACACTGTCTTGATTATTGTAGCTTTGTACCAAGCCATGAAATTGTGTAGTGTGAGAGTTTTACAGGTAGAATATCACTTTAAAAAATGAATTTTAAGTGACATATAGCATAAATACTGAAAAATGCTCAAGTGATAATGTATAGCCATATAAATTTTTATAAAGTAAATACATTCAGGTTAGCAGCATCCAAATAAGGTCAGAGTATCACCAGCATCTTCATAGCTTTCTTAGTGTTCCTTCCAGTTACTAATCCAAGGTTAATCGTTATTCTTTTAACAAAATTTATTAGTTTAGCATATTTCTGTAGGTAATTTAAGTGGAGTCATATAATAGGTACTGTTTGGCATCTTTCCTCAATATTATGTTTGTGAGATTCATTCGTCTCTTTGTATGTTGTTATTACTTGTGCTATACTGTATAGTTTATCATCAGATGAACACCACAATTTATCCATTTTTCTGTGGCTGGAAATTTGTATTAGTTTCAATTTTTTATTATTACACATAGGACCACTATGTAATTCTCCTGTGTATCATTCAGAGCCCATGTGTACACACTTCTGTTGAGTGAATTCCTAAGAGTGAAGCTGCTGCAGCATAGAACGTATGTACAACACTAACGGATATTGACAGTCAATTTTCAAAAATAGTGCTGTCAGCTTATATTCCTTGAGCAGTGTGTGGGAGTCCTTGTTCATGCTGTGCATGTTGTAATCCACAAAACAGCTCTATGATGTATTTACTATTTTATTTTTTCTTTTAGATTTGAATAAATCTGAGTCTTAGAGAAGACAAATGACCTGACCAAGGTCATGTACTATTGACTTACCCCCAAGACAGTCTGGTATTAGAGCTTATATCCTTTAAAATTTTTATTTCTTTTATTTTTATTATTTCTTTTATTGTGGTAAACATTGGTTTATAACATTATGTAAGTTTCATATGTACAACATTATATTTCTACTTCTGTATACACTGCAGAGTGCTTACCACCAAAAATTTAGTTTCTATCCGTCACCACAGAGTTGACCCCCTTAACCCGTTTCACCCTCCCCCCCAGCTCCTTCCCCTCATAACCACTACTCTGTTCTTGACATCTACATGTTTGTTTTTGTTTGGCTTTGTTTGTACATTTATTTGATTTTGTTTTGTTGGTTTTTATTATAGATTCCATGTATGACTGAAGTCATACAGTGTTTGTCTTTTTCTATCTGACACCTCGTTTAGCATAATGCCCTCCAGTTCTGTCCATGTTGTTGCAAATGGCAAAGTTTCGTCTTTCTTTATGGCTGAGTAATATTCCATTGTATATATATATATACACACCATGTATATATATGTGTGTGTGTGTGTGTGTGTGTGTGTGTGTGTGTGTATATATATATATATATATATATATATATACCATGTATTTATCCATTCCATTGATGGGCACTTAGGTTGCTTCCACATCTTGGCTATTATGAATAATTCTGCTATGAACATAGGGGTACATATATCTTTTTGAATTAGTGTTTTAGTGTTCTTCAGATTAATACCCAGAAGTGGAATAGCTGGATCATATGGTGTTTCTAGTTATAATTTTTTGAGGAATCTCCACACTGTTTTCCACAATGGCTGCACTAATTTACATTCCCACCAACAGTGCACAAGGATTCCCTTTTCTCCACATCCTCTCTAACAATTGTTATTTCTTGCCTTTTTGATAATAGCCATTCCAACAGGTGAGGTGATATCTAATTTTGGTTTTGATTTTCATTTCCATGATTAGTGATGTTGAACATCCTTTCATGTGACTGTTGGCCATCATATGTATTCTTTGGAAAAATGTCTATTTAGTTCCTCTGCCCATTATTTTATTTAATTAATTTATTTTTTTTACAGCAGGTTCTTATTAGTTATCTATTTTATACATATTAGTGTATATATCCTCTGCCCATTTTTTAATTGGGTTTTTTTGTTTTTGTTAAGTGCTGTTGTATGAGTTCTTTATATATTTTGGATGTTAATCTTTTATCAGATATTTGATTTGCAAATATCTTCTCCCACTTGGTAGGTTTTTGTTTTGCTGATGATTTCCTTTGCTTGCAGAAGGTTTTTAGTTTGATATAGTCCCATTTGTTTATTTCTGCTCTTGTTTCCCTTGCCTGAGCAGACTGATTCAGAAAGATATTGCTAAGACCAATGTCAAAGAATGTACTGCCTAGTTTTCTTTTAGGAATTTTATGGTTTCAGGTCTTATATTCAATACTTTAATCCATTTTGAGTTGATTTTTGTGTATGGTGTGAGATAGTGGCCTGGTTTCATTCTTTTGCATGTGAGTAAGTGTCCAGTTTTCTGAACACCATTTATTGAAGACTGTCCTTTCTCCATCATATGTTCTTTGCTCTTTTGTTGTAAATTAATTGTCCATATATGTTTGGGTTTATTTCTGGGCTCTTAATTCTGTTCCACTGATCTATGTATCTGTCTTTCTACCAATTCCATACTGTGTTGATTACTATAGCTTTGTAATGTATTTTAAAATAAATGAGGGTAAAACCTCCAGCTTTGCTCTTCTTTCTCAGGATTGTTTTGGCTATTCAGTGTCTTTTATGGTTCCATATAAATTTTGGAATTTTTTGTTCTAGTTCTGTGAAAAATATCCTTGGTATTTCGATAGGGATTGCATTGAATCTGTAGATTCCTTTACGTAACATCGCCTTTTTAACTATGTTAACTCTTCCTATCTGTGAGCACAGAGTATCTTTCCATTTATTTATGTCTTCTTCAATTGTTTTCAACAATGTCTTAATAGTTTTCTGTGTACAGGTCTTTCACCTCCTGGGTTAAATATATTCCTAGGTATTTTATTCTTTTTGTTGTGATTATAAATGGGATTGTTTTCTTAATTTCTCTTTCTGTTAGCTCATTGTTAGCCTACAGAAATGCAACAGATTTTTGTATGTTGATTTTGTACCCTGTAACTTTACTGTGTTCCTTTATTATTTTTAATAGTTTTTTTGGTGGAGTCTTTAGGGTTTTCTATTTATAAAATTATGTCATCTGCAACAGTGACAGGTTTACTTCTTCCTTTCCAATTTGGATGCCTTTTATTTCTTTTTATTGCCCATTTGCTGAGTTCATATACTTTTATTTAATTATTTTTTATTGAAATATAGTTGATTTACAATGTTGTATTAATTTCAGCTGTACAGCAAAGTGATTCAGTTTTACATATGTATACATTCTTTTTAATATTCTTTTCCATTATGTTTTATTGACTATAGTTCACTGTGCTATACAGTAGGACCTTGTCATTTACCCATCCTTTATGTAATAGTGTGCATCTGCTGAGCCCAAACTCCCAATCCTTCCCTCACCCACCCCCTCCCCCTTGGCAACCGCAAGTCTGTTCTCTATGTCTGTGCAGAGCTCATATACTTTTAACCACTATCCTTTCCTCCTCTTCTAGGTTAAGGATGTCATCATATTCAGAATGGTCTTCCACTTTGAAACTTCCAAAGTTTATTTAGATAAAGTTTAATGCCAGCCCAATATATGCCAACTTCTACTGTGGCCAACAGGTTGTGCTAATAGTAGTTTAAAGCTTTGGACTTTTGAGCAAATGGACTCGGGTACAGCTTTTTAGAACTAGTCTCCTTATTTTAGTCTGAGCTGGTCTGGGAGCTAGAAATCTTGAAACCATTTCTATTTCTCTTCCACCTCATGTGGTTGGACCCCCAGTCCCATCCATCTTACTCAGAAATGATTCCTGAATATGCATCTCTTTCTGTTCTCTCCTTCCTCTGTGTTCCCATTACCTCTCTCCCTGTCTCTTTTATAGTACTCATCACAGGTGGAGATTTATGCTCTGGCCTTTCCCTGCTATGTTTTGAACTTCTCAGGGCAGAGACTGGGCCATCCTTATTCTGTGTTCTGTGACTCAGTGCCTGGCACAGAGAAGGTGCTCGTGTTTGAGAAGTGAATGAAGCTTTCCTGGTGGTTGAAAATGACCATGCTTTCCTGTGGTCACATCAGCTCAAAAGACCTTTGACTTGCTCCATCCTCCCTGAATGGTAGGGTATCGTGCTCTGACCTGTAGGAGAACAGGGCTCATTATTACAGATTGCTGGCTGAAAGGTGTGGATCATTGGTGCTTTCCAGCATTCTTTTTCTGAAAGATAGGAGATGATCCAAGCTACAGGATCACTTCCTTTTTCTAGGGTAGTTGCCATAGAAGTTCTGGTAGCAGATTGAAGGCATGACCAAACTGTCCATTTACCCTGGTTCGAGTTGAATTGTTGGTCATTAAAGATTGGGAATGAGGTAGGTCAGTGTGAGATCAGGCAGAGAACCACCATGGACAAGTCTGTTCCTTTATAAAGGAGAAATAGATTGTTGTGGGCTAGGGGTTTGATTTTAATCACATAGTTTTATACACTTGAAAGAGGTAAAAACATTAAGCACAGTAACATTTTAAAAATACCTTCTTGCCCTGACCTTGCTTCCCACCCCGCTTCCCACAGTTATGACTTTTCAAGGTTAGTGTTGATATTCTTTGTCTCCTGGTGTGTCACCGGGTTGGCTTAGGAGACAGACCACTGAGCTGCACCTCTCAGGATTTCCACTTCCTGTATCTGGGATTTGGGGTTAGACACTTAACTTCTTGGAGCCTCAGATTTCTCATCTGTAAAGTGGATGCAATAATAGTACCTTCCTCTGATGGTTGTAATGGGGTTCTTAAATGAGTTCATACAAATAAAACCCTTAAAACAGTGTGAACCCATATGAAGTGTGCTTGGTAAATATTGACTTTTCTTTTTATCACACCAGACACAGCTATTTTGTAATGCTATTTAGAACATGGAAAGCATTTCTATGCTAACCATGAAGAAATTCATTTCTTACTATGTTTCATGTTGTGGTAGCTTTTATCACTAGGTTGAAAAATGGCCAGATGTAAATGAACTTATATCTAAAATATTTTTTCACCAATTTTACTAGAAATTTTCTATGTTCTTTCTGTAATAGACTCCTATACTCTCTACATGTCATAATAATTACTTATGTTTGTTTTGCATTTTAAAATTTACAAATTACTTTCACTTACAAAATCTTTGAATCAGAAATCCTTGCAAGATGGACAGGGACTGTTTAATATTCATTCCTACATTATTTAAGACATGAGAAAGCTATGCCTTAAGAGGATTTTGCAAGATCTCGAGGCTAGTAAATGAAGGAGCTGGGACCACCATCTTTCTTGTTAAGTTCCTTGAGTTTGTGGACATTGATAAGCTGCAATCGAACACATATGTGTCCATTAATAAAACGTGTGTAGATGCAATAGCTTCTCCCTAACCACAGAGATTAGGCATTAAAACCCCTCATAGTAGGAGAATTCACATTCTAGGGCATCATATTTGAAATAAGGGAAGGCAGTGAAAGGTCCAAATGAGTCTATGAAAGCTTATAAATTTTTATGTCCACTAAAATAATGTAAAACAGCACCATACATAAGGGCAATATTAGTGAGAGTTTATACATTTTTAGTGGGTAGTCAGGTAATTCCTCTGTTCCCAACAGTTGTGGCAAGTAGCTTGTGTTTGTTTATTTTTGCAGATATTGTTCATAACCCAAGGTTCCCCCCCCCCCCGAGTCTGCTTCACCATCCAAATGTTCAATGCCTTTCTGGTTTTATGACTCAGAATTATTGATTTCTACCTTCCTGGGGCCCACATCTGTCAGCCCCTCTTAGATGCCTTTCCAGTTTCTTCCTTGGCTCAGACACAGCCAGAATGCAGTAGAAGATTCCACTTTATCTACTCCCCGCTTCCTATAAGACCCCCTTTCCTTTTCTGTTATTTCCTTTACCTCCTGTTTTCATCTCCAAACCCCAGGACATATTTATTAATTTACCTTTAAAAGACTGACTTAGCATATTTTAGAACTAAAACCTTCCCTATTTCAGAATAAAAGTCTGAGTGCCATAACTTTGTGTAAGATTTCATTCAATTTGGTTAAACAAATATACATCAAGTTTCTATCTATGCTCTTATAGGTCCTCAGGAAAATTCCCTTTGAGGGTCTGGATCTTCATGATTAATCTAGATTGATTCTGATTCTGTTCCCTTCTCTGGGGAAGCCTGTGGAAGGAATAATGCGTAACTACTGTTTCTTGTTCTTAATTGAGGTCCCCTAAAGTTTTCTGTGTTTCCTCAACCCCTCTTTACCCAAGCTACACATCTCTACTACCAAAAGTCTCTTGAGAGAGCTGTGTTTTCATATGAAAAGTGCTTTCTAGCTCTTTAGATTTATCCCTGGAAGAATGTTGGGGAGAAATCTGTCCCATCATCGTATTGTTAATCGGTTGAAGCCAAGTTGTAGTTGACGAGCATCCTGGACCCATGAGTTCTGGCCAATGGAAAGTGATGAACAATCAGAGCCTTTCTCTCCATCTTCCAAAATCCAGTGGTGGCTGCTGTGCTGTGCAGCCCAGGCCCCATTCCCCAGCTGCAGTGAGTGAGGCCACAGAGAGCTCCCAGACATCATTCTCCCTCCTAATTGCTCACTGCCCAAGGTCGTGATCCATCCCAGCATCCAGTGACTTTTCCTCTAGAGCACAAATGCCTGGGCCCCTTGCCTCAATTCAGGACTATCTCTAAGAGGCCCTTCAAACACCCAAATTCCCCCAGGGACCCAGAGGGCCTTGTTGAGAGGACCTCACAGGTCAGCTCCTCCCTCTGCTTCATCCTGCTCCCTTCCTTTCTCTCCAGGAGTGATCCCAAGAGGATTCCCAGTAAACCTCCTGCACACAAATCTCAGACTCTGTTTCCCAGGGAACTCAAGCTCAGACAAATAGTCTGCTTATCTGTACAGTGGGCTGGCTGAAAATTGAGGCAACATCCCTCAGCACCCACCCCCATTACCAGCAAACCACACTGGTCCAGGGCTGTGCTGCCTCTTAAAATCCCACATCTGGCGGTGAGCTAAAGCTGGGCCCATGACATCTCGGTGTTGCTTGACCTGGACCTTCATAAGGAATTCTGGGAGGATGCAATTCTTTTGCTGATGTCGCTTAGTGAAAATTCCTTTTTGTTATTCTCAAAGAAAATGAAGACTGGTTTAGCCCACAGAGACCCTAAATTTGCACTCTTTAAACACTGTCCTCAGTTTTGGGAGGTTGGGATATAGCAGTGAACATGCAAAGTACAACCCAGTCCTGAAGGTGGAGAAAGAGTCCAGACTGCTGTGACTGGGACAGCCACACTGTCCTGTGGGGACACTTAGGAATCAGAGTTGAGGGGATTTAGAGAAGGCTGTTCTGTAAATGCTGAGAACCAGAGGTTGGACTGGCTAGTGAACCATGGGAAAAGGCAGTGTGAGGTCTTGTGGGGAGGGTGGAGGTCTTATGGAGAGGCCTGGAGAAGAGATGGGGCCTTGGTGGGTCTGGGTAACTGGCCATGGTTCTGAGTGGAGCACAGGATGCAAGGTGGGTGGTGAGGTGAAAGCAGGCTGCAGAAATTGGCCTGTGTCCTCAGAACAGTGGAGAGCATCAGCAGATTTTAGGGAGAGAGTCATCTGACTGCATTTGCTTCCTTTGTGAGTTTAATATTTGTGAATTGAATTATGTTTATTTATCATGTAGATTACTGTAGTCATGTTGACTGAAAAAAAATGGAAGCCAGTCATCAGAACCAGGGGTTATTCTCCACAGTGTGCTCTGGTTGTGAGAGGCCTGGCTTTAAGGACATGAGCAGATTTTTAGAATTCCAAGGACAGGAAATGGAGACCATGGCAGCTGAAGCAGCCACTCCTGGGTGTGTGTTCAGTCTTTGTGTGTGTGTGTCTCTCTCTCGTTCCAACTCTGTGTGTCTGTTTCTTTAATTTCTCTCCCTCTGGGTTTCTCTGCCTCTCTGGGCAAAGCAGGCACTGAAAGCCCGTGTATTAAAGAGGTTCCCTTGAAGTCACATTCTGCTAGCCCCCTCGGAACCATAGCATAGCCCATCTGGGTCACCAGAAACAGCTGGAATGACATAGTTGAGTGGCTGTGAGCTCCCCATCTTCATGGGAAGGAGTTTCCTGTCGTAGACTGTTTTAGGACTGAAGAGAAAGCATCATTCTTTTTTGTTATTTTATTCATGTCTAAGCTTCCTTAATTTAAAAGTAATTACATTTTCCCCTGAGTAAATATTTGATATTTAAACTCAGCTGAGGTGCTGACATCAATACTAAACACTAAGGTTTCCCCAAATTGAAATCTGTGTGGATGCCCCAACCCAAACCCCAAAATGAGTCACAACTTTTCTGCAGAAACTCATTCTCTTCCACATTGCTAAATTGTGGGGGAGTGAGTGAAGGTAGCTATTGATCTGTTAAGAACAAATGAAGAAAATGACCAGAACAAATTATAGAAATCATTTGTCCCCATCAAAACTCCCACTCCATTCAGCTGTTCTTTATTTTGAGAAAATAATGTAAAAAAAGAACATTGACTGATATTAAGGTTTGGGGTTTGTTTTTGGATGAAGATATTATTGGAGCTGCTGCCTCTTTCTTGATGTTTGCCATGGATTTTTTTCCCCATCTCCATTCTATTTGGAGAGAGACGTTGCTTCACTGGGCAATTTGGAGCACCTAATCGATGTTGCCAAGGAAGAGGCCTCTCCTGGTTGCTCTGTCCCTCTCCTGCACTTGGAAGTGTCTCTAATCCCTCTAATGAGTGTATTTGCAGCCTGCAAGCACATCTGCACTGAGAGGAGGATGGTGGCTAAGGACACGGAGTGGAGTCTTAGCTGGAACGTTCAGGAGCTATTTGAACAGGCTGCCTCTCACTTAGCTGGGATACTCCACCGTGTGCTATTTCATAGTCATTAAATGAAGTTTACATAAACGTTTTTTATATAAATGAACACCAGCCAGCATCATGAGTCTTTGGAAGGGGTGTTGGGAGAGAAAAGATGTGGGAGAGGTGGACGGCCCTAGTGTCAGGTCTGCTGTGGTTGATGTGACCTCAGACACACCTTGGACCCCTGGACATCCTCGGTAAAGGTCACACTAGGTGGCCACTAGTGCCCTCTCCACATTCTAATATTCTGCATGCACACGTCTGAGGACCTCATCTCACAAAGTTGTTCTCTCTTAAGCAGTTCAGTTCCCCTTCTAAAACTAGCAGTTAAAGAAGAAACTATATCTGTGAAATTGGTGCTTCTTATTGAATGGGGGGCTAATTGGTGTGTTTTGCTGATTTCAGCTGCACAGGTGTTCTGTTTACTCATCTCTGCCATATTGGTAAAGAACACCTCTTAATACCTAAGAATTGTTCATGGATTAATGGTTTTCATCTCTACCATCACCAGCCTGTTATGTCACCATAGTTTCTTGCCAGGACTACGTGGTAACCTCCTAAACTAGTGGTTACAGGCTTTGATGGAGGGCTTGTTAAAACACTGGGCCCCGTCACAGGGATCCTGATTCAGTTAGTCTGAATCTGCTTTCTCTAAGTTCCCAGGGGATGCTGATGACACTAGTCCTCAGACCTCATGCTGGGAATCTGTGCCGTTAATAGTCTCTTTACCTCCTGTCTCAGCCCTCAGGCTCATTGTCAAGGCAGAAGCTGGAGCAGTCTCTTAAAAACTAAGTCAGATGGCATCACTCCTCTCGTAACATTTCCCGAAGTGCTTGCCTGGCCTGGGGGGCCCTGCGTATTCTGGCTCATGAGGCCACAGGGTCTGAGTGGCCTGGCTTTCTGACTAATCAGCACCTCACTCCACTGTTCTACTGTCTCACCTGCCTCCCTCAGGACCTGACCACACCCTCTGCTCTCTCCTGCCTCCAGTTCTTCACATAGTCTCTGCTCACCTGCCCTGGAAAGCCTTCCTCTCTCCTTTTTCGCACCGAATAGCATCTGCACATCCTTTCCTTCTCAGCAATGTTGTCACTCCTTTAGAGAAACCATACCTAACCACACAAAGGCTGTGTTCTTGCTTATTCTCTTGCAGAGACATTTTTTCCTTTATAGTCTTTAGCACAATATTTTATGATATTCATTTGTGTTTTTCTTTTTGAATAACTGTTATTTCCTCTTGGAGTGTAAAGTCCATGAAGGAAAGGGCTATATCTGTTTTGGGCTATGCTGAGTCCCTGATACACAGCAGTGCCTGCCACAGGGTAGGCTCTTGGTAAACATTTGTTCAATGAGCGGATGGATGGATGGACAGATGGATGGATGAAGGAGATTTTGAAGTGCATGGGGGTTGTTGGAAAAGCTCAGGAGAGCAGGAAAAAGAGTACCTGCCGTGTAGCATTTGTCTACAACTATGAGAACTAGTTTATCTGTCAGTGAAAATATTCAAGATCTGTTTTTGAGATTTTTGCTAAGGACCCCAACTGCCTGGTGCAATCAGTATCCCCACCCACTTTGCTTGGTCAGATAAGTTCAAAACATGTGTCTCTCTTAAAACCCCTTTCTCAGGCATTCTGATTCTGGAGTTAACGAAACCATGTCTGTGACATGGAGAGCTGAGAACTTTGGATTGTAGGTCTTTATCCACAATAAAGCCAAGGTTTTGAGAAACATGTATTTGGCTCAAAATACCAGGATCCTCTCCGAGATAATTCTGTGGGGTTTCAGATGCCTTCCTTCGTCCCTTAGCATGGCGTGTGGGGAAGGTGAGAAGCGTGGAACCTGAGAACACTTTGGACCTCCTGAGGCTGAACCCAAGTTAGGAAGTTAGGATTTGGCACTAGAGGTTATGCCTCTAAATCTGTCACTCAAAGCTGTTCTGTGGCACTGCAAAGAAATGATAACCAAGTCAAGGTTGGATGATCAGTAGAGTGTTGCTGTTATTCTTCAGTGGGACAGTGCACTAGGGTGACATAGCGAACCCTGGGAGGTGAAAAGATAGGCAGGCACTTTCAGGACCAGCGTTGATTTTAAAGGGGAGAATCACTTTCTCTTTTCATGTCTTTTTGTTCTCTGTGTGTACAGATACACATGTCTATTCATGTGTATGCATGCGTTCACATGTAGGTGTGTGCAAGTGCGTGCATGCACATGTGTGAGAGCAGGTGAATGTGTGTATATGTGTGCCGTGTGCATGCAGGTGTATGCATGAATGCCTGTATATATACATGTATCTAGGCGGTTATCTTTCTGTTTTGGGGTACAGCATCAATCATCGTTTCCATATTTCATCACCAATTTCCTTAATCGGCAGTGTTTTTATTGCGTTTTTTTTTTTGTTTTGTTTTGTTTTACCTTTCCAGCAATAGTTTCAAATGGTGGCTGGAGAAGAGGCGTAAAGAGGGAGTGAAGAAAGCTTATCTGACACAGTTGTAGGAGGGGGTGCTATGAGATGGAGAGAGAGAATCAGAGGCAAGAAACAAAAAGTGAGCAAAGAACTAATTTAAATACTAAGCCTTTATGAAATGAGCCTATTTGAGGGTGACTCCAATTTGTTCTCCAGAGTTTTTCTGACTTCTTGTCATACATACAGTGCTCACACCTTGCCAGGCCTGCTGCCCTCTGGTTCCTGTCTCCACGCTTATGTGCTCACTCAGCCTGGATGGCAGGCCCCCGCTCCTGGCCCTCCATGGCCAGATCCCAAGGGCCTGGATCCCAATCATCACCAAATCCACATAACCCCACCATCCTCCCTGTAGGTGCCGTGTCTTGCTTCTCTTTTGACCCCCAGGAAGAAAGCATGTTGACAGATGCTTCTCACTTTTGACGCACACGTGCACACTCTTCAAGTTAATTTCAAGATTAGTTTCTTGAGCTGCCCTGGGACGTGTCCTCAGGGGGAATGGAGATGCAGGAGGACTGCACAGAAGTGGAGGCCCCCTTTTTTTTTCTTTAGAGAAATTTTCACTTGAGAGTAAAATTTTAATTGGACGTCTACACTTCAAGATAAGCTTTTGTTCACCGTTTGTCATGAATTTACAAGGGGAAGGAAAAAAATCAATATTGTACAGTTCTTCTTTCATCCCAAGGAGGCTGAAAGATTTTAGCTGCAAAGTGAAGAGATCAGAAGAGAAACAGCTTTAGGAAAAAAACACCCGCATCTTAACAACGTCATTTGGAAGAACAGACCCCTTCTGCAGCGATTTCTGATCTCCCTTCCAAAGGCGATCACTTTTAATGGGCAACCACGAAGATGAGAAGCAAGAAGAAGGTACAAGGAAAACAGTGCAGACTGCAATTGTCTGTCCTCTGCAGTTTGGGAGAGAGAGATCCCAGCTGCAAATGAATAATTTGCAAATGGTACACCAGACTTTCTGTCGACTTTAAATGCCTTTTCCGATCAAGACCAGCAGCATCCGATCTCTGTTGTAATCCGAGCAGCTAAGAGGTAGCAAACAGGGCTGGCCTTCCCCGAACTGGCTGTAAGGGGACCCTTCTAGGAACACACCAGGCTTCTCTGTAGTGCAGTGATGTAGTTTTGTCACCTTTTCACCAACTGTGACTTGAGGAATATGTTTAAGAATTTCCTGGTTTCCTGTTGTCTCATCCTGAAATGCTTTTATTTTGTTTAATATCTGCTACCAATTTGCTCTCTCAAAACCCACTTTCTTACTTCTAGTAAAACAATCCCACTTAAAGTTTTTACAAGTCTCAGTGTTACCCACTTAAAATGTCAATCTCCTATTTAATTTGTATTTCTTCACCTTATCCATCCTTCCTCCCTCTCAACATTCAGCACTCAGCAGGGCAGCTAAACACCCACTGTCCTGACTCCTAATACTGCTCGGGCCCCAGGGACATGCTTTCCCACCTCTCCAACAAAAGACGCCTGACCTGAATGCCATGAGGGTTTGTGGGCTGTGCCGTGTCAGCCAGGCACTGCTAAATTGTAACTATTTCTTAGCTTTATATATAACTTTAAAACATTAAACCTAGGGTACTTAGGCTTTAGTTTGTATTCTTGCCCCTGTAAACATTAGGGTTAGGCCTAAAGTAACTGTCGGGTCGTACTAGTTGCCTCTTAAAAGTTAGCTTCCTTCCTCTTCCCTGATCTGTTTGTCTTTCATGGTGAAAAGACAGCTGTATCTCTGAAACTTTGTCAACATTTTATGGATATGGGACTAGAAAATGATGGATAAGATGTTTCCGACTTTCTAAGCATTTGGTCTTTTTTCATGGAGTTTAAAACAAATTTTGCATTAAAAAAAATAAGAATGTGATCCCTTAAATGTTCTGTTTTCACTAAGACTGTATGCCGGTGAGAATCAATAATAAAAAGGCCAGATTTTTAGCTTATTCCTATGTATTTAAATAGTCTTCTTTTCCTGGCGTGAATGCAAGCTTACTTGGTCAGGCAAAATAAGCATTTTGTGTAATCATTTAAGGATCATTTCTGTGTTTAACAACAGCAGTGACACCAACACTATTAACTGACTATGGAGTAGCACTTTATAATGTTCAACATGCCTATATATAAAAATGTATATATATATATACACACACACACACATATACATATATACACATGTGTGTATATATATACACATGTATATATGTATTTTTTACCACCTGTTAATAAGTCAGGGAAGAAAACTGTGGCTTCTGACATTTTGATAGATCTAGCTGCAAAGTTAAACAGCAATGTGAAGGGTTTGCACTTCTACTTACTTTTATGTTGTGTTAACAAACCAAGCCCAGACATTATTTTACATATGGGGTATGCATTTCAGAACACTTAAAATTTTGTTTTCTTTTCATGGAAATGAAAATATAGCTGTTAGTCTTCAGAGTATATTTATGCCATGATGGTTTATTTTTCATTCTGGCAAATCAGTAGCTGACTCCCTGGGGAAGGCATACTTTGGCGATTAGAGTGTTTGACCTTTCATTTTTCAGAAGTCTTTGGCACATTGCGCTGGTTGCTCATGTTGGTGGGTTTGGGGTCTATATCCATCCACATAAAGAGAGACAGTGGGAATGAGAGCATCAGGCATGGAGTTGGGACACTAGATTCCAGCCCCACTGGAACCTTCCCGAGACTCCTGTCATCTGCCTGCAGCAATCATGTGTGTGCTCCACCCAGGGACCAGGGCTGTTGTGAAGAACAGACTGCATGATAGATGTAAAAGGACCTTGAAAGCCACTCAGTAGGGCAAATGAAAGGCACCAAAAGTAAATGATATTATTATAGATCAGCGTAGGCGATTTACGGTCTGAGGGTGAATCAGGCCCTACACTTGTTTTTGTAAACAAAGTTTTATCAGATGACAACCACATCCATGGCTACTTTCATGAAATGGCAGAGTTGAATATTTGCAACAAAGACCATATGGCCTGTAAAGCCTAAAATATTTGCTGTCGGGCTCTTTGTAGAAAAGTCTACCAATCCCTGCTTACAGACCATGCACTGTTTGGTTGGAATTCTCAAATAAAAGGAAGATATACACATCCAGTATGAATTTTTAGGAAGAATTGTAGTTTATCTGCAGTTGATGAAGGATGAATTCTTTCATGAAGAATGGCAGCTAATAAATAAATAAGTAATGACAGAGCTTCCCTTGTGACACAGTGGTTAAGAATCCGCCTGCCAATGCAGGGGACACGAGTTAGAACCCTGGTCTGGGAAGACCCCACATGCCTCGGAGCAACTAAGCCCGTGCGCCACAACTACTGAGCCTGTGCTCTAGAGCCTGTGAGCCACAACTACTGAGCCCACGTGCCTAGAGCCTGTGCTCCGCAACAAGAGAAGACACCGCAATGAGAAGCTCACGCACGACAACGAAGAGTAGCCCCCGCTTGCTGCAACTAGAGAAAGCCTGTGCACAGCAAGGAAGACCCAATGCAGCAAAAAATAAATAATAATAAAAAAAAGTAATGACAGAATTAGAAAATCTCCATTTTGACAATCCCTGTGAAATAACTGACCCAGACAAGTATTGTCAATGGATATTAAAACCTTTATGAAAAGTGTTGTTGGGAAAAAAGTATACTCACATGGTGTGAAAAATGATACAACAGATTACTTGCTAACTGAAAAAGGAAACATATAGTATTCATAAGGGAGAGATCTTGTGATCACTACTTATCTGTGTAATCAGATTTATCACTAAAAGTGAGACAGATGGATGCAATGTGCCTCCTAAAATGATGTAAGGCTTTGGAAAACCATCCTCTGTGGGGCCTTCTTGTCAGAAATGCACAAGGTGAAATTAATCAAGACATAGAGGTACCTTCCAGTTTATAGGAGATACTGAGAATACAGGAGTCAGTTACATGGCACCAAGAGTAAACAACCAGATGAATCTAAAACCAAAAACATGGCGAGATTCTTCTAGATTATTAGAGATATGATGACCACGTGTAACATGGGAACCTTGGCCAGGTTCAGTGTGAAAAAGGAAAGTTATAAAAGATGTTATGAGCTGGCTGGGGAAATTTGAATCTGGACTGGACATTGGATATTATTAGAGAATTGTTGCTAGTTGTCAGTGTGATAATGGCATGTGGTCATGCGATCTATGCTGAAGTGTTTTGAGTTACTTTCAAATGCTTGGGGTAAACACACACAAACACATACACAAAACATGGCAAAGGGTTAATAATTAAAATCTAGGTGATAAGCCTATGGGGGTTCATTGTAGTATTCTTTTAACTTTTTTATGTTTGAGCATTTTCAAAACAAAAACGTGGGAGGCAAATCCAACAAGCCATTCTTGTTTGCTTCCTGGATGGAGTAAAGAGACCAGGGAATTGACATCTGGAGGGGGGAAGGCCGGGCTCGTGGACATTTGGTTGATGATGCTGTTCTGCGTTCTCTCTGGTGTCCCTACCCAGCCCTTCAGGAGAAAGAATTAGAGATAAAACATCCTCTTTTCATGATTTTTTTTACTGCAGATGTTCATTCCTCCTGGTGATTCATCTAGCCAGGGAACCCACCCAAGCAATCTTTTTTCCTTATTAAATTTCATCTTACTAGTTGTCACCCATCGTTCCAGCCTGTCAAAATCTTTAGAGCTCTGATTCACTCATTCAGTCTGCTAGTTATCTTTCCCAGTCTTGTAACATCTGAATGGTTATGAACTTGCTTTCTGTGTCTTCATTCAATTAGGTAATAAAGATGCGCATGAGACCCCCCTCCAGGCTTCTTGGTCCTTAGGCTTCTTCAGGCTGCAGTGGACCTGCGCCTCAGCCCTCTTTGGGCCCCGTGATTCACCCAGTGACAAGTATGCCCTGCCAGCCCTTCCTCAGAACGCCTTGTGTGCATCAGGCCCTCTGGGCTTCAGCATTTCCTTCAGCTGCTGCTGCTGTGACTTGCCCAATGTGCACTCTCCTCGACTCCATCTAGGTGCCCCCTGACTGTGCCTGCCCTCTGGCCTGTCCTGAGACCTTCCTGTTGACACAGAGGCATGAGATGCCCTGAGGACCACAGTCTTGCCTGTGCACGTTCAGCCTGGAAATGTGAGCGTTTCCTGCCACGCAGGACAAATCTTTGAGCAGAGGGAGACCAAAGCCTGAAGATGTGTTCTTTGCTCTCTGTCCCCTGGGCACAGTCTGAGTGGCATAGATTGGTGGCACTTGGTGGCTGCTGTGTTGGCCCTCCACCCTTTCTACCACACTCCCCAGGTCACTCGCTCCCATTTCCCTTTAACCCAGGCTCTGTTTTCCAGAAACTCAGGCAAAAACAGGTGTCTCTGTCATGAGTCTGCTCGTCTCCAGTGTGTCTCCAAGAATGTGGTAAAGGGAACGCCTGTCTCAAGTGCCCCTGGGTGACGCTCTCCTGAGTCATCCACGCAGCAATCCTCCCTTGCGCACTGTGCACATCAAGGACACGTGGTACATAATGGCATCAACTATTTTAATGTTTAAATTAATTTTGCCATTAATTATACGAGGTCAAAATGTTTTTTATAACAATATTGTGGTGGTGATATCTTTTCCATGTTGAAGAGCAACAGAAAGTATTTCTTCTAAGTCATGATTCTTCTAGTTCATGATTGTATGTGTACAAAAGTGCTAGTTCAAGTTTCTGTCTGCTCCTGCCATTGATTTCTTCACTTTTAAAAATACATCCTTTTATTCTTTTTTTTCTGTCTTTTTAAACATTTCCAGAAGTCAAGGGATGTAACTGAGGGACTTACGTATTGTTGGTTTTAAATTATTTTAAAACATCATTATTTTTAATATATACGTGACTAATCCATTCATATTTTAAGTGTAGAATTACAACTCAGTAATGGCTCATTGGGAGGCAGCATGGGATAGTGGTTATGAGCACACATTTTAAGTAAAGATTTTTGGGGTTTACATCCTTTCTCTGCTAATTAACTAACTGTTTCACTCTGGCAATTTACTGTTTAACCTCTCTGTGCCTCAGTTTACTCATCTGTATAATTAGCAAGGTAATAGCAGTACTCACTTCATAAGATCACTGTGAAGACCGAGTGAATTAAAATATATAAAGCGATTAGGAAATTCTCTGGCAACTAGTAAGGGCTCAGTAAATATGATTTGATATGATTATGATTATTAAATTTATTATTACTATTACTACCACCAGGCTTCTTTTCTAGAAGTTGTTTTCCCTTTAGCATGCCCTGTAGAACATACCTATAAATATGATGTAAGCAGGCATAGTGTCCTGAGCAGCTAGAACAGGTATAAAATTATAGGACCAAATACAAGCTCCTTACTTAGATCTTCATTCAAAGCATATATATGCTTACGCTGCATCCAGTGCTAATAGGTTTTTGATCTATTCTTCTGAATCATAGGTAACTGGAAGTATCTTATTAGAAAGCTGGGGAGTGGAGTTGCTATTACTGTCCCTTGGTTTGAACAGCTGTGATGATGGTGGTACCCTTTCTGTGCTGAGGAAGACTGAGCAAGGGATGGACAGAGGGGGATGGAGAGGCTGTGCTTGGCTTGGAGGTGGGTGGTCAGCTGCAGAGGACAGTCAGGAAGGCCCTGGCCTGTGCAGTTCTGTGGAAGGAAAATGAAAGACAGACGTTTCACATATCTCAGGCCCCTCTGGGTGTGGATTCCCGGGAGAATGTAGGGACTGAATGAGGCTAACGCTTTTTGAGATGAGTATTGGTGAAAGTTGGTACTGGGGAGTAAATTTTGAAAACATCAACTACCTAATTAGGCAAAAGTTGATTTTAATATTATAAAGGCCTGTTAAAGGTCTCCTTAATTGAGATGGACTTCTTTCATTAAGAAGATGGGGGAAAATCTAATTTTTTTTTTCTATGAACACTCTGGTTCACTCTAGGCTCCCTTATATTTATTAAAATATTTTTTAAAACTTTCCAAGAAGGAATTCCCTGGTTGTCCAGTGGTTAGGACTCCACACTTCCACTGCAGGGGCCCCAGGTTCATTCCCTGGTCAGGGAACTAAGATCCCGCAAGCTGTGTGGTTTGGCCAAAAAAAAAAAAAACATTTCCAAGAGCCCCCTAAGCAAATCCTTTCCCATGTGTGCCTTCCTGTTTTCCTGTCTGTAGAACAGAGGCAAATGAACTTGATCATCTCTGATGATAATTTTTCTTTTTTAGAAATCTGGGTCTAAGGGCCCCATTAAGTTAAAGCAACCAGTCTTAAGAGGGGCTCAGAAGCTCTGAGTTTTATTATGTACACTTACCCTCTTGCGTAAGGCTGGCATGCCAAGGTCATTTGGCCCTGGCCCCGGGGGACTGAGTCCTGTGTGGGTTGGGAGGTGTGGGGATGCATCTCCCATCACAGCCAAGGCAGCAGAGGCCTCCTCAGCCAGCTTAACTAGCAAAGCTGCTCCAGAACCTTCTCTCAGTCTGTGAAATCTTTGATCCTGAAGAGAGTTTTGTCTTGTTCTTTTTTCTTTTTTTTAATTTAAGTTTTACATGATACTAGCTTCTCCACGAGCAAACTTCTCCTGAAACCCCCCTGGGAGGAATGCCTGCTGATTTATTTTGCTGGTGAGAGCAGTGATTTTATTTCCTTTCACTCTGTGTGGGATGGTTTCATGGCAGTGATGTTGAAGCCACTTGGTGGGAGAGCCTGCCAAGTGTGTAAAGGTGTCATTATTTACTCTTTTAATATTCTCGAACAGTGGCAGTTGTGTTGCTTGCTTGAAATAAAGGCATTGAATTCAAGACCCAGTGAGCTTTCTGGAGGGCACATGCAGCAGGCAGCATTTGCTAATTTCAGTCTCAATTTCGTCTTGACCATTTGAGTCGCATGTTAACCTTTTGCCAAATATTGACTGTTCCTATCAGATGGGACGTGTTGCCTTTTGCACTGATCATGGAAAACTCCTTGAACTGATCAGGTCAGAAATAAAGGGAAGAAAGCAATTTGCATGATTAAAATAAATTGAGAGATCTGTGTTCAAGCCCCTGAAGGCTGGAGAACAGGAGATGATCTGAAGTCCGTTAGCCCAGCCAGGAGGTGACAAATATCCTTCTTCCACCAGACTGTTGATCTGGGAATGTGAGAGCCGTTAAAAAAAAATAGCAAAGACGGAGGGCAAACTTGATTCGGGGGAAACCCATAGGTTACCATTTCCCTGGAGATGGTCTCCAGGGAAGATGGAGTTGATAGGCCTCTTGCAGGTCACCTGGCTCACATTGTCTGGATCCTGAATCCTATTCACTCATATTTTCTCCCCTGCCCATCACCCAAGGCTGCCCCCAATTTTTAAAAAATGAAATAAATGCTGAGTCTTCTACTTTTAGTGTCTGCACACTTGTGTGCATTTTAGATGGAGGGAGGCAATGTGCCTGGGTTTTTATACTGTCTTTCACACTTACAAGTGTGGACCTTTCTGTATTTCTGGTTCCTCACCTGCCAAATGGAGATGATGATTTCCACCCAAAGTCAGAATTAAATGTGAATAAGAGGTATCGCGCACTGAAAAGTGCAGGGGCTTTGAAGGTAAAGCAGACGTGGTTTGCATCCTGGTTTTGTTTCTTTGCTGCATGATTCAGGGCAAGTTATTTTACCTCACTGGGCCTTAGCATCCCATCTGTATAACCGAGGTAATGGCTATGTTTTGGAGTGATTGTAAATGATATATGGAAGATAATGAACACAGGGCATGGTACCTAAAACATGCTCAGTGGACAGTAGCTGCTATCATTGCAGCCTATTATATACATATCCTGATTCCCAAACTTATGACATTTCAAAATCCAGTATAAATCAGGCTGGCCTTGAGCTTGTCTAGACAAGGGTGAATTGTCAACACCACATCATACCTGGTTTCTTAATGAAATTTCATAGCATTGGCACTGAAGGCAACATTTCAGTGGCCCAGGCAGCAGCACCATTAAGATTACCTCTCAGGCAGAACCCAGCTAGCTGGGGTGTCTTGCTGGACTTTGGTGTTTTGTGGCTGTCAGTTCATAGGGCAAGATCTTGATTCAATGGCATCCCAGTATCAGGATCTCCAAGGCCAAAGTCCACTGAGTGTCAACCTCGGGTGTTATTTCAGTCCTTTCCCAGGTGAGAAGGTGGTTATGGATGGTCCACAGACTTTGAGGTCCTGGGCTGTCACATCATGGAGGCAAGAGATATGGTTGCACCAGGGGCCCCTGGACTGGGCATAGTTTTCCAGTAGCGTAGCATCTATCCAAGTGGGCTCTGAGAGCAGGATGTTGACTGTTATTGCACAAAATAAGGATTCAATAGACAAAAAATTCAGGAAATGAGAGGAATGTATCTTGAGTACAGAGGTAGACACGAGTATTTACTCCACATGTCCTACCTACTGCCCTTCCTAGTGTAATCATAACATTAGAACATTTAATCAAGCTCCTAGAAGATGCCCAGCACTATGCTTGGCACTTTATATATATTATTTTTAATCCTCCTAAAATCCTGCAAGAGTCCTTTGTCGTCTTTAGCGTTGCAGGTGGAAAAACTGATGCTCAGGAACATGGCTGCACGATGGCCACTAAACTAGGGGAAGATCTGGTCTTTGTTTAAACCCAGGCTACTCTGATGCCAAGTCCAGGCTTCCTGCGCTCTTGAGGTGCTGTGTATTGCTCAGGAAGAAAACCAAGACACTCCCTAGAATGATACTTTGAAAGCCATAGCTCCACTGGGCTGATCTGGGGATGGTGAGGTGGTGGTTTTGCCTGGGAAGAAGTAACTCTGTATGATCCTCTTACTCGTGAACCACAAGAAGAGGAAAAAGGATGGAGTGATGCTAATATTCACCAAGTGGTAAGGCATGGGGACCACTCAATCTAAAGATCCTGGCTGTAAGCCTGAAGCAGGGTCCTGGTGGCAGCTGAAGTGGCCGCTGTTATCATTTAGACGCTGAATCGTGGGGAGGTTCTAGAAAGTTCCCAAAGAGAGACCAAAGGCAGTCAGGGTGGGGGACATGCACAGGGATTCAGGACTGCAACCATTTTCCAACTAGCTTAGAAGTTTTGTTTTGCTTTAAGTATTCTGGTGTCTAGTGCGCTGGGGCAGTTGCTGACAAGCTGAGCACCAGCCTCGTCAGAAGGGGTAAGGTGGGTCGGAGGCCCTCCTGACTTGCCAGGTGGTGAGCTGCACACCTGCCCTTATGACTGTACAGCCTTGCTTGGTTTTTAGTGGTAGGGGCAGGAAGACCAGTGGTTCTGTGGGGAGAATCTTTTGTCTGCCTCAGCCGTTTTCTTGTTTCAAAGCCAATATTGATAGAAAGAGTCCTTTGTTTTTTTAGCACTGTTTACTTTCCAGGATTTATATGGGGTTATCTATCCTGCCCTACCTTGGAGCACGGTTTTATAAAGGATAAGCAAGTTTAGTTTCTTCAGCTTCTCCTAAATTTTAAATATGAGAAGAATTCCATGTTTGTTTGGTTTTTTTCTGTGGTGGTTGAAATTAGAGCCAAAAGACATCTCAGCTCCCCTTATTCTCTTCCCCATGAATGATTGTTCTTACAGATTCATCCTTTCCTGGAAAATGTTCTGCAAAACACATTGATTTTTATTTCAATTCAACAAGGCCCCAGTGCCCTAGCTGATATTAACTTAAATGCTAGGTTGATTTAAGATGCAGGAGGTTCTGGACTTGTTTGATTTGCTTCCCAGATGCTGCTTTTGTCCTGATTCCTTTGGGGACCTGGTCGTCCATTCTGCTGTTTTCTCTCCTCCACAGTCTGGCTGGGGACCTGGGGGCTTTTCTGGATGTGGGGACTTACTGGGGAGAGAGGGGACTTAATGGGGGTCTGGGGGCTTTTCTGGACGTTTGGTGGGGAGTGTGTGTGAGTGGTGGGGGCCCTGGGAGTATAGAAGGAGAGGCGGTTAGGTTTAGGGTCAGGGTCTATTTTCTCTATCAATTCAATAACATTTACAACCAGAATGGTAAAACACTCATTTTTTTCGGCATCCAGGACATTCTCTTTTGGCAGAAGGTACACTTCATGGCTCCTCTGCCCAAACTTTCAGAGTAAATCAGTGGCCAAACCAGGCCTTGGTCACTCACCTCAAAGACAATGAATTTTGTCGTATTATAATAAATTTCTCATTGAAGATTCCCCTGACCCTCAGCTTCCAGATTTTGTGGCTTCCCATCCCTTTTCCAATCCAATAGGAAGCTCATTATTTGGCAATTTCCTCTGCAACATCGTGGTTCTGAAAGGTGACCGGGGTTGATCCCCACTAATCCCATCAGCAGGGACCTTGGGACCAGCCTGTCTCCCATCACAATCCAGTCTTCATCTGAACAGATCTGAGGAAGGTAGACTGGGTAAGTGGACCACCCAGCGAGCAGGCAGCTGGTACCCATTCAGTTTCAGGAAATGCCTGGATTTCCTGTGGCACGTAGGCCAGAGACAACCAGAGCCAGAGGTGCCTCTAACCACTTGGTGACTTCATTTTCAAAACCAGACCTGAGAAAGTGGCTAGTCCATCGTGGGTGACTCAGTGGGACACTGAGTCTTATGCTTAGAAGGCACAAGTGTCTTGTGCTTAGAAGGCACTGATGCTTGTTTGCCAACATTACTTGATAATGGTTTCATGCCGTGAATGTGCAAGTAGAGAGATCTTCCCGAATGCCACTGCTAAACTGGGTAAAGCTATTTGCTCTTAGAGATGCTATTGGCTTGAATAAAGATGAGAGTATATTTGCTGTCATCCTGCTCTGAAGGAGGAAGGAGGCCTTGGTCTAGAGGATGATGGAATAGGAGCCAAGCCACTTGGGCCTTTGCGATGCTGGTGACAGCTCAGTGAGTCACTGCACTCCTTTGCGCCAAGGTCTCATGGCAAACATGACAGGGGTCGTTCTCGGGTTTGCAGAGCCATAGGAGGATTTGAGTGAAGCTGAGATGCCTGTTGTTTGTATGCGCAAAATGGATGGGTTAAGTTGGGGCCCATAAGTCTAGGGGAAGGACTAACGCTAAAGGGCCATAAAGTGAGGGTGGGAAGATAAATCCCAGTGCAGAGGAGGAGCTGAGGCCCCCAGTTCTTAGGGGAGACACCATCCAGGAGGAGGGCCGAAAGAGGAGGAGACAGCATTTTGCAATCCAGGAGAAATGAATATCTGAGAAGGAAGGAGAATGAACTTATACTGCTGAGCTGAGGGAGCATAAATGGCAAGGGCCTTCTAATAAGGATGCTGCCTCCTTTCTTTCTGCTGAAGTGTCAGAGGCCAACAAAGGGCCATCCACGCAGAGTCTCTGTGGTGAAGAAAACGGTTCCCAGAGCAGCTCCAAGGGCTGCTTAGGGCAAGTTCAACTACAGCTCCGAATCAGGCCCAGGAGAAGTTGCTACCGCCCAGGAAGGGCACGGTGTTGTGTTAGCCTGGGTGAAGGTCCTGGGGGCTGAAACATTCTTCTGCGGTGACCAAGCTGCCAGAGGTGACATCAGGCTTGGGAGGGGAGCAATTCCAGACTTGTTTTGGAAGGAGGCATTTGAAGGAAAAAGTGCGAACTGCTGCTTGATATATATGGAAATGTCGTTAGGATGTTCCAGGCTGTTCTGTCCCTCAGGTAGTCAAGGCATCTTCTGTCAGCATCCTCCCTCCCCAGCCAGAGTGGGGTGTCTTCTTTCCTGCGTCTGCTCTGCTGTCCTGACATCCCCCCCCCCAGCTTCTGTTCCTCTGGGTTTGGCTATTGATCACTCTTAGATGACACCCCCATCTCCTGGCCACCCCTAAATGGTCATCAGCTTAACCCAGCCCCGTATAAATCATATAAATGATCATATAAGATAGAAATTCTATAATATAGTAGAAACCCTTTGAAAATATTAAATACCATCTGAATATGAAGTGTAACAGAATATTTTTATCATCTACTCAAAATTACTTGGGCAAAGGTAGTAATTTCACCTTCACTCCACGATTCTTACCTGATTCCAGTTTCTTCATCCCGGTGGACGGCAGCATCTTGTATCTCCAAGATTTCAGGTTACAAATCTGAGAACAATTTTGATTCATTATTTGTTTGAAGGGACTGTCTGAAACCCCAGCTCCTTTACCCCAGCTTCTGATCAGTTACACAAGGAGTCAGATGCCTGGGTTTAAATTCTGCTCCACCTCTTACTAGCCGTGCAACTTTGGACAAGTTTTTTTCTATCTCTGCATGTCTCTTTTTTGTCTTTTGTAAAATGACAATAATAATAATAATAGTACCTACCTCCTAGGGATATTTTAAAGATTTAAGAGGCAGAAAATATCTAGTTTTTGATGTGTTCAATATACGTTAGCTATTGTTATTATAAATATTAGATTCATAGAATTCCACTGGGACTAACTTTTTGTGGGGTAGGAGAAGCATGATGGGCTGGACACTGAGACAGATCTGGATTTTAATAATGATTTTTTTTAAATCCCTCCCCCACCCATTTCCCCTTGGTAACCATAACTTTGTTTTCTATGTCTATGACTCTTTCTGTTTTGTAAATAGGTTCATTTGTATCATTTTTTTAGATTCTACATATAAGGGATATCATATGGTATTTGTCTTCCTCTGACTTTCTTCATCTCTAGGTCCATCCATGTTGCTTCAAATGACATTATTTCATTCTTTTTCATGGCTGAGTAATATTCCATTAGTACTGACTTTCACAGTTAGAGGTTACTCAGCTTTTCTGAGTTTCACTTGTGCTCATCTGCAAAATAGTACCATGATACTTGCATGCAGTGATGTAATATATGTCTGTGCCTGGTATATGTGTATAGGTGGTGTATGTGGCACAGGTAGTGTATGTCTGTGGGTGGTATATGTGTATGCGTGGTATATGTGTATGCAGGTAGCATATGTGTATGGGTGGTCTGTGTGACACAGGTAGTATACATGTATATGAGTATTTTATATAAAACCAGTAGCACAGTGCCTGGCTGGAGGTTTCCTTCCCATAAACGGTAGCTACTATTATTATTATTGTTATTTGCTTTTTGTTTACAAATGTAGGCTTGGGATTACCCATGGGTAAGAAACATAATTGATATTCAAGGGGCAACCTTTCCTGTCTCAGAGTTAGTCTTGCTTTGAGTTTCTACTCATTTGCACTGTTGGTTCAAACTTCTTGTCCTTTCTTGACTTGGACCTAGTGCCTCCTCTGACCTTTTCAACCTTCGTCTTTCCAGTGTCACCTGGTCCTCTGAATGTTTGGGCTTCTTGTTGTCACACTGCCAATCAGTCCTTGATGTCAACAGTGTAGCACCTGCCTGGGTTCACCTCCTGGCTATAGCACGTACCTTAAGCCTGTGTCTTAACTTGCCTGAGCCTCGGCCATCTTTCAAATGGTCATTGAAATAATAATCTCATTGAATGGTTGTGAGACCTAAAAAAAGTACCTAATGGTATCCACTGTTCAGATGGTGCTCTGTCTTAAATTGGTTTCCCTGGAAACAGACTCTGAGGTGGCGATTTACATGCAAAAGATTTTGGAGGGCAGTGGTCTTTGGAACAGCATCTTTAAGAAAGTGAGGGTGGCTGGATTGGGCAGAAGGGGGAATTGAATTGCAAGGCAATTGCAACTGAAGCCTCAACAAAACCCAAGGGGAGACTGGAGTCAGGATGATCCTTGGGAATCAGGGAAAAATCCCCAGGCTTTGTTCCTGTATCAACCAGTCATTGAGTGGGGGCGTCCCAGGGGAGGCGGTGTAGCCTTGAGTTACCAAGGGCTTCTGCTGGGGAGGGATGCAATTGGGTGCTACCAGCAGGGTCACTTCCGGTAGCCGAGGATTGGGTGCCTGGGTGTGAAGGAGCCAGGTGCAGCCATGATGCCCACTGCCTGCCCAGTGATGGGGGGCAGGCTCTGCCCTGCCCTCTGGCATCCACTTCCTTTCTCCTCTCATGATGCTACGTTTCACACTGATTAGCAGTCGCTTTTTCCTCTGGGGACCTGTAATTCTTATGTTGCGCCTTTTGAGATGATATCTAAGGACTATATAGGTTATTATTTATCATTGGTCAACCTTTTTTTGGGTCGGTGGGCAGAGATCAGGGCAACGAGTTATTCATCTCTCAATGTCCAATGAATAAAGACTTAAAGTAGAGGTGATATCTTTCCTTTTTAAATGTAAAGGCTGCTTCTGATCATTTATCAGTATAAAGCCTGCTTAGAGTGCTGAGATAAAAAGGATTTTAAGGCCATGTCTACGCCTGGCCAGCAAGAAGGCTGTGGTCAATTGGAGGTGCCTGCCGTGTGAGGTTAGAGACAGGGTTGGGGGGGCACTCATGCACCATGTTTGCTATCCCATGTGCAGAGCCTGGTCTTTCTTTCCAGTGTTGGATGTTAGAATGCTTTCAACTTTCCTTAGTCTTCCTGGGTGAATTTCTGTGCCCATGCTTACAGATAATTATCCCCTTTCAGTGTAATTAAGACATATGCCTAGGGACTTCCCTGGTGACGCAGTGGTTGAGAATCTGCCTGTCAATGCAGGGGACACAGGTTCAAGCCCTGGTCCGGGAAGATCCCACATGCCTCAGAGCAACTAAGCCCATGTGCCACAACTACAGAGCCTGCGAGCCACAACTACTGAGCCCATGTGCCACAACTACTGAAGCCCACGCACCTAGAGCCCATACTCCGCAACAAGAGAAGCCACTGCAGTGAGTCGCCTGCACACTGCAACGAAGAGTAGACCCCTCTCACCGCAGCTAGAGAAAGCCTACATGCAGCAATGAAGACCCAACACAGCCATAAATAAATTAATTAATTAATTAAAAATCATATGCCTAGAATTGTTTCTCAGGTCACCTTAATCACTCCATCTACACCTTCATCTCCAGGAAAACTGCCATTAAATAATTAGTTTGTTAGAAGGCTTGGGTCATTTTCATGAACATTTGTTTATTTGCTTCCCTTTAAATCTGGACTCACCTTTTGTGAATATGCCACACTAAGGCTTATTTGTTTGTTTTATGGATTTGTTTAGCATATCACTTGAGTAGCACTGTTTCTCTGCCATCCTTGTCTGTCTTAGATTGTGTAAGCTCCCAGAAGGCAAATACCATGTCTTTTTAGGTTGCATTATACAGTGTTATGCACAAATGAGCAATTAATTCTCAAAACACTGACAGTGGGAGAAAACACAAGGGAACTGGTAATATCTTAAATGATTAAAGTGATGTCTTTAATATATTGGTTATTCCCAACTTTTTTTCTAATAAAAACTGTCAGAAAAAAATGAGATAACATTCAAAGAATACTGAGTTTCTCTGAACTAAATCATTGGTTAAATCAAAATTATTATAAAAAAATTAGTCTTAGGCATTCTGTTTACATTCATGAACTGTTATTGTTGGACACTTCTACCAGGCTCTTTAAATTGTCCTCATGAAGTTAACAGGCTGAAGAATAACTATGGTGGCTGGCAATGGGGAGAGTGAAGGACCCCCATACTTGATCTGAGTAGAAGTTGGCAAACTTTTTCTGTAAAGGGCCACACGATAAAAGCATCTTCAGCCCTGTGGGCCATATGGTCTCTGTCACAACTACTCAACTCAACTCAGCTGTTGTAGCAAGGAAGTAGCCATAGATAACATATAAGCAAATAATCATGGTGGTATTTCAATAAAACTTTATTTACAAAAACAGGAGTGGGCTGGATTTGGCCTGTGGGATGGATTTGGCATGTGGGCTGTGGTTTGCTAACACCGGATCTAAGACATAAGATGAAATTCCATTGATGGACTACTCATGAACTGAGTCGGGAGTACATTACTAAATTGAACCAATGGCAAGAGAGACACAATTTCAAAGTCAAGAATGTGAAAGTGGTTTTCGTGACTTATGCTCATACCGCTTGTTTCCTAGTTTGGTTATTCCTGGGCATGGTGTGCAGGAATGCTCACTCAAGGGTGGGTTTCTAATTCCAAGGGTCCAAGGCACTTCGATTTTTAAGATCCTGGCCACCAAGTGGTCTCAGGATGGGCTCCTGACTTACTGACTCCCAGGTTGGAGAATTCACTGAATGGCTCTGCCCCTGTCTTCATATCTCTTTCCTTGATGGACTGAATTGTGATCTCTTTGTTACCAATTTACCTGGGTTGTTGTGATGGCCAAGCAAAACACTGTTCAGGAACATACACATTCCTGTTAAAAATTAAGGAATATTAAACTTGCTTGTCCCCCTATTTCTCTTAAACTGAGCATGGAAGTTGGTTGATTTTTTTTTTTCTGGTCAGGTGTGTGTGTGTGTCTGTGTGTGTGTGTGTCTGTGTGTGTGTGTGTGTGTGTGTGTGTGTGAGAGAGAGAGAGAGAGAGAGAGAGAGAGAGAGAGATAGGATATCCAAATCCTGTTGGATAATTGAATGATTCTTAAGCTTTGCTTCATATCTCACTCACCTTAAGCACTCTTAAAAATCCTAATGCCTTGGCGACATCCCAGATTAACTGTATCTGAATCTCTGGGGATGGGACTCAGCCATTAATACTTTTTCAACTACCCAGGTGGATTGTTTTCTATTGCTGTATAACAAATTACTGCAAATTTTGTGCCTTAAAATAACACATATTTATTATCTTACAATGTTGTAGGTTAAAAGTCTGACATAGGTCTCACTGGGCTAAAATCATGAGGTTAGTGGGGCTGTATTCCTTTCTGGGGTCTCTGGTAGAGAAGGTTCCCCCTACCTTGTCCAGGCTCTGGAGGCTGCCCACACTCTCTGGTTTGTGGCCTCCTCCTTTCTTTTCTAAAGCCAGCATCAGTGAGTCCCATCCTCCTTACACTGCATCACTGTGACCTCCTTCTGTGGCTCATCTTTCTCTGACCCAACTCTTCTGCCTCTTCTTCCCCTTTTAAGGACCCCTTCCATTACATTGGACCCATCCAGATAATTCAGGATTATCTTCCTGTTTTAAGATCAGCTGATTAGCAATGTTAATTCCATCCATAATTAATGGATTCTTCTGTGTGGTGTAACCTAACATATCATAGGTTCTGGGGATTATGAGGTGGACAGCTTTGGGGAGCCATTATTCGGCCTGTCCTGGCAGCTAATTCCAGTTCTGAAAGGCAACAGGGTATAAACCCTAACTAGCTAGAACAAATCATGCCCGCATGATTCTATTGATGGCTAAGGAATAAGCATCCATTCCTTCATTAATTCACTCATTCATTCATTCTTTAAACATGGAGTGAGTTCCTATTGTGTTCTAGGCATTAATGCTTGAGATGCAGTGGTAAACAGGATATTCAAGGTCTAATGAGAGGAAAAAGATACATAAATTGAGAAAATTCAGGTGTCTTGAGTCCTCATAGGAAGGATCGTTTCCCAAATGTTGAGACCAGGTAAAGATTCATGGATGAAGCAACATAGGAATTAAGTAGGTATAGAATGCTGCCTTATAATAGCCTGAGTATCTTTTATAGATGACATGATGCTATACAAAGAAAATCCTAAAAGACGCTCCCAGAAGTCTACTAGAGCTCATCAATGAATTTGGTAAAGTTACAGGATACAAAATTAATGCATAGAAATCTATTGCATTTCTATACACTAACAATGAAAGATCAGAAAGGGAAATTAAGGAAACAATCCCATTTACCATCACATCAAAAAGAAAAATACTTAGGAGTAAACCTACCTAAGAAGACAAAAGACCCATACTCTGAAAACTATAAGATGCTGTTGAAAGAAATCGAAGATGACACAAACAGATAGAAAGATATACCGTGTTCTTGGATTGGAAGAATCAATATTATGAAAATGACTACACTATCCAAGGCAATCTACAGATTCGACACTTAATGCATTACTTTTGATACTCACCACAAACTTGCATGGTGGGTACTATTAGTGTCATTTGGCAGATGTGGAAATGGAGTCTCATAAAGTTTAAGTAACAGTAAAAGCCCTCTGTTATTCCATGAAATAATGAGATTGGTTCTATACTGAGGCATTAGAATGACCATCCTTTCTTTAAGCACTGGGCTAATTTACTGCTCTCTTCCAAGTCCAATGATCTTTCTGAAGGAAAACAAAAGAGCAGAAGCCTGATCAAACCATTTGGGTGTAGCCATAGGGTTATAAGCTGCACATAGACCATTGTGTGCTTAGCTTAATCGTGTGTTTTCTGTCTGAACTGGGGGTGGGGGGCGGGGGGGGGGAGAGGGTGGCAGGGGGGTCCTTGTGAAGGTGCCGGCAGTGCTAACTTTACTGGTTTAACAGGGCTCCCAACATGCATTGCCAACACAGTCATTCATTGGTGATCTCAGGGCTTGCTGCCCTTCAGAGAGGTGAGCAAGAGGACCCAGGACAGTACTTAGACTCACTCAGCTCCTCCTGTCCACATGAGGCTGGAAGATTCACTCGGGGTACTTCCACTGTGAATCTGCTTTTAGCGGGTTACTTGACTGTCATAGGAAACCAGATTTACTTTCTGTGATGAGAATATAGACAATGGTTCCTGGATAACCAACAACTACAAGCCCTGAAGGAACCACCTACAGTGTGTGGTATACAGTAAGTCCCCGACATACGAACCTTCAAGTTACGTACTTTCAAAGATGCGAACGTGCGTTCACATGTCCAATCACATAAATTAGTTCACGTGCCTGGCGTACATTGTCACATGAGTGTATCCTCTACAAATGGTTGTCCTTTTGTGTACTTTACTTTACTACTGTACAGAGTACAGTAGTACAGTATCTTTATTTCAAGCCCAGGATGTCTGGAAGCAAGCGTAAAAGCAGTGGTGATGTAGCTGGTACTGTACTGTACTTTTCAGGTACTGTATTGTAAAATTAAAAATGTTTTCTTTATTTTTGTGTTTGTTTGTTTTTTATGTATTTGTGTGAAAAGTAATATAAACCTATTATAGTACAGTACTATCTAGCTGATTGTGTTAGTTGGGTACCTAGGCTAACTTTGTTGGACTTAATGAACAAAGTGGATTTACAAATGGGATCTCGGAATAGAACTTGTTCGTATGCAGGGGCCTTACTGTATTGGGAATCTGCTGGAAGTTGGTAGAAGGGCCTTTTAATAGTTTCTTTGGGTTGCAGTGTTCTAGGCACTGATGCTTGGAATATAGTGGTAAATTGGGAGCCCGAGGTCTAGTGAGGAAATACAGACAATTAGTAAAGGACCTCTTAGGAAGGGGCTTTAGGCTGAATTTTAAGACCAGGTAAGGATTCCTGGAGGAAGTGATGCTCAAAGGTGATGGAGGATTTAGGTTGGGAGAGAATCTTGGGTCATAATAGCCTGAGTGCCTCCTGCAGGTAGTTAATACATTATTTTTAATTCTCACCAGGACTTTACATGGTTTGATACTATTACCACCACTTGGCAGATGAGGCTCCTACAGATTAAGTAACTTTTAAGGTCCCATCAGGAGAATGGCAAAACTGGGTTTGGACTGGAAAAGAACTCGGAGGCTGCAGTGGCTAGCTAGTACAGTGGCCATTGACCACATATGGCTATTTGAGTTTAAATTAATTAAATTAAAAAACGCTAAGCTCCTCAGTCACACCAACCACATTTCAAATGCTCAGCATCTTAGAGGGTGATGTCTGCGAGATGGCAGAGTGGGAGTTCCCAGCACTGGTCTCCTCGCAGAGAAGAATTCAATTTGAACAATAACCATCCAGCTGGCTAGAGCAGAGAAATACGGAAACATTCATTGAAGAGGGTGGGAAGGTCAGCACGGCAGAGAGAGGCGACATCCTTGTGGGGAAGCGAGAGTGATGGAAAAGCAGCAGGGCCGTCCCCCATGAGGCCCAGGGCTAGGGCTGCCATGCTGCCGAGTTCAGGTTAAAGAATGTTTCCTCCGTCACAGGAAGTTTATTGAACAGCCCTGCTTTAGGGCATCTGGAAAGTATTGGAAGGAGCTCTCGAAGGTCCGTCAGGTTGAGGCAGGAGATAGGTGGGCTCCAGGATATTTATGATCAGTCTCCTGTTTACACTTCGAAATAGAAATAACAACAGAAACACGGTAAGTAGCCAGGCTTTGTCTCCTGAGGACACTCTAAGATAACAGTCATGGCAGGAACAGAGAGGCGCTAACCCCTGTTTGAGTAAAGATCAAGAGGTCACATGTTTCCCATCCTTGGGGCAAGGGAGACACTGCACATGCGCAGAAAACCTCCTCGGGGGTCAAAAAGCAGGGGATGCCAGACTATAAGAAGTCACGCCAAACCCCCTTTCAGAGGCCCTTGCGCTGAAATCCATCTTGGCTGAGGGATGTGTGAGCACCTAGGGGAGGGTCCTAAGACAAATTAGCCATGGGGGCAAAGCAAGACTATTGGCCAGGGGGAAGACAAAGACCTGGAAAACTGCCCCCTTATAAACGATTTCAACTTCCCAAAAGCTGTGACTCTCTCAACTCTCTTACTGAGTTCGCCCATGCGTCTTTCCCCATGTACTCTGCTTTTCCAATAAATGCTTTACTTTTCTCTTTACCTTCCACCTCCTCGTCAGAATTTTCTATTCAAGGCAGGCAAGAACTGGGGATTTAGGCTCTAGCCGCTGGCCCTTCTGGTCTAACGGTTAGGACTCCTGGTTTTCATCCAGGCAACGAGGGTTAGATTCCTGGTCAGGGAACTAAGGTCTCACTTATAGCTACTGTTCACTGCTGCCTGCATCCTAAATCAAGGTCAGCAGCAGGCTCAGTAGCACATGGGTACCTGGAATATCAGAACAGGAGGCAGACTCTGTATCTATGCCTAGTTCTGTCCTTATTGGTCACAAGGTAGATGATGAAAGAGTCAGAGAGGCTTTCACTCACTGTGTTCTGCTACAGGCTCATGGAGAATGGGGGTAGAATTCTCAGAGTCATCCAGTTAGTGTTTTTGCAGGGGACTCCGTGCCCCTCTATTCGGGATCTATCCACAGGGGATGCAGGAGGCCCTTGGCTAAGGCATGGCAGTGACCAGGGGCTATTTTAGCACAGTGAAGCCCTGTTACTTCCCATGTGATCTGGGTCTAGGGATTAATACTTATAATCATATATAGAGAGAACACATAATAAATCACTCAAATGTGTAAAATTAGAAATGATTGCTTTGCTTGAAGATAATTTTCAAGTGATAGCTAAGCCTTCGTTTATAGATAAACTAGTAATATGCTAGTAAATTATTCTTATCTGTTCATTAATACATATCTTTAGAGGACTCCAAATTTATTTCTCTTGCCTTAGTGGAAGTTTACCTTTGTCTTCATGATCCCAACTTTGCAAAGCTACTTTATAAGTATTATATCCTAGCATCTTCCAAACCATCCTCTGAAGATGGGCAAGTATCGTGATCTGCAATGAACAGACGAGGGAAATAGGGTACTTAGGGCTTTATCTTTCCAACCAAAGCAGGTGAGCTGGGGTTGATTCCATGTCTATTGGCTCCTAATTTTAGGGTATTTCTAACAGACCATAAAAGGAAGGCAACCTCACTTATTTAAGCAAAATGCGTCTATAATGACTACTTTCCTCCATTGTTAAGAAGGTGTGCCCTCTACACTGTTCATATTAATGAGATTTTACTGCTCTCAGAAAAAATGTTGATTCATGAAGGAGTCATGAAGGAGACTGTGGACTCTTTTATTGCATACACATCAATTGTTGTCTCAATACTGAGGTAATAGGAGACGATGATGTTAGTTGCTGTTTAATCACCTATTAGGGACTAAGTACTAAACAAGTGTAAGCACCTCAAATGGATCTTAATTTGTTGATTACCAGAAAATGTGCATTGTGTCTCTGTTTCAGTCTGTTAGAGTGAAATGGTTTTGTTATTGATGGTCTACGTAGCAATTCCACTGTGATAGATGCCAACAAACACACATGGCGTAAACGGTCTTGCTCTGGTCTTCAAATAGAGATCAATGACTATTTTATTTGTTCAGCCCTCCCTCCAGCTCGTGGCTGGGCCCCCATCCTGAGGGAGCTGGGATGATTAATGATCTCTTGGAGGTATTAATGCCTCATGTTTTGGTACTCTAATTATAGAAGCAGATTGGAGCCAAGCTCTAGAGTAGGTTTCAGATTGAAGGATATTTACAAAGTAGGTGATTGGTACAACACTTCTGCTTCTTTCCATTTCACCATAAATCAGTCATGAATGATTTTTCTACTGTAATTTTTCATAGGTTTTGAACTTGGGTAATGAGCATCCCTGTCTCGGGTGAAGCTGTGATTTTCCTGGATATTGTCGGAAAGAAGATGAAGATTTATGAAGGGGCTTAGAGGGAAATAGATTGCATTTCTTCTTCCCCTCTGCTTGTTTTTTCCCTCCTCTCCTATACCCCAGCCCTGATAAGTCTTAGCTTTCACATGTGGCATATACTATTGGGGAAACGGGAAAGCTCCAGTATGTCTTGACCTACTTTGCAGCGACTGTACGATCACAAATAAGCAGCTGATACTGTATAAAGTAGTGCTGGATTCCACACTGAGGAGAACATCTGGAGAAGCAAAGAGTGTATTTGCCTGGGTAGCATGATTCTTATTTGCTGAATATGTTGACTTCAGATTTTTTTAAAATATGGGGCAGCCCAAGGTGTTGCTACCACCAAAGAAGCTACCCTCAGGGCTATGAGCAAATGTCTTAGGAACCTGGGTGAAGGGAGGGGCTTCCTGTGGAATCTTTTGACAAATTTCCTCTCCCCACCCACGACAGCAGCTACCCTACTGTGGTCAATGCCCTGCACCTTTGCCTGGTGGAAACCTGGCTTGCAAGTCGTGGAAAAGCACAGGGTGTTTTTTGTATAGGCAAAATTTTTGTTTTTTAAAGAATTTTCTTATCTGAGAAACAGAGTGGGTCAAATAGATACTTTACAGAAATCCAAATGGAACAGATGCTCAACTTTACCTTTATACCATAGCACATGGAAAGATCCACTGTGACTTTTGAGATGCTCAGTTTTTCTATTGCTGCAAGACTGTTTGAAGCCCTGGGTGTCAGAGCCATATATTACATTTATAATCCATTTAAAATAGGAGGGTCATTTATTAACAGATTTGTATTCCTGTTCTATAAATGTTCGAAAAGAATGTCTCTCTTCTTTTGATCCTTCCTTCCTTCCTTTCTGCCTGCCTACTTGTCTGCCCTTCCTCCTAAAATATCAAAGCACTAACCTGGTCCTGGGTGGGAGAGAGAGGTGATTTTGAAAATAGATTGGACTCAGTTCTTGTCCTCTAAGACCTTATGCTCTGTGGGGCATGTGGGGAGGGAGTATAAGTATAAGTTTATGTTGTTGTTCAGACAACAGAGTCTACTCTAACCAAAAAAAAAAAAAACAAAACCCTGTTTATTTGAGGGTGTTAGGTAGCTGACAAAATCTTTGGAAAGCCCTGGGGACTGCATTCGGATGCCATGCAGCCAAGTGTGAGAGCTGCCAGGGCGGTACCCATCCACAGCCTTGCTTGTGACATCAGGCAAGACCCTCTGCCATCGCTGCCACAGGAGGGATCCCCCTACACCAGGCTTGGAACAGCCCATCTCCCCAGGAGCATCAGTGGTCTTGCATTGCCTTCTTCTTTATTCCAAACCTCTGCAGGTTACATCTCCTTGGCAAAACCTAGGTCACAGCAGAGATCCCGACTGCAGAGTCATCTGGGCAATGTAGTTTTAAGCTTTCCAGTCTCTGCCATGTAAGAAGTTAGACTAGAAAGGCTGGCATGTGTATGGAGAAAATGAATCCATGGTACCCACCACAGGGAGATGGACAGACTAGGATATAACCACAGTAAATTGTGTAAGTGTTGTGCTGGAACAGATAATAGTACTGTAGGAGCATCAAGTGAAAGCATCTGTCTCAGAGGGTTTTACTTACTGAGGCTTGAAGTGTTTCACGATTGTGTTAGTCAGCATAGGAGAGGGATATGATGTAAAAACCAACAGCTTCAAAATCTCAGTGCTCTCTCTCTCTCTCACTCACATACACACCAACACACACACACACCCCTCATGCAAAGTCTGCTCCATGGGTGGGACTGGGTATCAATTTGTGAGGCCTGGTGCAAAATGAAAATATTGAACCCTCTTTCCAACAATTATTCAGAATTTCAGAACATTAACAGCGGGACACTCTGTGCTTGGTTTAGCACAGAGTGTAGGGTCCTGTGTGATTCCATAGGCGTGCCCCTGAGGCTGGCCCTGTTGGTTGGGGAGGGGTGCGTGCGGGGGCCAGGAGACTCTCCAGGGAAGCTTCCTTCTACCAGGTAACTCAGTAATTCAAGCAGCTCTAGTCTGTGGCTCTGCCATCTCAACAGACCTGCTCCACATTTGCCAAGACTGGGCAACAAGACTGGAGGGCCGTGCTGGGGCTGTCACCACCTCAGCCCAGAGGTGACATGTCTTCTGCTCTTGTTTTGTCGGCCAGAACTGGTCACAGAGCCTTGACCGGCTACAGGCGGACTGGGAAGCAGAGTCTTCTGTGTGCCCAGGGAGTAGGGGAGATGCATCATAGTGAACCAACAATACATGCCTAGTGGCTCAAAGAGAAGGGAAAGACAAAAACAATAACTTTGCTCTTTGAAAATACTATCTGTATTTGAATTTTGATAAATCTAGTGTGGATTAAAAATTCAAGAAGTGTGTTTGCCTTTTGTCAATCAATTCACTCTGAACAGAACAATCTCAAAACAAATATTTTGCTAAATCCAAATGCAACTAGAATAATTAGTAGTGACTAATAAAAATTTGAGGGAGTTTGAGTCGAATGCTTTAGAGCAACAAAAAATATTTCTGTTTTAGTACATATGTCTTGTCTGAAGACACAAATTACTTTATTGAAAACAAACGTATAGGACAACTGAATAAAAATATTCTCTTGAATTCGTTATCTTTAATGAAATATATGTGCTCAGACAACACAATAGCATCACTAAAATTATTCTGAATATTTTTACCTGCTTCTGTGAACTGTTCTGAATTATCTTTACCTGTTGTGGGCTCAGGTATACTCATGCATGAAGTCTACTGCTGAACTTGGGAAATAGGTGCTTAAAAGAAGCTGACCTTTTTTGTCACTAATGTTCTATGTTTGTTACTCTGACACTTCTAATTATGAACTAAAACTCAAAATAGCCAAGTTAATGAGAGGTACAGCCAATAAAAGGAGCTCCAAAAAGAGATAAATGAATGTGGTTCACAGTAGACAGGTGAGAATTCCTATTGGCAGTCATGTTTCTTTCTTTCCAGTGAACACTATTATTGAGGTGCACAGTTAATTTGCACTCCTTTAATTTCACTCCTTTAAATTTAGTTTTGCCCCACCCTCTTTCTTTTGCCATTTCTTCTACTCTGGTACTGAACTACTATTACTATTAGAATGTTTTATTTTTTTATTTTATTATTTTTCTAGTTGACTTTAGAATGTTTTATTTTTATGTTATATAAAAAATAAACTGTGCTCAACTGGAAAGAAAATTAGACTTGAGAACAGATCATCAGGGTCCCATCCCAAACACTATAAACAACTTTGTAAGTGTATCTTTTGGCCTTTCCTCATCTATAAAATGGGAATGATGATTATGAGGATCATAATGATGAATATGGTGCGTAGGATGATGAGTGATTAACTGACTGTTTTTCTGACCCAGTTTTACACCCCAGAATCTGAACCAGGGGTGGGCAAACTGTGGCCAACAGATCCAGTCTGGCCTTTCACCAGGTTCTGTAAATAGTGTTTTACTGGCGCACAGACATGCCCATTCACTTGTGTCTTGCCCGGGGCTGCTTTCATGTTGCAGTAGCTGAATTGAGTAGTAGCAGCAGAGACTCCGTAGCCTGCAAAGCCTAGAGTGTCTACTATCTACATGGTCACCAAATATCTGTTTCGATTTGAGAAAATTTAGGAATATTGCCTGAGGGAGATAGGAGGCTGCCTTTAGAAAATTCTGAACTGTCTACTGTACCCAGAAAGTCCCCAAGGAGAGCCTAACCCAGCTTTCAGCTGCTGAGAGAGATGTGTAACACTGATCTTTCAGTATTCTTTTAAATACTACCTACAGGGTTACTGTTGGCAGAGGTCATTATGCAAACACAGATTCATCTCAGATTCATCTCTCCATGGTAGTACATGCAAGGCATTTGCACACATGTACATTGCATTAAGGCCTGAGCATAATGTATATACTTTAGTCACTTTATGAAATTGCTCAGTCATCTGGATGTCTTCCACTGTGTTTACCAGGAAATGTGAAATAGAGAATTGAGCAATTTTCTCATCAATTTGATCACTGGCAACCTGGATGCCTTTCATTAAAAAAAAACTGCTCCCCTCATTGCTGGAATTTATTTATTTCTTTTACTAAATTACCCAGTGAATTACTCCAATTTTCCAATCTATCTTACCATTGAAGGCTCAGTCTGTTTGAATTTTGCATGTGGTTGGTACACAATTGGGGTCTGTTCCCAAAGTGTAAGCATTTTCAGTCAGTGCAGCATTCATGTTTATTTATCCATCTACTTGCTTGGTTCTTTTGATCTACAGCCTAAATTGTTCCAATGTCACCTTCAAATCAATCAAGAACTACTGTAGAAACACACAAAGGAGGAGAGACATTGGAATGGAAGACCAAGAACTGAAGAATTTGGAGAAATAGTGCTCTATTGACCAAGGTGTTAGGAGAAAAGGCCTTGGAGGAGGCAAGCAGGTAATAGAAGGCTGTGGATGGAAGCTTTGGGAGTAGTTTTGTAGGATGTGAGAGAAGCAGAAACAGCCAGTGCTTCAGAAGGGACCCTTAGTGGAAGAGCTGTGATCTTTCAGTTCATAAAGATTGATGAGGGAGAGAGAATGTTTTAAGGAAGGTTAATGGCCAATACAGTTACATTCAAGAATAACCAATCTGGGAAAATAAAACTGGGTGTGAATTACAACATGGCCCTTGTTGAAAGAGAGGATCTTGAACTGGTTCCATCTGGTCCTACCTTGGTCAGATGTGGGAAATTCCTTATGCTCCCGCCACCTCCTTCTGGTGTTCAAGATCTCTCGAACCTCCAGGGGGTTAACGAGCATCCTTATCATTAAGGATGTCTGTGTGGAGTGGTCCAAGGGGATCAGGAGCAAAGTCACAGGACCAGACAGATGTCATCGTTGAGGGACATCAGTAGGCATCGTGTGCCCTGCAGTGTCCTCAGTGGCATCACTGAAGAGACATCTGGATGCTGGCCCCTCACAGCCCCAGCTTCTGGCCACGGATGCTGCACTTTAGGGAGGATATTGGTTCTGAGTCTCATGCCTTCCCGCTTACACAGCTCCTCTCCTTCCTCTTTTCCTGCTCATTTGTGCCAATGGTTTGTACATTTTGAAGCGTAGCTTTTGAACTTACAATGAAGTAGTTTTGTAGTCCGTTTCCTGATTTCGCCCAGAGTGACTCATTCACATTCTAGAAAGAGCCCTGGGAGTTCTGAGGAAGGAGTTTCTCAGGAAGAATAATGCCTTAAAATACTGTAACCTGCCAAAAGCGGTTATTAGATTTGATGATTTAGAGTTTATTGGTGACCTCTGACACTGAACAGGAGGAAGCCATGTCTTAGGACCAAGATTCAGAGATCATTCAGAAGGGTTTTCTTATTGGTTGGTTGGTTAGCTGTTTCTAGAAATGAAGTTTTAAGTGAATACAAAAAGGCACTGGAACTTTCCATAGTGATGGGGAAAGACCACAAGCTGGTCCAGGTCTCAGTCACTCAGAGCTCAGAAGACATCTGTCACAATTAAAGCCAAGAACCCAGGACTAACAGAGGAAGCAGTGGGTCAGGTCCAAAGGAATGAGATGGAGAGAGGTTATTGGCCAGTGGGTTGGAAAAGTTCCTGTAGAGAAGTTTTGCAGTGACTGACATCTTTTGAAAGCCTTTGCTTCCTGCAGGTGACCTTTCTCAGTTACAAGGGACTTTCCACAATTTGATGAGTGAATGCCCGAGGAAGTGGTAGTTAACTTGTGTCTGGAAGGAAATATAGGTTAGCTTGGTAACTTAGAGGGAATAAAGGTCATTCTAATTAAGAGGATTTATTGAATGAGGACAGAAGTGGTCTAAGTCTGGCATATCCTGAAGACTCTTAGCAAACTGGCATATTCAAATCAATGTTTTCCAGGAGTTGGCGTGTGTTCTGAGAGTCTCAGTGCAACTTTGATTTTGTGTCTTGTGCTTTTCTTTGAGTGTAAGTGCGTAAGCTATTTAAGTTAGGTTATAAACGTGAAGGCTCAGCCTACAACTTTTATTTCAAAGGGCAGACAACGCTGGTGGAATTATAGCCCTTTTGGTATAGTTTTAACAAAATGCTGTGATTCTTTGTTTTCCTTCCCTTACCTTACCAAAGAGCTTCTTGACCTAGATCTGTGTAGATTATGATGTACACACAAATCACTTGAGGATTGTCAAAAATGCAGATTCTACCACTTATATGTGGAAACTAAAAAATAGTACAAATGAACTTATTTACAAAACAGAAACAGAATCACAGACATAAAAATCAAACTTACGGTTACCAAAGGGGAAGGGGGGAGGGTTAAACTAGGAATTTGGGATTAACAGGTGCACACTACCATATATAAAGTAGATAACCAACAAGGTCCTACCATATAGCAGAAGGAATTGTATTCAATATCTTGTAATAACCTATAGTGGAAAATAATTTTTAAAAGAATATAAAAATAAGATATAGCTACATACACATATGTGTATAACTGAATCACTTTGCTATACACCTAAAACTAACACAATATTGTAAATCAACTATAGTTCAATGAAAACAAATTGCAGATTCTGTTTCCGTAGGTCTGGCGGGGGAGAGACCTAAGAGTCACGCTGATGATGCTAGTCTGAGGACCATATTTTGAGTAGAAGTCACTCAGTGAAGGGGAATATGTTTGGTAGCAAAAAGGGGTTGAGCTTTATAACCAGGAAGGCCTGGGTGGTTTGAATTCTGGCTCTGAGATTTATGATGACTTGAAACTTGTGTGACTTAGACAGGTTGTTTAAGCCCTTTGAGCCTTGTTTCCTTATCTGGAAAGTGGGGATAGTGACTCTGCCTTTACAAGGACCATTCTAACCTATACATTTCCTCCTACATGTCTTGTTCACCCTTTCATCTCCAGTGCTAAGCACAGTACCTGACGTATAACAAATAATCCATAAATGTGCAGTGAATGAATGATTGAGTGAATTAACGAATTACCAAAAAAATAGGTTTGATTGTAAATTTTAGGATGTAAATGGAATATGCAGCAGTGTCTGGCCCTAAGAGACATTTGCATAAATGTTGGTTTCTTCCCTTCCCTTTCCCTCTGAAACCAAAGCTGAATTTGGGTGCGTCTCTCAAACTGTTGAAGCAACAACATATAAAATGGGTGCTCTCTTTAGGATCCTTCAGTGAAATAACAGTCACACTTCCAATGACAGACGCTTGATGGATTTTTGAGGGAGCAGTTCCATAATGTTGTTGTTCCACAGAAATGGACCAGGGTAAATTCAACCATCCCTTCTCACAAATTGATCATCGGAATCTATGTACATGTCTTACCTGCTGCTGGAGCCCTGGTAGGGAAGCAATTGTGAGAAAACACAAAGCTTTTTAGAATTCTGTGCACTTAGAAAAAACTGGAACCAGATATACAGCTGAATTTGGAAATACGAATTTCACAAGAGTTAACATGAATTCACGTATTAGTATGACTTAGTTTAATCAGATTGCTTTCCTCACTTTCAGTCAGTCAACAGTATTTACTAAGTACCTGCTGTGTACCAGGGACTGAAGGAGAGGCTGATCAATCTCATCACATCTTAGGCAGGAAACCTTGGGCAGTTCCTGAATTAATGATGATGAGTGAGCCCATGAGCTGGCTGGATAGTTAGATAGATGGGACAACGATTGATTCTAAAAGCAGCTAACCACACTAGTGGTGACCAGTGGGGAGAAGGAAGGAGGCAGGGGCAAATTAGGGCCATGGGATTAAGAGATACAAACTACTATGTATAAAGTAGATAAGCTACAAGGATATATTATACAGCACAATGAATTATAACCATAATCTTGTAATAACTTTTAATGGAGGATAATCTGTAAAAATACTGAATCACAATGAATTGAAGCTAATCTAATGTTGTAAATCAACTATACTTCAACAAAAATAAGTGAAAAATAAAAACACTCAACCGTATTGAGATTAGGAGTACTTAGAAATGTAAATGGCATCAGTTGAAGTACTGTCACTGTGTTTTTTATAGCTGTGAGAGAAATATTGAGAAGTGGTAGAGGGGAAGAGGGGTATAAGCAAAAAACACTATCAAAACAAGTCTTCTTATTGTTCTGGAGATATTGTCTCAAGAAATCAGTCTTTTCTTATTAGAAAAAGTGAAGGTGAGAAATAACTGCTCTTATTATTTAATAAGTAAAGTGAGTCAGAGCAGAAAGACTGCTCAGAGTTATATTTTTCTGGGAGGATAAGGGTGGAGACTGAAGGGGCCAAGTATACTGAAACTCGTTTCCAAATGGGAGAATGTGGTCTTGAGAGTAGGTGCAAAAAACAGACCAATAAGGGAACCATGTGTCAAGAAGGCAGTACACCGGGAGGAAATGAAACATGTCCCTAGGAAAATGGAATTCATCTTGAAGCAGAGGAAGAGGAGGGGGTAAAAGAAAAGGGGCGGGGTGGGGGGGAGAGACAGAGAGAGAGACAGAGAGAAAACCAGGAGAGAAATCTACACCTTAAATTAGCCATGTGTCCATCCTTCCTGTTAAGCAAAGTGGATGGACTATACTAAGTGGTTTTCAGATTGTCCTTTGTACATTTTAGGGGCATGGGAGGGGTCTTCTCAGGGTGTAGGTGTTCAAAAGTGGCTAGAAACTAATGACCCAGGGATGATCTCTAGATCTAACAAATTAGGATTTTCTGACTTTTATCATCCCCCTAATAGGGAAGGATTGATGATGAAAAGCAAAATAACACTTCTATTTTATGCTTCCAATTAACTGAGAAACTTATTGTACTTGCTCAGTAATCTGTACGTAATGTGATTTGATGATTAGCAATTAACACTAGTATTTCCAAAATCTTGTTAATTTCATGCATGCATCGTTTGGAAGAGGAATCCTGGATTCATTTGGACTCATTGAACCACCAAGTTCCAATAGTGGTGTCAGGATGGAATAGGAAATGGACTAAGGTCCTGGAAAGAATTGCTGTACAAGTGATGCCCCCGATAATCCACATGTTGTACACAAATGATCTTAATTCGGGCAGGTTATGAGCTTAGTGTTGGCATTAGATTTTATTTGATTGGGTAATGTGGAGACTTGCCCTCTCTTAGCTCCAGCGAAGTAAAGAGTGAAGCACCCATGAAGAGGTACCAATGTTTTATAGGCTTTTTTGGTAAAATGAAATGACTCCTCCTAGTGGCAAATTAGGGGGTAGGGCGGACTCTAAGAGAAGGAGGGAAGAAAGGGCAGGGTGACGGTGAACAGCCAGTTAATTCCTTCTGAGCCAATCATAGGGTGAGTTACTGACTATGCCGGGTTAGGAAAGGATGCACAGAGAGAGGATCTATAGGGCAGACAAAAAGAAGGTGTTGACCAGAAACTCTTTTCTGTAGTTCAGAATGCTGACCCCACAGTTCGGATCACAGGTTTTTTGGAAGGTGGATGGGTCTTCTAGGTAAAATGAAGGAAACAGCATAAGCTCCTCCCAACTCATTAATAATCAAGAGTGCCTTTTTAGAAAAACTTTTGGTGTGGTTAAGATTGACTAAAAGAATCTAATTCCATAATTTTATCTTTGCCAATATTATTTTAATAGAAAACTGATTTTTAAAAATTCTTAGTTGTAGGAAACAGTTTATGTTTCATTGTTGGCAAGCAGTAGCTGGCTATGTTGGTAAACTGTCACACAGATGCTGTGGGACACTTTCTCCTTGAAAGAACTGACAGTATTAGAGAAGGAACACAAAAGCCGCTGGAGTGTGTATTGACTTTGTAAATCGTGTTCGGATAAGTGGCTGCCACCACCAGAAAGACCCACGGTCAAGGCTCGGTTCACTCCCCTAGCCCTTCAGCCCCTTGAATTTGCAGAAGCTGCATCTCATCTGCCTGTTTGTTTCAGGGTAGGTTTGTGCTGATAGTATTCTGACAAAGGTCAATAACTATCTCAAATAATGTTGTGTTACATCCAACACATTAAAAATAAAAAGCCGAAAGCAGTTACTGAATTGTTTTCATCTGGCAGTTAATGGAGATTGGTTTTTGACCTGTCCTTATGTCCATAAATAGTTAATCCCATTATTGTAAAGAAAATGAAGCTATTAGCCTTATTTATAGAAGGATATTTTAAAAGAGTGAACAACTGGGGCTGGAGAATACTTTCTTAGGCTTTTAAACGCAGTTAGGAGATTTTCAACTAAGAAACCTAGAATGGAAATTACTCTTCTAAATGTAATTTGAGCACAGTATTTTGTGTATCATTATCTGTACAGAAACAACTATAAGAACCATATATTTTGAAGCCAAATGATTTTCCCGAATCATATGCCTTTTCTAATCCATACAGCTAAACATTCTGATACCCCCAAGTCTTATTCTGCAGCCATTTGTCAGAATTATATCAAAAGCTTAGTGCTTATGCTGTCATATTATCACCAGGGGCAATACCTTCAAGCCCTAAATGAAATAAACATGTATAGTTGTAATTTACCTGCTCACCTCTTTATTTTGTTTTTTTTCCCCACCGTTCTTTACTGTTGTCTGTAAACAGTTGTCTCTGTGACTTCCAGGACTTCGAACAGTTTATGAGAATGTTAGAATCACTTTTGACATTTCAGGGCTTGACACATATGACTAATGATGTCCTTGATAATGCAGGATGTGTTTTGCTGCTTGAAAGCTCTAATGTACTTAAAATTGATGGAAAGAACTAATTTCCTTGAGGTGACAAGTCAGTGTATAGTGAGTTAATTGCATGCACAAACTCTCTTTTCAAGACAAGCCAAGATTTTATTTTCCAGCACAGAATGGTGAGTGCATGATCAGATCCCCTAGGTAACTGAAGCCTTTCCTCCTGGCGTGCAAAGTATTTAGTGTCTGGGTGCATTTCACAGAGTAACCGTCTTCCGTTTAGCATCCTCACTCAGCGAGGATGAGGTCACCCATCATAACCGTGAATGGCCTGGCTGTGTGAATTAGAGATTTGTTGAAAGTCTATGGCAACACTGATCCTTGGCTCTTTCCCCACCCCCTGATACTGAATTTAATGTAAGGCTCCATACGTGTTTTTTGGCCTTATCATTCAAGTCCTTTGTCACATTAACTGAGCCATAGCATCTGTCTCCTTGCTTTTCCTGTCCCACTTCAATCTCTAGAAAATTTGCAAATTTCTTTGCTGTGATTTTCCCGCTAACCCTGACCTCCTGGAATGCCTTCTGTCCTCCTGAATCCAATACACTTTTAAGTCCCACCCTTTCTCTGAAGGCTTCGCTGACCAGCTTAGGGACCACCTTGGCTGTGTTCTCAGTCCCCTGGACCGTCCTGTCCTGTAATTTCTCTGTGTGCATATCTCCCCACAATCCAGATTCTGGATTCTGAGCTTCTCAAAGGCAGGTTCACTACCATAATTGTGTATATCCCTTCCTTATCCAGTACATATGTGTATATGTAGTTGAAGCAGTTGGGCAAATTGAAAATTAATATCCTGAGTCCATCTCTTTGCCTTTATATTAGCCTGATCCCCTAAACTAGAAGATTATAAGCTTATTGAGGACAGGGACCATGGTTGACATAACTTTCAATCCCCAGCACCCAGAGGCTACCATGTTATAGGTGCTCTGCATTTTGTTGAACTGAACTGAATTACCTCTTGCACTGAATTAACAGGATATACATGCCTGTTTCAAAGATGTTCAGAGAAAAAAGATATTTCATAGCATTCCTTGATAACTGGGCTTCTGAACATTATTTGTGTTTAACTCAAGTTGTCCTAGCTGAGATGGCTTCTGCTTTGGCTTTGGCAAAACCTTTGGCTACTGATGACAGCTTGACTTAATCACCACTTCTAATGAGAGTTGCATTATTCATGTACACAGCCTCGCAATAGTTTAAATACTTTAAAATAAAATGACAAATATCCCAAGATACTTTAAATTATATGAATGGGGCACATCCAGCTGGGAACTGTAAGCATGGCTCTTATTATTAAAGCTTTACATGGAGATGTATAGCTGCATTTCCAAATTTCTGAGTCTGAATCTCAGCTTTATTTAGAGAACGCTAGAATCATTGGCTAAAAGTCAAGTCATTTGACTGATCAGCTGACAATATTTCTCTATATTGACTGGTGGATGTACAGCTTCCCACAGCACCCCCTGGTGACAGTCCCCACATTTACCACCCAAAGCCTGTTTGGAACATGATACGGTTGGTGGCTGATGAACAATGTTGAGACATGGCATTAAAACTCACAAAATGTGATTTTCATTTGCCCTGCCATTGTCATGGGCATTCCAACCATCTTTGAGAATAAATCCACCAAGAACAGACCCACCCTCAAATTTCCAGGTGACAAGATGTTCATTTCCATTGTCCTTTAAATGTAAATATAGATATAAATACTGAGAAAGATGTACTGTTATTAAAATTCTGTCAAAAGGAGAGCAGGGCTGGGGAACACATAGCCTCTTCCTCCCCCCAGGCATACCCTCACTGTTCTCTATCACCTAAAGAGACCCTTCCCTGAACCTCAGACCCAAGAAATTTGTTGGACATAGTAGGTAGACTAGATTTTACACTCAAGTAAACACACTCTGTGTGCTCCCCAAAAGGCCAATATTTATATATCAAGCTCACCAGGTTAAATTTACTTTCCCACATTAAGCCTGCATGATGAATGGCTTTATCTTGCCTATTAAAGCCTGTTAAATCATAAATCCCCAGGCAAGAGAAAGAGAAAAAATGACTTCTATGAAGAAAACCACTGTGGGACAAACTATTACCATTTAAGATGGTTACACTGAACCACATTTGCTAACAATAATATGTAAAAGACCTTGGAAAACCCATTTACTCTTATTTCCCTTCCGTTTCAATTTCTTTTGCTAACAACAACCAAAAAGGAATGTTGATACAGGAATAGATATTCTAATGACTAACCCAGTATTTCTATTTCCCTATTTTATTACCTCCATAATACAGTATTCCTGGAACCAATTTTACTTATATTCTTATTTGTTAGATGAGTAAAGAAATGACTGAATAAACATGAGTGTGAAAGTGCTGCCATGTTCTAGTAGGGAGGCCCTCCTGCTGACCAAGGCCCCACCTGCTCCTCAGTGTTTAGGACACTTGCTGCTTCTCAGAGGCTCTGCCTCCTGTGGTTGGTGGGGCTCTTGTCCTCCTGCACCATTCTTATATAGAGGTTTGTATTTTGTTTAGGTAACTATTTTAATCTGCTTTGTATTAAAGGCATTTAAGTAGTGCTGGTGGTCACCTAGAGAGCATGTTGTTTAATTTTAAATCTACCCAGATATGGAAACAACCTAAATGGTCATTGACAGATGAATGGATAAAGAAGATGTGGTACATATATACAATGGAATATTACTCAGCCATAAAAAGAATGAAATAATGCCATTTGCAGCAACATGGATGGACCTAGAGATTATCATACTAAGCAAAGTAAGTCAGACAAAGACAAATATCATATGATATCACTTATATGTGGAATCTAAAATATGACACAAATGAACTTATCTACGAAACCAAAACAGGCTCACAGACATAGAGAACAGACATGTGGTTGCCAAAGTGGAGGGGGGTGGGGGAGGGATAGATTGGGAGTTTGGGATTAGCAGATGCAAACTGTTACCTATAGAATGGATAAACAACAAGGTCCTACTATATAGCACATGGAACTAGATTCAATATCCTGTGACAAACCATAATGGAAAAGAATATATATATATGTATATGTATAACTGAGTCACTTTGCTGTACAGCAGAAATTAACACAACATTGTAAATCAACTATACTTCAATAAAATTTAAAAAAACTACCCAGATAGTGTTTTTTATTCTTCTTTCTTTGTATTCCACAAAGTGGAGCATAGGGTATTTAGAAGATAGGTTAGCATCAGGTAACTGTATAATTTATAGTCCAAACTGGACACTCTTAAGAGTGAAGGAGGTGGTATTAGAAATATTCTGGGACAGCAGGACCCTCCAGGGCAAACCAGATGTGTGGGATCCCTAGGAAGCACGAATGATAATTCTGATTTAAATAAGATTGAACGTTAATGAGATTGTACAGAGGACACTATGTTTGTGTCTGTTTTCTGATACCTAAGAATAGACTTTAGGGGGTTATTGTGAATAAATTTGTTCTTCGTATTCCTACTGGGGTTACACATTGGAAGACAAGAGAATAAACATGGATGGCAAATTTTTGGATGCTTCAGGCTCCAATCCTGCAGGTGAGAACATAAATAAGGTATGTGGTTTCTATTGTACAGGTTCTGTATACTGGGTGCATTCAGGAAATGATTGTTTGTAGCTTAACATGATGGCTGTGTACATGTCTGTCTTTGTTACTACACTATAACCAACTTCATGGCAGAAAATGTTTGTTATTTATGTTTGTGTCTCTCACAGCCTCTTGAATGTGCAAGTCAAAACACTGTGTGCTGTGAAATTGTGTAGAATCTTGGAAGAGCTTTGCTAGCTCAGCCTATGCTTAGTGAAGTCTCTTCTATAAAATTATTTAAAAAGAATTTTTTCTCCCTCTTATTATATTATATTTTATTTTTTTGTATGGGTATAATTGCTTTACAATCTTGTGTTAGTTTCTGCTGTACAGTGAAGTGAATCAGCTATATGTATACATATATCCCCTCCCTCTTGCACCTCTCTCTCACCTCCCACCCCCATTGCACCCATCCAGGTCGTCACAGAGCACCGAGCTGAGCTTCCTGTGCTTTATAGCATGTTCCCGATAACTATCTATTTTACACATGTTAGTGTATATATGTCAATCCTAATCTCCCAATTCGTCCCACCCTCCCCTTCCCGCTCTATGTCCATAAGTCCAGTCTCTATGTCTACATCTCTATTTCTGCTCTGCAAATATGTTCACCTGTACAATTTTTCTAGATTCCACATATATGTGTTAATATACGATATTTGTTTTTCTCTTTCTGGCTTACTGCACTCTGTATGACAGACTCTAGGTCCATCCACATCTCTACAAATGTCCCAATTTCGTTCCTTTTTATGGCTGAGTAATATTGCATTGTATATGTGTACCACACCTTCTTTATCCATTCATCAGTCATTGGACATTTAGGTTGTTTCCATGTCCTGGCTATTATAAATAGTGCTGCAATGAACATTGGGGTACATGTATCTTTTTGAATTATGGTTTTCTCAGGGTATATGCCCAGTAGTGGGATTGCTGGGTCATATGGTAGTTCTATTTTTAGTTTTTTTAAGGAACCTCCATACTGTTCTCCACAGTGGCTGTATCAATTTACATTCCCACCAACAGTGCAAGAGGGTCCCCTTTTCTCCACACCCTCTCCAGCATTTATAGTTTGTATTATTTTTTTGATGATGGCCATTCTGACCAGTATGAGGTGATACCTCATTGTAGTTTTGATTTGCATTTCTCTAATAATTAGTGATGTTGAGCATATTTTCATGTGCCCATTGGCCATCTGTATGTCCTCCTTGGAGAGATGTCTATTTAGGTCTTCTGCCCATTTATTGATTTCTTTTTTTTTTTTTTGGCTGTACGTGGGCCTCTCACTGCTGTGGCTTCTCCTGTTGTGGAGCACAGGCTTCGGATGCGCAGGCTCAGTGGCCATGGCTCATGGGCCCAGCCACTCTGCAGCATGTGGGATCTTCCCGGACCGGGACACAAACCTGTGTCCCCTGCATCGGCAGGCGGACTCTCAACCACTGCGCCACCAGGGAAGCACCTGATTTGTTTTTGTTTTTGATTGTGTTTTTGTTTTTGATATTAAACTACATGAGCTGTTTGTGTATTTTGGAGATTAATCCTTTGTCTGTTGCTACTTTGGCATATATTTTCACCCATTCTGAGGGTTGTGTTTTCATCTTGTTTATGGTTTCCTTTGCTGTGCAAAAGCTTTTAAGTTTCATTAGGCCCCATTTGTTTATTTTTGGTTTTATTTTCATTACTCTAGGAGGTGGGTCAAAAACGATCCTGCTGTGATTTATGTCAAAGAGTGTTTTTCCTATGTTTTCCTCTAAGAGTTTTATAGTGTCCGGTCTTACATTTAGGTCTTTAATTCATTTTGCGTTTATTTTTATGCATGGTGTTAGGGAGTGTTCTAATTTCATTCTTTTACATGTCGCTGTCCAGTTTTCCCAGCTTACTTATTGAAGAGGATGTCTTTTCTCCATTGTATGTACTTGCCTCCTTTGTCATAAATTAGGTGACCATAGGTGCGTGGGTTTATCTCTGGGCCTTCTATCCTATACCATTGATCTATATTTCTTTTTTTGTGCCTGTACCATACTGTCTTGATTACTGTAGCTTTGTAGTATAGTTTGAAGTCGGGACACCTGATTGCTCCAGCTCCGTTTTTCTCTCCCAAGATTGCTTTGGCTATTTGGGGTCCTTTGTGTTTCCATAAAAATTGTAAAATTGTTTTGTTCTAATTCTGTGAAGAATGCCATTGGTTATTTGAAAGCGATTGCATTGAGTCTATAGATTGCTTTGGGTAGTATAGTCATTTTCAAAATATTGATTCTTCCAATCCAAGAACATGGTATATTTCTCCATCTGTTTGTGTTATCTTTGATTTCTTTCATCACTGTTTTATACTTTTCTGAGTACAGGTCTTTTGCCTTCTTAGGTAGGTTTATTCCTTCGTATTTTACTCCTTTTGATGCGATGGTAAATGGGATTGTTTCCTTAATTTCTTTTTCTGATCTTTCATTGTTAGTGTGTAGGAATGCAAGAGATTTCTATGCATTCATTTTGTATCCTGCAAACTTAACAAATTCATTTATTAGTTCTAGTAGTTTTCTGGTGGCATCTTTAGGATTTTCCTCTGTATGGTATCATGTCATCTGCAAACAGCAACAGTTTTACTTCTTCTTTTCCAATTTGTATTCCTTTTATTTCTTTTTCTTCTCTGATTGCCATGGCTAGGACTTTCAAAACTATATTGAATAAGAGTGGTGAGAGTGGACATCCTTGTCTTGTTCCTGATTTTAGTGGAAATGCTTTCAGTTTTTCAACATTGAGTATGATACTTGCTTTGGGTTTGTCATATGTGACCTTTATTATGTTGAGGTAGGTTCCCTCTATGCCCACTTTCTGGAGAGTTTTTTTAATCATAAATGGTGTTGAATTTTTTCAAAAGCTTTTTCTGCATCTGTTGAGGTGATCATATGGTTTTTATTCCTTGATTTGTTAATATGGTGTATCACATTGATTGATTTGTGTATATTGAAGAATCCTTGCATTCCTGGGACAAATCCCACTTGGTCGTGGTGTATGATCCTTTTAGTGTGTTGCTGGATTCTGTTTGCTAGGATTTGGTTGAGGATTTTTGGGTCTATATTCATCAGTGATATTGGCCTGTAATTTTCTTTTTTTGTGATATCCTTTTCTGCTTTTGGTATCAGGGTGATGGTGGCCTTGTAGAATGAGTTTGGGAGTGTTTCTTCCTCTGCAATTTTTTGGAAGAGTTTGAGAAGGATGGATGTTAGCTCTTCTCTAAATGTTTGATAGAATTCGCCTGTGAAGCCATCTGGTCCTGGACTTTTGTTTGTTGGAAGATTTTTAATTACAATTTCAATCTCATTATTTGTGATAGGTCTGTTTATATTTTCTAATTCTTCCTGGTTCAGTCTTGGAAAATTGTACCTTTCCAAGAATTTGTCCATTTCTTCGAGATTGTCCATTTTATAGGCATATAGTTGCTTGTAGTAGTCTCTTATAATCCTTTGTATTTCTGTGGTGTCAGTTGTAATTTCTCCTTTTTCATTTCTAATTTTATTGATTTACATCCTCTCCCTTTTTTCCTTGTTGAGTCTGGCTAAAGGTTCATCAATTTTGTTTATCTTCTCAAAGAACCAACTTTTAGTTTTATTGATCTTTGCTATTGTTTTCTTCATTTCTATTTTATTTATTTCTGCTCTGATCTTTATGATTTGTTTCCTTCTACTGACTTTGGGTTTTCTTTGTTCTTCTTCTCTAGTTGCTTTAGGTATAAGTTTAGATGTTTATTTGAAATTTTTCTTGTTTCTTGAAGTAGGCTTGTATTGCTATAAACTTCCCTCTTAGAACTGCTTTTGCTGTGTCCCATAGGTTTTGAGTCATTGTGTTTTTGTTGTCTTTTGTTTCTCGGTATTTTTTATTTCCTCTTTGATTTCTTCAGTAAAGTCTTGGTTATTTAGTAGCACACTGTTTAGCCTCCATGTATTTGTTTTTTTTATAGTTTTCTTCCTGTAATTGATTTCTAACCTCATAGTGCTGTGGTCAGAAAAAGTGCTTGATACGATTTCAATTTTCTTAAATTTTCCAAGGCTTGAATTGTGACCCAAGATGTGATCTACCCTGGAGAATGTTCTGTGTGCACTTGAAAAGAAATTGTAATCTGCTGTTTCTGGATGGAATGTCCTATAAATATCAATTAAATCTGTCTGGTCTATTATTGTCATTTAAAGATTGTGTTTCCTTATTCATTTGCTGTCTGGATGATCTGTCCATTGGTATAAGTGGGGTGTTAAAGTCCTCTGCTATTTTTGTGTTACCCTTGATTTCCCCTTTTATGCTTGTTAGTGTTTGCCTTATGCATTGAGGTGCTCCTATGTTGGGTGCATATATATTTATAATTGTTATATCTTTTTCTTAGATTGATCCCTTGATCATTATGCAGTGTCCTTCCTTTTCTCTTGTAACAGTCTTTATTTTAAAGTCTGTTTTATCTGATATGAGTATTGCTACTCCAGCTTTCTTTTGATTTCCATTTGCATGGATTATCTTTTTCCATCCCCTCACTTTCAGTCTGTTGTGTCCCTAGGTCTGAAGTGGGTCTCTTGTAGACAGCATATATATTGGTCTTGTTTTTCTATCCATTTAGTGAGTCTGTGTCTTTTGGTTGGGGCATTTAATCCATTTACATTTAAGGTAATTATCTGTATGTGTTCCTATTACAGTTTTCTTAATTGTTTTGGGTTTGTTTTGGGGGGACTTTTTCTTCTCTTGTGTTTTCTGCCTAGAGAAGTTCCCTTAGCATTTGTTGTAAAGCTGGTTTTGTGGTGCTGAATTCTCTTATCTTTTGCTTGTCTGTAAAGCTTTTGATTTTCTGTCAACTCTGAATGAGATCCTTGCTGGGTAGAGTAATCTTCATTGTAGATTTTTCTCTTTCATTACTTTAAGTATATCCTGCCACTCCCTTCTGGCCTGCAGAGTTTCTGCTGAAAAATCAGCTGATAACCTTATGGGGATTCCCTGGTATGTTATGTTTCGCTTTTCCCTTGCTGCCTTTTATATTTTTTCCTTGAATTTAACTTTTGTTACTTTGATTAATATGTGTCCTGGTGTGTTTCTCCTAGGGTTTATCCTGTGTGGGACTCTCTGTGCTTCCTGCCTTGGATATGCTTCCTTTCCCATGTTAGGGACCTTTTTGACTATAACCTCTTCAAGTATTTTCTCAGACCCTTTCTTTTTCTCTTCTTCTTTTGAGACTCCTATAATTCAAATGTTGGTGCATTTAGTGTTGTCCTAGAGGTTTCTGAGATTGTCCTCAATTCTTTTCATTCTTTTTTTTTTTTATTCTGCTTCTTGGCAGTTATTTCTACCTTTCTATCTTCCAGTTCACTTATTCGTGCTTCTACCTCAGTTATTCTGCTACTGATTCCTTCTAGTGTATTTTTCATTTCAGTTATTGTGTGTTTCATCACTTTTTGTTTGTCCTTTAGTTCTTCTAGGTCTTTGTTAAACATTTCTTGTACTTTCTCAATCTGTGTCTCCATTCTATTTCCGAAATTTTGGATCATCTTTACTATCATTACTCTGAATTCTTTTTCAGGTAGGTTGCCTATTTCCTCTTCATTTATTTGGTCTTGTAGGTTTTTACCTTGCTCCTTCATCTGTAACATATTTTTTTGTTGTCTCAATTTTTTTTTTTTTTGATGGGTGGGACTGTGTTCCTGTCTTACTGGTTGTTTGGCCTGAGGCTTCCAGCCCTGCAGTTTGTAGGCTGTTGTGCAGAGCCAAGTCTTGGTGCTGAGATGAAGACCTCCAGTAGACCTCACTCTGATTAATATTCCCTGGGATCTGAGGTTCTCTGTTAGTCCAATGATTCGGACTCAGAGCTCCCACCACAGGAGCTCAGGCCCAACCTCTTCCCCATGGACCAAGATTTCACAAGCCACGCAGGGAGGCAAAAAAAAAAAAAAAAGGCCAGAAATAAAGGAGCAGAACAATACTGAAGAATAAAAAATAAAATAAAATTAGAACACTAACAGATATGATAGAAAAAATCAAAATATAGATGAAACAACTGGAAGGTAAAACAGAGTCACAATAGCAAAAGACAAGGAAAAAAAAGCCGGAAAAGGCCTTGGCTGTGGGGGGCAGGGCTTATGCAGGGCTTGAGTCTTAGGTAGGGGAGGGGTTTAGGTGGGGGGCGGGGCCTATGCTTAGGACCCATGCAACTGGAAAAGGCCCTGGGGGGTGGGGGCGGAGCTTAGGCTCAGCATGGCTGGAGGTGCCCTGAAGTGCCTCTGGCATTTGAGTGTGGATCATCAGGCCCAGGACCTCAGCAGCCTCCCTGGGCCCTGAGTGGTTGGCAGAAACACTTGCTGTGCCTCCCCCCTGATCCTCCAATCCCAGAGGGTCCTTCCCCATTTGCCCCTATTCTTGCCCCCCTCCCTCCCATGCCCCTAGAACCCAAGGTGCCAGAGGGGGCCTCGGAGGGTGGAGGAACAGGCCCGGGAGCCTAGCAGGCTCTCCGGGGCCCGAGTGGGCAGGGGAAATGGTAGCTGCATTTCCCCTGATCCTCTGAACCCCCTCACCTCCCCCAGCCACCCCTTAGGGACACCGGTACCATCTGGCCTCCACTTCTCCCTCACTCCCCCCCACATCCTACCCCATCACTCGTGAGTTCCTTCTGTCCCTTTGGGTGTCAAGGCCCCCCACCAGCGTCTAGCAGGTGCCCTAGTTGTGGGGAGATGCATATATATATATTTAGATTTATGTATCTGAATCACTGTGCTGTACACCTGAAACTAACACAACATTGTAGATCAACTATACTTCAATTAAAAAAAGGAATACCCAGTTCAGAGCAAGATCTGCCAAGTGAGGTCTGAGCAGTGCAGTTGACAACAGTTTATTACCAAAGCTGCTGTCCATTTGTGCAGGCTGCACACTGTGCAGTGGTGCCTGGCAAAGGTGGTGTAGGGAGGCCAAGTTCCAGCCTGCGCTCCCCCCACTAAACCCCCTGCCTGGGTAGTGTCTTCACAGAGGAGGGACCTCCATTTTCTCATCATCACAAAGGCATGATACAGGCCTGCCAGTACCAAGTAAATTACTCTGACCTCTTCTCACCTTGCCCACCTTCTAGACTCTGTGCATTGCTAAAATACAGCCTAAGATTTCCTACCCTGTTTCAGCAAGTGTATTATTCATGCATCATTTTGACCTTGTGGCTACTGAAAGTCCCTGGGCCTTATTTATATGAGCTTCTGTTCAGCCAGATTTCTACTACTGTATCTGACATTGATATATGTCATTGAAAAGGATAAAAACTTTCTGCAACTTATACAGATTTTCTTCCACATTGATTTGAAGTTATTAATCAACACTCTTTGGGAATATTTTTTTCAACCCGCTGTTAATCCATCTCACTCCTAGTCCTTTCTCCATGTTCTTTAAAAGGGTACTTGAAACAGTAAAATCTTTTGCTGAGCTTGTTATTTTATGTCCCTGAATCAGCCAGATTTGGCAACTTTATCTAGGTAAGCAAATATTAATTCTTGGTAATCACATCTTCTTTTGAAGCAGCCACAATTTATTTAATATATGCTTTAGAATTTTAAATTTTTTAAATGAAGTATCAATGATTTACAGTGTTGTATTAATTTCTACTGTACAGCAAAGTGACTCAGTTATACATATATATACATTCTTTTTCATATTCTTTCCCATTATGGTTTATCACAGGGTATTGAATCTAGTTCCCTGTGCTATACAGTAGGACCTTGTTGTTTATCCATCCTGTATGTAATAGTTTGGGGTTAGTAGATACACATTAGAATTTAATTAAGGCATGATATCAAGCTCACCAATTTCTGGAGTCTATTTTCTTTCCTCATTGATCATCCCTACTCCCTTTGTAAATCAGGACGTTTATTTCTCTCTGGATATCTGGCAGCTCTCCTATTCTTCTTAAATCTCCAGGGGATATCTGTGAAGACAGCTACCCAGTCACTCATTTTGTCCATCTATTCCTCTTACCTCCTTTTCTGGAGCATTACAGAAACCAGAGTAAGAAGGCTGGAGAACCCTTGAGGGTGAGCCTGTGACCCCACATTCCCCAGAGATTCCCAAGAGAACAGGAATTGAGCTTGCTTCTCACAGTCATTGGACAAGAGTCAAGGGACAAGCGACAGAAGGTGGTTTACTTCACCATAAATATTGGGCTTGCTCAAGATGATGACTTCTGAGATTTGTGAGGAGCGCACCTCTCCCCACTGACTGCTTCTGCTCTTTGGAGGGTCCCCAAGTGCTGACTCCATTTAAACACAGTGTTTTACTCTATAGGGAAGCTGAATGTCTCCTAGTCTCGGTATGTAAAAGGAGAATATCATTTGTACTGTGAGCACTTGAGATTAGAAAGTATTCATTCTCATATCTGAGAAGAACCAACTCATTCATAGCTAGCCTATTAGTGTAAGAAATACCCGTTTCTGCTCACTCTCACCACATGAGAAAGTCCAACATCTTTATCTGCACAAGTTACTTAATAGTGACTAGAAAAGCACAATTTTACCAGAGAGGAAGACTAAGTAGGCTGTACAGTAGGACACGTGAGACTGCTGCAATAACAAAAGACCCCCAAATTAAGTGGCTTAAAATAAGCTTAATTCTCATCCACCTGCTATGTTCACAGAAGGCTGATCGGAGGGCTTTTCTCTACAGCATCATTTTTCATACTCTGAGGCTCAAGGTGATAGAAAATCTTCTCTCTGAACAGTGGTGGTTGCTGGGACAGAGAGAAAGGAGTGAAGCATGACTATGCCTTAAAGCTCTGCTCTGAAGTTACACACAACATGTTCCTCAATTTAATGGCAGAAGCAAGTCACACTGAACTTCATGTGGGCAGGAAGTACAACCCACTATGTACTGAAAATGGAGAGGACTGAATATGTGTGAACAGCCAAATTAACCAGTTGAAAAGGCTTTCCTATTGAGATAGAAGTAACAGAATTGACAGATGCAAACTTTACCAAAAAGGTAAGAAGATTTTTTTAAGTGATGCAATTAGAATCTCCAAATTCTAGAAGTAAGAAAAAATGCTTTGCAAATTAGAAAAAAAATCAGCACACAATTTGAAAGAATAGTCTCTTCTGAAGACCAACTATGATTCCTAGGAGATCAAGTGTAATGATTATCTCACAACACAGAGCAAAAATACAAAGAAATGAATATACTGAGTGAAAATATATGATGTAGAAGACAGTTCCAAGACATTTAATTTGCAAATTAAAATTTTCTGAGGACGGGGGAAGGAACAGATAAAGGAGCAATAATAATTTTTAAAAAAGAAGAAAAGTTCCTTAAGATAAAGAAAGACTTAAAATTTGTTTGAAAAATATAATTCAGGTCCAGGCTGGTTTCATGAAAAAACAAAAGTATGTGTATATATGTGTATATACATACATATGTGCAGACATGTATATATCCACAAATATTTATACACACATGTAAACACATCCGTGAATACATGTGGGTGTGTATGTTTTATATGTATAGCACTATGTATAAATAAAACCCACACAGGGCTGTGTGTATATAGCAGAATGTATAGTATATATGTATAATCTCTAACTCCTGGTGAAATTCTGGAAGCTTCCAGAGAGAAAGAATATATTTCTTAGTTGGGAAGGAGAATCAGACCAGCACTAGCCTGCAATCACTGAAGCTAGAAAGCAGTGGGGTGTTGAGAGAGCATTGAGATTTCTCTCATCAACCAGAGAAAAGACATGCAAAGCCTCAGGCTGCCATCTATTCTTATGCTCTGTCTGTGAAAGTATTGGATGAACTAACATAACCAAATGAAAATTGAACCAGAATAGACATTTCAAGACGGAGGACAGTGATGAACAGTGAATTTCACAATATATAGTTAAATACTTTCTTACCAAAATCACTCTATGAATGTGTTACTCTTTTTTTTGACCAATTTATAAATGGGAAAACAGAGGTTTAGAGCAGATTAGCATTCTCAGTAGCTGAGTTGGAATCGAGATGAAGCAGTTTGAGGATAGAGCCATGGTCTTAGTTACCTGACAATGTGACTTTCCTTGAAGCCTGGGTGTCTTAGTCTGTACTGGCTGCGATAACAAAATACCACAGACCGCACAGCTCACAGAGAGCAGAATGTATTTCTTCTTGTTCTGGAGGCTGGAAGTCTGAGATTGGGGGTCAGCAGGGTCCAGTGAGGACCCTCCTCCAGCTGTGACTTCTCCTTGGTCTTCACATGGCAAAAGCCTCTTTTATAGACATAGTCACCTCCCAAAGACTCCAGCTCCTCATGCCATCACACTGAGCATTAAGATTTCAACATATGAACTTGGGGAGGACACAAAACTTTCAGAAAATAGCACCTGGGTGGGGGAGGGTACTGCTGAGGTGAAACAAGAAAACTAGGAGTTATAGAAGAAAGAGAGACACATTGGTCAACAAAAAGTGTTTGACAAAAGATACCAAAGACAGAATCTAAAGATCAAAAGTAGACTTGGAAAAAAGTATTTCTAACACAGGGCAGGACAAAAGTTAATGTAACTAATATGATTGCACCAAATGATATAAAACTGAAAAGTGGGCAAAATATATGAACAGGCCATTCACAGAAGAAAGAATGCAAACTGCCAATAACTTACAAAAATGTCACTCACCTCATTTGTAATCTGGGTGGCACAAATTAAAATAACATTGGAATAAAATTTTCCACTCTTTCGATTGGCTATGATTAAAATCAGGTGTACCATTCACCATATAACTGACGAGGACTCCGCTTTGTGTATCCTTTCATATGATTATGGTCGCAGCATAAATTTATCTATTAAGGAAAATAAAATCTGGTAGCATGTATGAAAATTAAAAAATACACACCCAGTAAGCCCACTGGGAAACATAGTTCTATAGAAGTCACAGCTTATTACATCAAGACGTCAGTGTACTGGTGAGTATTTAACCAATGGCTCTCAAGAAAAAAAGAGAGGAAGAAAGGAAAAGAAGAATGAAAATCTCTCATTTGTAACACTTGCCAGTTTCTATGCTGTAAATACTCCCACCATGGCCAAGTTCAAACTAGGAACATGCAGACTTGGGGAAAGATGCACACAATCCTACAGGCACACTCTAGCACACTGCTGCTTCTAGACGTGTGCACAAGGACCTTGACTGCAATGTTGCTATGATCCCATAACTTTGTCTTCTGGATTCTCTTTGTATTGTTAGACTTGTTTTAAAAAAAACCATTTCATACTTTTCTAGTTTTTGACATTCTTATAAAAATTGTTAAAGAATGAGATTTACGACTGTCACTGTTTGCATATGACATGATACTATACATAGAGAATCCTAAAGATGCTACCAGAAAACTACTAATGCTAATCAATGAATTTGGTAAAGTAGCAGGATATAAAATTAATGCACAGAAACCTCTTGCATTCCTATACACTAATGATGAAAAATCTGAAAGAGAAAATTGTGCCTATATAATGAAGCCTCCGTAAAAACCTAAGAGGACAGGGTTTGGAGAGTTTCCAGGTTGGTGAACACGTGGAGGTTTGGGGAGAGTGACTCACCTAGAGAGGGATTGGAAGCTCTGAGCCCTTTCTCCATACCTCTCCCAGTCATCTCTTCTGTCTGGCTGTTTCTCAACTGTATCTTTTTATAAAAACCGAGTAATCTAGAGATGATGGATATTCACTAAACTTACTGTGGTCATCATTACATGATGTATAGGAGGTAGAAAGAGGAAAAAAGAACTCATGATGCACAGGAGCTTCTTCTGAAAGAGACTAGTAGATAAGATCACCAAAGACCAGAAATACTGAGTTTTCCATTTAGAGTCAGGGAAGAGAGAAATGGGAGACTTAATTCTTACATCACTTATGTGTGTATGTGTATGCTTCTTTGTGTGATTTTGTCTGTATAGGTTTGCTTTTACCATTTGTCCAAGCATTCTGTCTGTCCATTTTTTTAGCATAGTTTTTAGTGCTTGTTATCATTGGTGGATAAGTTTATTGGTTGGGTTGTTCTCTTCTATTTTTTCTTTAAAATATTTTAATTTTAATAATATATTTTTATTTTTTATTTTAATAACTTTATTTTATATTATTTTCTTTCTTTCTTTTTTTGTTCTCTCCCTTTTCTTCTGAGCCGTGTGACTGACAGGGTCTTGGTGCTCTGGCCAGGAGTCAGGCCTGAGCCTCTGAGTTAGGAGAGCTAAATTCAGGACATTGGTCCACCAGAGACCTCCCATCCCCTCATAATATCAATCGGCAACAGCTCTCTCAGAGATCTCCATCTCAACATTAAGACCCCGCTCCACTCAATGACCAGCAAGCTCCAGTGCTGGACATCCCATGCCAAAAAACTAACAAGACAGGAACACAACCCCACCCATTAGCAGAGAGGCTGCCTAAATTCATAAGTTCACAGACACTCCAAAACACACCACCAGACATGGTCTGGCCTGCCAGAAAGACAAGATCCAGCCTTATCCACCAGAACACAGGCACCAGTCCCCTCCACCAGGAAGCCTACACAACCCACTGAACCAACCTTATCCACTGGGGGCAGACACCAAAAGCAACGGGAACTATGAACCTTCAGCCTGTGAAATGGAGACCCCAAACACAGTAAGTTAAGCGAAATGAGAAGACAGAGAAATACACAACAGATGAACAAGCAATGTAAAAACCCACCAGACCAAACAAATGAAGAGGAAATAGGCAGTCTACCTGAAAAAGAATTCAGAGTAATGATAGTAAAGATATCCAAAATCTTGGAAATAAAATGGAGAAAATACAAGAAACATTTAACAAGGACCTAGAAGAACTAAAGAGCAGACAAACAATGATGAACAACACAATAAAGGAAATTAAAAATTCTCTAGAAGGAATCAATAACAGAATAACAGAGGCAGAAGAAAGAATAAGTGACCTGGAAGATAAAATAGTGGAAATAACTACCACAGGGCATCATTAAAAAAAAAAGAATGAAAAGTCTTGAGGATGGTCTCAGAAACCTCTGGGACAACATTAAACACACCAACATTCGAATTATAGGGGTCCCAGAAGAAGAAGAGAAAAAGAAAGGGACTAGGAAAATATTTGAAGAGGTTATAGTTGAAAACTTCCCTAATATGGGAAAAGAAAGAGTCAATCAAGTCCAGGAAGTGCAGAGAGTCCCATACAGGATAAATCGAATGAGAAACACACCAAGACACATATTAATCAAACTTTCAAAAATTAAATACAAAGAAAAAATATTAAAAGCAGCAAGGGAAAAGCAACAGATAACATACAAGGGAATCTCCATAAGGTTAAGAGCTGACTTTCAGCAGAAACTCTGTGAGCCAGAAGGGAGTGGTAGGACATATTTAAAGTGATGAAAAGGAAAAACCTACAACCAAGATTACTCTACCTGGCAAGGATCTCATTCAGATTCGACAGAGAAATTAAAAGCTTTACAGACAAGCAAAGGCTAAGAGAATTCAGCAATACCAAACCATCTTTAGCTTTACAACAAATGCTAAAGGAACTTCTCTAGGCAGGAAACAAAACAGAAGAAAAGACTTACAATAACAAACCCAAAACAATTAAGAAAATGGTAATAGGAACATACATATCGATAATTACCTTAAATGTAAATGGATTAAATGCTCCAACCAAAAGACATAGACTGGCTGAATGGATACAAAAACAAGACCTGTGTATATGCTGCCTACAACAGACCCACCTCAGACCTAGGGACACCTACAGACTGAAAATGAGGGGATGGGAAAAGATATTCCATGCAAATGGAAATCAGAAGAAAGCTGGAGTAGCAATACTCATATCAGATAAAATAGACTTTAAAATAAAGTCTATTACAAGAGACAAAGAAGGACACTATGTAATGATCAAGGGATCAATCCAAGAAGAAGATATAACAATTGTAAATATTTATGCACCCAACATAGGAGCACCTCAATACATAAGGCAAATGCTAACAGCCATAAAAGGGGAACTTCACAGTAACACAATAATAGTAGGGGAATTTAACACCCCACTTTCACCAATGGACAGATCATCCAAAATGAAAATATATGAGGAAACACAAGCTTTAAATGACATATTAAGCAAGATGGACTTGATTGATATTTATAGGACATTCCACCCAAAAACAACAGAATACACTTTTTTTCTCAAGTGCTCATGGACCATTCTCCAGGAGAGATCATATCTTGGGTCACAAATTAAGCCTTGGTAAATTTTAAAAAATTGAAATGTATCAAGTATCTTTTCCGACCACAATGCTATAAGACTACATATCAATAACAGGAAAAAAATATAAAAAATACAAACATATGGAGGCTAAACAATACGTTACTAAATAACCAAGAGATCACTGAAGAAGTCAAATAGGAAATCAAAAAATACCTAGAAACAAATGACAATGAAAACACGATGACCCAAACCTATGGGATGCAGCAAAAGCAGTTGTAAGAGGGAAGTTTATAGCAATAAAATTCTACCTCAAGAAACAAGAAAAATCTCCAATAAACAACCTAATCTTACACCTAAAGCAATTAGAGAAAGAAGAACAAAAAAACCCCAAAGTTAGCAGAAGGAAAGAAATCATGAAGATCTGATCAGAAATAAATGAAAAAGAAATGAAGGAAACAACAGCAAAGATCAATAAAACTAAAAGCTTTTTCTTTAAGAAGATAAACAAAATTGATAAACGATTAGACAGACTCATCAAGAAAAAAGAAAAGATTCAACTCAATAGAATTAGAAATGAAAAAGGAGAAATTACAACCGACACTGCAGAAATGGAAAGGATCATGAGAGATTACAAGCAACTATATGCCAATAAAATGGACAACCTCAAAGAAATGGACAAATTCTTGGAAAGGTTACAATTTTCCAAGACTGAGCCAGGAAGAATTAGAAAATATAAATAGACCTATCACAAATAATGAAATTGAAACTGTAATTAAAAATCTTCCAACAAACAAAAGTCCAGGACCAGATGGCTTCACGGGTGAATTCTATCAAACATTTAGAGAAGAGCTAACATCCATCCTTCTAAGACTCTTCCAAAAAATTGCAGAGGAAGGAACACTCGCAACCTCACTCTACAAGTCCACCATCAACCTGATACCAAAAGCAGACAATGATATCACAAAAAAAGAAAATTACAGGCCAATATCACTGATGAATATAGACCCAAAAATCCTCAACCAAATCCTAGCAAACAGAATCCAGCAACACACTAAAAGGATCATACACCATGATCAAGTGGGATTTGTCCAAATAATGCAAGGATTCCTCAATATACACAAATCAGTCAATGTGATACACCATATTAACAAATTGAAGGATAAAAACCATACGATAAAATCAATAGATGCAGAAAAAGCTTTTGACAAAATTCAACACCGATTTATGATAAAACCCTCCAGAAAGTAGGCGTAGAGGGAACTTACCTCAACATAATAAAGGCCATATATGACAAACCCACAGCCAACATTGTTCTCAATGGTGAAAAACTGAAAGCATTTCCACTAAGATCAGGAACAAGACAAGGTTACACACTCTCACCACTGTTATTCAACATAGTTTTGGAAGTTTTAGCCATGGCAATCAGAGAAGAAAAGGAAAGAAAATGGTACAAATTGGAAAATAAGAAGTAAAACTGTCACTGTTAGCAGATGACATGATACTATAAATAGAGAATCCTAAAGATGCTATCAGAAAACTACTAGAGCTAATCAATGAATTTGGTAAGGTCACAGGAAACAAAATTAACACACAGAAATCTCTTGCATTCTTACACACTAGTGATGAAAAATCTGAAAGAGAAATTAAGGAAACATTCTCATTTACCATTGCAACAAACAGAATAAAATACCTAGGAATAAACCTACCTAAGGAGACAAAAGACCCATATGCAGAAAACTATAAGACACTGATGAAAGAAATTAAAGATGATACAAACAGATGGAGATATATACCTTATTGGATTGGAAAAATCAACATTGTGAAAATGACTAAACTACCCAAAGCAATCTATAATTTCAATGCAATCCCTATCAAACTACCAATGGCATTTTTCACAGAACTAGAACAAAAAATTTCACAACTTGTATGAAAACACAAAAGACCCCGAATAGCCAAAGCAATCTTGAGAAAGGAAAACGGAGCTGGAGGAATCAGGCTCCCAGACTTCAGACTATACTACAAAGCTACAGTAATCAAGACAGTGTGGTACTGGCACAAAAACAGAAATATAGATCCATGGAACAGGTTAGAAAGCCCAGAGGTAAACCCACGCACATATAGTCACCTTATCTTTGCGAAACGAGGCAAGAATATACAGTGGAGAAAAGACAGCCTCTTCAATAAGTGGTATTGGGAAAACTGGACAGCTACATGTAAAAGAATGAAGTTAGAACACTCCCTAACACCTTACGCAAAAATAATTTCAAAATGGATTAAAGACTTAAATGTAAGGCCAGGAACTATCAAACTTTTAGAAGAAAACATAGGCAAAACACTCTATATCATCCTATTTGACTCACCTCCTAGAGAAAGGGAAATAAAAACAAAAATAAACAAATGGGACCTAATGAACTTAAAAGCTTTTGCACAGCAAAGGAAACCATAAGATGAAAAGAAAACCCTCAGAATGGGAGAAAATATTTGCAAATGAAGAAACTGACAAAGGATTAATCTTCAAAATTTACAAGCAGCTCGTGCAGCTCAATATTAAAAAAACAAACAACCCAATCCAAAAATGGGCAGAAATAGTCGTTTCTCCAAAGAAGATATACAGATTGCCAAAAAACACATGAAAGAATGCTCAACATCACTAATTATTAGAGAAATACAAATCAAAACTACAATGAGGTATCACCTCATACCATTCAGAATGGCCATCATCAAAAATCTACAAACAGTAATGCTAGAGAGGGTGTGGAGAAAAGGGAACCCTCTTGCACTGTTGGTGGGTATGTAAACTGATACAACCTCTATGGAGAACAGTATGGAGGTTCCTTAAAAAACTAAAACTAGAACTACCATATGACCCAGCAATTCCACTACTGGGCATATACTCTGAGAAAACCATAATTCAAAAAGAGTCATGTACCACAATGACTCTTTAGTTCATTGCAGCACTATTTACAATAGCCAAGATATGGAAGCAACCTTAGTGTCCATAGACAGCTGAATGGATAAATAAGATGTGGTACATATATACAATGGAATATTACTCAGCCATAAAAAGAAAGGAAATTGAGTTATTTGTAGTGAGGTGGATAGACCTAGAGTCTGTCATACAGAGTGAATTAAGTCAGAAAGAGAAAAACAAATACCGTATGCTAACACATATATATGGAATCTAAAAATAAAAAATAAAAAAATTTCTGAAGAACCTAGGGACAGGAAAGGAGTAAAGACATGGACTTTGACAATGGACTTGAGGAGAGGGGGAGGGGGAAGTGTAAGCTGGGACAAAGTGAGAGAGTGGCATGGACTTATATATACTACCAAATGTAAAACCGATAGCTAGTGGGAAGCAGCCGCATAGCACAGGGAGATCAGCTAGGTGCTTTGTGACCACCTCGAGGGGTGGGGTAGGGAGGGTGTGAGGGAGATGCAAGAGGGAGGAGATATGGGGATATATGTATATGTAAAGCTGATTCACTTTGTTATATAGCAGAAACTAACACACCATTGTCAAGCAATTATACTCCAATAAAGATGTTAAAAAAAAAACCCCAAAAACTAAAAATAGAACTACCATATGACCCAGCAGTCCCACTACTGGGCATATACCCTGAGGAAACCATAGTTCCAAGAGTCATGTACCACAATGTTCATTGCAGCACTATTTACTATAGCCAGGAAATGGAAGGAACCTAAGTGTCCATCTACAGCTGAATGAATAAAGAAGATGTGGCACATATATGCAATGGAATATTGCCATAAAATGAAATGACATTGAGTTATTTGTAGTGAGGTTGATGGACCTAGAATCTGTCATACAGAGTGAAGTGAGTCAGAAAGAGAAAAACAAATACCATATGCTAACACATATATATGGAATCTAAAAAAAAAAAAACGGTTCTGAAGAACCTAGGGGCAGGACAGGAATAAAGACGCAGATGTAGAGAATGGATTTGCAGACATGGAGAGGGGGAATGGTAAGCTGGGACGAAGTGAGAGAGTGGCATGGACATATATACACTACCAAATGTAAAATAGATAGCTAGTGGGAAGCAACTGCATTGCACAGGGAGACCAGCTCGGTGCTTTGTGACCAACTAGAGGGTTGGGATAGGGAGAGTGGGAGGGAGTCGCAAGAGGGAGGGGATATGTATATGTATAGCTGATTCACTTTGTTATACAGTAGAAAGTAACAAAACAATGTAAAGCAATTATACTCCAATAAAGATGTTAAAAAAAAAACAGAATGAGTTTTACTGAGTATTCTACAATTACCCCATAAAGCCTTCAGCATTTTAGGATCTGATTTATTGGGCTCTGGTGTGTCAGACTCAGTCAAGTGCTTCATGACTATTTCCTCATCCTCTCTTAGACATTGTAAAGAAATCTGACAGCTCCATTAACAAAGTGAATCTTCAATATTCCAAGGTTGGCAAAGGAGTGATGGATAACTTCATTTCTAACCTTGGAGGTTCTGTGCGTGATTGCATCAAAGGATCTTCCGGTTTTACTTCAGTGTTAATGCCACCAGAATGCAAGTTCCATGCAATCAGTGACCATGTTGTCTTCCTCTCCAAAGTTTGCAGAAATTCAAAGGATTGTACAATTCCTGGCACTTGGGAGTGACTTAATAAATGACCAATCTGCTTGTACATAACTAAATAAATAGATTTTGTCTTTGCCACGCTTGACCCTTTTGTTTGAAAACCATCTTGATAGAGAAATGACAGCAAAAGAGCTTTTCTACTCCTTGTCTGCTGTGAACATTTGCTCTGCTACAGGTAGCTGTACTGCCCTACCTTTGTTTTCCTTTTCTCCTTGAACTTAAAAGTAGGACTCAAAGAAGAAAAAGGCTATTGTGTTTCTTTATATTTTTCTGAAAGTTGTTTGGTTCTTTCTCAGCCTTTCTGACACTGTGTGTCCTTCACGTTGCCCATGCTTATTGCCTTTGTTCTTACCCTTTGGAAAGATTAGCTCATTAGAGCTTTCTGGGCAGCCACTTATCATCTACACATCTACTCCTGTTTTCTTCATTTGGATCTTATGATAATATTAGCAGAATTTTTCCGTTTAATAATCTCTAGCTTCTTTTGAGCCATCTCCCTTTTTCATTTCTCAAGCCATGTTGTCCTTGTTCTTTGTTTTGTTCGATAAGCTCAGTATTTATGATTTTTCAACCTCCTTAGCCTATTGGAAATGAGTGTCACCAGATCTTGGAGTGTGTTCCTCAGTTTTACACCTATCTTTGCTTCTCAGCTCAGAAGCCCTGGGGCTGTGGTATAAGGCAGTGGTCCCCAAACTTTTTGGCACCAGGGACCGGGTTCGTGGAAGACAGTTTTTTAATGCCCACTATCTGTCTGTCTGAGTCAGTGTTGCCTATTTTAATATAAGCTCTTAGGAAAAAACAAATGTCAGAGGATATAATATAGTGTGTTCCTATGGGCACTTAAATACTGTGTGTGCTTGTGTGTAGTGTATGTGTATAAAGAAAATATTTTATTTACATGTTTTTAACAGAAAAGTTCTGAAATAGGTTGGTACTTCAGTATTTAAGTAATTCCAAGTACTTTTAAAATAGTGTAGTATCTGTGAGCAGCAGCTACGGAGGGTTGTGGAATAAACCTTAGAGTAACAGACAGAGTGACTCAATTTCATTGTAGAACTCTTTCTCAAGTTAGAAATAAACTATAAAAGGGTTCACAAAATTGGTCATATCTCCAGAGTGCCTGTTTTATCCTTTTTGCCAAAGCCATGCAAAGAAGAGAAACCAGGAAATCTGGAAGGGGAAAAAGGGAATATTCTGTGCTAAGTAGTCTGGCAGACAGGAGAGATGTATTCTGTTAATTTTAATGTTAGAGAAAGTGAAAACTTAAATATGAAGAAAGGCCACGTGGAGTTAGACACTCATAATGCTGGATAGATGATTTTTGAGCAAAGAGCCCCACCCAAAACACAGACACACATAGACACACACAGAGGTAAGAAACTTAGGTGGCAGGAGATCTAATCAGGTTTATCTGTGATCACGCTTAGAGTGAGCAGTGACTGATAACAGTGTAAGGTTTGTAAACGGGGCACCTAATGGTACTAGGTGTTTGAATTTCTTTGCTATTACTCTGTTTGACTAAATATAAAGAAAGATACTTGTATTAATAAGCAGGTCTATTTTATGAAAAAAGACCTTACCTAAGTGGAATTATTGTGCTAGTTATATGTGTTTTAGCCTAGGAAACCGTTGTTAAGCCACTACTGAATATCTAAATCATATATGTATTTAGGAAGAAATAAATAGCCTCATTCTGTAAAGCCATGCCTAGAAAATGACAGTAAATGTCATTGTCATTAGCTCTTACACTCTGATTAGGGACAGATAAACCTGCCAAAGAATCTTTGTCTTGAAATCTGTGGCCTAAACATTCCATTGTCTGAACTCAGGGGACAGAGCTTAAATCTCTAAGGAATCTGGGATTATTCACTGAGTTACTCTTTGCTTCACCCACAAAAATGGACATACTCTTTGTCTGTTGCCAGATTCCCAAGGGGGTATAAAGAATGGAGTCTTTACAGCTCTACAGAACATATATAAATAATCTCCTTGGGCAGATAGGCCCTGTGATATGACAGGTTCCTTCTCATCTCTATTACCTTTAATGGAAATGCCTACTCTCATCTGTCGGGCTCATATGTTAGTATCTTCACAGGGTCCTCATGGATCTGCCAACCTGGAAAGATGTGATTTCTCACCAGCTTCGCATTCTGCTTGTGTAACAAACTCAGAAGGCCAGGCAGATCCATTTGGCTTTTCACGTTGCCCAGCACAGTGATGAACTCACCCCACTTTCTCCAGTGAGAGCACCGAGAAGAATCTTCAAAGGTCGATGTGTTTTAAAATGATGACCAGACATGAATTTGGGCCTAATTCAACTCAACAAGTTACTACAAGGACACCTACTAAGTATAGGACATTCTAGTCAGTGTTTACTAGGTGGAATGTTTCCAAATGCCAATAGTACTTGGTCTCTTTTCTCAAGGAGCTTAAAATGCAACTTAGCAGGTAACAGAATACATATTTAATACTAGTGAAAAAAAATTGTGGTGACTGAGACCAAATTGCCAAGGAGAGATTAACTTTTTCTGATAGAATCAGGGCTAAGTAGACAGAGAAGGTGATTGGAAGTAAGCCTTCAGGACTTAAATGTATGACTGTTGTTATTTCTGCAGCTTTAAAGCTAAGGGCCTACTTAGATATACGTGACAATGGCCGCCAAAGAGTGCCATTTGTTGGATGAATGGGCCTGAATGGGTAGGGTCAGTGTCTAATCCTGTGAGTGTTCACTAAGTCTTTAAATAAATGAGAAGCTTTAAACAAATGAGGAAGCAGAGGAGGGAACTTCCTGAGAGAAGAGTCTTCCCAGAGCCTGGTTAAATGGCGATGCTGTGCGTGCTTCACACAGACTTTCTGAAGAGACTGATCTCCACGTGGTGGCCATGGAACCGGGGTGGGAACCTGAGAGAGGAGTGGGATTCTAGAGCATCAGGTCCTAACAGGAGACAAGATGTGAAGAACAGACAAGAACAAAGGAAAGGAAGTGCAGATGAATGAGAGAAAGTAGCCAATAAACACATTTTAACAAATAGGGCCCCGTTTTTAGCCTTAGATTTGAAGGGAACTTTATGTTTGGGCAGCTATCGATTTTGCTGATACTTTACAATGCTGACTCTTACCTAGCATTCCAAATATTTTTATGCAGTTTTGCTTTCATAGAAGATAATGTTGGATTCCTGAGTGTTTTACCTTGACAGTGTTGATATCCATAAGCCCTGTTTAGACAAACAGTGGTTTGGGATCATTTTGTTTGTCTACCTAAGTATCATTCTTTCCCTGCAGACATCAGACAGTACTGTTGGTGGTCCTGAGGACCGTTGGTTTCAGAACTGTCAGACGAAAAGAGAACCGAATTCTAATTTTATATAATAAACCAGGATGCAGGACACTTCATACAGTAGTTTTTAAAAAATGAAAATTAGTGGATCCTTTGGATTTTGTTGAAAAGTATAAATTATCTTTTGGATTTTATATAAGAGAGAAAGTCTGTTAGTGTTTTTTCCTCCTGCCTCTTCCCAGTTTATATAAATTAAGATAGGGTCACATCAATTTCATTAGTCATTAACAACAACAAAATAGCACCAGCCTACTGGTTAATATTGAATATATCAATGAAACCAATACAGAGAAAGCACTTTGTGATCCAAGAGTTTAGTAGGAACTAGAGCTTCATGGAAAAGTTTACTGGCCAGGAGTCAGGAAACCTAGCTCTCTATTTTGACTTTGCCACCCACCAGCAGGGACCAGACTACACTGCTTTTTTCTCTGTGTCTCTGTTGGTAAAATTTAGTGTTTAAACACTTGTTTCTTGGTTATGAATATGTTTACATTGAAACCATTGCAATTTGACTCTTTCTACCTCTATAATTTTATCTATAGAGGAAATCTAGGAATTTGGTAACTTACAAGCCAAATCTGCCTGCTCGATGTGTCTTGTTTGCCAGCACGGGAATTACAAAAATTTATAGTTGCCAATATTTTAATATCAGGAAGCTTGCCATAAATAATCTAGATTTCTGACCTCTTTTGAAAAATGGAAAGATCTGGCATCCCCAGGCCTTAATCCCTCCGTGACAAGTGACCACTGGAATGGAAATCATGTGATATCAGGTTTCACATGCACCCACCCAGCCCTCTTCATTGTCTCTGTTACCTCCAGGGCCTTTGAGTTCATGTGAGTTTGTGGCTTCTGGATTAAATTAAAGATTTCTTCTCCAAAATCAAGGCATTTGCAGGTTTGCTGCATAGCACAGCGTGTGGGCTATTCCCCTGGCCTCCTCCTCAGGGCATGCATGGGAATGCAAGGCATAGTGGTGTGGTACCTCTTTTATGGGCCTTTTATAGACAGAGGATTTCTCCAGAGTCAGTGACATTTCAGCTTCGGGAAGGTGAGAGGAGTTGTAATTGGCCCTGTCACCATTTGGGTTTGATGCTGCCACCTCATGTGTTTACCCTGGTTGAGTAATCTGTTTGCATCTGGGTAGACCACACGCAGACCAACGTGAACTCTGTTTGTATTCATATCCTGCCTGGGAACTTGATTTCTGTGGGTCAAGCTTTGGAAAGATCGATAGATTGGAAATTTACTGGTATATTCTTGGATGCAAAAACTCACTTGAGCCCATTTTGGGAGCTGACCTTAATAACCTTCCTCAGACTACAGCAAAAGAGCCTTTCTCATTGATGGCTCCAGTGGATTAGATCAACTGCATGAGCATCATGTCTGAATACAAAATGTTTGATGTCATGAAGACGTTCGGTATTCCCATTTTGTAGGTGAGGCAATCACAACTGAGCATTGTCTAAGGTTACATTAGCTCAGTAAGTTCCCATTATGGATCATGAGCACCTCTCACTAATGGGCAGAATTCCCTCTTGTTTCCTGGGTGCCTCTCCCAGGCAAGTCAACGAGCTCCACTCCCAGAATTCCTGAGGAGATACATGCACCACCTGTCCTCTGTAAACCACAGTCTGCAAGGGCCAAGAGGGAAGTGATCAGGCTTAGGAGACCAAAAACTCCTGGGTCTTCTCTATGCCTTGTCCTGAGGCCAATCACAGACACTTCCTAGGGTGTCTTTCCCCTTTGTGATGATCTGGCAGATTCTTTGCAGTATTGACATCAGTGAGCGGCACATATGGCTTTCTGGCATTGACAATCTCCTTCCCAGCCTCTGTCTTTAATCAGCGGGTTACAGGTAGAAGTGGGAGAGGAGTAAATGAGAAACAGTGGAAGCTCTTCGGGAGGAGGTTGATTGGCACCATCCTTATCAGGGACACTTCTCTGGGACCTACCCTTGGAAGCCTGGGGGATGTCTAACCCCAGTTTGGAAGCACTGCAAGATAGGTCCTAGTACAGAAGACGTGCAGATGGCCCAAAGCACACGAAAAGATGCTCAACTTTGCTAATTATTAGAGAAATGCAAATAAAAACTACGATGAGATATCACCTCATACCAGTCAGAATGGCCATCATTAAAAAGTCTACAAAATGCTGGAAAGGGTGTGGAGAAAAGGGAACCCTCCTACATTGTTGTTGAGAATGTAAATTGGTACAACCACTATGGAGAACAGTATGGAGGTTCCTTAGAAGACTAAAAATAGAGCTACCATATGACCCAGCAATCCCACTCCTGGGCATATACTCAGTGAAAACCATAATCTGAAAAGATGCATGCACCTCAATGTTCATTGCAGCACTATTTACAATAGCCAAGACATGGAAGCAACCTAAATGTCCATCAACAGAGGAATGGATAAAGAAGATGTGGTACATACACGCAATGGAATATCACTCAGTCATAAAAAAGAATGAAATAATGCCATTTGCAGCAACATGGATGGACCTAGAGACGACCATTCTAAGTGAAGTAAGTCAGAAAGAGAAAGACAAATATCATATGATATCCCTTATATGTGGAATCTAAAAAGACGATACAAAGGAATTTATTTGCAAAACAGAAACAGACTCACAGACTTAGAAAACAAACTTACAGTTACCAAAGGGGAAAGGGTGGGGGAGGGATAAATTATGAGGTTGGGATTAATATGTACACACTACTATATATAAAATAGATAATCAACAAGGACCTACTGTATAGCACAGGGGGAAAAAAAGCTATGTCCTATTACAGTGAGCATCAGATTTTTTATTAGGAAATATAGTCACCTTAACTCAACATCCAGCACTCTACTAGGCATCATGAGACTTACAAAAGGAACATGCCTAGGAAGGCTCAACCTTCAGGGAGTTTATACTCCAGGTGCTAAAGACAAGAATGTGTCTAAAATGTTCAAATAGGAGTTTGTAGTCTTCTTTGGGGCACTGACCATCAGCATAATAAAAACACTCCACACAATTAATAATCCCTTGCCCATTCCTGATTCATAATACCCAGAGACTGTCAAGGACAGATGCAATATGGGGGTGAAGGAAAAGAATTGCTCTAGAGCCAAGGTGGGGAGATGTTAAACTGCCTTAGGATTGGAGACCAGGCAGAATTAGATTGACTTCAAATAAGCCTCGCTTTAATATGCAGCTACTTTCAACATTAACAGGGCTACCAAAGGGCCATGTTTAAATGATAACTTTCTACAGTTTAAATAGCCAATGATAAGTTCGGTGCAAACTTGAGCACAGTTTGGGATAGTAGGGAATATTTTTCACATGACTCGTAAGGAAGTGCCCAAGTCTTCCTTCCTTGTGGGTAAAGTCATTGGCAACACGTGACATTATCCTCAGGCAGTGATGGCCCCATAACATGCATGCAAAGAACCCGGAGAGTAAATAAGCTTGATGGAATGTGTTTCCTTTTTCCCTTTTGCCATGGTTCTCTTTAAGCTGACCTGCATCTCTGAAGGTGACTGTAATGAAACATCCCACATGCATTGTGTTTCTCACGTGTGAAAAGTTTAGTAGAGAATTTCTCCCATAAAGAGTGTGCAAAATCCTTGTGAATTGGCAAGATCATTTAGAGCTTCACTCTGAGACCACATGCCCTGGCTGTTGTGTGTGTTTTTGATGTATCTCATGTGTATGATGGTTTGTTGGCTAAGTCAATTTATCTGGCTGTCAGAGGAAGCCTTTCTCTGCAGACAGCCTGCAGTTAGAGGAAGTTTGCTATGCGTCTTCACGTTCGGTGCGAAGAGGTCTCTGGTTGTCACATGCGTCCCTCCACACCCTTCTTAATTCTGGCTTCTTTCCAGCCATTGTGACAGCTGTTTATTGTTCGTTCCCAGATGAATTACCCATTGCTCTGTCTGCTTGTCACTGTTGTAGCTTCTTCAAGTTCCCATGTGATGGGGGGAAGAAAGCAAACCAGTCTGGGATCTGTACAGGGCTGGACTTTCTATTCAAATTAGAATTATTTTTAGAAAGCTGCTATAGAATTTAAATTTTCTCAATTAGCAGGATTTATGTAAAACCATATGTTGGTGTGATTTCTCCAGATAAAGCCTTAGAAATGTTCTTTTAGGTTCCCAGAGCTGGGGCACGGTGCAACCTGTGGGTAGGATGCCCTGCGTGCCTGCAGGGTTGCAAGAGTCCCTGCAAGGGGCTGAGTGCAGGGATTTGAATGGCCATTCGCTTGTGAGGCACCAGATTCAACCAGGAAGGGCTGAAAGGCTGTGACAAGTGACTGCTCCTAGCAACCTAGCTGCAGATGTGAGTGATCTATTTAATCAATACCTTATCTGGATTGTCAGTTGTAAAAGGTTTAGAAAATAATGCAACAAAATACTCAGTTCTGAAACAGAGTGTCATTTCACCTTTCTTTGATTTGGAAGGCCTTTAGAATCTTTGCATCCTGGGGGAGCTGGTTAATAACGATTCCAGGTCTAGAATGGCTGATAAACCTTTATTTTATTTAGGAAGGGAAATAGTGGAGCCAGGAGAGGGTTGAGAGCCCCAGGCAAAGGGGGGTGTTTGTAGTCACGGGTGTTAGTGCTCAGTCCTACCTGTCTCTGATAATTGTCCCCCAATCTTCCCTTCTAGGGTATAAGATGGGTCAAGGTAGGGCCTCCTCTTTACCTGTTTTGGTCCCTCACCTATTAGCACTCAGTTCTGTGATGTACTTTGAGGTGCTTAATAAATCAGAGGGCTAATGATTTTCAGCAAAAATGCCAGGATTTTCAGGGAAGGTCTCCTGGGGAAGGACCTGACTTTGTCTAGGCCCTCAGGCTCAGTTGACCTGGACAGGACTCTCACTCAGAAACAGGCTGAGAGAGCACATCTGAGACTGCAGCATCTCCCGTTCTGCTGGCCTAGAGGGTGTGGAGGGCACCACCTGACTCTGCTGTCCTGACTTGTGCCCTGTCTCAGTGCCAGCATCCATTCTGGGCTTCCAGGCTCATCCTTCAAAGAGTTGAAAATAGCATCCCAGTTTCCTTCTCTTAGGAGCTTTCTCACCCTTGACAAGCCCATGGACCAAATAGACCTGACCTCTGTGGCCTCCTCTCTGTCAGCCCTGATTGAATATTCACTCTGCAGAGCATCATGCCAGGCATGGTGTAAAATTATAGAAAAAGGATGTGATGCACTCTTGGCCTTTGAACATCTTATCAACTTACAGGAGAGACAGAACCAGCACAATGTAAAATACATGAAAGCTCAAATATCAGCCAGATATATATCATTCATCATTTATAAATCCAATTAACATAGCCTGGGGACACATATTTATATATACACAGATCTGTATGTACACATGTTTATATATACACAGATCTATATGTACATATATTTATATATACAGAGATCTATAGGTACATATATTTATATATACACAGATCTATAGGTACATATATTTATATATACACAGATCTATATGTACATATATTTATATATACAGAGATCTATAGGTACATATATTTATATATACACAGATCTATAGGAACATATATTTATATACACACAGATCTATAGGTACATATATTTATATATACACAGATCTATAGGTACATATATTTATATATACATAGATCTATAGGTACATATATTTATATATACACAGATCTATATGTACATATATTTATATACACACAGATCTATATGTACATATATTTATATATACACAGATCTATAGGTACATATATTTATATATACATAGATCTGTAGGTACATATATAGATCTGCCAGCTCTCTGGGGAGGGCGCATATAGACAACATGGTACCAGGTGAGCCTGTTCCACAGCAGATCCACTTCAGAGGCACTGACCACAGCCGCCCTGGCCCACTCCGCCAGCGCTGTCAGTCTCATCCTTTATAAATACAGAAGGACACCAGGCCGAATCCCCACTGCTCGCTGGTCACCCCACCTCCCCGACCCAGCTGAGGTGCTGAAGGACAGGCTGACCCATCACATCCCCAGCCAGTCTTGCTCTCGTCCTTCTGTGATGGTTCCTGTGGATGAATCAGGACTTCATGCCACAGATCTAGTGATGGTCTCACATCCACATGGGGCCAATCTTATCTGCCAGCCCCGATGTGGCCTGCAGCCCGGGCACAGTGAGTGAGTCCACGGGCGTCCTAACTGAGCAACCACCACTGCCTGAACCCTCACTCCAAACTGCCTCCTGCCTCCTGTCTGCTGCAGCTGGGAGCCTGGACACCCCTCCCTTGGCCGCCGGGCCACAAGCCCTCGAGGAACCTGCAGGAGAAAGCCTGTGGTCCTGGCTTCAGTGTCACCCCGTCACTTCAGGTCTTCATAGATGGCAGTTTCCTCAGTCTTCCCTCCTGCCTCCCCCTTTCCAGGCCATGGCTCTCATCAGCACTGTAAATGTGGCAGAGGCTGCCAGGGTCCCTCCCTCATCCCTCAGGCCTTTCAGAGGCCAACCTCCATCTGCCATTAGTTGCATCTCTTTGCAGGAGGGTTTTCTCCAAAAACCATCTGAGCACGGCAGTCCAGGAATCTCTGGGTTTCACCTCTTCCTGAGGGGCATCCTCAACCAGCAGCTGATGGAGGCTGGGGTAGTTTTTTTTGTGTGTGTGTGGTACGCGGGCCTTTCATTGTTGTGGCTTCTCCCGTTGTGGAGCACAGGCTCCGGATGCGCAGGCTCAGCTGCCATGGCTCACGGGCCCAGCCGCTCTGCGGCATGTGGGACCTTCCGGGACCGGGGCACGAACCTGTGTCCCCTGCATCGGCAGGCGGACTCTCAACCACTGCACCACCAGGGAAGCCCGCCCGGGGTAGTTTTGAGGTACATGATTCTCAGCTGTTTTCCAGAGTCCCTGTGGGCTCGAGCCCCAGTGTCCACGTCACCCACAGCTGGCCCAGCAACACCCCTCTACTGGTCGCTGTCCTTTCCCTGTCCTCCCACTGGTGTTTCCAATACGGCCCCCATCAACATTAGCTCTCAAATCCTTCTTCTAGGGTTACTCCTGGGGAACTAAAACTTAGTAGAAAACTACCATTTTCCAGCTCCAGTCACTTCAGCCATTTCAGCAAATGCTTTAATTTTACATACGTATAGATCTATGTGTGTGTATATATATATATACACATGTGTACATATAGATCTGTGTATATATAAATATATGTCCACGGACACAGGTCGCTGGGCCCCGGCCTTTGGCTCACACCCCTGCAAGGAGTCCCCAGTGCTGATCTTCATTCATGTAGATGGGCTTTGATTACTCTCTCTAATCTGTCAAATTATATGATTTCATGTGCTTGACTTCTTTTTCTGTCCTGCATTTAGATGCTGGGCAGAGAGAATCTAGCATAGAGATGTCAGAATATGTTGATAATGTATTGATGTCTTTTATCTGGGAAAAAGTAGACGTGCTTGTACATCCTTATGTGCAGGGTGACAGTTTATCCCTGGAATAGGGAGAGGAAAGGGTGTCTCAGGCTGGGTTGGATTAGGAGACAGAAGCTACACAAGTTACTTTAGCAGGAGGAATTAGTAGGAAGACTTGTGCAGGGAGAAAAACATTTTCCTCAGCCCTCTTAGGGTCCCTGACTGGGTCTGAAAATTAAAGGGACAAGAACAGATTAACAAGAGAAAGGCATACACATTTATTTAATATACGTTTTACCTGACATGGATCCTTCATAAGGAAATGAAGACCAGAAGAAACAGACCTGTGTATTTCTGTGCTGTGTGTGGTGAAGGGTGGGCTGTGGTGGAGGAATATGACAGGTTAGGAGTATGAGGTCAGCGCAGTGACCTGAGGGAACTTAGCAAGGCCTGTTTGCTGGGGTTCTTCTCTGCATCCCTTTGCCTTTGGAGATGAGGATGCTCCTTTTCTCTGGGTGTAGCGAGGGCACCTCTCTCAGGAATGTTTTATGATCTGTTTCAGGGAAGAAGTGAGAGGGGAGGAGGGCAGAGTGAGCTTACCGCTGCAGCTGTTTTCTCAAACTCCTTCAGCTGCACATATTCAATATGCGAGGTGCCGTACGCTGGCAGAACGTGTCCTGAACCCCATCCCTTGTTAACCAGTAGTGGACAATCCAAGAGGTGAGGTGGGAGACTGAGACTCCAGAGGGGTGACTGCAGCTGTGCCTCTAGGGCTGGGGGACAGAGGGGAGACGTTAGCATGATGCAAACTTAAATACCTAGCCGGTGGGCCCTGCAGAGGGAAACCCAGACCCCCGACGACCAGGAGCTGGACAGCGGCTGTGCTGGGGTCTCTGAAGGAGGTGTGGAGAAAGTGAGGCTGGGAGGATAGAGAAACTGCAGAGTCCTCAATTGCTCTTCCTGGAGCCGGCTGCTGCTGCCATGCAGTTATACAAATCGCCATCATAGTAACCTGGACACGAGAACTTGGTTCAGGGGGACTGACGTTAAGGACCCTTATTTACCTTGGGGAGGGGTGGTGATTAAGTTCTAAAGTCAGGGCATGAAGGGAAAACATATATAAACACTAGAATCTCTTCCTAAAGGTAGAATCTTACTTTTTTTATCTTTGTCCTCCCTTCCCCACTCTTCAAATGCTCTCAGATGCTGTATTACTTGATCGCACTAACCCTAGAAATGGTATTACTGTGCCTCCTTAACCGAAAAGAGATCAGATGCACAGGATGGTGAACTAATGTGCTGTGGCACAACCAGTAAGTGATAGAACCTGCATTTCAAAGTCAAGTGTGTCTTCCCCAGAGCCCAGGCTCTGTAAATAGCACAGCCCCGCTGCCCCTGATGAAGGTTCTGCCTTGACTTCATGTCTGGGGCAAATCATGTTGACGCCAACATCAAACAAGGGCCCCTGTGAGGTCCTTAGATATGATAGACCCACACTCGCCAGTCTGGCAGCCACTGGGCATGCGTGACTAAAGTGAAATTAATTAAAATTAAGTATAAGTTAAAATTCAGTTCCTTGAATTAGCCACTTTTCAAGAGCTTGGCAGCCATGGTGGCCAGTGATTCCTGAACCAGAGGGCACAGAACGCTTCCATCCTCACAGGCTGTGCATCCACAGGCCGGTAACTTAACCCCTCTGTGCCTCAGTTGCTGCTTCTGTCAAATAGGGATAGTCAGGCAGCTCCTCATAGGGTTCAGAGGAGGGTTAGATAAGACACTCTTGGTAACATTCTTAGCGTGGTACCTGGCACGTTGTGTGTTCTTAGTATGCATTAGTTATCTAAAGGGGGAAACGGTACATTAGCGCTGACATTATGTGATTTTCTAAACACTCTACCATCTCCGTTTACCTCTGATATTTCTATTTGGGGAAGGTGGGAGGGTGTTTGAAGCAGAGGAAGGAAGGTCTTGATAATCTGTATTTGGAGTGCTTCATGGAGTCAAGGAGTTGTATGTGAACTCACAAGACTGTTTTATTTCACATACATTTCTGTCGTTCATATCATGTACCAGGTTCTGATCTAAGAGCCTAACAAGCATTCCCTCACTTAATCTCCAAACAGGCCTATGTGGTAGGTATTCTATACCCTCATTTTTAATACTCTCCACATTTCTATACCTTCCACATGTTATGACATTTTGGGAAGTCCTGCAGGAGTGGCAAAGGGAGGACTAAAGAATAAGATTCTGTCTTTAAGGAGAGTAGAGAAACAAATAACTTTAGAGGGTCTATTATCTCAGGCTCGACATTTTGTGTGCATTTTCTAATTGAATGCCTAGCCCTGTGACAGAGGGGAGAGTCTCTCCAGTTTATAGACATGGAAACAAGCTACAGAGGTTTAATAACCAGCCCACCATCACACAGCTAGTTCAGTGTGAGAGCTGCAGTTCTAACCCAGGCCTGATTCCAAATCCTATACACTTTCCACTGCATCTTCATGGCCATTAGTAGGCAAGATAACACTTTTGCATGTTTAACTCTAGTGTAAGGTAGAAATGAAAGATGTAGATAAGCTGCCCTCGGAGTTAAGATGGGGAAGGGATGACCCCCCAGCCAGGGGGCGTCGTGTGAGAGTCTTCCTTGAAGACATAGCATTTAAATGGATCTTGGAAGTGGGTGGGATATGGCTGGTGGGATTGGGGGAAGCAGATTTCTGGTGGAGGAAGGGGCACAAGCAAAGACTCTGGCGAGATAAGGCCAAGGAGTGGGGGGTTTGTCTGGGCGGCAAGGAGTATTTTGCCACCCATACTGCTTAGAGTTGCCAGTGAGTGCATGGTCGTCGTGAAAAGCACACTGGCGCTTAGTTTTATTATTGCTTTTAAATTCTCTACAGACAATGTGCCCTCTTTATTACGCGTGCCCAGGACAAACTACCCCCTCCAGCGCCTACCCACTGGCAGCTAGGTTTGTTTGGATAAGTGTCTCTGGAATGCCTTCCTCTCTCCGCCTTCCTGGTAGCTCTCCAAGTTCCGGCGGTTCTCAGCCCCATTCTTTCTGGTGTGCTCCTTACCCCGTGTTCTGGGGACACAGGTCCTGTGAAGGACAGAGGAGTGGCCCTGGGCTCTGGGAGAGGAGGGGCAGATGTGGAGCCAGGTGCCTCTCTCACTCCAGGTCTGGAGCTCTGCTGCCCTAGGCAGGGAGGCTGACTGTGACAGAAGCTTCCTTCAGGAGCCAAAGGATGCTTTGGTTGAACAAAGGGTGTGGACCACTGGCCCGGGGGACACTCTTAGAGATTTGTCACCTGGTGGCAAGTGGAGAGTTGGAAGCTGATTGAACTCACTAAAGAGAAGCCCAAGTGGTGGTTGACGCCCCTCCTTCCCTGCCTGTCCCCCTGCCCGCTGCCACCCCTAGCTAATATCCACTGCGTTTTGCTCTCTGTTATATAGTATCTCAGTGGCAGGACCCACTCGGGAGAGTTGGGGCGAGGCTGGCTGAGGTTCTCGAGGAGCTGAGTTTTGGGCTCAGGTGCCCGCCCGGCAGTGGAATGATGCTTCCCGACCTTTCAGACCTTTGAGACCTCTGCGCACTCTTAGAAAGCACTTCAAGCCTCCCGTCGGCACCCGGCTGCCCAGGGGAACCCCAGGGACAGGTGTCAGGTAGAGTATCCTTTCTGAGTTTATTGTCTCCTGTACTCCCTCCCCTCCTTTCCGTGTGTCTGTGTTGCTCTGTTGTGTCTCCCTCTCCTCAAGGTTCCATAGGCCAGTGATGCAGGGGAATTGATTTATGTTCTTATCAACAGAGAGATCGTGGCCCGAGAGGTGACGGATACCCGGATGCACTCACGACAGCATCTCAAAGATTCCACGCCACTAGCTGCTCCCAAGCATGAAGCCACCTTCCTGCAGAGGCGGCAGGAAACCAGCCTGGAGGAGGTGAGGAATGTCACTCTTCCCTCTGCCCTTGACTACATCGGCGTTTAGCTGTCAGTTGGTTTGGGCCCCAGCATGACAGGCCTTTTCCTGTGTGTCCTTCCACAGGTTCTACTTTTTATCTGGAGGATGGACCATCTTCTCAGGTGTCCTGAATCTGCTGAAGGACCATGAGGAGGAGGAGGTTGCGGGTCCCCAAGACAGAGCACAGCAGGTGGAACAGAGAAGCACCCAGAGCGGGACGCAAGCCCAGCACCCTTCAGACTGGAGCACCCTGAGCTGCGGTTCCTGATTGGACTGTCTTTGCTTTGTCATCACCCAATTGACACCAGTTCTGGATGCTTTTGAATGGTTGGCTTCTTTTCCCCCCCTGTCTTTTCTTCTTTCTTCCTTGACCTTGGGGATTGTAAGAGAAGAACTGCTTTGGAAAATATAATTCTGTGGCTGAAATTAGCCTTGTTTATGAACCAATTCTGTCCCTAGGGATATTTGAATTGTCATCCCAGATTACCTAGTAAATGGGGCTGCATGGTTTGATGTGTGTAGTACCGATCTTTAGATTAAAAATACATTTTCTTTCTTCCTTTTTTTCACACCTGGATCCAGGTAATGGCCCGAGTCCCATTTGCTTTGCTACTGAAGCGACATCAGTGCGGCAACGCTTGGGGTTGAAATAAATCAAACATATATTATACCCGGGGCTCTTGCATGCTGTTTGAGATGTATGATACTCCACAAAGAAACACAAACCTTGTAGGTGGAAATTTAATTCCTATCTGATCCTGCAGCTAGAATGGTGGAGAAATTATGGATATCAAAAGTGGCTTCAAATACTTTGAATGTAAACTAACCAGGAGTAGGTGGATGCTTCTCTAAGGTAGAGCAGGGACCAGAGATCACCTGCCCCGTCAACCGTGCCCCTTCTGGAGGAATCTGAGAACAAGGCCCACTTCTGTGTTTGCGTTTGCGTAGGCTGTGGCGTTTCTGACTTGTGTTCTGTAACTGTGCGTGCCTCGCAATAAAACACCTTCCACTGACTCAGCAACAAGGTCTCTGTCCATTTCCTGCAGTCCTGTGTCCTCACTGGCTTTGCAAGAAAGTCCAGGGTAGGCACGCGAGTGGCTGCCCTGCCAGAGATCTCAGCTGGATGCAACGCTATTGGTCCTTCAGGAATGTCTGCAAATGGGGTCAGCATGTGTGTCCACCTCTTTTGCTCTCCCTATTATAGTCACCTTCAGAACTTTCTAGTCAGGCATTGCCCTGTGAGGCCAGTGTGCTGCCGTCTGCCAGCATGCTCTAATTCTGGAGCCCCATTTATTTCTGTGAGACTTGAGGACACACACTCTCTGAACCTCCTTTTCTTCATACACAAAATATGTGGAAATATGAGGATAATGGTGCTTCCCATAGTGATGGTGCTAAGTGCCCATAAAAGGACGTCACAGGGATGGTTCTCACACATTATACACACACTGGGCTGGGGCCGCACTCAATAAATGGTGGGGATTTTATTTCTTAATAAAGAATTGAAAGAACATTTGAATTCCTTAGAGTTGGCCTTTGGTTGAGAGCACCGAGCAACCTCTGAGTGTCATCTTAGGTCTCCTTGCTGAAAGCGTTTAGAAGGAAAGGTGGAGGTTCATGGGCAGAAGTCAGGGGAGGAGACTGCCAGCCCCTGCCTGGACCTTGTACCCAGACACCTTGGTCCCTCCTGCAGGACAGGGTAGGGCTGCACGCCCTCCTCAGGGACGACGCTGCTGCCTTTACACAAAGTGAAACTGACATGCACTCAGGTGTGTGAGATGCCACCTTTCTCACCTGTTTTCGCCACCAGGCCCAGGGCATCCAAGGGCAGTCGAGTCTCTCTAAATACTGGCACAGAGGTCTCATTCACCTCGGGGAAGAATTCCACCCAGGCCTCATCAGACTGGATCTGCCACTTAAGTAGAAAGCAGTTTCCAGAAAACCCCAAGCGAGCAGTTTCCAGAAAACCCCAAGCACTCTCCGCTTGCACACATGAGATTTCAAATGTGACACACAGACCAGAGCTAAGGTAACTCATTCCGTGTTGGGTGGCAAGCAGAATTTGCTCTGATTGCCGTGGTACGTATTATAGTCCCACAGATATTATGCTGGACTTCAAGCCATGCACAGTAGAAAGAACATTTCCTACTTTCTACCTTGAAGTCATTAAAATGGTAATAATAACACAAGAGCAAGTAACAATTATTAAGTCCTTACCACATACTGGGCACTGGGCACAGCACTTTACAAGCACTGGCTCATTTAATTGTCACAAAACCCACATGAGGTAGGTCCTGTCACCTCCCATTACTTGGATGAGAAACTGAGGTACGAATGGCTGGGTCACTGGGCCAGACCCCCCAGCTGGTGGGAGTCCCAGCTGGGATGCCCCAGGCCTGCCTGACCCCAAAGCTTGGGTTCTTTACCACTGTGCTCAGCTGTTCCCTCACCTGGGTCCCAGCCCCTGTCTGCTTTACTGCTTTCTGACTTTGAGCCTCACCTAGGTAACTTCATTGTCCTTCCTTGTAACTTGGGGCCATTGATTACCATCCTCTCCTGCCTGCTTCCTACAATTATTGTCTAAGCTTGGCAAATGTATGCCAACTAACAGCGAATCAATATGAAAATTAAAGGTTTTATTTTAAAAATTAGTATTTTTTAAATTGAAAAATATGCCTATTTCTGAGTGGGATCCAGGTTCAGCCCACTGTGTGCTGAATTCGATCTCTCTTTAGCATTCTGATGTTCCAGAATGATGAACCTAGGGGAGGGCCTAGTGGACAGGAACGTTGAGCCCAGGAGCTACCTCAAGGGTAAATGAACGGACACCTACTAGAGGCGACACAATGTTAGATTCTTCAGCAAAACTATACTGACTCTAACCTTAGTTCCTAAGGTCTGTATTAAGGGTATCATCAAGTGGGACGGAAATAACCTCTTCCTAATTCCCTCCAACATCTTATCAAGGAGGAGGTGTTATGGCATGTCTTTCTGAAGGACCACCGGCGTTGAAAGCAGTTTACATATTTGCAGGCAGATTGTAGCGGACGCAGTTGGCTCCTTGTCCCTATTTCTGAGGGCTTTCTCGGGCTGGGGTACCTGTGTGCATCCCAGGCCAGAAGTTCTAGGGCGTTCTCCCCTCCCCAGTGAGTCTAGCCCTCAACCAGGACTGAGGAACGTTGGTATATAAATGCCCCACCTCCCTCACCCTTTGGAGAGACGGACTGAGGTGCATTCTAAGCTGGCTCTGAGGTCCCCAATGAGGTGACACTTCGGTGGCCCATGGTGGGAACTAGTTTGTGGACCCACTTTTGCTGGCTGCCTTTCCTTCCTTGTTTAACACCTCACTTCTCAACCAGTGTTTCCTGGGATCACCTCTCCAATAAGTAGCTAACTTGCACACAAATACAAATACCTCTGCAGTGTTAGGAACTGAAAAGGAGACCTTATCAATTAGAGACCCACTTGCCAGGGGATAATTTCCTTCCTGTGAAACAGGCACCGTCACAAGCTATGAGACATTTTTTCCTTTAAGTGAAAGACTCAACTAGCATATGAGACCAAGCAGAGAGTCACCTAATGGCAAATCAAATTACAATTCACTGGCTAGAACAAGTAATTAAATATAAAGGGGTAATGGGAAAAGGAAAGAGTCACAATCCCCAAGCCACCCTGTCACCTCTCAAGGACTCCTATTTGTCTTTGAGTCACTTCTGCTTCAATTAACATTGATGGAGCCTGCCCAAAGTGCCTGGCTTTTGTCAAATCCCATTACGAGAGGCTCCAAGACACTGTCCACAGCCTTTGTTGTGCCGGTACCTTTTTGTGGGAATATTGAATATTGTGTGGAGTAGCTAACACATTGATCAGGACTGTTATACAAGAGGTTTGCTTTTTCTGGCACTGCAATTTTGTAAATGGGATTTCATCTCTGCCTTTATTGTGATCAACCCAAACCAGTTCTCTAAGTTCAAGTTATGATGCTCCAAAAAAGTATGTCAGACTCACCCACGACTACTTGTCAAGATAAACGTTGAAAATGTTGACCCTGTAAAGTAAGAAAATGTGCCAGAATCTCTGTTGAAAATGTCCCCGAATCTCTGTTAGAGGCATCGCACACCTCATTTGTTTTTTTGTTGTTGGGTGGAGGACACATACAAAAACCCACGTTTCCTCTATGGTGTTCCCAGTAAAGACTTGGCGTATCAGAGATGTAAACAGGATTATGGTTGTACCAGAGTCTGCCTTACCTCTTTTCACTCCTTGCTCAGGTCTTGGAGGGTAGGGCTATATTTATGCTTCTTTGTTTTCAATGTATGACTGAGATCAGGGCTTCCTTCATTATTGATAACCATTCCACCTTTACTCAAAAATGACTGAAGTAGACAATGGAAAATAATTATTTTATAGATTCCCTACTGAATCTCAGTTTAAGCCAACAGGAGTGTGTACCCAGCCCTGCACTTCTGGGGGAAAGAAGGAGAAATCAGAGCCCCATCCTTGGGTGTATGATCTGATATTGAAAGGCAAAATTCCTACTAGGAAAAAATCAGAGAATAACATCTTCTAGGATCTCTAGTGACCAAGGATCTTTAATGATCAAGGATCTTTAGTGACCAGGTGTAGGGAAAACACTTGCTACTATTGGTAACTTTTTAATTGCTCACATTTGTAATCTTATTCATTATTAAATTTTTTCCTCAACATTCAAACACTACTTTTGCCACTAATAAATCAAAACATACTTTAGGAATTAAATCATCTTAAATCTTTAATTGCTGATTACAAATTTAAGTAGACAGCTGCTCCTAAATATTTTGATAAAATCTCTATCAATTTCATTTAAAAGCTTCAGAAAATTCAAAAGCAGACAGCATGCACATACGTGCATATAAACACACAAGTAATCACAATGGGATTCAAAATGTATTACACCTATACTTAAATGATCAAGAAATATTTATACTATGGGTTTGATTTATGTCTTCATTATTTATAAACTTGTTTTATACCTTCCCTGTATTTTATACTTCTCAGTGTTTCTACTTTCCTAGAGCTACAGTAATACAGAATGAGGTGTCAGACCAGCTGAGTTACAGATTCTGGGTTATCAGTCACTTATTTTTGGTTGGCATATGGGCTCTTAGTGGATCTCTTCAAAATTGATTCCATCCTGAGCTGATGTTTTTTGGCCTGAGTTTTGTCTTAGAGTCAAGGTTCAGTTGCTATGGCAATGAGTCATCAGAAACCCTTATACTAGCAACATGGAGCCCCCCCGAGAGCACCCCGTCCATCCAATCTTAGTCCCAGGCAGTGAGCCTTTACTTCACGATGCCTTGGTTTCTCAGTATTTTTGCAATAAAAACACCCAGTGGTTTCCTCATTGAAGGAGTGAAAGGGGGAGTCTAGGCAGCAGACCCTCTTCTTTGGATGCTGCCTCATACATCAGCCTCTAATACACAGCTGGACTTCCTATTGACTGTTAAGTGTGGCCATAGGAAGTGATCACTCCTCTGGTTAACCAAGAAAAATCTCTAACTTTCCTTGAGTTATTTGACTTAAAATTAACTCTATCTGTTCTTTTCTATTTACTTAGAAGAAAAATCAAAGAAACAGAACATCTATATCATATCTATATTTCTATATCTATCTCTATATAAATTCTCTAACCTACTTATTAAAAATATTAAAAAAAATAAATATGCCCTTATTTTTGTTTTCCAATGAACTTTTTGTGTACCTTACACTTTTTCATCGTTGAGTACTATTATGCATCAAGGCATTTCATAGTCATGTTGTCCCAGTGAACTATAATTATTCATGTTGCTCAAATGATTGCAATGTGTACACTCCATTAAGCTGCCTCTTTTGTCTTCCTGAGGCATTTTTGAAAGTCTGTTTCTTAAAGGCAATGAGATGTTTCATACCCATATTAATTTTTTTCTACTATTAGCTAAGCTTTTAGTCCCTGAGAAGCCCTGATTCCTATTAATAGAGAATAGCACTAGAGTTGCATCAGTTTTATCCCCATGAGTGTGGTGGTAGATAAAGTAATGCTACTTTTGGCCACTGTTATGGAAATGCTGAAACATATATATTTTAAGATCATAAGTTTTATTATCATTTTCTAATAGGAGAGTACTAATATTATTACCCATCCCCCATTTTTAACTAATATTAATTTTAAAAATTTATTTTCTATACCAGGCCCTCTTGGATTATCAACTCAAACTGTAATCATGCTCCTTTCTCAGTTATTCGCCTTATATGTTTTATTGATCACCATTCTGGAGTTCTTTTCTTAACAAACATAAGAAAGGATGCAAGTGGACATAGCTATGAAATACAGTAGAAAGATCAATCTTCTCATTTGTAAAAGGAATGTGCTGATGAGGTTTAGAATGGAGATTTTGTCCTCTGGGCACTGGGCTAATCCTTGGAATTTTTATCATTGGTCTAAGGTAGAGACTACACTCTGAGGACCACTGGTTTAGGGAACATAAAGTGGGTTTGTTGGCCAGGTAGGGCTAGCCTTTGGGACCTTGAACTTTGAGGCTATTAATCAAGCTGAAGATTAAGTTAAAAAAATAGTAACTTCTAGAAAGACAAATCCTGGGGTTATAAAAATTGAAATTATCATTGTGAATCTTGCATATTCAACCAGGTCTGTCTTCTACTCCTTGGTACCAATTTCTTCAGGCAACTCTGACTGCTTATCAGTTGTAGATCTCATATAAAGACTGAAGTGCAGAGAGGTATACAAACCTCAATGAAAAATTAACAGAATTTTCATAATTCACGTAGAAAATTATTTTCACCGTAAACAAACACCAATGAAATTTCTCTCCCCATATTCTTTGGATGGGGAAAGAATTCACACAAACAAAGGAATTTTGTATCTTTAAAACCCAGATCCTAAATCCTGATTTTATTTTAAGGTGGAAGTGTACACCTTGACTCCTTTTCCCTGACATCTGTTACAGCAGGAAATCTCTTCCTAAGTGTTTTAACAAGTGCCAGGTATGCTGTCACTTCGAGATGAATAATAAACAGCCATGATAAATGGATGTTGTGGGTGACATTAATAAGATATTTGCAATCCTGAAGGAAGAATCATGCTGGAAGATAAATAGATGCATTAATTGATACTACTGTTAGGAACTTGAACTTCTGACACACAGAGCACGTGTTCAGTCTATTTTGGAACTTCCTGATGAAACTTCTTTGCTTCCCTCTTCCTCCAGCTGCCCCCAAATGTAGATGTTCCTTGAGGTTCTTCTGCCTTTTCTGTTTGTTCCTTCACCTCTGTATTTTTCTATCAGTGAACTCTTCTGCACACTTTAAGTTGTTATCTCTAGAGGAGATGATTTCACAGTCCAACCAACCCCTCTCCCCATTGAATCTTCATTTCCAGTTGACTGTAGGGCATCTTTATCTAGATGTCATTCTGCAAACTCAAACCACTTGCCCATAGCAGGACTCAGTGCTTCCTCTTCCCAACCCAGTTTATCCTTATTTTTTCTTCTCTTTGAATATGAGCCACATTATTTGCTTCACTAAAACCTCTCTCTTTATTTATCATCTCAGACATCCACAAGATTCAGCCTCCAGGATGTCTCTCTGATATTGGTATCTTTATTTCATCTTCTACTGACAAAACTGGATCTTAGGCACCCAATGCTGCCATTCAACTGATTGTTAAGGCCTCTTAACTGATTTCCAGTCTCTCTCCACTACAATCCATCTTAAACATCATTGCAACACGAATTTGGGATTTTTCTGGACGCCCAGTATATAATGAGATGTGGTCAAACTCTATCCTGCCATTCTGGATTCCCAGGACAGCCCTGACTGGCTTTCTCACTTTTCTCTCTCACTCTTTGCTTATGAACCCTCTCACTCCACTGGGGTAATATTTATCTCTAAACATGTCTTTCAATGTAATCTTTTGTTTGTATTATTCTTCTTCATATCATCTTCTCTCTCTTTTTTTTTTTTTTTACTTATTGGAATCCAATGCACGTTTTAAAGATAGATAAGAAATGCTACTTTTCTATAGAGTGTTGCTTAATTCACTTCAACCAATACCACCTTCTTTTCCCTTAAACTCCTACATTACTCTCTGGGGTTTTCACTTATGCCTGTACTGGGTGGTTGTGATGAGGCAGACCATTCTTTGTTAGCTCCTGAACTCTCAAATCCTGCCATGCATCTATATGGGAAGTGTTGAGGTGGACATTCCTGGCAATGCATGCTGTTACAATCACTCCCACATTTGAGAACCTTTTCTTGGCCAGGCACTGTGTCAGGCATTGGAGCCACACTCAGTTCAGGCTTTCATAGAGCTTATATTCTAGAAGAGAGACAAAGACAAGAAATAAATTAACGTAGGTTTTGATTTGTACCAAAAAAGGAAACAAAGTGATGTTCAAGAGAGTTGTGGGTATGAGATGTATGTAGTTAGGGCGAGTTCCTCTGAGTCAGTGAAATTCAATATGAGATCAGAAGAATGAGAAAAAGCTAGCCTGGCAGACGACTGGGGGAAAGAGTTCTAAACTGAGGACCAGCATATGAAAGGCCATGAGCCAGGAATGAGCTTGGTATGTTTGAATAAGAGATGAAAGGCCAGTGGGATGGAGTATTGTAAATAAAAGTTGTATGAAATGAGATTGAAGTACAAGGTGGGAATCAGATCATACTGGGCCTTGTAGACTTTGGGAGAGCATTTGGATTTTATTCTAAGTATTGTGAGAAAACATTAAAGGAATTAAAAACAGGCTAATGCTCTGTGGGGATGGAGTTAGAGTGGCACAGAAGAAGAAGCAGGCAGATGGTTTATTGTCCTAATATGTTAACTTCAAACTGTTATTTGGAAACTCTAGGTTGGGTGAGCTGGCCTATGGTTGGGTCTCAAAAATTCCCTTTGCTTTGTGGTCTAGATCAAAAGCAAGTCAAGTTACCATCTTGGCCTCTTTCCCCATTGGCCACAAGCTTACCTTGGCCCTTGATATCTTGTGGATCCTAGGGCAGGAAAAGGAGGGAAAGAACAAACTCAAAGATAAATATCCCAAAGATGCTCAAGGACCCAGGGGCATGGGAAAACTTTCAGAAAAGGGAAATTCTAAAAATACAGGAAATCCAAAGAGTCTAGGCTATGCGGATCCTACAGTTTTTAACTTTTTGGTTTATAACACTGTAGATTCTATGATTACAACAAAGTTTCATGCTCTGTCCACAAAGCCAAACAGTGATCTTGGCCTGTGTCCCATGTCAGTATCCCCTCTTAGGGATGGACAGAAAAGGGTCTTGAGCTCTTCATAAAGACTTTCAAGTTTTTATTCCTTTTTAGGAATGGCATGTATATAATAGGCACAAAATATATAACTGCTAAACTAAGTTAAATATTTTATGAGCCACTGTCTTTAATCAGACACTCAGAGGTGTTCACACTCTAGAGTTTTTGCATTATTAGTTAAATTCTCTCCCTATTGTTTTTTGCTGAGTCCAGCATAGTCTGTACCTCTTTTCTTCCTACAAGTGACTAATTGTGGTGTTAGTTACTCCTTTTTAAAATTTTAAAGGATATTAACATTATTTAGGAACTTCTCTGATCTTTTTACAATTTACTTTTTCATGCCTTTTTAAACTTTACTTGTTTTGAGTCTCATGACTGCTGGATCATTCTTAGGTAAGATTATTAATTTATTGATGAACAATAATAACTTGATATAGCATTTTCCCCAGATTAAAAAATAAGTTGTTTCAGCCATCATAGCCTTAAAGTAAGGAATAGTTAATGAATCAAAGTATTATCTGATGTAACATATGTTTATTAGCTTCAGCTATGTTCTAGTTTGTGTGCTAGAATCAGAGGTGAGGAACAGTCTATGACTCTAAAAGATCACAGTCTAAACTCCAGTAAAATCTCAGGGAAGGGATTTTAAGGATTATCATCCAAAGCTTAAATTCTCTCTGTAGAGTTGCTGCCAAATTATGATCCAGCTTCCCTTGGAAATCCTCAGCGTCAGTGACCTTGTTATCATCCATGGCAATCAGTGCATCTCTGGGAAGCTCATGCTTATTATCAGGTGAAAATCTCTCTCTCTGTGAGCTTACCCAGGGATTATCCTTCTAACTCAAGAAATCCAAATCCAAATTCCTACAGAGACATGGCAGATGGTACACATGAGTTAAGCAATCCAGGTATTAAAATTAAGAAGTTCAAGTGACAGCTGGTTGTGGCCACAATGTAGTGAGGACAATAGAGAATGGTAGGGACTATGGTAAACTGAAGAGTAGGACACTTTTCAGCTCTCATTTATTGTCTTTTTAAGCCAAATGTGGGCCAAATATTCCTATGGGTTTTTTTTCAAATAAACCAGAATGTGGCCTTAACAATGTGTCTCTGTGGCATGGTCTGACTTTTAAATTGGCAACCAATTCAAAACCTTGAAAATATTCTGTGGATCAACACTCTGAGAGGGAAACCACACATCTACAGCTGGATTTGGCCTGTGGGCCATTCACTTCCAACCTTTGTTCTGAGCCCCACAGCTGTAAGGAAGGAATGCAAATTTTCTTTTACTTGACAGCCCAACATCCAGTCACCATCATTCATTACTACAATCTTCTCCATAATTTCTTCCTTCATTTAAGCATCACTTCAGCCAAACTCGCAGGAGATTCTTGATCTAATCCACACACTGCCAGTAAATAATTGTGATTAGGTGACATCCATACAAGGATTATGAAATAACTCAAGGGTTATAACTATTTGGAAAACCTTTGCCAAACTGTTTCTTACCTGTATAAAATGTTATTCTTCCAGAAGACTCAGGGTACAAAAATAAAGCCAAATCTTATTGAATGCTGGACATTTCACGTTGATAGTGAAAATATTTGGGGAAAGGTTTTCTCAAATCATCCACCAATTCTACATATGGCTTTAATTAGATAAAATGCCTAGTCTGGTGTCTGCATAGTAGGCATTCAGTAAATGTTTATTCCTGTGCTAGTTATTCCCCATTTGCCCCCCACCTAGACCCACTCTGACACAGAAGGGTGGTTCCTCTGGACCACACAGCCAGGCTCTCGCCAGGTGGCTTCCATTAGGGTGTAGCCAATGGAACCATCAGAGATCAGAGCAGAGTGAGGTCAGGCTGTTTCTTCCACATTCCCTCCCTGCTGTGCAGGCCCACCTCTGACAAGAACTGTGTCTCTGTGTGGTCCCACGTGTATCCAGAAAGCCCTGTGCCAGGGCTCCCATATGCTGATTGTCTCTGCTGCTGCCTTGGCTTCTTAACGTTAATGCCAGATGCCTCAACAGCCCTTGTTTGTCCCTTACTCTTGCCCCCAGTAGCTCTGTCTCTTGATTTTAAATATTTGGGGTGATTTTGTTTTTCCACCCTGAGAGTTACATACTCTTTCCCTTCCTCCTTAGCTCTTGCAATGACATCTCTCCATCTCTGAATGAAGGAACTTGTCTCTAAAGAAAGGTTTCTAATTTGTAGTTAGGAGTGTTCCTCATATTCTCTTGTTTCTCTTTTGGTGGGTGTCAGGATCTTCTTGGACAAGTCAGTCTCCAGAGTCCTGTTTCTAATTACTAAGCACTATCCCATGGACCCGTGGGGTGCAAGAATATCTTTTTAAAATTTTTTATTTTTTAAAAATATTATTGGAGTATAGTTGATTTACAATGTTGGGTTAGTTTCAGGTGTACAGCACAGTGATTCAGTTATCCATATACATATATTCATTCTTTTTTAGATTCTTTTCTCATATAGGTTATCACAGAATATTGAGTAGCGGGACCTTCTGTGCTATACAGAAGGTCCTTGTTGGTTATCTGTCTTAATGAGTATATAAGGCTGCCATCTCCAGTAGGCTCTGCACATCCAGAAGCCTTAGTTCTTCCTAGTTTCTGAACTGGGCCTGACCTCTTAGGATGTACCAGAAACTTTATTCTCAACAGCAGGATAGGAGTTTGTCTGCCTTTTCTGACCCCTATTTCTGGTGAGCTTGAAAAGATGCCCACCAAACCTATCCTTTACTATAATTTCTGCACTTTGCATCTGCTCCTATGGTATTCTCATTTCACACCTGGAGACCTTCTCTTAATTGTAAAAACTTCCCAGAATCATAGCCCTGCCACCCCACCTGATCTCAAGTATAGAGGGCTACATGGATTCTGGATTCAAGCCTCTTAGGCCCTGGAATTTTGTCCTCTGGCTTAGGCTGTACCCAATCTCTTCTTTCTTTCCTTTTCCTTATGCCCTTCAGTTAAGGTCCAGCAATGGCTTGGGGAAGAATCTGAACCAGTTATGACAGTGTAATATAATAGGTCACCTTCTGTCAACAAAAATTTTATGTCTGTTAAATGTCAGGGACCAATAAACATAGCACTACAGCCAACCCTACATCTGTAAAATCCACTAACAAGTAATTAGGGAGAAATGAGTAGAGGTTTGGTTTAGAAACTCAGAATATCTCTTAGCAGAATCCATTTTTAAAACAATATAGGTTTTAAAAGCTACACTAATGATTTTAATATGGTCTTATCTTTAAAGCACTTTTTAAGTGCTAATTGTCCCAGCATGTTTCTGAAGCATGTATCATTACTAGAGGTGTGTGCCAGACTGGGTTATTTTTAAAACAAATTAGTATAGTGAATAAGCATTCTGCTTTTGCCTTAATAGTTAAATTGGATTTTGGGGATATCAATTAAAACTACACAATCAAGCCAATTAGTTTTACTCAGTGGGTTCATAGACTAGGTTATATGTAGACATTTTATAATGTTATAGTCAATGCCCATTTCTTTTCTGTTGTATATTTCTACAGAGTGACCCCCTAGAGCAGAGATTCTCAACCAGCATAAATTTTGTCCCCCTTGGGATATTGGTGATGTCTGGGGACATTTTTTTAAATTAATTTATTTACTTATTTATTTATAAGTATAGTTGCTCTATAATATTATATAAGTTATAGGTGTACAATACAGTGATTAACAATTTTTAAAGTTATACTCCATTTATGGTTATTATACAATATTGGTCATATTTCTTGTGTTGTACAATATATTCTGGTAGCTTATTTTGAACCTCATAGTTTGTAACTCTTAATCACCCATCCCAGTTTTGCCTCCCCCTGCCTCCTCTGGTAACCACTAGTTTGTTCTTTATATCTTTGAGTCTGCTTCTTTTTTGTTATATTTACTAGTTCGTTGTATTTTTCAGATTCCATGTACAAGTGCTATCATACAATATTTGTCTTTCTCTGTCTGACATATTTCACTTAGCATAATACTCATCTGGAGAAGTTTTTCCCCGAAAGGGAAGAGAGGGGTCAGTATGCTACTGGTATCTAGTGGGGAGAGACCAAATACCCTAAATACCCTACAATGCACAAGAGAGACCCCTACAACAAAGAAGGATCTAGTCCAAGATGTCAGTAATGCCAAGGTTGAGAAGCCCTGCCCTAGAGAGAAACCTTGTGATTTGTCATTTCTGCAGGCTGTCTACCCCTACCCCTCTCCAACCCCAGACTAGGACGAACACCTTACTAACTTCAGGTCATTTCAACTAAGGGGGATTTTTGCTTAGGATTTCTTCCATCTTGCTACGTAGTGGCTGTGCCTGTGATGATGCTGCCTCCATAGCTGAGTGGAGAACAGAGGTGCTCATCATGATCTGTCAATCAAAACACGCGTGGCCAGGAGAGGACATTGTTATTTGAAACCCAACTGACTGTAGCTGCCTTTCCTGCTAGGAGAAGGGGCCGGGGGGTGGGGGCGGGAATAGATGATGGCAGCACAATTCTTATCATGAAAAATAAATTCGTATAAGACTTCTTCCCTTCACAACGACATATTGAGGACAGAAGCAGGCGAGCCTGCAGTTGTAAATTCTGGGTTTCTGAAGATGAGGATCTGAACAAATGGCCCTTTAGTTTAACTGAGGATGTTGATGAGTTTTGGGATTTGCACAGGGAGGCCTGTGAGGGTAACTTGTTCAGTATAATAGGATGAGGGTGTTGGCTTTCTGGGTGAAGGAATCCAAGTCTAAGAGATCAGGAAAATAAGAAAGCCAGAAAAGGTGTAGAGTCTAGAGGAAGAGGAAGATTACCAAGCAAACAGTAGGAGACCAGAGATGGTTGAGATAAGTGACCTGTGGGAGATTCCACTCCTGGTGGAGACTCTACATGGTTTTACAGAGAAGGTATGTCTAACACTCAGTCAACTCAGGCTATATGTCTCTCTGTGCTGTAAACACACACACACACACACACACACACACACACACCACACCACACCACACCACACACACACACACACCACACACAGAGACACCCCTTGTGAGTAGTTTTTGGCAATGTCAAAGTAAAGGGGATAAATCTCATGGCTGAATCAGTGTAGTGTGCAGAGAAAGACATCTACATGGGAGCATCAGACTTCACTTGACACAAAGTAAGGTCCTAGAGCTAAATACAGGTAGGAAACTGTAAATCCTGGCAAACTTGCAGACATCTTGGGAAAGGCAAATGAATTACTATAGAATAAAGGGAAGGGGACACAAATACATTTTATTTAAATCTCAAAAGATGAGGTTACTTCAGCTGGATCTGAGTAACATCATATATTAGAAGATGCCTGATTTCCAGTAACAGAAATCTACATCAAACTGGCTTAAGCAACAAGGGAATTTATTGGCCTCGATTGTTGGGAAAACCCAGAGGCAGCTGCTTCAGGTACAGTTGCATTGAGAGGTACCAACTGCCATAGGGGCTTTGACCATCTCCATCTTGGGACTTTACTGTCCGCTATGAAGACTTCACTTTAAGGGTCGTTCTTCTCATGAGGCAGCACAGACGGCTCCTGTGTACTCCAGGCTTCTGGACACTTTGGTGTCTCCTTCCTATCTCAGAATGAAAAAGGCTGTCTTATTTGGGTCACGTGCTCAACCCCAGGTCAATGCCTCCACCTAGAGGGCAGCATAGTCTGGCCCTCCTGGGTCATGTGCTCATGCTCTTGCCTGGGGAGTCAGGATCCTGTGATGGGTAGGCCCACCAGGTTTAGGGGGGCATTTCTCCAAAGGAAAAATTACTAAGGAGACAAAAATGTAATGAATATGCACTGAACACAAATTAATCTCTGATGGGGGGTGGGGTGCAGTGGGGAAGCACAGGGAGGTGGAGACATCACCCCTATGCCTCCCAGCCCAAGCTATGTCTTTCTTATCCTCTTATCCTCCACTTGAGCAGGAGTGGAGGCCCCTTCTCTGATCCTTCGTTCCTCGCCCACTTCTACATTGTGGCAGATAAAGGGGAAGAAAGCTCCTGGGGAGGAAAAGGGCCCTCATTGCTGTGCCTGGGACCTGGCCTGACCCCAGGGGGCTCCACCCCCATGTCTCTTCCTCCCTCTCTCCTGTACCCATGTGCTTTCTCTCTTTCTCTCTTGAACTGTCTTTGTCTGCCTTCGGTATCAGGGAAATACTGGCCTCAGAAAATGAGTTGGGAAGTGTTTCCTCCTCTCTTTTTCTGAAACAGATTATGTAAAATTGTTGTTAATTCTTCTTTAAATGTTTGGTAAAATTCTTAAGGGAAACCCTCTGGCCATGAAGATTTCTTATTTAGGAACTTTTAAACTACAAATTCCTTTTCTTTCATGGTTATAGACTGATTCAGATTGTCTACTGATTATTGGTTGAATTTTTGTCATTTGTGGTTTTTGAGCAATTGACTCATTTCTTCTAATTGTCAAATTTATGAGCATAAAGTCATTCATAATATTCCTTTATTATCTTTTTAATGCTGCAGGAGCTGTAGTTATATTCTCTAATTCATTCTTGATATTGGTGATTTGTGCCTTCTCTCTCTCTATTTAAAACAAACAAACAAACAAACAAAAACTTTGTTATTCTTAGTAAAGGTTTATCAGTTTTATTATCTTTTCTGAAGAACCAGCTTTTTCTGCTGTTGATTTTCTTTATTGTTTTTCTCTTTTGTTTCACTGAATTCTGTTCTTACCTTCATAATTCCCTTCCTTCTTCTTGCTTTGGACTTATTTCATATTACTTTTTTTAATTTTTTGAGGTAGAAACTTAATTTATTGATTTAAGATTTTTCTTTTTTTCTATTGTAAGCATTTAGTGCTATAAATGTCCCTCTAGCACTGCATTACTTGAACCCCATAAAATGTATGCTTTGTCTTGTTTTTATTCAGTTTCATGTATTTTTTTTCAATTTTTGAGACTTTTTCTTTGACCTGTGGATTATTCAGAAGTGTATTGTTTATTTTCATGTTTTTAGAGATTTTTGTGTTGTCTTTCCATATTGATTTCTAGTTTGATTATATTATGTTCAGAGAACACACTCTACATAATTTCAACTCTTTAAAATTTTTTGAGGTTGTGTATGACCCCAATACAGTTTATCTTAGTGAATGTTCTATGTGCACTTGAAAAAGAATGTATATTCTGCTATTGTAGGATGGAGTGTTCTATTGATCCTACTGGTTGATTGTGTTGTTTAAATATTCTATATCCTTGATGAATTTCTGCCTAGAAATTCTATCTCTTACTAACAGGAGATACTGGACAATTTTTCCAGTAAAACAAACAAACAAACAAAACATATATGAACATGCATACAATTATTTGCACACAATTTCAAGGATTTTCTAAGTTTTTCTATTGCTCTTATAGGGACAATAGTCTCTATTTAAAATCTCTGGTCTTGATAGAGATTTTCACTCTTTTTCATACCATAAGTAACAGAGATTGTCTGATAAAGTCTTGAAGTATGGCAATAACTGTGAAGGGAAGAGGACTTCATCACAGATGAAATGGTGTTGACAATTTGCATACTTCACAGTTTTGCCCAGGCTTGGGCATGGCTGCTTTACTATAAATAATAGTAGAGGGGTTCCATGTAATTAGGGATTGTGATCATCATAAACATCCCTCTAAATGTAGGGACACCATTTAGGCACCACAGGTGATGTTCCAAATGTCAATCACCTATCATAATGTATTAGGTACAAAGTATATGTCCAGAGTCTTGGTGTGTGTCAACTCCACTGAGGTTAATATATGTCAGGCAGACCAATGATCACATGGTGAGGAGATGAAGATGAGGCCTATATCAGTTAGCTATGCCTGCATAACAAATGCTCCACAACTTAGGGGCATGAAACCATAAATATTTATTATTGCATACAGGTCTTTGTTTTGGTTGGATGGTTCTTCTGGTCTCAGCTGAACTAACTCATGTGAATGAGGTGAGTTCCATGTTGGGTCAGCAGCTCTGTGGACATTGGCTGGGCCCTGTCCCATATTCGAGGAGTTGGTTGGCGACTGACTGGTCATTGATACTGCCCTTGGCCAGGACAATGTGGATCTTCCCATGTGGTCTCACTGTGTGACAGCGGTGGAAGTCTGAGCTGGAGAGTCAAATACACAAAGGGCCTGAGGCCTAAGCCTAGGATGGACATATCTCTCTCCTGCCATATTCTACTGGACAGAGCAAATCCTCAGCCAGTCCAGATAAAAAGAGTGAGGAAATACACTCCCCTCTTGATGGGAGGAGCTGCCCAGTCACATTGCAGTGGGAGAAGACACAGCATGGCCATGAATTAGGTCATGACTGCAGTTAGTCTCCCTGATTCCTTAAACAAGAATACTGGGAAGTCATTTGGTTTTCAATTACTGAAGCTTGCTTTAAAAAGCTTTCTGCTCCTTAAAATTATAAAGAACTTTGTGAGATTTTTCTCTGTGTCTTAAGGTAATTGGGTACTATTTTCTTGACTGTAGGTAAATTGTTGTCATCATATATTCCTAGAAATAAGACTACAAAACAAAGAGGGAGGGAGAGAGAAAAGAAATGGAGAGAGGGAAGGAATGAGGGACAGAGGGAGACAGAGAGAGAGAGAGAACAGCCTTATGTTATGAAATCCAGACTTTATGGATTTCCAGGGCACTGATAACAGTTGTTAATTCTGTTAGGCCGAATAGACCCCTACTTGCTATTTCAAGATAATCCTGTCAAAGGCAATGGCTCTGTTGGAAGGCATTACAGTTATTTCTCAGCATTGCTAGAATCCTTTATGCTTGCAAAGTGCTTTACAGTCTCCTTTATTTTTATTTTTCTATGAGTAGTTTGGTATTTTTAGTTTTGTTTTATAGCCGAGTAAGTGTGGTCACGCTCTTTTCCTACTGTTACCCCTTGAATATTATTATAGAGCCAGAGGGCCTTTGAGAGGTCATGAGATAAAGAAAGGATGGGGACTTTTCATTTGGTCTCGCCAGAAGAGAAGGTTCTGGAGACTCTGGAATGTTCTTTGGCATCCCCATTTCAATATTTTGACACTGTGACAGGTAAGTCCTCTTCACGTGCAACCCTAACACCTACCACTTCTTCTTGTTCAGTCTTACAAGGGCATAGAATGCAACGGCCAGCATCTTCCAAAGACCACCATTAACAAAATGGATACAGTCATGGGGGGCTCTCCTTGGGGAAGGAAAAATTTTTCTGAAGCTGTTGGAGATTTCTAGTGATAGTTCCTTAATGCAAAATCAGTCTAAGAGGCAGAGCAAAACAGTGTATCTAGGCCAGATAAATCAGGTTGAAAAACTAGTGTTCATTCATGTAGTTATTCAATCAATCAAATACCTTCCGGGTGTCATGTGCTGTTCTAGGCCTTGAGGTGATAAATGGGACACATTCCCTGCCCTCAAGAGCTCGCATTGGAGTCCAGGAAAAACAGACTTGTAAACAGATAAACTACTATCTTCTGTCACAGGTAAACAGGTGATTACTATACATTCTGTCGCCCATGTTTTTTTTTTAATTTAATTTTATTTATTATTTTTATACAGCAGATTCTTATTAGTTATCTACTTTATACATATTAGTGTATACACTTCAATCCCAATCTCCCAATTCATCACACCCCACCATCCCCCTGCTGCTTTCCGCCCTTGGTGTCCATACGTTTGTTCTCTACATCTGTTTCTCTATTTCTGCCTTGCAAACCAGTTCATCTATACCATTTTTCTAGAGTCCACATATATGTGTTAATATACGATATTCGTTTTTCTCTTTTTGACTTACTTCACTCCATCCGTGCTGTTTTTAGAGAGACAGCCTGAGAACAGAGAGGGGTTTCAGATACCATGACCTATTCCTTCTTGCCATCTGCTGTGGTTAGATGCCTTGTATCTTCCTTGCAAGGAGCTGTCTGCTCTTTCAGCCAAAAAAATATCTGTTGCATTCTAATTCCTCCAGTTTAGGACTTAATACTAGACTTTGGAGGGTTTTCCACAGCAAAGTGTAAAACTATTCACAGTGTTTTTGTTTTTAACATTTTTAAAAATTTTATTTATTTAATTTATTTATTTTTGGCTGCATTGGGTCTTTGTTGCTGTGTGCAGGCTTTCTCTAGTTGCAGTGAGCAGGGGCTACTCTTCGTTGCGGTGCACAGGCTCTAGGCACCCAGGCTTCCAGAGTTGTGGCTCGTGGGCTCTGGAGTGCAGACCCGGTAGCTGTGGTGCACGGGCTTTGTTGCTCCGCGGCATGTGGGATTCTTAACCCACAGGCGGATTCTTAACCACTGCACCACAAGGGAAGCCCCTCACAGTGTTTTCTGAAAAAAAAATCTCATACGATTTTAAGAGCAATGGAAGAGCTTACTTTTGAGGAATGACTTGTCGAAAGTTTGAGAATTCAAAAATCAGGTTTCCGCTGCTAAAAGAAAATGGGCAACTTGGTAATACCTTGGTTTAGTTAGGCAGTTGGCAATGGAGTGGGGTGCTTTATTTGGATAATTGAGATTCAGATGGAGAAGTTTAGATGAATGACTCAGCTCTCCTGTGAAGGTTTTGTGATGGGCCCCAGAACCACAGAAAGCCTGCCATCAAGACAGTACTTGAAACATAAAGTGATACATGAGCAAAGATGAGGTCAAATCATTCATCAAATTCCCTAATTATGCCTGAGAAAACCCTGCATATAAAGTATCCCAAGAATATGAAATAGAGATGGTCTCTGACTGTTATCAGGTAGGGATACTTGGCATTAGAGTCTTTGTCAAACAAAGGGAAAATTTGTAGAGGAAAGTCTGTATTTTGGGATGAATTCAAGTAGGGAGCGGGAAACCACTCAAACGTAGATTCTCTATCACTTAGCAGAGAAATGTACTTTTTCAGATGCGTAGTAACTGGGACTAAACTTTGTGCCAGTGGAGACATTGGTTTGGGAGGGTCTCAGACCCTGATTAATATACAGCAAAGAGGCATGGGGGGTATAGAAAGGGCAGCATCTGGGATTTACATATTTGTGATTAAGAGTTAGATTATTTGAGGTCTTAGATATTCTCATCCTCCCAAGGCAATGTGGGCCTCACACTTGTAGGTCTGATCCAGAGAGATGGTTCTGATTTCTGAATGTGTTAGTCGGGATAGGCTAGGTTATGCTACTGTAACAATCATGTTCCAACCTCAAGGGTTTAGCACAAGAAAATATTATTTCTTTCCTCTTTGATCAGGCAGGAAAGCAGGTAGTGGCTCTAAGGCTTTACTGTGGGAATCTTTCTAATCCTCTAAAGATAGTTAACATGCAAAAATAAAATTTAGCAGAGCTGCAAAAATATGTTTTTCTTCTAGCTTCTACTTTGGCAGTCTCAGCACTGGATATAGGAGGGTGCTTCTGGTTCCCCTCCGAAAGAGAAGGCACATTCCTTTGGCAAGTTTTTCCATTCTTGTATTTTAGCTGAATGAGGCTGGGAAATAGAAAACTGTTTCATTTATCACATTTAGTGATAATTAAAGAGAACCTTGCAGCTTTTCTTGAAAAAAGTTAAAAATAAAATTATGAGAGATTGAAATTCATACAAGCAAAGCATGTTACTATAGGAAAATGCATTGCTTCAAGTAGCGCTCATTGGCTCAGATATTGCCAAGCATGAATCTTTTTTCATCACTTGGGAATATTGGAAACCTGGAATATTTTAGCTTGTTGTAGTGCCTCATTTGGCCTGGTAGCATTGACATAAGCCACACATTACCTTGATTTGTGTCCACTGAAACAACTGAAACATGTTTTTATATCAGATTGAAGATCTTATTCTCACCCTCATCATCTTTGTGAACTTCGTTGGGATGTGGTGGAGTGGTGCAGAGTTCCCTGACCTCAGCGCTATTGACATTGACCCATCTTCTTTGCTGGGGAGCTGTCCTGAGCATGACAGTATATTCAGCACATCGTGGACATGACTCACTACATGCTAGTGGCATGTCTTCTTTGGCCCAGTTTTGACAATCAAAATGTTTCCAGATCTTGCCAAATTTCCCCTGCTGCTATTTCCACCCCCAGGGTGAGAACTAGGGGTGGGTACCAACTGAGTTGAAGGTAGCCTATATATATATATATATATATATATATATATATATATATATATATATATATATATATATATATATTAGTTTTTTAAAATTTTTATTTTATATTGGAGTATAGTTGATTTACAATGTTGTGTTAGTTTCCGGTGAACAGCAAAGTGATTCAGTTATACATATACATGTATTCATTCTTTTTCGAATTCTTTTCCCATTTAGGTTATTTCAGATTATTGAGTAGAGTTCCCTGTGCTACACAGTAGGTCCCTGTTGTTTATCTATTTTATATATAGTAGTGTGTATCTGCTAATCCCAATCTCCCAATTTATCCCTCTTCCCCTTTCCCCTTTGGTAACCATAAGTTTGTTTTCTATGTCTGTGAGTCTGTTTCTGCCATGTAAATAAGTTCATCTGTATCATTTTTTTTTAGATTCCACATGTAAGTGATATCATATGGTATTTATCTTTCTCTGTCTGATTTATTCCACTTAGTATGATAATCTCTAGATCCATCCTTGTTGCTGCAAATGGCATTATTTCATTCTTTTTTATGGCTGAGTAGTATTCCATTGTATATATGTACCACATCTGCTTTATCCATTCATCTGTCAATGGACATTTAGGTTGCTTCCATGTCCTGGCTATTGTAAATAGTGCTGCAATGAACATTGGGGTGCATGTATCTTTTCAAATTAGATTTTTCTCTGGATATATGCTCAGGAGTGGGATTACCAGATCATATGGTGCCTCTATTTTTAGTTTTTTAAGGAACCTCCACACTGTTCTCCATAGTGAAGCTAGCCAATATTTAACCAATTGATTTTTTTTTTTAAATGAGATTCTCAGTGGCAGAGGACAATTAGAATGTTTAATTTTAGCTACACAGGCCAGTTCCTTTTTAAAGACTACATTCAATTTCCCAATTCCGCGTAGTGGTTGTCACAGAGGAGGTCATAGGTTTCATAAGATGTCACAGGTGGAAAGGACCTGAAAAATCATCTGTCATAACCCTCTGTGACAGATGAGGAAACTGAGGCTCAGGTTGGAGGCGGCCCACTGATGCCGGCAGCACAAGGTAAATAGTGCTGTGTTTCTAATGCTCTTTGGAAGAGTGTTTAGACCTAATGATTTTCTCCGCTGTGTAATTTTATGCTGATACAGTTTCTACAGAAACAAGGCCATGGTGCATTGGGCTAATTTGACACCACACTTGAAGAAGCTCCAGAAGAAAAGAAATAGGGAAAACCAAGGTGGTTTTCATCAAAGTTCTCTTCTTAGAGCCACTTAATCTGGATCCCAGAGTTGTGGTCACAGGGCTGCATCCCTCCTACTGGGATTTTGAATTTGTTTGCCCCATGCAGGTTTTTCTAAGGAAGCAGGGATGTGGTTTGTGTTATTAATGCCACTTTTTATGAATTGTTTAGCAGACACTATATTATTACGCGTTTGTTCATTGGGAGCTAGTGTATTGTGATGTTGACCTGAGGAAAAATGGAGCCCAACACCAAGCAGCAGGAAAAAACCAGAAAGATGACCCTTCAGGAGAAATAGAGCTAACATCTCAGAGGTAAATATATGCTTGATACCTTCACATTAAGGATAATAACACAGAATCATAGAACTAAGAAATGGAATAGGGGAGGGCAAAGATGCAGCATTCAGATGGTCACTTCCCCTTCCCATGCGGTGACAGTTATTAACCAGTTATGACATCTGTGATGAACACAGGCTTATCATCCTTCTCAAGACAGTACTCCAGGGAGTCACTTCCAATGCACTGGCATCGACAAGGAAATAGATCTATGATTTAAGCATGCTTTTCACCTTAAAGTTATTCTGGGCATCATTTTTTTAAAAAGGGCGTCATTTTTTTAAAAAGGTAATGACCCCAAATCATGAAACTAGTCATTTAAAATATTAGGAACCAGAGTGTGTATTTTTTGAATCACTGGCTATTTTTTCGTTCCCTCTACCAGGCTGGGAGATTGTGCTAGAAATTCTTCCAGGAGAAGACATATGATGAGGGGATGAACATGTGCCAAGTTTGGCCAGGTAGAAGCCTGGGACAGGTGATGACTGCTGATCAGACCGACCTTGTTGGCACCAGAGGATGGGGAATGGCCTTGTGTTAAGGAACCTGGTGGTCCAGGGTCACTCTGCAGCCACCGTGCTTTGCAAAGCAACGCTAGTGAAGAGAGTGCTTCCAAATCTAGGCGCTGGCCGTGGTTGGACACACAGGGTGGATTATTGAAGAATGCTCCCATCTCCTCTCTTGATCAATGGAGTTCTTTCTTTGAAAGGGACAGAGACTTACTCAAGGTTCCATGTCTAATAAGGGTGAGAGGATTGAGAGGGTATCCAGAAGCAGAGAACCCAGACTCAGAAAGAAGAGGAGGCAGAGAGTTTTCCCCTAGTGATGCTGGGGGCCCTGTCAGGAGGTTTTGGGGGAAAAAGAGAGAGCAGAGATGACATGGTATAAAACACGTTTACCAGGGCTGTCTCTTCCTTGGTGACCATGGATAGAGCAAGTGCAAAGGTTGACATTTCTGGTACATCTTCTATCTACTACAGCACAGAATTGGGGGCCAAATTTCGAAGCCTTAATTTTAATCGTATCTCTGTTACTTGGAAGTTTACTGGCCACAGTCTCACTTTATTCATGGGTACAATATAGCAATACTCACACTTGGGAATCTGTAGGGATCAAATTTGATGATAACTAATATTTAAGTAGACTGTACAGTTTATAGCACACTTATTCATATGTTTCTCAATTGGTCCCTCAAGTAAACACGATGGAAAAGTATTTGTAAACTTCGATCTGCTATAAAACTGTAGTTCTTGTGGTTATTATATTCCCCAGGAAAGCTTGAGGAAGAGAGATGTTTCGTGTGGTCCAGCCTGGCCTGCACACGCAGTGACCATGCGCTTGTGTCACGACTCTCATACCACAGGATCTGCTCTTGTAAAGATGACATCCTCAGGCCCTGGTTTCTAATGCTTGCATAGGACCGAATCAGGTAGTATATGCTCCCCACTCTTGGAACTTACTTTTACAAAAAGTACATTAACCACATGCATTTTTCAGAGAACATCATAGACCTAAAAGTCTTAACTTTGGGAACTTAGCAAATGCTTATTTATGGTACAATTTTAATGTCCACAAATGAGTATCTCCATACTCTCAGTTCCCATGGCATCTATAGTTAACTATTTCTCATAAGTCAGCTGTGGTCAAAGTGTGGTCCTTGGACCAGCAGCTTTAGTGCTGTCTGGGAACTTGTTAGAAATGCAGAGTCTCAGGATCTACTCCAGCCCTCCTGAATCAAACCTTCTGGGTGGGGCCCAGCAATCTGTGTTTTGATTTTTTTTTTAATTTTGTTGAAGTATAGTTGATTTACAATGTTGTGTTAATTTCTGCTAGACAGCAAAGTGACTCAGTTTTATATACATATATAACTGAATATATATATATATATATATGTACACATTCTTTTTTTATATGTTCTAATGAGCCTTCCAGGTGGTTCTAACGCTCTAAAGTTTCTTAGCTTTTCTTAGTCCTGCTGAGTATCTTGGGGGAGCAGGGGTTGTGCCTTAGTTCTTCCTGTTATGGTCTTCATAGTGTCTTTCATGTAGGAAATGCCTGATAACCATGGGCAAGTGAGGCGGTGGGGGTGGAGGGGGTGTGAGGACTGCCAGATCGGGAGCCAGCCGACCTCAATCCACGTCTTGGATTTGTTACTTAACAATTAACACAGAGCCAGTGTCCACAGGCAGATGTGACATCACTGTGGCAGAGGGAGGGGAGTCAAGATTTTTGTTTCCAATGAGGCTCCTCATTTAGACGATTCTTAGTTATTGAATGAAAAGTCACCTTTCAATCCACTTGTACCCTGAAACCCAATCTTTTATCTTCTTTCCATCTCTCGAGCCTGTGTCCCGTTGTGAACAAATATCCCTACATTTTCACACTTGCCTGAGCGACCTCTCCACCTCCCTGAGCCTGATGGACCTGTTTTTCCAGGAGGCAACTTCTTGCCTTGCTGTGTTTTCCAGGGAAGCACCCATCTTTTCTGGCTCCTGGCTGCCACTTTCACAATACCCCACACTTAGGTAAACACTGAGGAGGCTGTCAACTCCCATCAGCATCTTCTCCCCAGCTCGCTCATCTGCTGAAAGCATCCCCCTTACGTGGGCACTGGTTACAATCCACGGCTTCACCTTGAATTTTGACACCTCCGAGGAACTTTCTGGTCCCCCACTTCCTTTTCTTAATTTTTTTTCTGTTTTGTGAATCTCAAACCCGGCATAGTCTTGATTACAGCGAAAGTGCTAATTTCTTGTTGATTTTGAAGGAAAGCATGTTACTAAGATAGCATAGGGTAATACACAAAAAGAGTTTAAGAGTTCTCAAATATGTCAGTGGTATCATCTAAGTTTTAAAACAGTGCCTTGGCCTGTTGATTTGGGGCTGAGTGAGTTGGGTCTTTTTCAGTACTCAGAGGGATTTTCTAGACAGATTCTGAAACATAAATATATATATATAATATATTTTTATATAAATATATAAGCATATATAAATATAAAAATATATAAATATGTATAAACATACATATAAACACACACACATATATATCTATAGTGTGTGTATATATATATATATATATATATATATAGTGTAAAACTCAGACATGGACATGATTTAAAAGTTCAAAAGTATAAAATGTCCTGCATAATTGGAATGTCTCCATAATTTCAATTATGATGCTGGCTGTTGTTTTTCGATCTTACTGTTTATCCATTGTGACAGTTGACAATTTATAAAGAGTTTTTTCTTTTTTAATCAGTTTTTGCTTTTTACCAGATGTCCTTTGGCATCCAAAAAGATGATTATGTAATTCCTCTCCCTTGGTCTAATGAGGTAATACATTTTGTTAATAGGTTCTCTAATATTAAACCTCTATTACACCCCTGGGACAAACTCTCGTTGGTCATAAAGGATAAAAAAAAAAATTATTTAAGTATTGACTCCATTTTACTATAGCTTTCTGCTCAGGGATCTCTGTCTTAATTTTAAAGAGACTCGTTTTGCAGCTATACTTCCTCACAGAGAAATATGTTTTCAACTTTTTAAATATTATTTTTTTTAAAAAAACTATGTTCATGATTTTAAAATGCAAATAGTACAGAAGGACATGAAATGAAAATTAAAAGTTCTCCCATCTCAAATATGCACTAACTTTACCCCACACTGTGAAAACAACTCTTTAAATGAATCTTTCTAGACATTTTTATGCACACAAAAGTGTATTATATGTGTAAATTCGTTGAATACAAATGAGATTATTCATGTTATATGTTACTATTTTTAAGAAATATATTTGAAGATCTTTCTATATTGCCAAAAATATACCAAAAGCTGCATAATATTTCATCATTTATTTTAATGCCTTGTTGATGACCACTTAGGTTGTCCATATTTTCAGTATTATAGATGGAGCTGTAACACATAACTTCACATGCACATCCCTATGTATCTGTGTATCTTACAGGCAACATTATTAAATTGGAATTGCTAATTTTTTTTTACATTCTTTTTAAAAAATATATTATTTTCCATTATGGTTTATCATAGGATATTGAATATAGTTCTCTGTGCTATACAGTAGGACCTTGTTGTTTATCCATTCTGTATAAAATGTTTATCCATTGTTTATCCATTCTGTATATAAAAGCTTACATCTCCTAACCCCAACCTCCCAATCCATCCCTCCCCCAACCCCCTCCCCCTTGGCAATCACAAGTCTGCTCTTTTTTAAATTTTTATTTTATTTATTTATTTTTCTAGCTGTGTTGGGTCTTCACTGCTGTGTGCTGGCTTTCTCTAGTTACAACGAGTGGTGGCTACTCTTCGTTGTGGTGTGCAGGCTTCTCATTGCAGTGGCTTCTCTTGTTGCAGAGCATGGGCTCTAGGTGCACAGGCTTCAGTAGTTGCAGCATGAAGGCTCAGTATTTGCGGCTCACGGGCTTATTTGCTCTGTGGCATGTGGAATCTTCCCAGACCAGGGAACAAATCCATGTCCCCTGCACTGGCAGGCAGATTCTTAACTACTGTGCCACCAGGGAAGTCCCACAAGTCTGTCCTTTATGTCCATGATTCTGTTTCTGTTTCACAGATATGTTCACTTGTGTCATATTTTAGATTCCCCTTATAAGTGATATCATATAGTATTTGTCTTTCTCTTTCTGACTTACTTCACTTAGTATGATAATCTCTAGTTGCATCCATGTCACTACAAATGGCATTATTTAGTTCTTTTTTATGGCTGAGTAGTTGGAATTGCTAATTCTTAATGTTATGATGGATATTCCCAAGTTACTTCAAAGAAGTGACACCAGTGTGTGGTAAGAAGTAATTGGTTCTTGACCTGGGAGGCAAGTCCATGCATCACGATCTTGGGTAGGGGTCTGATTTAAGGCTGGGACCCTCGGGTCCAGCCTCCACCAAGCTGGCACCTGGAAGGGCTGTCCTCAGAGTCTTCTTGGCTCCTTCCCCTGTGAGCTCTCTCTACCTTTTCTCTCCAGGGTCATCAAGGGAACATTAAAGAGACTTTATTTCTACCCATCTTCTGGGTAGAAATCTACTCTACCTGAGAGAGTTTTAATTTTAAAATTCTCTTCCACAGCCTCCAACCAACTTGAAGCTCTTTAGCTTTTAAAAGGCAAAGCATTTCCAGAAACCGTTAAGGGAGAATTAGTAACAAAAATTCCCATTTGGGCCCCATGCAGTTGTGCTTTTAATAAGCTCTAAGAAAGGGCCGCCAAGTTGCCCTCCATCACAGCCTCTTTTCTCGCTCCCAGGAGGACAGTGCCACCTCATAGCCTTCACTCTGCTCACTTCTGCCTTTCTCTGTGAACAATTTGGCTGTTTCTGTTCTCTCTCTTTTCACTTCACTGGGCCCCCACTGCCCTGTTGACATGCTTTCTGTCCCATCCTTTAACCCAGCCCTTCCCGGTCTCCTGTTGGTCTTGCTTTGAATCTCAACTCTTTCTAATCTCACGAACTCCCCACATGCCCTAATTCCATAGGGGCCTCAGTGTCTGCATCACCACCATGGAAGTAATTAGAACGTGTCTACTTCATAGCCTCCTTGGATGCATCACCTGAAAAATGTATGTAAGCTAAGGAATGGTGCCTGGTCCATAGTTAGAACTCAGGAAGTTCTGAGAGGGCCTGCTTCTACTATTGTTATTGTTGTAATGTACAAGCAGCTTTTTGTCATCTTTTTAGAGCCTCACAAAGTGCATGGAGTTCAGAAAACTGAGATTATGGGAGGGTCCATGACTCCCTTTCCTACATACAGCAAACCTTTCACAACCAGCAGAATCAAAGGCTCACAAAGGTCACTCACAGAGACAGGATTTCATGACTTCCAATGGAATCCCAACTCCCCCGGTGTTCTGAGCAAATTCATAATGGTCAGTTATACATGTATACATTCTTTTTTATATTCTTTTCCATTATGGTTTATCACAGGATATGAATTTTCCCAGAACACCTGGAGAGGTTGGGGCTCCACTGTTGGCTTTTGATTCTGCTGGTTGTGAAAGCCTTGCTGTATGTAGGAAAAGGAGTCATGGCTTCTCCTCTACCAGTTGCTTCACTGACTCTTTATAGGGAAGAGACTAACCACAGGACCCATCTCTCCTTTGTAGCGTGACCCACAGAGCTGCAGGGATGGGAAGAGCGTGGCCATGAGAGCCTCATAAAGTTGGATTCCCATTATGTCATTTTCTACCATGTGACCCCAAAATATTTGCTCATGTGTTTTGAGCTTATTTCCCTCTTCAGCCAAATGAGGATAACATCTAGCCTAATTCCTATGAGGATGAGAGCTAACATACTACATGGCCATCATATTGGCAAATGTCAACTGGAGGTTAATATGGAAGATGAGATGCAATGGAAAACTGGGACAAACACAGAGGGGTGACTCCTTTAAAGGATACAGGCGGAGGTTCAGACACTCTGAAAGCAGGGAAGAGAGGTCAACACTTCCCAAGTCCAGACAGAGCTGTTTCTCACTTACTCCTAAACAGCCTCAGGATTGGGGATGCGGTTGAGGAGAGCATTGAGTGAGAAGAAGCATGTCTCAGTGCCCCTCTCTGTGCCCTCCTAGACCTCTATACCCAGGATCATCAGGACTGGGCCTAGCACCACGTCCTCTGACCCACCTTGTGACTCAGAGTCCTACAGAGAAGAGGGACTAGCACGTTGCCCTTGGGCAGGGTCATAGCTCTCATTGATGGGCCTCTGATTTCCAGGCCTCTGCCAAATACTTTCCTGAACCCGAGCTGCCAAAGGAGAATAAGGTGGTAACTCATCTTCCTGGGATGTCATTGTACAGGCCCTGGGCTCCCTTTAGGGCCCATCACGAGGGATGTGAGGGTCTGTCCCCGAGGAGCACACATTCAGAGCCCATGTCATCACCATCTCCTTGTTGTCACTGGTGTCTCTCCTCTCATTGCATGACTTAGTGCTCTCACTCATCAGACATTTGTTGAGCATTTACTGTAAGGTCAGCATCATGCCAGGCACTGGGATCCAGAGCTGAACAAGACAGGTACAGCACCTGCCCTCATGAATGTAAAAACACCATGTGGCTCCATGTGACAACTGTCATAATAGAGGAAGTGCAGGATGCTATGGGAGCACATAAAAGGCCATCTAACCCAGACTTAGAGGATTTGGAGAAAGTTCCCACAGAAAGAAAAGCCAAATTTGGAAACTGAAGATTTCTCTTCTTCATTTATTCCATTTTTCACCTTCACTCATTCAACAAATATTTATTGGACAGTCCTTTCCAATAGAAATATCACAGAACTTCAGACTATATTACAAAGCTACAGTAATCAAGACAGTATGCTACTGGAACAAAAAGAGAAATATAAATCAATGAACAGGATAGAAAGCCCAGAGATAAACCCACACACATATGGTCACATTATCTTTGACAAAAGAGGCAAGAATATACAATGGAGAAAAGAGATCCTCTTCAGTAAGTGGAGCTGGGACAACTGAACAGCTACATGTAAAAGAATGAAATTAGAACACTTCCTAACACCATACACAAAAATAAAAAAATGGATTAAAGACCTAAATGTAAGGCCAGACACTATAAAATCTTAGAGGAAAACATAGGCAGAGCACCCTTTGACATAAATCACAGCAAGATCTTCTTTGACCAACCTCCTAAAGTAATGTAAATAAAATAAAAAGTAAACAAATGAGACCTAATGAAACTTAAGAGCTTTGCACAGCAAAGGAAACCATAAGCAAGATGAAAAGACAACCCTCAGAATGGGAGAAAATATTTGCAAATGAAGCTAATGACAAAGGATTAATCTTCAGGATATACAAGCAGCTCATGCAGCTCAATATCAAAAAAACAAACAGCCCAATCCAAAAATGGGCAGAAGACCTAAATAGACATTTCTCCAAAGAAGACATACAGATGGCCAACAAACACATGAAAAGCTCAACATCACTAATCATTAGAGAAATGCAAATCAAAACCACAATGAGGTATCACCTCACACTGGTCAGAATGGCCATCATCAAAAAATCTAGAAACAATAAATGCTGGAGAGGGTGTGGAGGAAATGGAACCCTCCTGCAGTGTTGGTGGGAATGTAAATTGATACAGCCACTATGGAGAACAGTATGGAGGTTCCTTAAAAACTAAAAATAGAACTACCACATGACCCAGCAGTCCCACTACTGGACATATACCCTGAGAAAACCATAATTCAAAAAGATACATGTACCACTGTGTTCATTGCAGCACTATTTACAATTGCCAGGACATGGAAGCAACCTAAATGTCCATTGAGAGATGAATGGATAAAGAAGATGTGGCACATATATATATACATTGGAATATTAGCCATAAAAAGGAACGAAGTTGAGTTATTTGTAATGAGGTGGATGGACCTAGAGTCTGTCATACAGAGTGAAATAAGTCAGAAAGGGAAAAACAAATACCATATGCTAACGCACATATATGGAATCTTAAAAAAACGGTACTGATAAACCTAGTGGAAGGGCAGGAATAAAGATGCAGACATAGAGAATGGACTTGAGGACACAGTAGGGGAAGGGGAAGCTGGGATGAAGTGAGAGAGTAGCATTGGCATACATACACTACCAAATGTACAATGGATGGCTAATGGGAAGCTGCTACATAGCACAGGGAGATCAGCTTGATGCTTTGTGATGACAAAGAGGGGTGGGATACGGAGGATAGGAGGGAGGCTCACGAGGGAGGGGTTATGGGGATGTGTGTATACTTATAGCTGATCCACTTTGTTGTACAATAGAAACTAGCACAACATTGTATAAAAATTATACTGCAATAAAGATATAAAAAATATCATGGGAGCTGTATATGTCATTTAAAATTTTCTAATAAATTCTAATGTGAAATTGACTGCCATTAAACAAAATTAAAAACACAAGTGAAATTAATTTTTTTTGTCTGAAGCAGGTAGTGTTTTATTTCACAGATGTCTAACACTACTATTTTACAGGCTACTTTGTTTCATTTTTTAACTTTTACTGGAGTATAGTTGACTTGCAATGTGTTAGTTTCAGGTGTACAGCAAAGTGAATCAGTTATACATATAGATATATTCATTCTTTTTCAGATTCTTTTCCATATAGGTTATTACAGAATATTGAGTAGAGTTCCCTATGCTATACAGTAGGTCCTTATTAGTTACCTATTTTATATATAGTAGTGTATATATGTTAATCCCAATCTCCTAATTTATCACTTCCCCCACGTTGCCCCTTTGGTAACCATAAGTTTGATTTCAAGATATGTGAGTCAGTTTCCGTTATGTAAGTAAGTTCATTTGTATCACTTTTTACTAGATTCCACATATAAGTGATATCATATGATATTTGTCTTTCTTTGACTTACTTCACTTAGTATGACAATCTCTAGGTCCATCCATGTTGCTGCAAATGGCATTATTTCATTCTTTTATATGGCTGAGTAAAATTCCATTGTATATAGGTACCACATCTTCTTAATCCATAATTCTAAAAGATACATGCACCCCAATGTTCATTGCAGCACTATTTACAACAGCTAAGACTTGGAAGCAACCTAAATGTCCATTGACAGAAGAATGGATAGTGAAATTAATTTTAATAACATGTTTTAATTAATCTAATATAAATAGCTAAGATATTTCAATTTGTAATAAATGTAAAATAAAATAAAGCAGTTTATGCTTTATTGTGCTAAGTCTTTGAAAAGCAAGTATGTATTCCATACTCACAGCACATCTCAATTCAGACTCAGCGCATTTCAGTGCTCAGTAGTCACGAACAGCAAGTGGCTTGCATATGGGATGTCACAGGTGTGGTAGGTCCCAGGCCCTGGACTAGGTGCTCAGTGTACAGCAGTGTGTCCCTGCCCTAACTGAGCACATAGTCTGGTTGTGAGCAGTTGTTACCTGGGCAGGGAAAGAAGGAATGTCCTGGTCAGAGAATCAACATACGTGAAAGTCCAGTGGGGAGAGACATGTGAGCTTTGGAATGGAATAATACAGTTTCAGGGAGAAAAGGGAGGCCAAAGCAAACAGTGAAAGAAGAGGCTGCAGAGGTAACTGGAAGCCAGTAATGAAGGTCCTTGAGTCTGTGCCTAACCCTAACCCTAACTGAAAATTTAGACTTGACCTCAAAGCCAGTGGAAAGCACTGAAGGGCTTTAATCAGGTGAGAGACTTCATCAGATTTGCACTTAGGAACAGTGATGTGGAATGGATCAGAGTGGGTTGATCAGGGTCATGGGGATCGTTTGGGAGGCTACCACAGAAACGTGGTCAGGGATGACGTTGCCCTGGCCTGGGATGGAAGGGATGGAAGGGTGTGAGAGAGCCTTAGACTGTCTGGGAGCTGGTGATTGACAGACTGCAGTGGGTGAGATGGGGAGGAGTCACCCGGGATGTCCAGGGTCCTGGAAAGTCCTAGAGGATGGATGGTGGGTCATTCACTGTGGCAGGGGCTGTAGGAGAGTCAGGTGGGTTGCCAGGTATGGGGAGATGAGGGATGATGAATGCCTAGTTCAGATATAGTGAATCAGAGTACAGATGCACGCTCAGAAGGCATCATTGAAGAGCTTTTACTAGAGTCTCTTTACAAAGTTTTGATCAGGGTAAAGGGAAATCAACAGTGGCCAGGGAAGCGCTCTGACGTCAGTGATAATGGAAAGCCACTGCCACCATCTATATGTCTGAAGGTCAAAGAGAAGGCATGGTTTTCAGAATTTGCTTTACCAGTAGGAAAGAGTCACCCAACAAGCCTTATGGCCTTAGGTGGAGTATTGTGGTCTTGTCAAGGTTTAGCGTGGCAGGAAGGAAACTGGGGAAATAAAAATTGCAACCTCTCTCCTCCTCTGACCACCTGCCAGTGACTGATTAAATGCCCCTAGAGTTCAGAAGGTTGGGAAAGTAGTTGACGAGGTTCACAAAGACAGTCTTCTGGCACCCAGAGCAGAGTGAAGAAAGGTGGAGAGTGTGTTTGGAGCGACAAGTGAAAACTGACCAGTGCAACATGCCTCCAAGACATCCAGGGGGAAACATAGAGTGAGTTATTGCCTATGCTGGTCTGGAACACAGAGGGATCATTTGGGTTATAGCTAAGGATGTAGGAGTCAATGGTTAAAAGTGAAAATGCAATCCATCAAAGTGGTGACAGCTCCTAGGAAGAGTGTGTAACGTAAGACAGAGCCTTGAGGACCGGACCACCTGTATCCACTATAGAAACTCTCCTGATTGGGCCTCCACTGTCCCCTTGGAGAGTAGCTAGGGAGCTGCTAGCACGTTGATCTGCTAATTTTTAAAAAGGACCTTTTATGTTATGAATCAAACTGCTTGCAAGTCATTGACTACATAAAAGCAGCCAGTCAGTGATTATTTTTAATGCTTTTGCTGTACAGTTTGCAGGCTTTCCATCCTTATGACTTCCTTAAATGCCTAATCACCACTCCTGGGACTGACTTGCTTCCTGCTAATGATGTGTACTTGCTGAGTCTGTCTTTTGTTTTTTCCCTAAGATTTCATCATCTAGTTTTCCACTTCAGACTGGCAGGTAAGCAGGCAGGGCATGGTTATTTAGTTGCTGGAACTCCCTAAGAGAAAATGCAGATGGAAAACAAAAATTCGGGGAACTAAAACATTACAGGAAATGAATATTTTATAGAAGAGATGGCGAAGACAGAGAAAGAATGAGAAGGAAGGAGAGATAAGAGCAATTTAAAAGTTTGTTGTCAACTGAGCAGGATGCTGGAGTCTCAATGGGAATAAGCAGAGGCAGAAATCTGTATAAGAAAAATGGCCTTTGGAGGTGAGGATGAAGGGGCTTGTTGTGCAAAAAACTGAGGCTTTGGGTGCACATAGGGGTAGAGTCCTAGTGTTGCTGCAGTGTTTGAATTGTAGGTCAGGAAACTACATGGAAAGGGTCTAGTCATCTGCGAAGAGAAATGAAGAGTGTGGGCTCAAGCTAGGATTTTCAATGAGGATTTAGTGATGGAAAGGAAATTGGGAATTAGAGACTGAGAGAAGGTTAGTTAGTTAAGATCATTGGAATTAAATGGTGGGGATTAGAGAATGAGGCTGCTGCCTTCTGCTCACCCCCTCACCTGGGTACCAGTCCATGCTGGGCACACTGGTGTAAGTTTCCATTCCATCTCTGCACAGTTGAAGGCACAGTCTGGCGGTATCCTAGAAGCCTTGTCGGAGAGGAAGGCATTACCCTCTGCCCTTCTAGGTTCTTCTGGCTGGCCTAAGAATTAAAGCGACATGGAACAGTTTAACAGGAGAAAGTAAAACAAAGTTTAATAACATGAATGCATGGGAAAGACCTAGGAAAACTCAGTAACTCCTCCCAATGGCTAAAGCTCTCACCTTAAATGCAATCTTCAGCTAAAGAAAAAAGAGGATGTTGAGGGTAGGCGTTTGGGATTTCAAAGGGGAGGAAGGCAATTCACATGGAGATGGAAAAGCAAATGTTTGGAAAATAAATGTGTGCTGGACCTGCAGAGACAATGGGATACAGAGTGAACTCTGATCTCTAGGGCTTGCCAAGTTCCCTCTACCACACCCAGCCCATATTCTTTGCAGACATCTCTGCTGATAGATCTATTCCAAGGACAGGGCTTCTGTCTAAATTCTTTTAGGCAGTTAGGAGGAGGTAACAAGAAAAACTTGAGTCTTCTGTTTCTTAAAAATAATCAGCCTACATTAATCTCCATGCCAAAGAGACACAATTTGGGGTGACGAATTTGGTTCCCTTACAGCTTCTTCACATTAGCAAGTGTAAGCACTCTGTTGCCTTCATACCATCAATTCCAAAACAGAGTCATTAGTGCTGAAATAAATGTAAGTGAATTGCTCTGGGATCATCAGATAGCTACCACCTAAGCCTGGCGGAACCTTGAAAGATGAAGGATTTTGTTTGGTTAGGGTGGAAAGGTGACAGGTGGAAGGGGTAGTGTATGGAGAAGTAGAGTGGTGTGTGTGTGTGTTAATGAGGAAAATCAGTCTTCATAATAAACAGAATTTTGTGTCACTTATTCTAGAAGTTAAACTCTCAAAAACCTAATAAATCTTTAATGTAGTAATTAAATTTAATGTAATCTTCAATCATTTAGTAATCAAATACAGTTGACCCTCTGTACCCAGAGGAGGTTGATTCCAGGACACCCTCAAATACCAAAATCCACAGATGCTTAGGTCCATTATATAAAATGGTGTAGTATTTGCATATAACCTCCTATATACTTGAAATCATCTCTAGACAACTTATAATACTTAATACAATGTAAATGCTATGTATAGTTACTGGTATGTGGCAAATTCAAGTTTTGCTTTTTGGAACTTTCTGGATTTTTTTTTTTTTACTATTCTCTATCCACAGTTGGTTGAGTCTGTGGACGTGGAACCCAGGGTTGTGGAGGGCTGACTGTACCACAAACTTTTTCAAATATATGTTGTCAGCATCTCTCTCAGTCAGCTTTCTTGGATTTGCTAAGTCATGTCAATGCCATGAGGGCTACAATAATGGGAATTCTAGGGGGCTCAGAAAAGCTCACAGGAGGGGCCATGTAATCCAGGCTTGAGGAGTCAATGGAGGTTTCCTATGAAAGGGATACCTAAGGTGCCTCCAATAGGTGAGTCAGAGAGGAGACTGAGAAGAGTTTCCCAACCAGAGTGAGGAAGATATTAAACATGGCTTCAGTTCTTTCCCTCTCTGGATGGATGAATCAGACCTGTTGCCAATTTTGCAGTGTCCCCACTGTTGTTGCAGCCATTGACGTTTTGTGCTTGTTTGTTATGCAGCATTATTTTAGCAACAGATAACTGATAGGAGGCTTGTGGGGCAATGAATGAATAGGGCATTTAAATCACTAAAAGGAGTTCAAACAGTAACCATCCCCATTTGTTTTCTCGACATATTGTCTCTGGGCTGCTGTGAACAGTTTAGAGAGAGTTTCCATTGTATGATCAATACCAACAGAAGGGCGAATGAAGAGCCATGAGGTAAATTCTTTTTTTTTTTTTTTGGCTGCACTGTGCAGCATGTGGGATCTTAGTTCCCCGAACAGGGATCGAACCTGTGCCCACTGCAGTGGAAACGCAGATTGTTAACCACTGGACTTCCAGGGGAGTCCCAGGCAAATTCTGATATGGGTCTGACTGACCTTAGTCAAGGAATTTTGAAGCCAGCTTAGCAGAGTCTATAGCTAAAGAGTTGGAGATGGTGATGGAGTAAGACTTCAATGGGATGAGTGATGTAGTATCTCTGAGTAAAGATTTACAAACAATCAATAGTACCCTCTTTTCTTGTTTCTCGAAAATATCTGGGACTATCAGATATGCCATTTAAACATGGACTCTATCAAGTGACTAAAGCCCAGGAAAAGTAAGGCAATTAATAACCTGCTCCTGTGTTAGCACTTTTCTTTCTGACCTAAACATTAGAACTAATACTCTAGTCCAGTGGTTCTGACTCTGATATGTACCAGAAACACTTGAAGCCTGGTTAGAATCATGTTGCTGGGCCCCACCACAAAAGCTTCTGATTTGAGAAGTTTGGGGAAGGCCCAAGAACTCATGATTCTGGCAGGTTCCCAGGAGATGTTGATTATGCTGTCTGAGACCAAACGTTGAGGACCACTGCTTCATGACTGAGGGTTATTTTGATGTGTCAGCTTGGCTAGACCATGGTGCTCAACTGTTTGTTTGAGATGTTGCTGTGATTATCACCTAAATCAGTAAACTTTGAGTAAAGCAGCTTACCCTCTGTACTGTGGGTGGGTGTCATCCAATCAGTTGAAGGCCTTGAGAGAAAAGACTAAGTTTCCAGAAGAAGGAATTATGCCTCAGGAATGGAACATAGAAATCCTGACTGAGTTTCCAAACTGTTGGCCTGAAAAATGGATACAACCTCAAACTTAGGTGAATTTCTAGCCTGCCAGCCTAACCTACAAATTTCAGACTTGCAAGCCCTCACAGTCATATGAGTCAATTCCTTAAAATAAAGGAATTCTTTATTCCTTTATTTCTCTCTTCTCTCTTTTTCTTTCTTTCTTTCTTTTTCTTTCTTTATTTCCTTCTTTCTTTCATTCTTTCTTTCCTTCCTTCCTTCCTTCTTTTCCTTCCTTCCTTCCTCTTTCTTTCTCTCTCTCTCTGTCTTTCTCTCTTTCTCCCTTTCTTTCTTCCTTCCTCCTTCCTTCCTTCCTTCCTTCCTTTCTTCTTTCTTTCTTTCTTTCTTCCTTCTTTCCTTCCTTCCTTCCTTCCTTCCTTTCTTTCTTTCTTTCTTTCTTTCTTTCTCTCCCTATTGATTTTTTTCCTGGAGAACCATGACTATTACAGTGACACTACAAACAAGTTTCTTAAAAAAAAGAAAAAAACTAACTTTTTTTTTTTAAAAAGATCATATCTTGGGTCACAAATGAAGCCTTGGTAAATTTAAGAAAATTGAAATAATATCAAGTATCCTTTCTGACCACAATGCTATGAGACTACATATAAATTACAGGAAAAAAATCTGTAAAAAGTACAAACACATGGAGGCTAAACAATACACTACTTAATAACAAAGAGATCACTGAGGAAATCAAAAAATACCTAGAAACAAATGACAATGAAAACACAACAACCCAAAACCTATGGGATGCAGCAAAAGCAGTTCTAAGAGGGAAGATACAGCAATACAATCCTACCTCAAGAAACAAGAAACATCTCAAATAAACAAGCTAACCTTACAGCTAAAGCAATTAGAGAAAGAAGAACAAAAAACCACAAAGTTAGCAGAAGGAAAGAAATCATAAATATCAGATCAGAAATAAATGAAAAAGAAATAAGGAAAACAATACCAAAGAACAATAAAACTAAAAGCTGGTTCTTTGAGAAGATAAACAAAATTGATAAACCATTAGCCAGACTCATCAAGAAAAAAAGGGAGAAGACTCACATCAATAGAATTAGAAATGAAAAAGGAGAAGTAGCAACTGACACTGCAGAAATACAAAGGATCATGAAAGATTACTACAAGCAACTCTATGCCAATAAAATGGACAACCTGGAAGAAATGGACAAATTCTTAGAAAAGCCAAACCTTCCAATACTGAACCAGGAAGAAAAAGAAAATATAAACAACTAATCACAAGCACTGAAATTGAGACTGTGATTAAAAATTTTCCAGCAAACAAAAGCCCAGGACCAGATGGCTTCACAGGCGAATTCTATCAAACATTTAGAGAAGAGCTAACACCTAGCCTTCTCAAACTCTTCCAAGATATAGCAGAGGGAGAAACACTCCCAAACTCATTGTATGAGGCCACCATCACCCTGATACCAAAACGAGACAAAGATGTCACAAAGAAAGAAAACTACAGGCCAATATCACTGATGAACATAGATGCAAAAATCCTCAACAATATACTAGCAAACAGAATCTAACAGCACATTAAAAGGATCATACACCATGATCAAGTGGGGTTTATTGCAGGAATGCAAGGATTCTTCAATATATGCAAATCAATCAATGTGATAAGCCATATTAACAAATTGAAGGAGAAAAAACATATGATCATCACAATAGATACAGAAAAAGCTTCTGACAAAATTCAACATCCATTCATGATAAAAACCCTCCAGGAAGTAGGCATAGAGGGAACTTACCTCAACATAATAAAGGCCATATATGACAAACCCACTGCCAACATTGTTCTCAATGGTGAAAAAACATCGTTCTCATTTCGTCTAAGATCAGGAACAAGACAAGGTTGTCCACTCTCAGCACTATTATTCAACATAGTTTTGGAAGTTTTAGCCACAGAAATCAGAGAAGAAAAAGAAATAAAAGGAACCCAAATCAGAAAAGAAGAAATAAAGCTGTCACTGTTTGCATATGACATGATACTATACATAGAATCCTAAAGATGCTACCAGAAATCTACTAGAGCTAATCAATGAATTTGGTAAAGTAGCAAGATACAAAATTAATGCACAGAAATCTCTTGCATTCCTATACACTAATGATGAAAAATATGAAAGAGAAATTAAGGAAACACTCCCATTAACCATTGCAAGAAAAAGAATAAAATACCTAGGGAAAAACCCACCTAAGGAGGCAAAAGACCTGTATGCCACAAACTATAAGCACTGATGAGAAAAATTAAAGATGATAAAAACAGATGGAGAGATAAACCATGTTCTTGGATTGGAAGAATCAACAATGTGAAAATGACTATACTACCCAAAGCAATCTACTGATTCAATGCAATCCCTGTCAAACTACCAATGGCATTTTTCACAGAACTAGAACAAAAAATTTCACAATTTGTATGGAAATACAAAAGACCCCAAATAGCCAAAGCAATCTTGAGAAAGGAAAACGGAGCTGGAGGAATCAGGCTCCCAGCCTTCAGACTATACTACAAAGCTACAGTAATCAAGACAGTGTGGTACTGGCACAAAAACAGAAATATAGATCCATGGAACAGGATAGAAAGCCCAGAGGTAAACCCACACACATATGGTCACCTTATATTTGAAAAAGGAGGCAAGGATATGCAAAGGCAGCCTCTTCAATACGTGGTGCTGGGGAAACTGGACAGCTACATGTAAAATAATAAAATTAGAACACTCCCTAACACCATACACAAAAAATAAACTCAAAATGGATTAAAGACCTAAATGTAAGGCCAGATACTATCAAACTCTTAGAGGAAAACATAGGCAGAACACTCTATGACATAAATGACAGCAAGATCCTTTTTGTCCCACCTCCTAGAGAAATGGAAATAAAAACAAAAATAAACAAATGGGACCTAATGAAACTTCAAAGCTTTTGCACAGCAAAGGAAGCCATAGACAATACGAAAAGACAGCCCTCAGAATGGGAGAAAATATTTTCAAATGAAGCAACTGACAAAGGATTAATCTCCAAAATTTACAAGCAGCAGCTCGTGCAGCTCAATATCAAAAAAACAAACAACCTAATCCAAAAATTGGCAGAAGACCTAAATAGATATTTCTCTAAAGAAGACATACAGACTGCCAACAAACCCATGAAAGAATGCTCAACATCACTAATCATTAAAGAAATGCAAATCAAAACCACAATGAGATATCACCTCACACCAGTCAGAATGACCATCATCAAAAAATCTAGAAACAATAAATGCTGGAAAGGGTGTGGAGAAAAGGGAACCCTTTTGCACTGTTGGTGGGAATGTAAATTGATACAGTATGGAGGTTCCTTAAAGAACTAAAAATAGAACTACCATGCGACCCAGCAATCCCACTACTGGGCATATACCCTGTGAAAACCATAATTCAAAAAGAGTCATGTGCCACAATATTCATTGCAGATCTATTTACAATAGGCAGGACATGGAAGCAACCTAAGTGTCCATCAACAGATGAATGGATAATGAAGATGTGGTACCTATATACAATGGAATATTACTCAGCAATAAAAAGAAATGAAATTATTTGTATTGAGGTGGATGCACTTCGAGTCTGTCATAGAGAGTGAGGTAAGTCAGAAAGAGAAAAGCAAATACTATGCTAACACATATATACTGAACATAAAAAGAAGTAAATAAAATGGTTCTGAAGAACTTAGGGGCAGGACAGGAATAAAGACATAGATGTAGAGAATGGACTTGAGGACAAGGGGAGGGGGAAGGGTAAGCTGGGACGAAGTGAGAGAGTGGCATGGACTAATATATGCTACCAAATGTAAAATAGATAGCTAGTGGGAAGCAGCTGCATAGCACAGGGAGATCAGCTAGGTGTTTTGTGACCACCTAGATGGGTGGGATAGAGAGGGTGGGAGGGAGATGCAAGAGGGAGGAGATATAGGGATATATGTGTATGTATAGCTGATTCACTTTGTTATAAAGCAGAAAATAACACTCCATTGTAAGGCAATTATACTCCAATAAAACTGTCAAAAATATTTTTTTGAAAGGCTACAACTCTGCACATGTTGGGCTTTCACATCGAATGCCTTTCCCTACTTTTTCACTGTCTGGAAGCCTCCTGAGCCAGAGGAAGACCCATTTCAAATATTCCATGTTGGATGAAACTTTCCAGATTTCCTCTGGTGTCAGTTTCCTTGTTCTGTGGGCTGCTCTATCATTGCATTATAAACCATTCACCACAGATGATGTTCTAGAAGGTTAGTCATTATTCTAACCTTATATGCATTATAAAATTGTTCATGAGTCCTGGCTCATAGTCAGTATTTAGTAAATATTTGAATGAATAAATGGGTGAAATAATGGCTTCTGTTCTTATTGAAATTTATTAATGTATCAAAGGACTATAAAAATAAAAAACTACCAATTAGCCCTAAGAAATACAAACATATATTTTCACCTTACCAAGCTCACCAAAAACCTAGGAGGACAATAGCACTCAGATAAATTAAAAAGCTGCTATAGTGACAACAGAACTGGTCTCCTGATTTGTGCATGAGCGTTGGTCACATAATTGTAGGCTCATTCATCCATTCACCAAGCATTTATTGAGTGCCGACTGTGTACCTGGCACTGTGTCAGGTGGTGTATATATTACTCATCATGCATGATGGCACTTTTCTTCAATGTTCTTAGGAAATTTTCACAAGCAGTATCAAGCCAGTGTATTTTCACACATCTAGAAAATTAGTCATGTTTTTCTTACATTTTAGAAATTTAAAGAAAATTAAGTAAATGACACTAGAATTAGAAAGAATGAACAATTCATTAGGCAATAAGAATATTAAGTAGAAATTGGGAATCTCTTTCCTATTTTGATATGCACTTGAGCTTAATTGGCTAAGTTTTGAATACGGAGTGATGAGTTGAGTTGTTAATAAAAATCACACACCTTTTATATACTTAATAAAATCCAAGAGTCTGGGATGCATTTGTGTTGCAGACAATTTATCTGCAGGAGTCAGTGAGTTGAGTAATAGAAAGGGATAATAGGAAATCAGTGGCTGAGAAACCCATAAAGTAAATTAATGTGTGCCTTACTTTATTAATTTATAACAATAATGTAATGGATAAATCAATGAGGAGTGCTTTGAGAGAAATGAATAGAGGGAAGAGTTCCTCCTTTTTGCAGTTTGTTGAAATCATTTCCTCTGCAGAGGAAATGTCAGACAGAGATAAAGAAATGTCTTGCTCTTGGCACAGAGGGGAAGCATGCAGTGTAGCAAAATCTGTGAGTGCTTTGCTCTATCCTTGGACCTTTTGACTTCAGAGAGCTCCCTTTGACATACAAATGCTAGTATCTGCATCTCTTTGCCTGAAGACCTGTTTCTAAAGCCTCCACTTTAAGAATCCGGCAGCGAGTGGAAACTAACTTATTCCCTGCTCCTCAGCAGCCCTCAACCAATGAGGAATAGCAGTTGGTGTATCAATATCCCGCTTCTGCATTCCTTGGGTGGTGTAACTCCTAGGTATTATTTTACACAGTATCTCAGGCATTTCTACAAAGGATCAAGCTCCATTTTCCTACAAGAAAAGCTGGCTTGATGGGCTGCCTTCTCTTCCTTGTGTCACTTCCCCACTTTCTTAGTAATGCTTCCTGCATCTACCAAATAAATGCTTGCACTTGAATCTGTGCTTAGAGTTGGCTTCTGGGAAAACCCAAACTAAGATAGGCACAAAGAATGTGGTCTCTGTGTACCTGTTATTCTTTGTTGAACCTGGCAGGGCCTGATATTTCAGCTCCTACTCAGAAGTACTAGTTATAGAATCCCATTAGGTGGCACGTCGGGTTTCAAAGTTTTGAGGAGGTGGTTTGGGTAGGACTTAACAGAGGAACGTTCTAGACAGATGGGGGTCTTCCTTGTCATCTTCTCTTCCCATCAGTTGTGTCTGGCAGCCTTCTCAACAACACACGCTTGGGGAAGACAGATCAGTGCTAATCAGACTGAGCTCTGTTCATTTTCCATTGCCCATCTTCCCTGGAGACAGTAAACATCTGTCTCAGTGACGTTAAAAGCTAGCATTTTTCTGCTTTCACTCCTTGTGTTGCTGGCTTAATTAGCAGTTTGCTCAAGCTACATCACGCCTTTTGGAGCTGTTCTATCTTTGTTTCCTTAGGGGAGAGAATGTTCCCTTTCAAAAGTGTGTGTGTGTGTGTGTGTGTGTGTGTGTGTGTGTGTCTATGGAGTTGTGCAGTAAGAATTTTTCCCTCAGCTGTCAGCTTCCACCTGAGCTACTGTGAATAGTCCCATCACTCATCCCCTGCTTCTCTTAAACTGCAAGAATCTGTTTTCCAACTAGCAGCCAGAGTGGTCAGTTAAGATAGAAATTCATTCATGATCTTTCCCAGTAATGCCCTCCAAGGATTTTCTCATGCATTTCCTGTACAATCCAAACTCTCCCCCGTATTACAAGATCTCACCCCTCATGCCCATAGGTCTTTGCTCAAATGTCACCTTCTCAGAGAGAGCTCACCTGACCATCCCGTTTGAATTTGCAAGTCCATCCTCAGCACTCCCCATCTCCCTCCTCTGCTTTGTTACTTTTATAACACTTATCACTATGTGATTTACTGCATGCTTTGCTTATTTGTTTGTTGATTGTCTCACTTCACAGTGAGAACAGCGTTTCTTTCACTTAGCAAAATGCGTTTGAGGTTCATCTGTGTTGTGTATCAGTGGCTCATTCCCTTTTATTGGTGAGCAGTGTTCCCCTGTGTGGAAATGCCTAAGTTTGCTTATCCATTCACCAGTTGAAAGACTTCTGGATTGTTTCCAATTTTGGGTGATAATGCATAAAGCTGCTATAAATATTTTTGTACAGGTTTTTAGGATAATATAAGTTTTCATTTCTCTTGGGCAAATACCTAGGGGTGGGATTCTTAGGTCATATGCTAAGTCTATGTTTCACTTTATAGGAAACTGTCAGACTGTTTATAGGAAACTGTCAATGTGGTGTACCATCTTACATTCTCACCAGCGATGTGTGAGGGTTCCATTTGTCCTAATCTTTGCCAGCGCCTGTGTTGTAGGTTTAAAAGCATGGCGGGGGGTGGGGAATTCCCTGGCGGTCCAGTGGTTAAGACTCCGCACTTCCACTGTAAGGAGTGCATGTTCGACCACTGGTTGGGGAACTAAGGTCCCACATGATGCACAGTGTGGCAAAAAAAAAAAAAAAAAAAAAAGCATGGGGAGTACTTTAGAAGAGTATCTGAGACCCATCACTTATTTAATCAGATTTCCAGATGGTGCCAGAGTGCAGGTCTTATTTTTTAATAAGATCTATAATTTTAAAAGATCATTAATACCCATAGTTTAGCTTTTAGAACAGTTTTAGGTTAACAGAAGAATTGTGTTGAAGGTACAGGAAGTTCCCATACATTCTTTCTTCCTCATTAAGTTATAGTTGGTGAACCAATATTGACACATTATGATTATCTAAGGTCCATAGTTTACATTAGGTTTCCCACTTTGTGTTGTACATTCTATGGGTGTTGACAAATGCATACTATTATGTATCTACCATCACAGCGTTGTACAGAATAGTTTCACTTTCCTAAAAATCCCCTGCACCCCACCCATTCATCCTCCCTACCCCACTCTGAACCCCTGGCAACCACTGATCTTGTTACCGTCTTTGTAGTTTTGCCTTTCCCAAGATGTCCTATAGTAGGCATTTTACAGTCTGTAGCCTTTCTAGATTTGCCCCTTTCACCACATTCACAGAGACCTGAATATTCCTCTCATGAACTCTAAGGTTGCTTTTACACCAATGACCAGTGATCCACTGAACTGATATTTTGGCTTGGCTGGAGTTTCCCACCCTCTGCTTGGCTGCACCCATGCTGGTTACCACCTCCCCCAATCCAGGCACAGCACACCACCCCTCCCTCCATAACTCATTCATCACCCTCATTTGGAAACCTTCTCTTTCACTCTGCCTCTCAAATCCTTCCAGAATCTCTACAGCTAACTCAGGTTTGATCTCTTGCAAAAGACTTCCCCTGGTATCCCAAACCCTCCTCTAAACTCGTAAAATAATTATTCCTTCTAGATTCATTGGACCTTGTGAAGCACTATCTGTTCTTTCTATTCTCTTGCTCCCCTGAGCTCCTATTTCAACTTAATCATGTTATTTTCCTATATTTCAACCAGATTCCCCCAACAGCACTCTAAGTACCCTAGAGTGAGAGATTGTGTTATTATTCACTTTAGTCCCCCCAGCACCTAGCATTGTACCAAGCTTGATGAATGTTTGCTTTTTTCTAGTTCAGAAAACGATGAACAATGAACCACAATAGTGTGGATCTAGGGCACCCAGAGATGGGGTTCTAGTCAGTTAACCTCTCCAGGCTTAGGTTTCCTTATCTGCATAATTCATGTTTGTACTAAAGTCTCTAATTTCTCTATTTGTACCATTCTGTGTTTTGATTATCATAGCAACAATAAGGTAACTGGGCAAATGACATAACTGTCCTAAGTGGACATAGCTTCTGTTGGGATTAAGTATCAGTCTTTGAAAACAACAAACAGGGTTAAAGCTGTTAGCTTGAGATCGGTTCTGATCTCCATGAAAATTTTTCATGGGTTATTTTCCTGTCCCCAGTACCCTGCCCCTCCCCTGGAATACCTCCTTTCTCTCCATGCTTTCCTAGCCTTCAAAGGTACACTCAAGTTCCATCTCATAGAATTCTTCATGGTTTGTAACTTTTAAATTTGTTTTTCACTTGTTTTTGTATCTTTCCCCTGCTGTCCACCAGCTTCATGAGGGAGGAACTGTGCAAGTTGTGTTTGTCATTGCATCAGTGCCATAAATGTCTGTTCAATGAATTAATGGTGTTAATAAATATGCTCTGAAAAAAAATATTTTCTCTGCAAATAAGTGCTGGAAACACTGTGCAGTTTACTTTTCCTACTTGGAGAGTCACTGTCCTACATACAAGACCTGTTGAATTTTGTCACTCCAGGATTTACCAAATTTATTTGATCATGGACCTCCCTAACCTTTTAAAATTTTCCTTGGATCATCTACTTACTCAATAATCACACCCACATTCATAAAACAGTAGCTAACCAGTGTTAGACAACTCCCATGCAACCAGGCTATTCCAAACACCTTATAACCTTCCTTTATAAAAATCCCAGTTTTACTATCTTTATTTGAGAATTATGGATGAGAAAACAGAGGCTCAGAGAGTTACAGTAACTTCCTAAGTCACAGGGTCCCTTAAGAGATCAGACTGCAGTCATCAGATTGCTCAGCATGAGAAATGCTGGTTTAATGGGGTTCACAGGCTCTGGGCTAAGACAGACCTGCTTTGAATCTAGAATGGAGTGGATCCTGGAACAGATCACTTTCTAAATGGGGGTCTGGGCCTCATTTACCTTTACCTATAGAAAGATGATGGTCATACTCACTTGAAAGGGTGAGTGTAGAAATTAAATGAAATAACATATGTGAAGAAGTTAACATTGTTCATGGCTGGTGATGAAGGCTTGAGACATTGTAGTTATTATCAGCAGAGAGGTTTGCCCAGAATGGTACTTGTTGAACATGTTACATTGTCTGCCACTCTGCCTTTTCATTGTTGAGGCTTTGGTGATTTGGTTTACCTGGAAACTTATAAGAGCAATGAATTAGGTGAGGCTAAACGCTGTCACAGCCTTGAAATATTGTGAAAGCTTATGTCTCATTCACAAGAAGTCCACAATGGATTTCCTTGATCTGGCAGCTGTGACTCAAGTCCTCCACAACATCCTCTGCCTTCAGCACAGAGACAAGGAAAGAGCAAGCAGACCATCTCAGGAGGGTTCACAAAATATTATAAATGCAACACCTTTTTAAATTGCCCAGTTCTTAAAACATTGAACTTGAGCTGGTGGCTGGTGGTCAGTTTAGTGGGAGAGGCTGGATATAGTAATTAAAGCTTCACTGTTTATCAATCTTCACTCATCATTCTGTAGACATTTTTTTTTTTTTTTTTTTTTTTTTTGTGGTGTGTGGGCCTCTCACTGTTGTGGCCTCTTCCGTTGTGGAGCACAGGCTCCGGACGTGCAGGCTCAGCAGCCATGGATCACGGGCCCAGCCGCTCCGCAGCAAGTGGGATCCTCCCTGACCGGGGCACAAACCCGTGTCCCCTGCATCGGCAGGCGGACTGTCAACCACTGCGCCACCAGGGAAGCCCATCTGTAGACCTTTTTTAAAAATAAAATTTTATCATGTCATGTATATAGATTGATGAATTTTCAGAAAATAAAACACTCAGGTAATACATAAAAACTCATGTAATACATAAAAAGATAAAATATAAAAACTCGTGTATTTGCAAATGCATCAGTTTCCATTCATTGTGAAATGTCTTATTTCACCTTCACTGCTTTTCTCTCAAGATTTAAAAAATTTCACTCCACTCTTCTTGTTTGAGGCAAAGTTGGATGCAGTTCTGATCTTTGTTCCTCTGTAGGTAATATGTTTTCCCTCTGGCTTCTTTCAGGATTTTTTCCTATCATTATTTTCTGTAGTTGAGGATGGTATTCCTAGGTGTAGATTTTTGACATCTTTTCTCCTTGGTGTTCTCTGAGCTTCCCAGAGCTGTAGTTTGGTGTCTGGCATTAATTTGGGGGAAATTCTCAGTCTTTATTGTTGCAAATATTTCTTCTGTTCCTTTCTCCCTTTCTTCTCCTTCTGGTATTCCCATTACACATCTGTTACACCTTTTGTAGTTGTCCACAGTCCCTGGAATTCTGTTCTGTCTTTTCAGTCTGTGTCCTCTTTGTTTTTCAGTTTTTGAGATTTCTACTGAAATATCCTCTATCTCGATGAGTCTTTCCTCAGCTGTGTCCAGTCTACTGATGAGCATGTCAAAGGCATTCTTTATTTCTCTTACAGAGGGTTGATGTTGTTTTTGTTTAATCTATAAAATTTCTTTTTGGTTCTTTCTTAGGATTTCCATCTCTCTGCTAGCATTGCCCATCTGTTCTTGCCTGCTATCTACTTTATCCATTAGATACTTTAGCATAGTAATCATAGTTGTTTAAAATTCCCTGTCTGATGATTCCAACATCCCTGCTATGTCTGGTTCTCTGATGCTTGCTCTGTCTCTTCAAATTGCATTTTTTTGCCTTTTTGTATGTCTTATGATTCTTTCTTTATAGCTGGCCATGATGTACTGGGTGAGAGGAACTGCTGTGAGTAGATCTTTAGTGATGTGGGGGTGAGGTGTGGGGGGAGGGGAAGCATTCTAGATCTCAGGCTCCCAGTGAGCCTGTGCCTCTGGACTGTGAATGCACAAGTGTTTCTCAGTTTTCTCGCCACTTAGGTGGGAGAGGATGGCTTGAGTGGCTGGAGTTAGGGATTTCCCTTTCCCCAGGTCGGTTAGGCTCTGATAATGCCCCCAGCAGGTTAGGCTCTGCTAAAATACAGCTGACCCTTGAACCACGTGGGTTTGATCTGCAGGGTCCACTTCTATGTGGGTTTTTCCACTACAGTTCTACATGATCTGTGGTTGGTTGAATATGCAGATGCAGAACCATAGATACTGGAGGGCCAACAGTAAAGTTATATGAGGGTTTTTTACTGCAAGTGGGGTAGGTGCTCCTAAACCCCGTATTGTTCAAGGGTGGACTGTAGCTTTCCCTGAGGGCAGCCCTTGTTAAGAAGAACAGAGAGCTCTTTTATACTTCAAAATGGTTGTTCATGATTCCCTCTCCCTGGAAGAAGCCTGAGGGACTTTTTCTCAGGTATTTACACGAGAATCTGGTGGAGTCCCTGGAGATAAATCTCACAGTGTTGTGGGGTCCCCCTGTGACTGGGTCCCCTGGAGGATTTAACTCTGGGAGTTCTCCACAGTGAGCCTCCAGCAATTCATCAATGACAGCTCAGGTCTTCCTACCCTGGTACTCGTCCTGCAGCAATTTCCTCTTTCTCTGCTCTGAAAAGCGATGATGATCTGTATGTCCTGTCTCTCCAAACTTGGGGGCAGCAGTTTGCCCTTTGTCCTCCCCTCTCTTATGGATCCAAGAAGAGTTGCTGATTTTTTAGTGTGTTTAGTTTTTACTTGTTCTTGGGAAAGAGTGACAACTTCCAAACTCTTTACATCCTCCTCACCTTCACCTTTGAGGTATTCACTTTGTATGGAATTCTAAGCTGTATTCTTAACTTTAGTAATTGTATTTTTTTTAATTTTAGAATTTCCTTAATTTGTCATAGATTCAAGTTCTCTGGTGAAATTATCATCTTGACTATTTTCTTAAACATAAAAGTCAGTTATTTTAAGTCCGTGTCTGGTAGCTCATGTATCTGCGTCACCCTAATGTCTGTTTCTTTTCATTGCCTTTTCTCTTCTGTCTCTTTATATGCTTGGTAATTCTGAACTGAATGCTGGAAGTTGTATTTAGTAAATGTTAGAGTCTATGGATGCTGTTTTCTTTCTCCAGAAAGGATTTTGTTTAGTTTCTGGCTAAAAGATTAGAGCTGATTTGAGGTTGCATTTCAATTCTTGTAAGATCTGCTTTATTGTAACCATGGAGTGTAATTCTGTAGAGATTTGTACCAGATGAGCCCTAAACTTCTGATTTGGTTCCCCCCTAGCATGACACAAGGTCAGTAGGTCTGCTTAGCTGGCAGCTGCTTTCTGCTGTTTTTCTCCAAATATGCCAATTTGTTATGTACACTGATAGATGATTAGATTGATAGAGGTGGTATAGAAAGCTATTCTCACCTCAGTGATTTCTTGTTTCTGGTCAGTAGCATCATGGTCATTCAGTTCCATCTGTCCTGATAACTCTGCAATGCCTTCAAACATCTTTGATTGCTTTTTTTTTTTTAACATTTCTATGAGAGTATACTTGCTTTACAATAGTGTGTTAGTTTCTGCTTTATAACAAAGTGAATCAGGCATACATATACATATGTCCCCATATCTCTTCCCTCTTGCATCTCCCTCCCTCCCACCCTCCCTATCCCACCCCTCTAGGTGGTCACAAAGCACTGAGCTGATCTCCCTGTGCTATGCGGCTGCTTCCAACTAGCTACCTATTTTATGTTTGGTAGTGTATATATGTCCATGCCACCCTCTCACTTTGTCGCAGCTGACACTTCCCCCAGCCCGTATCCTCAGGTCCATTTTCTAGTAGGTCTGCATCTTTATTCCCATCTTGCCCCTAGGTTCTTCATGACCTTTTTTTTTTCTTAGATGTCATATATATGTGTTAGCATATGGTATTTGTTTTTCTCTTTCTGACTTACTTCACTCTGTATGGCAGATTCTAGGTCCATCCACCTCACTACAAATAACTCAGTTTCGTTTCATTTTATGGCAGAGTAATATTCCATTGTATATATGTGCCACATCTTCTTTATCCATTCGTCTGTTGATGGACCCTTAGGTTGCTTCCATGTCCTGGCTATTGTAAATACAGCTGCAATGAACATTTTGGTACATGACTCTTTTTGAATTATGGTTTTGTCAGGGTATATGCCCAGTAGTGGGATTGCTGGGGCTTATGGTAGTTCTATTTTTAGTTTTTTAAGGAACCTCCATACTGTTCTCCATAGTGGCTGTATCAATTTACATTCCCACCAACAGTGCAAGAGGGTTCCCTTTTCTCCATACCCTTTCCAGCATTTATTGTTTCTAGATTTTTTGATGATGGCCATTCTGACTGGTGTGAGATGATATCTCATTGTAGTTTTGATTTGCATTTCCCTAATGATTAATGATGTTGAGCATTCTTTCATGGGTTTGTTGGCAATCTGTATGTCTTCTTTGGAGAAATGTCTATTCAGGTCTTCTGCCCATTTTTGGATTGGGTTGTTTGTTTTTTTGATATTGAGTTGCTTGTAAATTTTGGAGATTAATCCTTTGTCAGTTGCTTAATTTGCAAGTATTTCCTCCCATTCTGAGGGTTGTCTTTTGGTCTTGTCTATGGTTTCCTTTGCTGTGCAAAAGCTTTGAAGTTTCATTAGGTCCCATTTGTTTATTTTTGTTTTTATTTCCATTTCTTGAGGAGGTGGGTCAAAAAGGACCTTGCTGTAATTTATGTCATAGAGTGCTCTGCCTGTCTTTTCCTCTAAGGGTTTGATAGTTTCTGGCCTTCCATTTAGGTCTTTAATCCATTTTGAGTTTATTTTTGTGTATGGTGTTAGGGAGTGTTCTAACTTCATTCTTTTACATGTAGCTGTCCAGTTTTCCCAGCACCACTTATTGAAGAGGCTGTCTTTTCTCCACTCTATATTCTTGCCTCCTTTCTCAAAGATAAGATGACCATATGTGCATGGGTTTATCTCTGGGCTTTCTATCCTGTTCTATGGATTTATATATCTGTTTTTGTGCCAGTACCATACTGTCTTGATTACTGTAGTTTTGTAGTATAGTCTGAAGTCCAGGAGCCTGATTTCTCCAGCTCTGTTTTTCTTTCTCAAGATTGCTGTGGCTATTGAGGGTCTTTTGTGTTTGCATACAAATTTTTTGTTCTAGTTCTGTGAAAAAATGCCAGTGGTAGTTTGATAGGGATTGCATTGAATCTGTGGATTGCTTTGGGTAGTAGAGTCATTTTCATAATGTTGATTCTTCTAATCCAAGAACATGGTATATCTCTCCATCTATTTGTATCATCTTTAATTTCTTTCATCAATGTTTTATAGTTTTCTGCATACAGGCCTTTTGTCTCCTTAGGTAGGTTTATTCCTAGATATTTTATTCTTTTTGTTGCAGTGGTCAATGGGAGTGTTTTCTCAATTTCACTTTCAGATTTTTCATCATTAGTGTATAGGAATGCAAGAGATTTCTGTGCATTAATTTTGTATGCTGCTACTTTACCAAATTCATTGATTAGCTCTAGTAGTTTTCTGGTAGCATCTTTAGGTTTCTCTATGTATAGCATCATGTCATCTGCAAACAGTGACAGCTTTACTTCTTTTCCAATTTGGATTCCGTTTATTTCTTTTTCTTCTCTGATTACTGTGGCTAAAACTTCCAAAACTATGTTGAATAATAGTGGTGAGAGTGAGCAATCTTGTCTTGTTCCTGATCTTAGTGAAAATGGTTTCAGTTTTTCACCATTGAGGATGATGTTGACTGTGGGTTTGTCATATATGGCCTTTATTATGTTGAGGTAAGTTCCCTCTATGCCTACTTTCTGGAGAGTTTTTTTCATAAATGGGTGTTGAATTTTGTCAGAAGCTTTCTCTTCATTTATTGAGATGATCATATGGTTTTTCTCCTTCAGTTTGTTAATATGGCTTATCACATTGATCGATTTGCATATATTGAAGAATCCTTGCATTCCTGGGATAAACCCCACTTGATCATGGTGTATGATCCTTTTAACGTACTGTTGGATTCTGTTTGCTAGTATATTGTTGAGGATTTTTTGCATCTATGTTCATCAGTGATATTGGCCTGTAGTTTTCTTTCTTTGTGACATCTTTGTCTGGTTTTGGTATCAGGGTGATGGTGGCCTCGTAGAATGAGTTTGGGAGTGTTCCTCCCTCTGCTATATTTTGGAAGAGTTTGAGAAGGCTAGGTGTTAGCTCTTCTCTAAATGTTTGATAGAATTCGCCTGTGAAGCCATCTGTTCCTGGGCTTTTGTTTTTTGGAAGATTTTTAATCACAGTTTCAATTTCAGTGCTTGTGATTGGTGTGTTCCTATTTTCTATTTATTCCTGGTTCAGTCTCTGAAGGTTGTGCTTTTCTAAGTATTTTCCCATTTCTTCAAGGTTGTCCACTTTATTGGTATATAGTTGCTTGTAGTAATCTTTCATGATCCTTTGTATTTCTGCAGTGTCAGTTGCTACTTCTCCTTTTTCATTTCTAATTCTATTGATGTGAGTCTTCTCCCTTTTTTTCTTGATGAGTCTGGCTAATGGTTTATCAATTTTGTTTATCTTCTCAAAGAACCAGCTTTTAGTTTTATTGATCTTTGCTATCATTTAATTTCTTTTTCATTTATTTCTGATCAGATCTTCATTTCTTTCATTCTGTTAATTTTGGGTTTTTTTGTTCTTCTTTCTCTAATTGCTGTAGGTGTAAGATTAGGTTGTTTATTTGAGATGTTTCTTGTTTCTTAAGGTAGGATTGTATTGCTCTAAGCTTCCCTCTTAGAACTGGTTTTGCTGCATCCCATAGGTTTTGGGCCGTCATGTTTTCTTGTCATTTTTTTCTCGGTATTTTTTGTTTTCCCCTTTGATTTCTTCAGTGATCTCTTGGTTATTAAGTAGTTTATTGTTTAGCCTCCATGTGTTTGTATTTTTTACAGATTTTTTCCTGTAGTTGATATCTAGTCTCATAGCATTGTGGTCAGAAAAGATACTTGATATGATTTCAATTTTCTTAAATTTACGAAGGCTTCATTTGTGGCCCATGATATGATCTATCCTGGAGAATGTTCCATGGACCCTTGAGAAGAATGTGTATTCTGTTGTTTTTGGATGGAATGTCCTATAAATATCAGTTAAGTCCATCTCATTTAATGTATCATTTAAAGCCTGTGTTTCTTTATTTATTTTCATTTTGGATGATATGTCCATTGGTGAAAGTGGGGTGTTAAAGTCCCCTACTATGATTGTGTTACTGTCAATTTCCCCTTTTATGACTGTTAGTATTTGCCTTATGTATTGAGGTGCTCCTATGTTGGGTGCATAAATATTTACAATTGTTATATTTTCTTCTTGGATTGATCGTTGATCATTATGTAGTGTCTTTCTCTGTATCTTGTAATAGTCTTTGCTTTAAAGTCTATTTTGTCTGATATGAGACTTGCTACTCCAGCTTTCTTTTGATTTCCTTTTGCACGGAATATCTTTTTCCATCCCCTCACTTTTAGTCTGTATGTGTCCCTAGGTCTGAAGTGGGTCTCTTGTAGACAGCATATATACGGTTCTTGTTGTTGTATCCATTCAGCCAGTCTATGTGTTTTGGTTGGAGCATTTAATCCATTTACATTTAAGGTAATTATCGATATGTATGTTCCTATTATCATTTTCTTCATTGTTTTGGGTTTGTTCTTGTAAGTCTTTTCCTTCTCTTTTATTTCCTGCCTAGAGAAGTTCCTTTAGCATTTGTTGTAAAGCTGGTTTGGTGATGCTGAATTTGCTTAGGTTTTGCTTGTCTGTAAAGATTTTGTCGGTCAAATCTAAATGAGATCCTTGCTGGGTAGAGTAATCTTGGCTGTAGGTTTTTGTCCTTCATCACGTTAAATATGTCCTGCCACTCCCTTCTGGCTTGCAGAGTTTTTGCTGAAAGATCAGCTGTTAACCTTATGAGGATTCCCTTGTATATTATTTGTTGTTTTTCCTTTGGTGCTTTTGCTATTTTTTCTTTGTGTTTAATTTTTGATAGTTTGATTAATATGTGTCTTGGCATGTTTCTCCTTGGATTTATCCTGTATGGTACTCTCTGTGCTTCCTGGAGTTGATTAACTATTTCCTTTTCCATATTAGGGAAGTTTTCAACTCTATTGTCTTCAAATATTTTCTCAGTCCCTTTCTTTTTCTCTTCTTCTGGGACCCCTACAATTCGAATGTTGGTGTGTTTAATGTTTTCCCAGAGTTCTCTGAGACTGTCCTCAATTCTTTTCATTCATTTTTCTTTATTCTGCTCTGTGGTAGTTATTTCCACAATTTTATCTTCCAGGTCATTTATCCTTTCTTCTGCCTCAGTTATTCTGCTATTGATCACTTCTAGAGAATTTTTAATTTCATTTATTGTGTTGTTCATCACTGTTTGTTTGCTCTTTAGTTCTTCTAGGTCCTTGTTAAACCTTTCTTGTATTTTTTCCATTCTATTTCCAGGATTTTGGATCATCTTTACTATCATTATTCTGAATTCTTTTTCAGGTAGACTGCCTATTTCCTCTTCATTTGTTAGGTCTGGTGGGTTTCTACTTTGCTCCTTCATCTGCTATGTGTTTTTCTGTCTTCTCATTTTGCTTCACTTACTGTGTTTGGGTTCTCCTTTTTGCAGGCTGCAAGTTTGTAACTCCCGTAGTTTTTGGTGTCTGTCCCCACTGGCTAAAGTTGGTTCAGTGGGTTGTGTAGGCTTCCTGGTGGACGGGACTAGTGCCTGTGTTCTGGTGGATAAGGCTGGATCTTGTCTTTCTGGTGGGCAGGTCCACGTCTGGTAGTGTTTTGGGATGTCTGTGACCTTGTTAGGATTTTAGGCAGTCTCTCTGCTAATGGGTGAGTTTTTCTTCCTGTCTTGCTAGTTGTTTGGTATAGGGTGTCCAGCACTGTAGCTTGCTGGTCATTGAGTGGAGCTGGGTCTTGGTGTTGAGATGGAGATCTCTGCGAGATTGTCCCCATTTGATATTATGTGGAGCTGGGAGGCCTCTTGTGGACCAGTGTCCTGAACTTGGCTCTCCCACCTTAGAGGCACAGCCCTGACACCTGGCTGGAGAACCAAGAGTCTGTCATCCACATGGCTCAGAATAAAAGAGAGAAAAAAAAAAGTCAAAATAAAGTAAAATAAAGTAATTAAAATAAAAAATAATTATTAAGAAAAATTTAAAAAACAAACAAATAAAAACACCAGACAGACAGAACCCTAGGACAAGTGGTAAAAGCAAAGCTGTACAGACAAAATCACACACAGAAACATACACATACACATTTACAAAAAGAGAAAAATGGAAAAAAAAATATATATCGTTGCTTCCAAAGTCCACCTCCTCAATTTAGTATGATTCGTTGTCTATTCAGGTATTCCACAGATGCAGGGTACATCAAGTTGATTGTGGACATTTAATCCTCTGCTCCTGAGGCTGCTTGGAGAGATTTCCATTTCTCTTCTTTGTTTGCACAGCTCCCGGGGTTCAGCTTTGGATTTGGCCCCACCTCTGCGGGTAGGTCGCTGGAGGGCGTCTGTTCTTCGCTCAGACAGGACGGGGTTAAGGAAGCAGCTGATTCGGGGGCTCTGGCTCACTCAGGCCGCGGGGAGGAAGGGGTATGGATGTGGGGCAAGCCTGCGGTGGCAGAGGCCGGCGTGACGTTGCATCAGCCTGAGGCGTGCCGTGCGTTCTCTCGGGGAAATTGTCCCTGGATCACGGGACCCTGATCAGGGCTGCACAGGCTCCCGGGATGGAGGTGTGGATAGTGACCTGTGCTCACACACAAGCTTCTTGGTGGCGGCAGCAGCGGCCTTAGCGTCTCATGCCCATTTCTGGCATCCGCGCTGATAGCCGAGGCTCACGTCCGTCTCTGGAGCTCCTTTAAACAGCGCTCTTAATCTCCTCTCCTCGTGCTCCAGGCAACAAAGAGGCAAGAAAACGTCTCTTGCCTCTTCGGCAACTCCAGACTTTTTCCCAGACTCCCTCCCAGCTAGCTGTGGCGCACTAGCCCCTTCAGGCTGTGTTCACGCAACCAACCCCAGTCCTCTCCCTGTGCTCCTACCGAAGCCTGAGCCTCAGCTCCCAGCCCCCACCCGCCCCGGCGGGTGAGCAGACAAGCCTCTCAGGCTGGTGAGTGCCCGTCAACACCAATCCTCTGTGAGGTAATCTCTCCACCTTGCCCTCCACACCCCTGTTGCTGCACTCTCCTCCTTAGCTCCGAAGCTTCCCCGCTCCGCCACCTGCAGTCTCTGCCCACGAAGGGGCTTCCTAGTGTGTGGAAACCTTTCCTCCTTCACAGCTCCTTCCCACTGGTGCAAGTCCAGTCCCTATTCTTTTGTCTCTGTTTTTTCTTTTTTCTTTTGCCCTACCCGTGTACTTGGGGAGTTTCTTTCCTTTTGGGAGGTCTGAGGTCTTCTGCCAGAGTTCAAAAGATGTTCTGTAGGAGTTGTTCCACATGTAGATGTATTTCTGATGTATTTGTGGGGAGGAAGGTGATCTCCGCATCTTACTCTTCCGCCATCTTGAAGCTCCTCCTCTCTGATTGCTTTGAAGAGAAGTTTTTAGTTTTGTTTTTCTTTATTTCCCATTCCATCTACTTTTTCCAGTTGCCCTCAGTAGGAGGATTTGTCTGACAGAGCTGATACATTAGATGCAGAAGTGCAGGTTTTAGAGGCCAGATCTAGAAGTGGTATATGTCACATTCTTTCAGATCCATTAACTAGGAAAGAGCTCATGTTTCCTCTCAGATACCAGTTGGGCCGTGAAATGTAGTTTTCCTGTGTGCCCAGGAGGAAAATATGACAGTTTCATGAAAATATAGCTTTTCTTTTTGCTATAGGAATTGACTAATGGATTTATTATATACTTTGGAGGTTTCACTATTATCTTTACACATTTTCAGCACAATTTTAAGCTAATGCTTTAAAGGTAAAGAAGAGTCCATAGAATAGTCTGTGTATAATTATTTTAAACTCAATGTTTATTAAATTCCTTTTTTTTTTTTTTTTTTGTTCTGGTACATTCACACCCATCCTAGTCCTTTTTTTAAAAATTTTATTTATTTATTTATTTTTATTTTTTTATTTTTTGCAGTACACGGGCCTCTCACTGTTGCGGCCTCTCCCATTGTGGAGCACAGGCTCTGGATGCGCAGGCTCAGCAGCCATGGCTCATGGGCCCAGCCACTCCATGGCATGTGGGATCTTCCCGGACTGGGGCATGAACCCATGTCCCTTGCATCGGCAGGCGGACTCTCAACCACTTTGCCACCAGGGAAGCCCTAAATTTTTATTTTATATTGGAGTATAGTTGATTTACAAGCCATTCTAGTCTTGAATCCTCACATGAATCCTGCAAAATAAGTATTCTTATTTTCCACATTTTTTTCAAATGGTGAGTATGAGACTGAGGTTGTTATTGAATTTGTGCTGTGTGATGTGGACTAAAGACTGATTAATTAATTCCGTAAAATGATTGTTAACAGTTGTTCTAAGTTACTCTTATAGCATCTCGTTGCAAGATAATATAGTAACTGAAACCCAGAGCTCTGGACCAGGCTGCTGGATTTCAATCCTGTCTCTACCACTTCCCATTTATCAACCAGTGGGCAATTTACTTCATTTCTCTGTGCCTATTTCCTCCTCTGTAAAATAGAGTGATAGTAGTTTGTTGTATTGAATAAATTAACTTGAAAAAAACCTATAAATGGGAAAGAATTTGAAAAAGAATCGATATATGTATATGTGTAACTGAATCACTTGGCTGTACACCTGAAACTAACACATTTAACAGTGTAAATCAACTATACTCCAATATAAAATAAAAAAAGAAAAGAAAAGAGCCTGGAAAAGTGCCTATTACATAATAAGCACTCAATGCTAATTAACTGTTAATATTATGCAGAAGATGATGATGGCATTGCTCTTTCTATTACAGATTTACATAATGCTTTGTTTTGTAGTTTTGTAAGAGCAGCACCAGAATGTAAGTTCCCTCAGTTCAGGGACTGTTTCCCTCAGTGGGAAGGACAGCATTTGGTACCAAGTAACGGTGTAAGCTATCAAACTTCAAATCATAAAAGAAGAAAAATTTGGCTCCCCTTTTTCACTTATCCCCTTCAGTTCCAGGTAATAGTGTCTATTGTATATTTTTTCCCTCTTTTGTTTGCCCATTTAAAATTTTTTTTTTTTGAAAATAAACTCTTTTCTCCACTGTTAAAATCCTAAATAGTTCTGAATATATTGGTTACTAATGTATCTGTCTTGAATTGGAGATCACTGTGGAGCATGATTAAAATGTTGGAGGAGCTCGTGTAACTTGGACAAGGTGGTAGATATTTATTTTCTAACTTGGTGAAAAATTTATACTTTTACACTGTCACAAAAGAGCTTGTACTGTGACTTAATGTTTCCCCATTTAGATCCTCGATATCATGTACCTTTGATAGTTCTTTCCTATTGCTGATAGATTTTTTTCCCCCTTTAGAGGTAAGGGAGGCACACATTTCTGTATTTGCACTTTTGTTCTGCTTGTGGTAGTATCTCTCTTATCACACAAAATATAGTTACCTGTCAATCAATGCTTATGAAGTACTTACTGCATCTTTATTGCATGTCACTAAAGTCTGATGATCAGAAAATGTGTGCAAGGAAAAGGAAAAGATCACATATTGAATCGTTGGAACTGAGTTAACATGTGCAAAAGCACTAAAAATAAGTGAGGTCTTGCTTTCTTGTTATTGTTATTATCTGGTGTATTAGTTGCCTATGGCTGCTGTAACAAATTATCACAAACTGGAAGCCTTCAAACAACAGAAATATATCCCCTCTTAGTTCCAGAGGCCAGAAGTCCAAAATCAAGGTGTCAATGGGGCTGGCTCTCCTGGAAGCTCTGGGGGAGAATCTGTCCCCTGCTTCTCTCCCCTGGCCTCTGGGGGCAGCTGACAATCCTTGGCTTGTTCATTACTCCATCCTCTGCCTCTGTCTTCATATCGCCTTCTCCTGTATTTCTCCTCTTCTCTTAGAATCTTCTCCACTGGTAAGGACACTTGCCATTGAATTTAGGGCCCACTCAGATCAGCCAGGATGATCTCATGTAAAGATCCCTAACTTGGTTACATCTGCAAAGACCCTTTTTTTTTCCAAATAAGAGCACGTTCTGAGTGGACATATCTTTTGTGGAGCTGTCATTCAACTTACTACATCTGATACATGTTATTTTTCTTTGAAAAAAAATTTTCTTTTTTCAAATTTCCTAAAAAACTCCCTCAAGGACAAGAAACATATTTTATATGTCTTTTGTTCCCTAGAGCCCAGGTGAAGGCTTTACCCAATAAAGCCCTTTTAATGTATAAAGATGTATATGTATCTTAATGTATCTTAAGAGGTATGAAAGGAATGGATGGCAGAGGAACAGAAGCATGTGATGATACCTTTGGAGTCTAGCGATGAGACTGACAAACAGGAAAACAGCGTGGTGCGAGAGTAGTGAGTGCTATGACATGGTTAAGTATATACAGAAAGTCATCTGATTCTAGTCTGGGGGAGTTGGAAAGGCTTTCTGGGGAAGGAGGCGTAGCAAGTGAAATCGAAAGACCTGTGTGGACAAGAAGGAAGGGTATTCCAGGCACACAGAACAACACACGGGAAGATTTCCAGGGTGAGGTCTCTGGGGCCAGCAGGAAGTATTTGGTGCATCTGGAAGATACGGTGCACGGGGTGGATGTATGACTAAGGGTTGGTGAGCAGACGGCAAACAGTAAGGAATAAGACTTTGGGGTTTCATGCGGGCTGGACCATGAAGGGGCTTGCATGCTGTACCCAGGAGTTTGTATATACTCATAAAAAACCCAAATCATTTGATGTGGTGGCTAAGAGAGCATCAGATGGACATTTCATAAAACTCCCACTGGCCGTAGTGGTGAAAGGCATTGGCTGTTAGTGAGACTGGAGGCAAGATGGTCAGTTCGGGTTGTTGGAGGAGACTAATGTTGGTGTCACAATCGATCTAAACAGAGGGTGGAGGCATTGCATTTCATCATTATTAAAGCGATGTACAGCTGTTGGTCATGGTGGCTGATTGGAGTGAGACCATACGGAAAAGAGAGGACTCAAGGGTGATTTTTATTTTTACCTTTATATTTTAAAAATTTTATTGGAGTGTAGTTGATTTACAATGTTGGGTTAGTTTCTACTGTACAGCAAAGTGAGTCAGTTATACGTACACATATATGCACTCTCTTCTAGACTCCATTCCCATATAGGTCATTACAGGGTACTGAGCAGAGTTCCCTGTGCTCTATAGTAGGTCCTTATTAATTATCTATTTTATATATAAAATACAATTTTTAAATGTTTGGTTTGTTTGACTCTAGTGGACAAGTAATGATGTTGTTCATGGCCACTGAGGACAGAGAAAGAGGGACATTGAAACTTTCTACCCCATTTCCCTCCTCTGTACAAAGGATGAAGTGATCCCTGCCCATCCCATCTCACAGCATTACTAGGACCAAAAAAAGTATTTAAAATGCTTTTAAAATTATACAGTAATTTCCCAAATAACTCTTTATGATTGGTTTACATTTAACCAAAATTTATAATTAGAACAAAAATTATAAAGCATATAACTATATGAAGGCAATAAAGACATACTTTTAAATAGAAGGAACTAATCTTTTGGCAAGAAATGTGTATTACAATCTAGGTTCTCCTTTCCCTCTCTCTGCTTTTCTATCCTGCATCCTGATTTAATCACACCGTGGACCGAAGAAAAAAATCCAAAGTTATTCTCTAACGCCTGTTGTTCCTCAGTGCCTTGCAAATTCACCACGCGATTGATTGTCCCACCTCCACCCAGGCACACGTGTACTGTCCCCCCTCCACATGAACACACATAGGGAATGAATTCAGTAACCCCCTGTTAAGATCTTGGGCAGCATGTCAGTCTTCTCATCTGTAAAATGGGTGTAATTTTATCTATCTCACAGACTGAGGACCAAATGAAATTAGCTACACATGACATGTGTGAATTGATACTATACCTGGCAAAAAGTAAGAACTCAATAAATAGGACTTTATTATTATTATTATTACATAAGACAAACTCTGCAAACAGATCTACCTTGCCCTTGGAAATCTTTATTTCTTGCTTGGCCACATTACAAATTACTGGCGACCCCCATGGACTTTGATCTCTGCATTCACACTTACCTGTGTTGACAGATGACCTGGTTTCCCCTGCCCCACCCCACCCACATCTTTCTGAATTTCTATAACATTTAGGGTCTGTCTCACAACATTTCATACTGAATGATTGAACTGTCTGCTCTATGTTCATGTTGTCTTTATAAATAGACCCTAAATTTCATAAGTGGATATATCTAGCAGGACGCCCAGAAAAATACAACAAATGGGATGAGTTGATAATAAAAGGGTCCTTTCTCAGCATCTCTCTCCTCTTTGGGAGTCTTGTTGAAGTTCTGACTTCCCTGTCCTCTCTCTCTCTATCAAAATTAATCTGCACGTTCTAAAGGAAGAAATAAAGTGAAAAAATGAGGAATATGTAACTTTTTAAAACCTTGGTCTCAAAACGGGGAGAATGTTGGTTTTAGAACATTTTGCTCCTCTTGGATGTATTTTCTTTCATTCGCTGACAATTCCAAAATTGCAATAGTAATTGCATTGTTTCCCCAAATGCCCTAGTTAGAACCAAAGCCAAGATTATTTTATCCAGCTATTAGGAGAGAGCTGTAGGAGGAGCCCATAAAACGTGCTTTCTTGATAAGAATGCAGATCATCTCACAGAGGAAGGAAAATCAGCCTCAGGCAGCAGAAGTCTTTGCTAGACAGCACTAGAAGCTTCTGCAAAGTGCCTGGAGCAACACAGAGCAGTTGCACTAAGAGGCTGCTTCAGATAGAAGTGTGTTTATGTGGCGACTCTTTAATTTCATTTTCTAATTCTATTCATGGAATCTAAAGGTTGTATAACTTAGGCAAAAGACTCAGACATCCTTCTGAGTACACACTCTGGTACTTTTAATGAAGGCAAATGTACTTCACCTCTTCAAGCTCAGTTTTCTTCTTTGTGAAATGCGAATGAAAATATTTCCGCCCAAAGAGAACATGTAATATCTTTCCCTGTAGGTATTTGGAGAGCAATAATAAGACAACAATCTGTCTCTTGACGCTTTGAGCCATTGGAAGCTACATATAAACGTGTTGGCAACTCTTCTAACTTTATACACAAGTATAATTAAAATTAAAACATGACGATCATATCAAAGATTTATTTAATTCATTAATGAGGGAACCAGCAGGATGTTAAAGCTGATTCAAAGAGAATTTGAAAATCTCATTTTATATAGGCCCTGAAAGAATTACTCCTGGAATAAGATTGTTAAATTTAGATACAAAATTTGTCTACTTCCTTCAGGGCAATAAAACTGGTAAAATGGTGAAAATATAAGTAATAAAAATGGTCATCTTGGCATTACCATTTCTAGTGTTCAGGTATCATTTGCGTTTGTATCAGAGAAAATCTAAAGTTAACATTTAACTTCAAAGATTACAATTCCTAATCAAGGGAAATAGCTAATCAAACAAAGGTAACTTCTCCCAGAAAATTAAATAATCCTGGGGACGTCTGGCTAGACAATAATCCTCTGACATTGAAAGGACGTGCGGTCATGATTTTATCTTATTCCCAAGCTTTGAATATATATTTTCATATTACCTATTTGTTTTCCATATTTCCTATCATTCCCATTCCGGGTTGGTATCTTCAATTATTTTTCTTTTTTTACTTCTCTTTGTCCTTATAAGTCCCCCTGTCTCTAACTCTCTTTTCCCATCAGTCATTTATTGACCGATTACATACATCGGTCTTTTCCAATTCTGCTTTCTCTTTGAGTCATTATTTGAGTCTGCCTTAGTCCTTATGCTAAAAGCTGACTTAAACCTAATTGGCTATGCACAACTAGCTTCCTTTTAGTATTAGAGATGTTAAGATTCGCTATTTCCCTCCCTGTATCTCTATGAGCTATAAGGAAAACAAGTCTCAAACAGCATTCTTCCATACATCTAAAATCTAAAACAAGCAAGCCCAAAGTTCTATAAACTTAACGAAATCCTGGTTCTCTGTCCTTTTGTCCACTCCCAAATCACCTGGTATGAAAATTTCACTTAAGGCAAATGTGAAATATTCTGTGGCATACATTTTTTCACCATTTTTCTTTTTAGAATCAAATGATCAAGAATCTTCTAATCCAGCATCGCAGGACGAAGTAGGAATTAAACGTAGGGAGCTATTACTAAGGGTAGGTAGGTGGTGTGCTAGAGTTTTTAAAATTCTCTGTTCATGTAAGAGTAGGGATATATCTGCCATATTCTAACCCATCCTTGTATCTTGAAGACTGTCATTTTCACAAAGGAAAGCCCATATCTGATACCCATTTGCTTATTAACAAACTATTGATTTCACCAATGACAATCCATTTATAACATTCATGACGCTAATTAGCACACTTCTGGGTTGATCAGAGATCAAGCTAGCTGAAGCCTTGGGGATGCCATCTCTGGTGTGTGGTCTTCTGAATAAATGTCAACTAACTACTGCTGGAGTGTCCTCACATTGAGGAATTATCTTCCCCGAGGGTGTCACGTTCATTTAGATTACACAAGCTTTGCTGGAAGTAGTTTGAAATGTAAATATATGTCATCACAATCTGGGTGACCTGTTTCTAAATGGAGATATCACAGCCTGCCACTCTCTGTGGAAAGCAGGGGTGACATGGTACTCACCACCATGAAAGTTTCCTGTCTCTAGGCTCCGGATGTTGGGGTAGTGGCAACACTTCTTTGGGGATCCAGGTCCCATTTACCCTGGCCATCGGGAATTGAGCAAAGGAGGCACATGAGTCTGAATGTCTTCCTGGAGAGCTGGGGTACCCCCCAGGATGAGCCCCCATTGCCCAAGAATTGCCAAGGCTACTGGCTACTGGGAAAAGATGAGGAAGTGAAGCGATGTGTCCTGACCTATTGTAAAGAAAGAATGTCTTTTTATATTGCTCATTTCTTATGGGCACTAGTGTCTGTCAGAGCTTCCGGGAAAAATAAAGACCAAAACACCTCTGGTTTAAATTCAATTGTAATTGTGTCAGGTTTTATATTATGATAAAATCTTGGCCTCTTTACAAGGAGGTTAAATCCCTAGTTGACTCAAAGTGAATTTCGTTTCTCCAAAGATGAGCAGAATGAGACAAAAACATGACCCATATTTTTTCTCCTCAGAGTCCAAATTCTTGCTCTATTTTATTTTCCCCTCCCGTCTATCTTAGGAGGTTTTCTCACAGCCAACAGGGTGGAGGTGTGCTCTTGCTGCTTGGGGAGCAGAAAAATTCAGGGCTTCCTTTAGCAGAAAAGATCCTGGATTATTTTAGGCAAAGAGAGCAGCCTGGAGTGATTCACTGGGCTTGCTGTGCCCCATCCAGAGCTTTTACCTGTTTATGACAATATAATTTCATTTGCTTTTAGAGATGCACTTTATGCCTCTTCTGTCAGACTAACTCAGAAATATGTCCACCAGGCAAGCTACTTCACCCCTCTTGCCATCTACATTGCAAGAGGTAGAGTCGGAGGCTGATTTCTGCTCCTCCCTGGGTAAGCAGAGGGGTTGCAATAGTTGCTGACACCCCCAAAATGGGGGGTTCTGAAAGTTTTGACTCTATGCAGTGCCATGGTCTACATGCCAGAACTTACCTTCCTACAATTGAGAACACAGTTTAGGTGATTATTTCAATAAATGTCCTAGAGTTCGAATCATTTTTTGCCATGTGGGTGGTAGTATACAGCGTGGGTTTTGTTTGTTAACCTCAGCCCAGGTTTCGTCTTACTTTATTCCACTTTTTTTCTCTTTATATTTATTTCCTAAGTCTTAACATTTTTAGTGTAATTTTTAGAGACTTTCCACATATGCAAATGACTTTAGTGCAAACATAACAAGCCCCCATGGATGCCCCTTCCACTCATAGATCGTCATTGTTTTCCTCAGATTTGCTGATTCCATTCCTTTGCCTTCCTTTCCAGAAAGAACCATTCTCATGAATGTGATGTTTTTTATTCTCATGCACGTTTTCATATTTTTAATACACATATCTATAAATGGTACATAGTTTTGGCAGGCATGTTTTAAAATTTTATAAATACTCTATAGTTTTCTTTTGTCTGATTTTGCCATAATTTATTTATCTATTTTCTTAGGATGTTTCCAGGTTTTCACTATCACAAACAATGCTGCAAAGAACATCCTTATCCATTTTTCCACATATAAGTGTTCTTCAGAGGCTCAGACTACAATGGAATTTCTATGTTTTTGGATATGAATATCTTCAACTTTACCAGATATTGTGGAATTGTTCTCCAAGGAGAAATGCTGGCGTTCTTTATATACTCTGGATACTAAAACATTGTTGGTGATACGCACAGTAAATGCATTTTCCAGTCTGTGGCTTGTCTTTTCCTTTTGTTCATGTGGGTTTTAGAAGTAATTTTAATTTCAATGTATTCAAAGGTATCAAGTTTTCTTTTATGTTTTTTGCATTTTGTACCTTGTTCTAAAAATCCTTTCCTTTCACATGGCTGTAAGGATGTCACTGTCTCCCTCACTCTCTGGTTCCTTTGTCTATGAGATCAGGCTTCATAGGTGGCCCCAAGCACTGGCTTAATCCATGTGAATCTAGATGCAAGATTTAGCACTTCTTGATATTCTCAAAATGCATTAGTGAGCTAGGTAGATTTTACAGTCGGGACCAAGAAGGAGTTCACGTCTACTCCACAATAGATAAAGCAATCCCTCCTGTTAGCTATTTCTGTTCTCTCCCTTTGTTAAATTGACCTTACTAGCACTTTCTCTGCCAGAATTAGTCCTGAATTTTTCTCCCTTTGGGGAGCAAAAATAACTCTTTGCTTCATGAAAAACTCCACCTGTTTCACTCTAAAGCTTGGGTGACAGTTGACTTATAAATTGACAAGAAACAGCATATAAAAGTATCATCCTAATTACAGTGGCTCTCTCATGTAAAGAAATTCTCTTAATCATTTATTCATTTATTTAAATCATATTTATTAAGCACTGACTAAGTGTCAAGCATTATACAAGACACTGAGTGAACAAAACAATGTCCCAGGTGGAAAAGATCAAGGAGGGCAATCTGGGAAGGCTTCTCTGAGGAGGTAACATGTAAAGTGAGATGGGAAGAATAGGGAACTAGCCATTTCAAGGGGGGGGAAAACATCTAACAGGAGGTAAATGGCACGTGCAAGAGCCAAATGCAAGGAAAAGGGCTTGGCATGTAGGGGCAACTAAAAGGATGACAATCATCTCTAAAAGGAAATGTTGAAGGAGGAAAATGATATGGAATGTGGATGGATGTGGATGGAGAGCAACATGGGTGAAATTATTTAGTGCCTTTTGGGCTTTCATAAGGAGAGGCTAATTTGATTTGACGTGTGTTTTTAAAATATAGCATTGGCTGTATTTTGTAGATAGACTGGCAGTAAATGCTATAGAAGGAGGAAACTGATTAGGAAGCTACTGCTGGGGTTTAGGTGAGATGCGGTGATGACCAAGATTATTTTGTGAAAGAAGAGATGTAGAGAAATATACCTCAGAGGAAGTGATGACAGGATTTTCTGAAGAGATAAATAAAGGTAAGGAATAAAAAATGGTTCCCTGTATTGCAATGTGATTAAGTGTGGGACATTAAGATGGTGAGGCCACCCCCCACCCCAGGTGGGTTTAGGATAGGACAGGGATGGTGGCAGTCAAGAGTTTTGTCTTATGCACTTCACTTCTGGTGCCTATGGGGCATCCCTGGAGACATGGAGTATTCAGTTGGAGCTAGAGCTCAGAGAAGAGGTGAAGTTGGGAATATCAGCTGGTAGGAAATGACATTTTCTACTTCATGAAGGAGTGATAGATATATAGGTAGGAAAAGGGAATGAAGGAAGATCTTGCTTTATATTCAGCCTAAATTTTAGATTCCAGTGACTACCAGCCATGGCCTTGAACTTCGTGCATGGATGCGGATTTTGAACAGACTAACTCAGGAAGCCCAGGAAAAGGCAAAAGATGGCAATCACCCATTTGGTCCCATTTACACATCTCATTATTCTTCTAGGGGTCTGTTGGTTTTTAGAATTTTCAGTTAAGTGCTAGAAAGTACCAATGTACTTCAAAAGTAATGAGGTTGTACCCTTTAAAGGAAAATTTGGATTAAAACATTGAAGGTTTATTGAGAGACTTGTATCTTACAATGTGTGTGTCAATAGGCAGCAAAGCTGACATGCCTGTGTTTGAACATTAACAGTTCCAAAACTTTTACTGGATTTCTGTTGATATTCCCAAAGTAGATTTGTTGATTATTTCTACATAATTGACAAGGAATCTGGCACTTCAGTAGATTGTGCTTACTTTTTCTTATTGCAGTTAAAATGATGAATTGTTGAGCTTCTTTGGCAGAATCATCTGTATGGCCATTGAAAGATTCATTTGCAGCTTATACTTGTGTTTTCTCTCAGTGATGAGTCCACTTATATTTACCTTCAGCTGCAACTTGCAGACAAAATTCTGGACTCAGTCATCCTGTCTTACAGATGACAAGTATACGTATTAGTCAAAAAATATTGGGTGCCTACTATGAACCAGCTGCTGTGGTACCCACGAGAGTCACCATAAAACTAGGTCATTATTCTTGAATCCATGAAACTTACAGTCTGGAAAAGAAACAGTCTTGTAATTACCTACATATACTGCAAGATAGAATGGGAAAATGGTTATAATAGATTTTTTAAAATATGCTGAATCACTTTCAGGTAACAATGTCTGCTTGACATGGGTTTACAAAATATCTTTAATGAAATGAATAAAAGCTAGTAAAAAGTAGCACTAAACAAAAAATAGATCACCAGTAGAATAAAATAAGGAAAGGGAAAATAATTGAATGCCCCAGATTTCCCCAAGTGGCAGCAAGAAAAGAATTAAAATACTATAGTGAGACGTGGCATATATCTGAACCACATCTCCAAGATTTAAGAAGCAATACTGGTGAGTATACTATTCAGGGTAGGGTAATTGTTGAAACATGCAATGATACAACCTCAGTGTTTAACATGTTACATGCTGCTTTCTTGCTCATTACACACCAACATGGTTACTCCATTGAGGTAGCTTCCAGGCTCTCCAGGATCCTTCTTCCTCTAAGGTCTCAGGGTCCTCTCCATTAAGGAGAAGAAAGTTCGAAAGTCACAAACGATAAGTTGTTATGGAATAATCTTGGAAGTGGCTGACCTCACCTGGTCAGAAGACCTCTGAGACACGGCCCCCCTTAACTGCAAGAAAGGCTAGAAAATGTAGTCTGTGCATGCCCAGGAGGAAAGGAAAAGTTTTGGCAGATATAGCATCTTAATCACAGAGTCTACAAAAGCCCTAAAATTCCCATTCATCATCCTCAAACTGGAGAGAAGTGAAACAAAGGACTTCTTCCATTTTCTCTTTTCACTGAGGAAGTAGAAGAGTTAAGTGAGAAGTGAAAAACAGAGGATGACCCTCCCTGAGGGAGGACAGGCTCCAGGGCTCCCCCAGGGATGGGGAGCACTCAGACTATCTGCCAGGGTGATAGGACACGCCACAGCTACACAGGTGTCACAAACGCTGGTTTAAAACAGTCATCTATCAAAATCTGGAGACATTAAAGATCCCCATTTAAGAAGGGCTGATCTCAGCCTCAAGTAAGTCCCCTCTTTCCTTCTCTTTCAGCCACTCCACTCGAGCTCTCCAGGTCCACCAAAACAAAAGCAAAAACAAAATTAAAAACAAACAACCTGCTAGGACCTGGAATGCCTGTTTGTCGTTTAGAGGGATACAAATAGGTCTCAGTGGAAAGGAACTTAAGGGGAACTCACTCTCTTACCCTGTAGCAGATCAAATAGAAATTCTGGACAAGTCTCATGATAACCATGATATGACAATGAAAACCCCATAGCAACTATAAATACACTGCAAAGGAGGAGAAAACATAAGAAGAAAAGACAAAGAACCTAGTCTAGAAGAACACTGTAACTCAGGGAATAAAAGAAAATCCCATGCATATCCTTTATGCTATAGAAGACTGTGATAGAATTGCGAATTTAATTTAAAAAAAAACTCAAAGATGAAATCACAAGGTAACAGGGTGTGGTCACAAGGGCAGTTGACCCTGGATGACCACAATCTCATTGTTGGTCCTCAAGGCACAGAGCAAGGCAGAAGAAGGCAAAAACTGGACCAGACAGACAATAATCACCATGCTAATCTACTCAGTAGAAGGAATTTAGTGTTTCCTAAAACCCAAGGATGGAAATGAAGCCAAGCTTCCAGTAGAGAGCAGAACCGAGGCTTGGGAAGCCCCCAGGACTCTCACCATTTCTTGCCTGTGCTGTTGTGCTGTAAAATTTCTTATTCTCTAAAGAGTCTTCACAGATTCTGAGTCCACATGGAAGAATATGTTTTATGTTATGCTTCCAGCAACAGACAGACTCTCTACATGACCCTCAAGCACAATTCCAAACTCCCAGGAGAATAGTCTGATAGATCCAGCTTCTGTTATGTGCATCACCTTGGTCCAGTGGGCTTCAGAGAGGCATAAAGTCATAAGGCAACACTAATTCACAGTTCCTGTGTGGGAACCGGATGCCAGCACTGGACCAAGTGCTCACCATGGGGCATCTCACACCACCTTTGCACAGGAGAGAGAGCACTAATGTCATTATTTTAAATGGGTGATAACACCACGGCTCAGAGAATTTAAGTTGCTTGCCCAGTGTGACAGACGTATCATGTTTCAGAGCCAGTTTCAAATCCAGGTGATCAGCTCCAAAATTTGCTCTCAACCTTTATGCTAAATCCCCAGTACACACAGGAGCCAGTTACCAAACAACAGAGGATGGTGGTCTATGGATTGGACAGATTCCCTAAAAAGTGAACATTATTTTCCTAACATTTCTTTGGGATAAAGTCTTAAATGTAGTCTTACTGGGTCATTGGATATATTACTCAGTGACTCTCCTGAAAATTTGCTCCCATTTATATCCCATGAGAAGTGTATGGAAATGCTTCTCTCATCACGTTATTGCCAACAGTGAGTACTAATATTTTATTTCATCTTTGCCAGTTGAGTAGGGAGATGGAGTAGGAAGACTTTATTCTGACTGAGGGCTTGGGGGAATCTTCAGAGAAGAGGTCAATGTGGGCACATGAGAGCAAAGCAGACAGGCCAAGAAGTCCATGGTGATGTGGAAAAGGCAGGGAGGATGCCCTCTGGATGGCTTGAAAACAGAGTGTAGAGGGCTGTACTGAGCAATGATTCCAGGGAACCATGAAAGCCAAGGTGAAGTATTGTGACCTTATCATAAGCGTTTTAGAGAGGAGAGGTGTTGTTATTCAACAGAAATAAAGTAGTCTCTAAATAATCTTTGTGGGAGATATTTGCCTAAGACAGTTACCTTATACACACACATTTACATTCACTATATACATTCTTTCCTTCACCACCACCCCTCCCCACCGTACAATCATTTTCAGACAACTGTTTTGTTTTAAGAATGCTGACGGGATTCATATAGGATTGCCTATATTAGGGCAAAAGCATTTTACTAATTGGATGACAGGTGTGAGGGCTTTTCAGCTTCGAAATACATCTGACTAGGAACATTTGCATTCTATGAGAAATCTATGCTAATATTCACACTCCAAGGAGAAGTTTAAATTGCAAATTTTGAAAAGCTTAAAGTCAGTAAATAATATTTTGGGGGGAGGGGTGGCCGTGCCACAGTGATATCAGTGAGGAAGTTTAAATGGAAGGAATGCATTTGCCAGGTGTGAACTCTCCTGAAGCTGAAATCACCTGTGATGCCTGGGACTGGAAATGAATTCTGCTTCTTGCTCACAAGCTTTAGAGTGCATTAGAATCACCTGGAGGGCTTGTAAAAACAAAGTGCTGAGCCCACCCCCAGAGCTTCTGACTCAAGAGGATTGGAGATTGGCTGAGAATATGGGTTTCAAAAAAATTCCCCGGTGATGCCTGTCCCAGTAATTACACTTTGAGAGCCATTTCTCTAGAAAAATCCTAATAGTGTACTTGCTTGTCAAAATGGGTGAAGTGGGGACTGTGGACAAGACGGTAGAGTAGGAAGACCCTGAGCTCACCTCCTCCTATGGGTACACCAAAATTACAACTATTTACAGAACAACTATTGATGAGAATGACCTGAAGACAAGGAGAAAAATCGTACACAACTAAAGATGTAAAGAAGGAACCACAACGAGATAGGTAGGAGGGGTGGAGTTGTGGTATAGGCATACCCCTCAGTGGACAACCCACAAATAGGAGGATAACCACAATTGCAGAGTTTTCCCCAAGGAATGAGGGGTCTGAGTCCCACAGTGGGCACCCCAGCCCAGGGGTCCTACAATGAGAACACAAGCCCTCAGAACATTTGGCTTTGAAGACCAGCAGAGCTTGCTTTCAGGAGAGCCAGAAGGTTGTTAGAAACAGAGACTCCACTCCTAAGGGGTGCACACAACAACTCACACATTCTGGGACCCACGTTAGAAGCAGTAATTTGGAAGTAGCCTGTGTCAGACCCACTTGCTGATTTTGGAGAGCCTCAGGGAGAGGCAGGAGGCAACTGGGATTCATATGGGAGACATAGATGCTGGCAGTCATTTTTGGAAGTTCATTCTACCATGAGGACGATGGTGCTGGCAAGCAACATTTTGGAATCCTCCCTCTGGCTTATTAGTGCAAGGGTCCAGCCCCATCCACCAGTGGGTCAGCACCAGAAATGGGACTCCCCAGTTCTTGCAACCAGCCATGCCATGATCTGGCCCCATCCACAATCAGCCAGCTGCCTCTGCACTAGGTAGGACCTGGCATCCAACTGGTTTGGGGGCCAGTCATGCCTACCAGCATGCCCACAGTGGTCGGCCCTGCCCCAACACAAGGACCCACACAGCCCACAGAAAGGGTACCCCTAGAGCCTATAGCTCTGGTGAACAGAGGGACATGTGCTGCTGGACCCCATAAGACACCTTCTACATAAGACCATTTCTCCAAGATTGGAATATATAACTGACCTCCTAATACACAGAAATAAAAACAGAGAATCAGGCAAAATGAGGCAACAGAGAAATATTTTTGAAATGAAGGACCAAGATAAAAACCCAAAAGAAGAGCTAAGTGAAGTGGAGATAAGCATTCTTCCCAAAAAAGAATTCAAGGTAATAAAGATGCTCAACAAACTCAGGAGAAAAATGGATGATCACAGTGAGTAGTTTAAGAAAGAGTTAGAAAATATAAAGAAGAACCAAACAGAGCTGAAGAATACAATAACTGAAATAAAAAATACACTAGAAAGAATCAACAATAGATTAGAAACTACAGAGGACTGGGTTAGTGAACTGGAAGACAGAGTAGTGGAAAACACTCAAGCAGAATAGAAAGAAAATAACTTTTAAAAGTAAGGACAGTTTAGGAGACTTCTGGAACAGTAGCAAGTGTACTAACATTTGCATTATAGGGGTCCCAGGAGGAGAAGAGAGAGAGAAAGGGAAAGAGAACATATTTGAAGACATGATAGCTAGCAACTTCCCTAAGCTGGGAAAGGAAACTGACAACTAGGCCCAGGAAGCACAGAGAGTCCCAAACAAGATCAACCAAAAGAGGTCCACACCAAGACACAGTGTAATTAAAATGGCAAAATTAAAGATAAAGAGAGAATATTAAAAACAGCAAGTATGAAGCCACAAGAACTACAATAAAGCTAGCAACTGACTTTTCAGCAGAAACTCTAGAGGCCAGAAGGTAGTAGCATGATATATGTAAAGTGATGAAAGGGAAAAACCAACAACCAAGAATACCCTACTCAGCAATGCTCTCATTCAGATTTGAAGGAGACATAAAGGGTTTCACAGATAAACAAAAGCTAAAAGTTCAGCACCACAAAGCTGGCTCTACAAGAAATGTTAAAGGGACTTCTCTAAGCAGAAAAGAAAAGACATACCTAGAAATGTGGACATTATGAAAGGAAAAATCTCATCGGTAAAGGCAAATACACAGCAAAGGTAGTAGATCAACCACTTATAAAACTGGTAAGCTTAAATGACAAGTAAGAAGGTTAAATGACAAAAGTGGTAAGATCATCTGTGCCCACACTAACAAGTTAAGGACTACACAAAACAAAGAGATGTAAATAAATATGATGCAAAAAATTAAACATGTGGGAGGGAGTAAAAATGCGGGGTAGGGCTTCCCTGGTGGCACAGTGGTTGAGAGTCTGTCTGCTGATGCAGGGGACACAGGTTCGTGCTCCGGTCCGGGAAGATCCCACATGCCGCGGAGCGACTGGGCCCATGAGCCATGGCCGTTGAGCCTGCGCATCCGGAGCCTGTGCTCCGCAACGGGAGAGGCCACAACAGTGAGAGGCCCATATACCTCAAAAAAAAAAAAAAAAAAAAAAAATGCGGGGTTGTTAGAATGCCTTTGAACTTAAGAGATCATCAGTTTAAAATAATCATATATATGTGTATATATAATCATATATATATTGCTATATATAAACCTCATAGTAACCACAAACCAAAAATCTATAATAGATACGCACACACACACACACACACATACACACACACACACGAGATAGGTATCCAAACATAACACTAAAGATAGTCATCATATCAAAAGGGAAGAGAGCAAAAGAATAAAAAAGGAACAGAGGAATAAAAAAAGAATTATAAAAACAACCATAAAACAATTTCACAGAAGGGCAGTAATTACATACCTATTAACAATTACAGTAAATACAGATAGATTAAATGTTCAAATCAAAAGACACAGAGTGGCTGAATAGATTCAAATGCAAGACCCACATGTATGCTGTCTACAGGAAACTTACTTCTAATCTAAAGACATACACAGACTGAAAGTGAGGGGATGGAAAAAGTTATTCCATGCAAATGGAAATGAAAAGAAAGCCTAGGTAGGAATACTTAGAAAAAATAGACTTTAAACAAAGACTCTAACCAGAGACAAAGAAGGATGTTACATAATGATCAAAGGATCAATCCAAGAAGAAGATATGACTGTTGTAAATACATTTGTACCCAATATGAGAGCCCCTAAATACACAGAACAAATATTAACAAACATAAAGAGAGAAACTGACAGCAACACAATCATAGTTGTGGACTTTACCCACTTATGTCAATGGACAGATCATCCAGACAGAATATCAATAAGGAAACCCTGGGCTTAGTGACACACTAGGTCAGATGGCTATATATATAACATTCCATCCCAAAGCAGCAGAATACACAATCTTTTCAAGAGAACATGGAACATTCTCCAGGATAGATCACATGCTTTGCCACAAAACAAGTCTTAGTAAGTTTAAGAAGACTGAAATCATATCAAGCATCTTTTCTGACTGCAATGCTATGAGACTGGAAATCAATTACCAGAAAAAAACCTGCAAAAACACAAACACACAGAGACTAAATAATGTGCTAATAAACAGCCAATGGGTCACTGAAAAAATCAAAGAAGAAATAAAAAAATACCTGGAGACAAACGAATACAAAACAAAATAAATATGAAAATATAATGATCCAAAATCTATGGGACTCAGCAAAAGCAGTTCTAAGAGGGAAGTGATACACTCCCTCTAAGAGGGAAGTGATACAAGCTTACCTCAGGAAACAAAAAAACAAACAAAAAACCCCCAAATCTAACCTTACACTTAAAGAAACTGGAAAAAGAACAAACAAAATGCAAAGTTAGTAGAAGGAAAGAAATTATAAAGATCAGGGAGAAATAAATGAAATAGAGACTTAAATAACAATAGAAAAGATCAATGAAGCTAAGAGCTCATTCTTTGAAAAGATAAACAAAATTGATAAACCATTAGCCAGATTCATGAAGAAAAAAAGAGAGAGGACCTAAATAAATGAAATCAGAAATTAAAAAGGAAAATCAACACCAATCAATACCACAGAAATGCAAAGGGTCATAAGAGATTGCTATGAACATACATAGGCCAATAAAGTGGAAAACCTAAAAGAAATGGACAAGTTCTTAGAAATGTACAATCTCCCAATACTGAACCAGGAAGAAATAGAAAATTTCAATAGACCAATTACCAATAATGAAATTGAATCAGAAGTAAAAGAAAACAAAAACAAAACAAAACCTTCCAGCTAACAAAAGTCCAGGACAAGACAGTTTCACAGGTGAATTATATGAAACATTTAGAGAATACTTAACACTTATCCTTTTTAAACTATTCCAAAAATTGCAGAGGAATGAATGCCTCCTAATTCATTCCATGATACCCAGACCAGACAAATATATTACAAAAAAAGAAAATTATAGGTCAATATTGCTGATGAACATAGATGCAAAACTCCTCAGCAAAATATTAGCAAACCAAATTCAACAATGCATTAAAAGGATCATATACCATGATCAAGTGAGATTTATCCCAGGGTTGCAAGGATTGTTCAATATTTACAAATCAATAAATGTGATACACCATATTGACAAATAGAAGAATAAAAGTCATAAGATGATCTCAATAGATGCAGAAAAGGCTTTTGGCAAAGTGGGTATAAAGGGAACATACCTCTACTACATAATGAAGACCATATATGGCAAGCTCTCAGTTAACATCATACTCAATGATGAAAAGCTGAAATCATTTCCTCTAAGATCAGGGACAAGATAAAAATGCCCACTATCTCTACTTCTATTCAACACAGTATTGGAAATCTTAGCCATAGCACTCAGACAAGAAAACAAAATAAAAGAACTCCAAACTGGAAAGGAATAATTAAAATTGTCACTGCAGATGACATGATACTATATATAGAAGATCCTAAAGATACCACCAAAAAATTATTAGAAGTCATCAATGAATTTTATAAGGTTACAGGATACAAAATTAATATACAGAAATTTTTTGCATTTCTATACACTAACAATGAACTATCAGAAAGAGATATTAAGAAAACAATCCCATTGACAATCACATCAAAAGGATTAAAATACCTAGGAATAAGTCTAACTAAGGAGGTAAAAGATCTATATTTGGAAATGTAGGTCTATGTTCAATTAATCTATGACAAAGGAGGAAAGAATATATTGGGTTGGCCCAAAATTTCATAACATTGTAAGGAAAAACCCAAACAAAGTTTTTGGCCAGCCCAATACAATGAGGAAAAGAGAGTCTCTTCAATAAATGGTGTTGGGAAAACTGGACATCTTCATACAAAAGAATCAAACTGGACTACTTTCTCACACCATATACAAAAATAAATTCAAAATGGATGAAAGACTTAAATGTAAGACCTGAAACCATAAAAATTCCAGAAGAAAACCTAGGCAGTACACTGTTTCACATAGGTGTTAGCAATATTTTTTTTTGGATATGCCTCCTCAGGCAAGGGAAACAAAAGTAAAATAAACAAATGGGACTACATCAAACTAAAAAACTTTTGCACACTGAAAGAAACTATCAACCAAACAAAAAGGCCACCTGAATGGGAGATGATATTTGCAAATGATATATCCAATAAGCGGTTAATATCCAAAATATGCAACGGACTCATACAACTCAACAACAAAAAACAAAAACAAATTAAAAAATGGGCATAGGTCCTGAATAGACATTTTTCCAATGCAAACATACAGATGGCCACTAGGCACGTGAAAAGATGCTCAGCATCACTAATCATCAGTGAAATGCAAATCAAAATCACAATTAGATATCACCTCACACCTATCAGAAGGATGATTATCAAATTAGATATGGTGACTGATGATGATTAGGTGGTGATCCTTTTGAAGTGTATAGAAATACCAAATCACTATGTTGCATACCAGGAACTAACATAGTGTTGTAGGTTGATTATACTTCAATAACAAACAAACAAACTCATAGAAGAAGAGATTAGATTTGTGGTTATCAGAGTTGGGGGTGGGAACAATTGGATGAAAGTAGCCAAATATATATAACCTCCAGTTATAAGAAAAATGAGTACTAGGGATGTAATATACAACATGATAACTAACACTGCTGTATGTTATATATGAAAGGTGTGAAAAGACTTAAATATCACAAGGAAAAATATTTTTTCTTTAATTTTGTATCTATATGAGGTGATGGATATTCACTGAGCTTATTGTGATAATCGTTTCATGAAATACATGTCAAATCATTATGCTGTACATCTTAAACTTGTACTGTATGTCAATTATGTGCTGTATATCAATTATATCTCAATATTACTGGAAGAAAAAAACCAAAACAATGAGTGGAAGAGAAAAAATAAATAATAACTAAAGATTCTGCCTGATTAAGTCTGGCTAATGCCTCCCCATAGCTTTGAAAGATTCTTTTATTTCTTGGAAGAACCTTTTGGAAAGTAGAAGCAAGGGCAAGAGGTAAACACAGACACTCCCAGGGAACAGCCCTGGCCCCTAATTTCCTTCCTTTTTTCTCTGAGCTGCCAGTTTGAAGGAGAGAAATCCGCTGTCTCCCAGGCAGCCGCAGCCACTGCTGAGAGCAGCATCTTATGCCAGTTTCCCTGGCGGCTTCCAAGCCAGCCAGCCAGCCGCTTACCCTGGGTGATGATGTCAGTGCTCTTCGCTCCATCACACCTGGCTCAAGGAATCAGATAAGCTTCCAGGGAAGAAGCCGAGGAAGGGCACAGTCTTGACAGGTGAACCAAAGACCCTTTGTTTTCTGGGCTGGAGCTGGCTGCCAGGTTTGTGGATTTCTGTCAATCAGCGGGCTGCTACCCTTCTCTGCTTCTCTGTTTTCCCAAAAAGAAACCATCATTGATTTGCAAAGATGCTCCAGAGAACATAAGGCTTTAATGTGAGACCGAAATTAAGCTAGGATTGGGTAGCCATCTCCGTACCTTGGCAGGAGGCCACCTACAGGAGTAGGGCTGATTAATTACGCAGCCCAGGGAGCTGTTCAGGGAGACAGGTGCTCACTCAGTGGTGACTGAGTCCTGCCTGGTGTCTTTGGCTGGAATTCCTGAGCAGCACTCTTCCAGATGCAGTGGGGTCCAGGCAGCATCTCTACGTCCTGGTCTCTCTGGGCAGGTAGCTCACCTGGATCATTGTCCTGTCTGATGCCTTCTCACTTGGGATGCCAGAGATTTTAATCCCACCATGGATCCTACTCTGTGCTTCTGAGGAAACTCACAGTGATATCTTTGAGAGTTCGAACCTTTAAGGAAAATGTTCTTTGTGCCCAGAAAATTTTGAGCCAATCCTACTCATTTTGGATCAGCCAAGGTGGCAGTGGCTAAACCCCTGTCTGGCTTTCCCTTGTACCTTGCAGTTTGTTATGTGTGTGGAGATGGGGAGCAGGGCGAGGGACACTGGGGGCTTCCTCTTTGGATAGGACTTATTCGTTTATAGAGGGCTTTGTATTTTTATGTTAATGCAATTGTTTGCAGGTCTAGAGAATGTTCTTAAGAATATTCCTTTTAGAAGGAAGGGATAGAGGGCAAGCTGATGCCTCCTTTCTGTGGTGCAAGAGTGAAAAATAACCCCAGGGCTTTGCTCTGTGTTGCCTGAATGTGCAGCTAGACCAGAATCTGTCCTATCCCAGCCGGGGGCCACCACAGCTCAGCTTCCAGTAGGAATCTGGCCCCCTCTCCTCTCCATGGGCCTCAGGCCTCCAGTGCCGGCCAGATGGTCTCCCCAGATACCTCCTGTAAGTAGCTGAGCCCCACATCTAGCCTGATACCCAAATGGTCTGATTGCTCCCCAGGGACAGAGTTGCTCTCATGCTTCCTTTATGACAAGATTTCTCAACTTCAACGTTGACATTTTGGCCCAGATAATTCTTTGTTGTAGGAAGCTGTCCTGTACATTGTAGGAGGTTTTGCAACCTCCCTGACCTCCACCCACTAGATGCCAGTAGTTATGTTCATCCCCCATCGTGACAAACAACACTGTATCCGGATATTACCAAATGTCTGGGGGCCTGAAAATTGGCCCTAGTGGGGCACCACTGGTCTATAACAAGGAAGACTCAGCGTGGGTGGGAATCAGACTCCATGACCCCATGACAGGTGGCTGCCCAGGACCCTGCAGACATGCCCCAGAGAGACTGGACACCTGAGCACATGTGCCTGCTCTTCCCTCACGGATCCCGGGCCTCCATTCTGGTTTATCCAAAAGCAGAGCCCAAGATGTGGGTTCAGACACCAAGGAAACACAAGGGAAAAAGTGAGGAAAGTGAGACTGGAAACAGGGAAAAGTTAATAAAATGTATAGTGAGTAGATTTCTGCTGTAGACGAATGAGGCTCATGACAGGTAGGACACACAAAGGGACCTGACTTGCAGGACAGTCTCTGACCACCATCCTTCTACAAGCGGAAGGAGGGGAGAGTGCTTTCTGCAAATGCCAAGGGGGATGAAGACTTGTTCTCTGGGGGCTCTGAAAGTGTGACAAGGAAATGTGTATCCTTTCCATGTTCTCTGTTTTCACAAGGAGTGTGTGATTTATTAGGGATGTGTGTGTGAAAGGAGTAGGCGGAGTGTCCCTGGGACTTAGTAGGCAGACAGCATGCTTACTAGATGCTCTGTATTCCAGCAGGTCTGATGAAAGGTGGGAGTGAGAGTTAATGCTGTCTTCTGTGAATAAGGAAATTGAGACGCAGTGTGGAGGGTCTGTAGGGATTTCAGAGACCTTGGCTGGTATTATGAGAGGCCACAAAAGCCCAGGATTATCGCTTTTGCTTATGGTCAGACAAGTTTGAATGCCGAGCTCAGGGCTTTGATTAGATAGGAAAAGCCACGGGAAGCCTCAGAGGCTTACCTAGTGAGGAAGTGACAGATGAAAATGGTGATGGGGGACTTCATTCTTACAGCTGTTGGAGGACAGTTATTCTAGTGGCCACCCAGCTACAGAAATCATTGAAGTAAGGAGAGACTGGAGTGGCAGAGACTAGCCAAGAAGCTGTTACAATAATTCAGGGATAAGGTAGTGGAGACTGCAAAGTCAAATCTGAATCCAGATATGAATTTCAATCTTCTAGCAGCCCTTTCTAGATCCAAAATTATTGAGGTGATATCAGCCTATGCTGGTGTTAGTATAGGAAGTGTCCTCTGAGAAGTCCCCCTATAAGCCATGGAATCAGCTAGAGCTGCAGCTGGAAAGATCCAGGGTCATCTCCTCCTATAGTGGCTGGTGTGGATGTCTGCAGAGCCCAGATGGGTCAAGTAGTGTGTGAAGCAGGTCTGATTTTAACTCAGGCAACCACCTCGCGTGGGCTAGAGTGTCAGGCACTGTCTAGGGTATTCTGGAAACGTGGTCGCACGTGTTTGTACCAGCTCATGAAAGCCGATTGCTTGATTACAGGAAATGTGTAAGTTGGCAGACGTGCCAGTGGTCACTTGAAATCAACATGGCAGGGTATTTATACCACTGAAATTGGCAAATAACACAAATCAGGGCCCCTTTTCCTCCAGCAGCCCCCCACTGGCCCTGCGACAGATCAGAGCACTCACTCATGCCAAGGTAAAGTGCAACTGCTGCTCAACGCCAACCTTGGTGGCCTCAGGGGCCTGGGGGCTCATTATTTCCGGATGTTCTAATTTTTTCAAGAGTCAAAAACCTTCATTTTATAGGTGATGTAATGCAGGCCTCGGTGGCTGTGGCACATTTGAGGAAAAGTAAGGAGGCCAGAGTAGAAGCGCTGAGGGGACAGACACCTCAGTCAAACAGCATATTATTAGAGCCTATTAATGCTCTAAGAGACATGACCAAATGGCCTCCACAAGCAGGGAGAGCCCCAACCATGGCCTTCTTCTTCAGCCTGGGCAAGTGACATTTCTTTCATGTTGTTGGGTTAGATGTGCACAGCCAAAGAACTGATGAGAAGTGGTCAGCGGCTCAAGTGACTCAGGGGGTTATTTCCTACTTCAGATGTTCACTCACTTTCACTGCAGAGCAACTATAAGTGCAAATATAAGCAAAATTAGACATTCTGAGATTTGACTTTCGGGTAGATCATCAAAATTCTTGAATTCCTCCTGTATCTGTGGAAACAAATGGGCAATTTCTGTGATCCCTCTTAATTAATTAATTTTTGAAATTTTACTGAAATATAGTTGATTTACAGTGTGTTACTTTCTGCTGTACAGCAAAGTGACTCAGTTATACATACATACATATGTATATATATTCTCATGTTTTTTCCATTATGGTTTGTCACAGAATATTGCATATAGTTTCCTGTGCTATACAGTAGGAACTTGTTTATCCATCCTATATAGTTTTCCTCTGCTAATCCCAAACTCCCATTCCTTCACTCACCTACTCCGCCTCCCCCTTGGCAACCACAAGTCTGTTCTCCATATCTGTGAGTCTGTTTTTATTTCATAGATATGTTGATTTGTATATTTTAGATTCCACATATAAGTGATATATTGCATTTGCCTTTCTCGTTCTGACTTACTTCTCTTAGCATGATAATCTCTAGGTCCATCCACGTTGCTGCAAGTAGCATTATTTCATTCTTTTTGATGGCTGAGTAATATTCCATTGTATATATACACCACATCTTCTTTATCCATTCATCCACCGATGGACATTTAGGTTGTTTCCCTGTCTTGGCTATTGTAGATAGTGCTGCTATGAACATAGGGGTGCATGTATCTTTTCAAATTATAGTTTGGTCTGGGTATATGCTCAGGAGAGGGATTGCTGGATCATATGGCAACTCTATTTTTAGTTTTCTGAGGAGCCTCCATAGTGGCTGCACCAATTTACATTCCCATCAACAGTGTAGGAGGGTTCCCTTTTCTCCACACCCTCTCCAGCTTTTGTCATTTGTAGACTTTTTAATGATGGCCATTCTGACCAATGTGAGGTGGTACCTCATTGTATTTTTGATTTGCATTCCTCTAATAATTAGTGATGTTGAACATCTTTTCATGTGCCTACTGGCCATCTGTATGTCTTCTTTGGAGAAATGTCTATTTAGGTCTTCTGCCCATTTTTCGATTGAGGTGATCCCTCTTAATTTAAACCTTGGGAACACTTTTGCATGGCTGACCCTTACATGGCCTCAATTCTGTGTCCATAGATCATGATCTCTTACATCCCTCTTTTCTGCGTAATATATAGAATTTCTTGTCTTTCTAGGCAACTCACAGGCAAGTGGGGAAGGATCCTAAATTTAGCTAATTTCAAGAGGAAGGCTCTAAAGTACACTGCAGCAGCTACACACATGATGAATAGCAAAAGAAGGCTTTCCTAATCGCCTGTTGTGTGAGAGTACCTTTAAAAAGATGACTTATTTTAAGTTAATTTTTTGCAAAGACTTTTTGTGATACAGAAGTTTGAAAGACTTTCTTTACACAGAGAGTAATATAAGCAAGTAGTTAAATTCTTTCTCTTTACATTGGAACTTTAATTAAGGCTTTGTGTTCCATAACCCTGTCAGATCACTGTCCTGGCTTGGTCTTAAAATAAGTTTTATGGCTTCTTGACCTTTATTGACCTTAGAAGTAGAAGCAAGCCAACTTTCTCTTCCTCAAAGTGAAAGTAGAAAAGCTCTGAACATTTTAGACTGCTGCAGAACTTCCTTGGCTGGTGACTTGGGATTGAGTTAGTGTTCTCTTGGAAGGGCTTGCTAGCTCATTAACCACTGCTCATGGCCCCTTTAATTGCTCTTTATCTTCACACCACTGAAAGTTCTGTTCATTCCAAACCCAGTTTAACATGGGGGGCCATCAGAAAGGGAGTTACTTTATTGACTGTGAACAGCAAACAGAGCCGTACTGTTCATCATTAGATGAAGTCAAACCTTAATGGAAGGACACATGTTCCTCCACTGGTCTCTCTTCTGAGCTCATGGGAGATAGCACTTCTCAGACCCTGTGAGCAGTTGTAACAACAAGTCCCGATCAGGAGTGGCATGTGCTGCTTCCAGGCTGACCCATTTATTTGCTGATGCTACAGCCTCTGCAACACTCTGCCTCTGGTGTGGCAGTTAGTGATTAGCAACATTCAGACTGATGGCCTATCCGCCAGGGGGCCTCTGAATGTCTTTGAGAGCACAGTGCCTCCATCCCCCTGCTTTTGCTGATCCACAGTGGATGTGTAGTATAAGCAAGAAATAACTAGTCTTTCTTTTAAGCCACTGAGATTTGGGGGCTATTTGTTACTGCAGGATAACCTGTCCTGTACTGAGTGATATATATACTCAGGAGGCCTGTGATTCTGGAAAAAGTGATGCAAAGTGGAAGCAAGTGCCTCCTCCCCGACATGCTCTGTTGTTTTCCTTGTCAAGTGATGATGGGCATGTAAGAGCTCAGAGCGGCCATGGATCGTGCAGAGAATGTATAGCCAGTTTTGATGACCAGCACTGCCCTTTTCTCTTTCAGTATTTTTTTGAAGATTTATTAATTATTTATTTATTGTATTTATTTTTGGCTGTGTCGTGTCTTAGTTGTGGCATGTGGGATCTTCATTGAGGCATGTGGGATCTTTTGTTGCAAAGCTCGGGCTTCTTTCTAGTTGTGGTATGTGGGTTTCCTCTTCTCTAGTTGTGGCGCGCAGGCTCCAGGGCGCGTGGGCTCTGTAGTTGTGGCGCACAGGTTCTAGAGTGCATGGGCTCTGTAGTTTGCGGCACGTGAGCTCAGTAGTTGTGGCATGCAGGCTTAGCTGTCCCTCAGCATGTGAGATCTTAGTTCCCCTACCAGGGATGGAACCCACATCCCCTGCATTGCAAGGCGGATTCTTTACTACTGACCACCAGGGAAGTCCCTCAGTTTTTTCATATTGACATTTGAACTAAGATCCGAGGGGTGGGAAGAAGCCAATATGTTTGTGTTTGGGTTGGGGTAAGATTCTCAAGTTAGAAAAGCAAGTGCAAAGCCCCAGAGGTGAGAAAGAGCTTGGTGTGTCAGCCTCTGGGAGAGGGTGAGAAGTTTCCTATAATGGGCGCAGAGGGTGCTCTCCCAGGTCCCATTGCCAGCACAGGGCACGTAGTGAGCCAGCTGCTGATGCCTCCCAAGAGCCCCTGCTCTGGACCATTGCTCTCTACCACTGGGAGGCACCAAGGGCAAAAGGTCATAGCCCCTGCTATCCCCCCACCAAGGAGCAGTGGCAGCCCACAGCCAGTGACCCGCTGACTTGAGGAGCCCTGGGCAAGATCACTCTGTTCTGTAGTTTATGTTCCAGAGCTTGTTCTTGGCCCCAGTCGGGCCAAAGATGGACTCTACCTGAAATCCCATCCTTGAGTCCCTTTCTCCTTTCTAGCCTGCTTCTCTCATTCCACTACACATTTGTTTCTTCAACAAATCATCCCCACCATCCCTGTCTCAGGCTCTGCTTCCAGGGAGCTCAACAGAACACATGTAGTTTGATGAGAAAGGGTCCGATGGGCAAACTGTGTGGTAAAACACTACATGCCGTTAACTCCTCTTGGAAGTTCCTTATAAACTACCAGAGTCTTACATCTTCTTAAGTCCTACAGCAGGGACAATTGTTTAACCTCAAATAATCTATGCAATATTGAGAAGTTAAGAAACCTGGATATCCAAGAGTCAGGAATTCAGCTACAGACACCTCTTTGCAGTTACTGTTTGTGAAGTCTTGGGAAATACCTATGCTGGGCCTCCCTTTCCTCCTACTAAAATGGGATTTTATTCATTGCTGGTGCAAAGATAAATATGTAGAATGGGACAGCCGCTTTGGAAAATAGATTGGCAGTTTCTTACAACGTTAAACAGAGACTTATCTTAGAAATCACCAGTTCACCTAGGTTTTTACCTAGGAGATAACTGATGACATATATCCATGCAAAGACATATACACAAGTGGTCATAGAAGCTTTATTCATTACAGTACAAAATTGGTGACAAACCAGATGTTTATCAATTGTGTATAACCATATAATGGAATATTATTAAGCAATAAAAAGGAAAAAAAACTTCTGATATATGCTATAACATGGACCTCAAAAACACTATGCTATGTGAAAGAAGACAGGCATGGAAGACCACATAGTGTATGATCCCCTTTCTATGAAATTCCAAGATTAGAGGTGGCTTGGGCCTTGAGGTAGCAGTGGGGATTGACTGCAGACCAGGTGGGCACAAGGAAACTTTTGGGGGCGATGGAAATGTTCTAATATTGGATTGTGGAGATGATGATATAACCATAAATTTACAACATGCCATTTGAATTGTGTACTGATGATGGCTGAATTTTATGGTATGTGTGTTATACCTCATTAGAGCTGCAAAGAAACCCTTTGAGAATGTGTGTGTGTGTGTTGTGTATTATCTTACTCTGCTGACCCCTCAAAATAATTTTTTTGTAGATACGAGAATCTATTCCTAATAAATGAGAAACAAGTTCCATACGACAGTAAAAGGTGAAGGGTCTGTAATAGTTACCTCCAGGGGTTGCTGTGAGGATGACAGAGATAAAGATATAGTGTTCAAAGACTTGTGGTTGCCAAGGGGGAGGGGAGGTGGGGGATAAAAGGACTGGGAGTTTGGTATTAGCAGAGGCAAACTATATAGGATGGATAAACAACAAGGTCCTACTGTGTAGCACAGGGAACTATATGCAATATCCTGTGATAAACCATAATGGAAAAAAATATTTTAAAAAGAATGTCTGTATGTGTATAACTGAGTCACTTTGCTGTACAGCAGAGATTGGCACAGCATTATAAATCAACTCTACTTCAATAAAATAAAATTTTAAAAATAAAAAAGGCATAGTATTCAATACATGTTAGCTATTATTACTATTTTCAGTGTAATTGAGTCGGCATTTTCTCACTTTTTTAATGAACAAATCTTTTTCTCAGACTACCTGATGAGATATTTTGAGATCTGTTATGTGAGACATCTTGTCCATTGGCTGTTTTTCTTTTTAACACCCTAGTTAATATTTTTTCTTTTTTTTTCTTTTTCTTGTAACTGGAGGAGGGCATATTTAATTTGAGAAAAGATTTTTTATACCGTGTGTACAGTTAGGTGGCTAAAACTTGTGTCTTACTATTTCAGATGTAATGAAATGTTAAGTTGTGTGTTCTAGCAAGGGCACAGAGTTCGACAACAGGCATTACATTCTGATAAATTTCATATTGTTTTTGAGAAATACACTATGTTGGGCCAAATGTCTCTGAAAAACCAATACATATATTCCCTTTGTATCTTTCTGACATTAGACACACAGAAAATCCCACCTAGATGACCTTGTGTTTTTGAAAGGCAAATACATCTGCTTGAGTGCTGTTTTTGCCCTTGCTGAAATGATTGTTAATTTTGCCCCCCAAAAGGTTAGATTACCAAAATACATTAGCGTTTTGGGCATGTGCAGTATAGGCTAATTTGGCCCAATTTAAGCCGTCAGAGCAAGATTGCACCCAAACAGGAGTGCTTGTAGAAATGAATTGACGACTCCAGTAGTTTTAAATCAATGCATGCTGGGCAATCAGACTCCCTTATCGCTCTCCAAAATGACCTGTTTAAAGAAAATTGAAGCACTGTTATGGTTGAGATAGCTGTGCAATCCACATGTTCAAAGTGGTGATCACCTTCAAATTTAAGCACTTAATTTAAGAGCTCCAATAATTTTAAATTGCTATGTGCCGCAAAGAGTGACAGATGGTTACCAGAGTGCACCGGTATTTTTAAAACACTTCGGTGTTCAGCGTAATATATTTCTGTGCAAAGGTTCACAGCAAGTTGAAGCCAATTTCCAAATTAACACTGAAAATCGAAGAGCGACATTGCAACAAACTTCAGGTTGGTTTTCTTTTTTCTTTTCCTCCCCCTGCCCCAATCCCTTAAACCAAAAGAAGCCTAGTCACTCATCTTTCCTTTGTACTGAAAACCCTAGGGGATTTTTCAAGAGCTAAAAATAAGTCCGTCTTTTGGAGTATGGAACTCCCTGGTGCAGAGACACTTGGCGGTAGAATATCTCTGTGGAGGGAACCAGGGAGAATGGCCCCCACGGAGCTAAAGGAAGAGGGACAGCTTGCATGTTCAGCTCCCTGAAACCTCTGCTAGAGTTTTGCAGCACTAAGGGAAGCAGCTGGAACTTGGCCTGGGGTGGTGAAATTTACAGCATGTGACCTGCATGGCTTGAAGAACCAGAGGCTGCATCTGAAAATGCCTCTGTGTGCAGATACTGTACTTCTCACCTGTCCTGAACCTTCTCGCCTTGTCCCCGGCTCACCCCATTCCTCCAGGTTCTGGTCCTGGGGCCAGTGCCTCACCCTCTTTCCTCCTCTTGCCTCCTTCTCCTTTCTCCTTCCCTAGATGTGCCATTCCTCTGCACTCTCCCTGTGTATCTAAGTTGCTAATTATGGCTCAGCACTGATGCCACCTACCCACCCCCTGCCGTTTATCTGTAACCTTCTCATCCCCACAATGTTCTTCTACTGCCTAATAGGGTCTATTGTTTTTCCCTGCAATTGGATTCAGAGTCAACAGCCTCCTTTAAACTCTCAATTAAAAACTGAAGCCTTAAAAAAAAATCAATTCTGTTTTGCTATACGTACAATAAACTATACCTATTTTAGGTATCCAGTTTGGTTTTTTGATAAATGTGTGCAGCCATGTAACCACCGCTGCTATCAGGATGGAATATTTGTCGCCCTAAGATGTTCCTTCATGTCCCTTTGTGGTCAGTTCCTCTGATCCTGGCCCTAGGAAACCACCGATCTGTTTTCTGTCACTGCAGATTAATTGTACCTGATCCTTCACCAATGAAATGGCAATAATAATATCCACTCTACCTGTTGTCCTGCAGTTAAGTGGGGACTCAGTGTTTCCCAACCACTCTAAGAGCAAAGCAGAGAGACTGCTTACTCTCTGCTCCCAACCCAAGACCCTGAAATACCAGCCTCCTATATGCCTGAATTTCTCTTGAAGTTATATATTTTAAGTTAAAAATCTTATGCTTTTTCCCTACCTTTTACTTTATTTATATCCCTCTTTGTTGTAATTTTAAAATTTAAATTTTAAATTACTAACCCTCCAGGAAGAAGTCGTAAATTTACTCTGTGATTTCCAGCACGTTCTAATAAACCAAGACTTTCCCTTGAGTGAGGAGCTCTCTTGGCTTGGTGAGCTATCTAAGACGTGTCTCCTAGTCCGTCCAGCACAGAGCTCTGACACAGGGTCCTGAAGCTCAAGTTCAGTTGTGAACGAAGCCTGGTCTAGCAGTGGGGGGCTCCCCCAAACTGTCCTGGGGGAGGAACATAGTCTGAGAAAACTTTCCTTTGGCAATATGTTGGAATGCAGGATGGACCTCATCTGTAAGCCTTACACAGTTAAGGGCTACCTCTGCATGTGGCATTCCCGACTGTGCATTTATAGGGTTTATTCAAATATTATTGTTATTTCTATGATTATGATTAGGCCACATTTATTGAGCTCCTTGTATGCACCAGGCACTATTTGAGGTGCACAATTGCTTTCTGAATTTAATTTACAAGACAATTTTGCAAAGTAGAAACTAATATCTTCATTTTGGCGATGAAGAAATCTAGCCCCTCAGAGTTATTCAATCAAGTTATTTAAATGTGTACAAGGTCCCACAGAAAGTAAGTGGTTAAGCTTAGGAATCATAACCATGTCCATCAGCAGCATTTCTGGATTAAAAAACTTCTGGCACTCAAAGAGTGAAAGTCCAATGATCTCATCTCAGTTTTAGTGTGTCTTTACATTGTTGCAGGAGGTGTTTTTTCCTGGAGTCCCCAGTGATGCCCTGTGTGTGCGTGCATGCGTGCATGTGTGTGTGTATGTGGGTGTAACCCCCCCTTCCCCTCCAGCATCCCCCTCCCCACTTCATCTCCCTCTCCTTCCCTTGTTCAGAACTGGAAAGGATGGTTTTCTCTGGAAAGTCAGATCTCTGTGGAGGACACATGGCTTTGATTGTCCTCAAGAAGAGGATCCCAGAAGGGAAATCGGGTGAATGATAAACTGAGGGGATGGGCTGCCTGGACTGATGTGGGCTGAATGGGGTTATGGCTTCTGGTTAGAGCAGGGAGTGGGAGGCAGTGCTCCTAGTTTGGAGAAGCTCTTGCTCTGTTGCAGGCAAGTAGCATAGAAATAGACAAGGCCTGGCTTTTGTGGGATGAGGGCATCAGGGCACACGTGTCCTTGGTGGTGGGCAGTGGTCTGGTTCCAAATGGAAACTGAACATCTCTGTGCCTCCTGTCTCCCTGCAACTCCCTCCCATCCCCACAGAGGGAGGGATAATTTTCCTTGGAACGATGCTAACGGAGTCATGCGGGTCAGTGTCTCTGAGATAAAATCTGCCACTCCCTTCTGCAGGCTTATTATTTCTACCTTCAGGCTGCAAGGCAACAGCAGAACACTAGAGGATGGGGCTGTTTCCTCTCAGGGCTGACTCTCAAATATATAGATGTGTGTGTGTGTGTGTGTGTGTGTGTGTGTGTGTGTGTGTGTGTGTGTGCGAGCGCGCGCACGTGCATGTGCATGTGCGTGCATGACTGTGGTCTTAAAGGTCTGATGAATTACTGGCAAACCTTTTGTCTTCAGCAAAGAGGGTGTCAGTGTTTAAATTCCTTGCAGAAATTTGATTGCCCTGAAACTCTGCCCCAGTCTACTTCTGGATGTGTTTTCCTGTTGCCGTTTAATAACAACAAATATGGCTGCATACAGGGCTAGACTCACACCCCACGAGGTCCTAATTTTCCAATAATTTAAACAGAAGAGTGGCATTGTGTTGACTCGGCAATTTGAAATCATGCTAAAGCAGGGTTTTGCCAGCTGGGCCCTCGGCCTCCTTCAGAAACATCCTTGCCCTTGTGCAGCAGGGACCACTAATCCATGAGGGGAGAGAAAATGGGATTTTTTTTTTTTTTTTTTAACAAAGGCAGAGTTTTCCAGAAGTCAGCAACAATCACCAACCAAAGGCCACCTTCCTGTGACAGCAAAGTCAGGGGCATATATTCTGGGGTTTCTTTTCCAGTGCTTGAACAAATGCATCCTTTTCCTAGTGACTTGGCTCAACTCTGCTCCCTTGTCTCATATCTCATGAAAATCTTGACAAGTGAACTGCCCTGGTTCAGGGATCTCCAGTTTTTTGCAGCCATCCAAACCCATATGGTGCAGGCTGGCCTGGCCGCAGGCTGATGGGGGGCAGTGGGCACTGAAGACCCAGGTCCAGTGTCTGTCACGTGAGTCCACAGGCTGGGCATGTGGCTACACGGATGACCCCTGGACCCCATGTTCCCCCCCTCACAACCAGAGCTGATTCTTATAAGATGTGAACCTGGGCTCTGTGTCATCAGAATTTCACAATGTTCATTCTGGATTATAGCGCACATTTCCCCACTATTTAAACACACACAGCTGAGTAAGCAGCCAACAAACCTGACACTGTGCAGGCCAGAGGAGATGCCTCCATAGGCCAGGTGGGCTAGTGGACCACTAGTTTTGACGCCTGGTCTCGAGGGTCTTGGGTCCCCATTCTTTGTTGTGGGGCGTACTCCCATTTCTTCTTTTAGAGGAAGGGTGTGTCTTGCCTCCTCTGGGGGGTGGGGGCTGTTGTAGGTGGTGGGAGCACATTACTTGGCATTAGCTCAGGCTCTGGCACCTTTCAGCTGAGTGATTGGAAGCAAGTGGTTTCTCTGCTCAGACCTCACGTGCCTGCCCTGTCAGTGACATGTGACCAGATGCTGGCCTGGCCCATTTCTTGGTGTTTTTGTCAGGATTTCATGCAGAATGGACTTTGTGAACTCTGGAGCCTGCCCCACCCCAGAGCGACCTGGGGGTTGCATCCTATTGACTATATAATTAACCAGCTGTGGGAATCCTTCTGGGTTTCTGGATTCTCACCTGTAAAGACCAGGCTTTCCTCCAGGAGGCAAGAGTGAACAAGAGCAGGCAAGCCTGAAGTCAAGTCAGGCTGGGGCTGTGACTCACCACGTGATCTGGGGCAGCCACATGATCCGTGTGGTTGGGAGTGGTCCAGCAACAGCAGCTGCTCCTGGAGCTGTAGGAGATGCAGAGTCTCGGGCATCACCTCAGCCCTGCGGAGTCAGGTGGTTTACCCCACAAGCTCCACAAGTGGTTTGTAGGCACATTAGAGTTTGAGAAGATTGACTCAGTCTAGTGCTTCACGAAGCATGGCCCTGGACCAGCCACATCATCCTCCAGACGCTTGTTAGGAAAGTGACTCCCAGGGGCCCCTCAGACCCACTGAATCAGGAGTCAGGGCCTGGGGACGAGGAATCGCCGTTTAACAAGGCCTCGGCTTATCCCAATGCACCACTGATTTAACCTACTTGAGCCCAGTTACTGCCTCATCCTCAGTGTAATTGCAGTAATAATATGTATATCATAAGGGCATTTTAAGGATGAGAAAAATATGACAGTGTAATATAGTAGAATATAATATACCATTATATATTATCGTACATAGAGAGAAAATGATATATTTATGATGAGCAGAACTTGATAACTAACATGCAGTGAAGAACAGAAAAGAAATTGAAAGCAGGGTCATTGGTAAGGGTCTGTATCAGTTATGGTTTTTGGTTTTAAGCCAATAGGAACTAATCCTGCTAATTTAAGCAAAATAGAATTTATTGGAAGAATAGGGTATAGGTCATAGAATTAAATTTAAAAGAAAAAACTGAGCCTCCAGTGCTTGGAAATGTAACAAGGAGGGAAGCTCCAGTGATCTAGGATAGTTATAGAAACTAATAAAGGGTCTCTCCAGGGCACCCCTAGTTGCCCTTAGGCCATTTCACTCAAGATCCAAATTTTGGGTAAAGAAACTTCCTGCCAGATTTGGGTCACCTGGAGGACCAGGCGCCTGAGCTGCCTCCTGTAGTGGGGGTGGAGGAACTTCTCAAAGGAATAGACTGTTGTTATATATAAAAAATATTGCGAGAATGGGACCTAGGCCAGCACATCAACAGACGCCCATTACAGAGATTTCCAGCCCCGACGTTCTGACTCCAACCAGGACCTTGGACCTGGCCAGTGATACAGAGTCTGGAGCTGGAGGCTGGGAACAGGTGCCAGCCCCCTCCACGGCCACCGTAGCTGCAGGGCTCTTCTTTAGGTCCGGACCTGAGCAGTTTGCTGGGCGATCCCGGGAGCGGCACGTGTCCGGAACTGCGTGTCCCTTCCGGACCCCCTGTAGCTCCCAGACCTGAAGCTGCGAAGTTTCCATCAAGAGAGGGCAGCTTGTCCCCGGCACTAACGAGCCCATGCAGGGGCCGCAGAGCGCGGGACAATGACACCCTGGCTCCTTTTCCTTCTTCCCCCAGTTTTATGAGTGATTATTTATAAAAACATGCTCAGGTCTGGAACGTACTAGGTTGGCTCCATGCTCTGTTTGCTTATATGCATATTGTGTTGACAGGCACAAATGGCCGAACGTGGCTTGAGCTCGGGCTCTATTCTTTTTGTCTCCTTTAGATTCTACCAGTTAATCACAGGAACGACCCCTCTGTGCGTGGCTCTTCCCTGGCTTATGTCCGCGCCACGGTAACGGGAGCTGGTGATGTTGCGTCTGAGGGGAGATTGACATGAATGCTGGTGTGTTTCATGTGCACGCCGGGGAGGAAGGGTTTCCAGAGCCTTTTAAAATGATTGTGCTGATTGGTCGAGCATCACATTTGCTAATCAAATCACGGAGACCTGAAAGGCTGGGCGGTCCTGTGGTTACAGTACTTGCCCATTGAGAGGTCTTGTCCCAACATTGGCCATTAACTCACCTCTTCACAAATCCTGGGCAACTTGGTGTTTCTTTCATCACGTTGGAGATGCCAACATCGTTCTTAAAAGCTGTATTTAAAGTAGTTGTACTTAAAATAGCCAGTAGACGAAAGCCAGGCTAGCCAACACCAATTCAAAAAACGAATTGGTTTTAGATCTGAAATTGTATGAAGTTCCTGAGATTTATATTACTCTAAATATTAAAGATGTGTTTGCACCTGCAGGAGGAAGAAGGCTATTGAAGTGCTCTGTTGAAAACAGGTATAGTGGTGTCTCCTCTGTGAAGGGATTTCCTTGTGAAATCCTTGTGGAAGTTAGAACTTGCATACGATTAAGATTACCTTTGAAAATCTGTTTAACTTCAAAATAAGTTCAGTATCTACAGCTTTGTGTACACATCTATACAGCAATATAATATATAGTGTATAAAATATGTAATATCCCTATATAACATTTATATAATATGTGCATATAATGTACAATATATACTCTATATTTAATATTAGTATATTATATATAATTTACATCTAATATGTAATATTATGTATAATATGTATTGCATAGTATAATACATTGTAAATAATATGTAGTATATTGTATATATTTATGTATTGAACATACAAGGAGATATTCATATATTTATAATAGATAAGTAAAACAATCAAGGGCTTTCCTGGTGGCGCAGTGGTTGAGAGTCCGCCTGCTGATTCAGGGCACATGGATTCGTGCCCCGGTCCGGGAGGATCCCACATGCCGCGGAGTGGCTGGGTCCGTGAGCCATGGCCGCTGAGCCTGCGCGTCCGGAGCCTGTGCTCCGCAACGGGAGAGGCCACAGCAGTGAGAGTCCCACGTACCGCAAAAAACAAAAAACAAAAAAAAACCAAAAAACAAAACAAAGAAACAAAAAACAATCAATAAATATAAATAATGCACATAACACATTTATAATATACAATACAAACATATTATCCAGAATACATAATGTATATATTGTGTACGCATATGAACTGTGCAAGTTTATAAATTTATATACTTGTATATGTAGCATCTATAGTTGTATACACATTCAAAATGTAATTTTACAGAATTTTAATTACATAAGTAAATATATCTATATTTGAAATCCCAGACATTATGGAACATGTGATCAGCTTTTCTTCACTTCAAGGCTTTGCTCTAGAGTAAAAAGCTCCTTCTAATGGCTCCATTTGGAATTTATTCATTTTATCCCTGTATACAGGTATAATCTGAGTTCAGAATTTGGAATTATGCTGGCTTTTCTGCCCAAACGCTATGAATTTAAGCTATGCATAAATATGAGGCCTGGGTGGTATTTGCAGTCTGGTTGTCTACCAATCTCAGTTTTGGACCCAAGTAATTTGGGAGCCAAGAAGCCAGAGAAATTGCTGGTCTGCTAGAAGTGCCCTCAGGAATGGCAATTGTTGAGTGTTCATTCAAAGAAAAACTGAGTATTCCTGGCTAATGGATGATATTTTAAATCCTCATAATTTATTTACTCTTATTTTACCCTTCATAAAAATGGTAATCTATCAATTATACATGAAACTGAATACTCAAACTAGAGGAGAAACATGCTGGCACACATTTCCTTTCAGCAAGTTGCCTCCAATCATAAACAAGTTAGTTCCTTGTTTATGTCCCACTGCAAAAACACATGTGTATATTACAGATGTCAGATATCATGTAAATTACTAGTTATCACTGCCCTGCACACCATTTTCCTACAGACTCTAATTCGATTTTCATAAACTACTGTTTCTTGAACATGTTTAGAATTTCCCTCTGCAATGACCTCTGTTTAATTGAGTATATAATGTGCCTTCTCTTTTCACCACAGTTAGGAAGCAAAAGAGGCCACTTTGCAAACTGGATTTCTTCCTGTCCCTCTTGTGGAAGGTGATACAATGGGGGTATTTTCTCATTTGTTGGTCATTTTTTTTGCTCTAATTTGTTCTGGACTGACTATAAGGAATTGAAATTTTTGTTTGTTTGTTTGTTTGTTTTTTGCGGTACGCGGGCCTCTCACTGCCGTGGTCTCTCCCGCCGCGGAGCACAGGGCCCGGACGCGCAGGCCCCGCGGCCACGGCCCACGGGCCCAGCCGCTCCGCGGCACGTTGGATCCTCCCGGACCAGGGCGCAAACCCGGGTCCCCTGCATCGGCAGGCGGACTCCCAAATACTGCGTCACCAGGGAAGCCCTGAAATTGGTTTTTGAGTGTGGTTCTTGGACTCCTCATTATATGAGACTCATATTTTGCATCTGATCATTGAAGAAGTAAATATTGGGGGTGGGGGAAAGGCCCAGATCAGGAAATGTAGAAAAGAAAGTTGAGTTTCAAATGAAATTTCCCACTTGGTTCTGCCTAAGACCTGCCTATAGAGTTTCTAAGGAAACTCTGCCGACAGCCAGATGAGGGCCTGCCCAAGGACCCAAATCTGCACAATACCTTTCGTTATGACAGGACTCTCTGTCATTTCAGCTTGCTCCAAATGACAGGAATAAAACAGAAAACAAGAGTTTGGTGTGGAATGAGTAGAGTTCATCATGGCTATTAAAAATTCTAATGACATGAAAGCCAATTATTGTGACTTCAGGTGTTTATTCTGAATACACTGAGTTATGTGACAGCCGAGGTAAACATTTCAGCCCTGACAGTTGCATTAATTAATTACCACTCAGGATTCTAAAGCTTGCTTATTAGATGCTTCAAGAGCCAAGTGGAATACTTATAAGATACATATTCTAGGCAAGTCCAGACAGGCAGACTAGGCACTTAAGAACATTTTTTCCATGTACTTCTTTGACATTTATTTCTTAGAATAAACCTCTGATTTATAACTATTTTACTCCATACTCCATTGTCCCCTAGAGAGACTTATATAGAAAAAAAATCTATTGCAACTTAAAAAGAAAAAGTAGTGTGTCTGAAGAGGGCAGTCTTTCCACAATTTCTTGGAATTGATTGCACTTAAATACACATCGCAGGGGGTAGTTAATTTCTTTTGTTATTTAATGCTTGTGAATGCTTTTATATGTGCTGGCCTTAAACCCCACTCTCTTAAAATTAGGCTCAATTTTCTACCTCACCTCCCTCCTCCTGTATATATTTTTTTTAAGTTTCGAATAATGTAGATGGCAACAAAATTCTTCTAAATAGATAGCTGTATTTGGAAGAATTAACTTAATACCCAATTTTTTTTAAGTTTCGAATAATGTAGATGGCAACAATATTCTTCTAAATAGATGACTGTATTTGGAAGAATTAACTTAATCCCCAATTTATGAGTATTTTCATAGGATACAGTTGCTTATTTCGACATAAAGTTTTAAACTTTATAGTTTATTCCTTATTTTAAGAATTGTGAAATCTTTAGTTTCCTGGAGAGAGAAAAACTAAAGTGTATTTTTCTACTTTTAGGCCCAAAAGAAGGATCAGACACATGATAATTTTCAGGAAGAGTCATAAAAGTGTTCTCTCTGACATATTCCATTCAGTCACAGAGCAAAGACTTCAAACGTTTTCCACTTGTAAACACACTCATTCTGGAAAGAGTACAGGCCAAGGGTGCTTGGTACATGGACATTAGCACCAAGGATAAACCTGATTCGCTGTGACAGCTGTGGCCATTCTCTCCCCACAACCCACAGCCACACACACGGTCAGATGAGAGCCTTGTCACAAGTGTCTGTGTCTGGGAGGCCCATTGCAGCTGTGGCATCTGGTGCTATTTTTACAGAGAACGTGGTCCTCCTACTCTGTTTCATAATGAAAATAAAGGGACGGGAGGCAATCCCTGGATAAAGATGGACATGTTCTTATGGGGGAAAACTTCTGAGAGCTAAATGTCTCTGTGTGATGAAGGAAAGGAGATAGAAAGGGGTTCTCCAATTTGATGGGGTGGGGGGCAGTGATTAAACCACTCCTAAAATTCAGGATCTGCCAAGTCTCTTCTCAGGCTTTGAAAAGTTCAAGCTTTGAAAGGCCTTGTGGATTATAGGGCCTTGGTGGTATCTAAGCTCAGGATAGTCTGACTTTCCTGAAGATTCTCATGGCTTTGAGGAAGAAACGATTAGGTTGGAATCTCAGAGGCAGCCGCATTCTGGGAAACTGGCTTCTACCCGGCCTGTGGCCAGACCCTTCTCACTCAACATTGTCCACCGTGTGGTATCATGAAAGTGCACTGAAAATATATTAAGTAATGTATAAATATTGATAGATTTATATTGTTACCAAAAGTTTGATTTTAGTTCAAACCCCCAATTTATAGATTAGCAGAAATGACTTGGCTAATGCCACAGAATTAGTATCAGATTCAGGAGATAAAATACCTGCTTCCCATTTTTTTTTTCCGCAGACCTTATGTGACAGGCAGCTTCCAAGAGACCTCCTCCAGTGATTCACTCTCCTGGAACTCACACACTGTCCCCTCCCACATTGTACCAGGATTGACCTGTTTGGTCAACAGTCACCAATAATCATAGGCCAATACTGAGGAATTTAAAGGTTTCTTCTGTTTAAAAGAACTCTGACCATGCTTGACACTACTATGTGTGTCTTATAAGTTTCTAACACACTTTGCCAGAAAATCTTCAGTTTGTGAATTTGGCCAATGAAATCAACTTTGAGTTTTAAGTTCTAGATCTGTTAGTTCCTTGACACTGTCTAGGGGTAATGATCAAATCCAAAACTTCCTAATATGATGGTTTTCATACTACAAGTTCTAGAAATAGCAGTCACTCCTTGGGTGGGGGTGGGGGAAGGTGGAGGACAGAAGAATGTGGCAAGGCATCAATCGAACAATTTTCACAAAACAAACACAAAAACAAAACACTTCAAAAAAATTGAGGTATAGTTGATTTACAATATTATATTAATTTCAATTAGTTTCAGGTGTACAACATAGTGATTCAACATTTTTATAGCTTATACTCAATTTATAGTTATTATAAAATATTGGCTATATTCTCTGTGCTGTACATAATATCATGGTATCTTAATTATTTTATATGTAGTAGTTTGTACTGCTTAATTCTCTATCCCTATCATGCCCCTTTCCCCTACCCTTTCCCAACTGGTAACTACTAGTTTTGATATCTGTGAGTCTATTTCTGTTTTATTATATTCGTTCATTTGTTTTATTTTTTAGATTCCACAGATAACATACAGTATTTATCTTTCTCTGTCTGACTTATTTCACTGAGCATAATACCCTTTAGGTCTATCAGTGTTGTTGCAAATGGCAAAAGTTCATTCTTTTTTATGGCTGAGTAGTATTCCATTGTATCTATCTATCTACCTATCTATCTATCTATCACCTATCTATCATCTATCTATCTATCTATCTATCTACCATATATCTATCTATCTAACATCTTCTCTATCCATTCATCTGTTGATAGACACTTAGGTTGCTTCCATATCTTGGCTATTGTAAATGATGCTGCTGTGAACATTGGGGTGCATGTATCTCTTAGAATTAGTGTTTTCATTTTCTTTGGATATATACCCAGGAGTGGAGTTCCTGGATCATATGGTAGCTCTATTTTAGTCCTTAAAGGAAACTCCATCCTGTTCTCCACAGTGGCTGCACCAATTTACATTTGCACCAGCAGAGTACAAAGGACCCCTTTTCTCCACATCCTCACCAACATTTGTTATTTGTGTTCTTTTTGATGATAGCCATTCTGACAGGTGTGAGGTGATATCTCATTGTGGTTTTAATTTGGATTTCTCTGATGATTATTTATGTTGAGCATCTTTTCATGTGTCTGTTGGCCATCTGTATGTCTTCTTTGGAGAAATGTCTATTTGGGTCTTCTATTGGGATATTTATTTTTTCTGTGTTGAGTTGTATGAGCTGTTTATATATTTTGCATATTAACTCTTTACCAGTCGTATCATTTGCAAATATTTTCTCCCATTCAGTAGATTGTCTTTTCATTTTGTCAATGATTTCCTTTGTAATGCAAAAGCTTTTAAGTTTAATCATGTCTCATTTGCTTATTTTTGCTTTTATTTCCTTTGCTTTAGGAGATGGATCCAAGAAAATATTGCTGCATTTTATGTCAAAGAGTGTTCTGCCTATGTTTTCCTCTAGGAGTTTTATAGTATCTGGTCTTACATTTAGGTCTTTAATCCATTTTGAGTTTATTTTTGTGTATGGTGTTAGGAAGTGTTCTAATTTCATTCTTTTACATGTAGCTGTCCAGTTTTCCCAGCACCACTTATTGAAGAGACTGTCTTTTCTCCATTGTATATTCTTTCCTCCTTTGTCATAGACTAATTGACGTTAAGTGTGTGGGTTTATTTCTGGGCTCTCTATTCTGTTCCATCGATCTATGTGTCTGTTTTTGTGCCAGCACTGTATTGTTCTGATTACTGTAGCTTTGTAGTATAGTCTGAAGTCAGGGAGGGTGTCTGGTAGGTTGGTTACATTTCTCAACCTTGGAGATATGGCCTTTTGTAGGTGATGTCCTATGCTTCCCAGAAGTGCACTCACCTCTGGACACTAGAGCTATATGCCCAGCCCCACTATGTGGGCTGCATAGGTCCTTTTGTTGTGGTGGGCTGACTACTCTGGGACGTCTGATAGGGATTGCTGGCCCCAAGGTCAGTTGGTGGCCAGGTCCTGCCTTGTCCAGAGCATTCTGGTCACTGGATGGCTGGGCCGGGTCATGAGGCAGCTGGCTGCAGATCTCCAGGTGGCCCTGGGGCTAGTGCTGGCTCACTGGTGAGCATAGTCAGAGTCTAGGGGATCCTGGGGCTGGTGTCTGCAGCCAGGTTCTGGGGCTAGTGCTGGCCCAGTGGCAGGCAGAGCGGGGTCCTGTGGTCTGGCTGCAGGGCCAGGGGTCCCAGAGCTGATGTGGACTCACTGGTGGGCATGGCTAGTTCCTGATGTAGCTGGCTGTAGGGTTCATGGAATCTTGAAGCTTGTGTTGGCCTGCTGGTGGGTGGGCTAGATCCTGCCATGACAGGCTGCAGGGCTGCAGTTGTCCTTGTGTCATCCTGTTGGTGGCTGAGGCTTTGTCTCAAGCAGACTTGCTGGTGTGTGGAGCTAGCCCCGGGGTCTCTGGCAGCAGGTCTCTGGGGGGGTCCCAGGTCTAGTGCTTGTTCACTGTTGTGTGGGGCTGGGTCCTGAGTCTTCTGGTGGGCTGGGCCATGTTCAGGGGTGGCTGTAGGCTCCCGGGGGTCTTATGGCAATCTGTCTGCTGGTGGGCGTGGCTGTGTCCCCCATCCCCAAGTTAGTTGCTTGACCTGAGGTGTCCCAGACTTGGTGCTTATGGGCTGGTGGGTGGGAGTGGAGCCGGGTGGGAGGATTCCACGATGGTGCTTGCCAGCACAATTAGAATGAGACTCCAAACATGGCTGACACCAGTGTCTGTGTCCCGAGGGGAGCTCCAATTGCCTCCTGCCTCTCTGGAAAACTCTCCAAGATCAGCAGGCAGGTCTGACCCTGGCTCTTTTCAAATTACTGCTTCTGCCCTCGCTCCCAGCGTGTGTGAGATTTTGTGTGAATCCTTTAAGAGTAGAGTCTTTATTTCACCAAGTCCTGTGAGACTCCTCAAAGGGAGTCTCACTGGCCTTCATAGCCAAACGTTCTGGTTGCTCATCTACCCAGTGAGCACCCCTAGGCTGGAGAGCCCTATGTGAGACTCAGACCCCTTTTTCCTTGGAGAGAACCTCTGCAACTGTAATTATCCTCCCATTTGTGGGTCTTGGCTGTAGTTTATGTCTTTAGTTGTCCAAGATTTTTTCTGGTAGATTCCAATCTTTTTCATTGACAGTTGTTCTATAAATAGTTGTAATTTTGATGTGCCCATGAGATGAGGTGAGCTCAGGATCTTTCTATGCTACCATCTTGAGAATCAAAACCAAACACTTCTAAAATTTTCTATCTTTGAAGCTATCCTATGTATAAAAGTCAAGGTATCGCTTGAAGCATTCATTGACGCTCCACTTTCCAAGTCAGTTCTCTGCGGAGGTACAATTAAATTGTTCACTCAGGCTGATACACACTGCAAATTAGGTAACTCATTATTTCCTCAGGTATGTTCTATGGAAGACTAGATGTCTGAATTATTAATAGTTATTCAATAAGAAGACAAGTTGAGAGATGTAAGCTGTTATATATAGAATGGATAAACAATAAGTTCCTACTGTATAGCATAGAGAACTACATTCAATATCCTATGATAAACCATAATAATGGGAAAGAATATTTTAAAAAGAATATATATGTATAGTTGAATCACTTTGCTATATGGCAGAAATTAACACAACATTGTCAATTAACTATACTTCAATTAAAAAAATAAGACAAGTTGACAGAGAAGAGAGGTGAAGAGGGGAAGGCAGGGGAGTGCAGGAGAGAAATCATTAAGTAAGTAAATACGTTCTTTGGACACATAATTTTTGGTAAATTGAGTTGAACAAATGGATCCATGAATAAGTCTTTGGAGCAGAAATTCTTAATGCCTTTTATATGTCAGAATGTGCAGTGATTCTTTAAGAGAGAGGTTGGAGCAATGGCCTCTGTGTTTATTTTCCTGCTTTCCCAGTACTTCAGCATTCTAGTGAGGGGCAGGAAAAATACACAAACCCCAGCCTATGGACCAAGTCTGACCCAAGCCATTTTTTGCAAATAAAGTTTTATTGGAGCCCAGTTACACCCATTTGTACTGTCCATGGCTGCTGTCATGGTCCACAGAAGTGAGTGGTTTTGAAAGAGACTATATGGCCCACAAAACCTATAATATTTACTGTATGACCCATTATAGAAAAATTGTGCTGACCCCTGGGTTGGATCAATTGGGAAATATAGTATTTCCCCAAACTGACCAAAGAACGATTTTTTAAAGATCACTTTGCAGGTCCAGTTTCTGCATAGCACACATTCCGGGGAACACAGAGTCTGTGCATGCCTTTCCTCCCCTTAGTACCTTGAAAGCAGAACTCCATACACTGCCCCATTAGGCAGCTGCTAGGGGAGGGTTTCTGTGTCTCTGAGATGTGGGGTGGCAGACGAGCCCAGCAGCTCAAGTGAATCCATTCTTTTTGGTAAGATACAGCAAGATCAAGTTGAGTTACAGAGAAAGCTACTTGATAAAAGGAAGCTTATCATTTATTTACTGAGCATCATGTTTGCTGTTTTTAGTCTTGCACAGGAAGGAAGCTGGAGATTACCTTGTGTTTGTGTCTTCAGGGACTTAACAGTTCTCTCTCCTTGAAGAAAGTGACTGCAAGACATGTTAAATCATGATGTGAAAATTCAGGGACTTATCTTTTTAAAAAGACCTAAAGGGGGAAAAAAGTCCTGAAACTTCTTTTTTCCACCAGTCACAAGAATAGTGTTTTCATCCCCCTTAGGTATGATTCATAGGGTATTAAATCCTTTCTACAGACTTTTACTTATAAGAGGTGAATAGTTTTTCTGCTAATAAGGTGAATTAGTTATCTATTGCTGTGTAACAAATTACCCCCAAATTCAGCAGTTGAATAACAAACATGGATTACCTTGCGCAGTTTCTGAGGGTAGGGGGTATGTGATCTGACTGGCTGGGTGGCTCTGTGTCATAGTCTCTCTTAAAGTTACAGTCAAGCCTTTAGCCAGGGCTGCAGCCTCTGAAGACTTGACTGGGGCTGCAGGGTCAACCTTCAAGTTCACTCACATGGCTGTTTGCAGGCGGTTTCAACTTCTCACCGGGTGGGATTCTCCATAGGGTGTTTCATGATACAGCCTCTCCCATAGGAAGTGATCCCAGAGTGAGGGAGCAGCCCAAGTTAGAACCTAACCTAGTGAGTGAGTATCCTCATCTCTACCACTTTTTGTGGGTAAAGCATACCAGCCCTGATACAGTGTGGAGGGGGCTATAAAATGGTGTGAATACCAGGACCCAGGGAGTCATTTGAGGCCATCTTGGAGCCTGAAGACCACAGTCTGGTCATTTAAAGCAGTATCTGTTGGTGAGAAAACCTCTTCTGTCCTCACTTCTTATCTGGAACACTCAAAACCCAAGGCCAGGGAATCGCCCTTGCGAGACCATTGTATCCTGCAGAGTGCCTTTTTGTTACTGAGAATTAGGTACCCTGCCTAAGATATTTTACTTCCACTTGTTGGGATACTGTTGTAAATTTGTTACAGTAAAGCACTTTATCATTTCTGCTGGAAAAGTGTCGTAATAGACCAGCGTATGATTTTTTTATGTTGTGAATGGCTCTCCCATGCAGGGCACAGACGCACGAGGGAAGGAGCAACACTCCTTCCTGTAGTAGAGTTTTGGATTTGTTAATCTCCTTCACTCTTTGAGGGTAAGAACTGAGTCTCTCCATTCATTCATAATTTCAGCTCATATTGACTGAGACACTGCTGTATGCATGATAGTAAAAGTAATGATTAATAAAGGAAAGTAGGGAAAAGACAAGAACCCTGCTTTCTTGGCACTAACATTCTAGTGAGGGACACGAACAATGTAGAACCAAACAAGTACATGAACAGGTAATTTCAGATAGTGATCAGAGCTATAAAGAAATTGCAGTAGGGTAATGGGATGAAGAGTGACAGCAGATGGGCTTGCACCTCATTCTTTGGGGCAGGACTGGAGGAGGAAGAGGAAAAACATCATTGGGGAGACTCTCATCCATCTTTGTAAGCGCTGTTGCTAATAGAGTGCTTTGTACATACTAGGTATGCAAAAAAGTGCTTGTCAAGTTAAAGTGCATTGGTGGGGGTTGGGGGTGGGGAGGACTAATAAACAAAGACCCTGGGAACATCATTTTGATTTCAGTAAATCCACATGGTATTTTAACTCTTAGAGGAAGATGGAGCCTGTGTTATTTTACATCTAAGTTCTCCTTAACCCAGACTCAGCTATTTCTCTTCCATTACTGAAAAGTAAATAAAACCAAGAGGCAAAGCCTATTGAATATAGTTACTAAATCCATCTTTAGTACTTGACTGTATCGAGATTTTCTCTCTTTCATTGTTTGCACTGAGGCTAGCTTAGATTTATTTTATTTTGCATTTTGTCATGGAATGAGGACCCAAAGAGTAACTCATCCAATTTCAGATTTCACAGCTTCAGAGGGAGGAGTTTGGAGGTTTTAGGGGTGGCTAAGGAGGGCAGTGACATGACTGAAAGCCTGGAAACTAGGGCACACAGGGAAACGTTAAAGAAAATGGATTGATTTAATGGAGAAAAGAATTCCAAAGGTTGGTTAGCACTGAGAAGAAATGGAGAATATGGGAGCTGCTTGTCGTATACCTTAATGATCTGAGCTTTTATTGAAACTGGAGAGATTTAGGTCAGCTTTTAGGTAGCATCCCTTACCCAACTCTTAGGATTCTCTGTAGCATTAGGAATGTGCTAGTCCTCCTTGACTGAGCTAGTTAGGTCCAGAGTTCTGGCATTCCATAATTGGCTCAATAATTCCTTATTAAAATGAGGGTAATAAGTTTGTGATTGCATTTATAAAGGACAGAGAGTTTAGAGACTGTTTCTTATCTATCTCACAGACACGAACTGTATAGGAGTTTAGTAAATGCCAAATCAGTGTAGCAACACATATTAGAGTGTATGTTCTAGAACACCACCACTACAACGAGGAAACCGTGTGGCCCTTTCAATAGCAAAATTGCTAAAGAGACTCCAGAACTTCACCCCATGCTCTTTTCTTTTGTTAATCAATTTTCTTTTCTTAGTTTGTCTGGTCTGAGTCTTTTCTTGTGATTTTTTTGGTAGCTACTTATTAAGGTGTGTGTGGGTAGAGCCTTTGCCATTTGTACTTTACAAAGTTTCTTGCTCCGGAAGAAAGGTTTTTGAGTCAGCTCTCTACACCTTGCTTATTAAAAATGTTGCTGCTGTCTAGGTTATTTACGTTTTTGGTCTTGTTCCTTGCATGAATCATCTCATTAGAGTTGGAAACATGATTTTTCCATCTGAAATGAAAATCCCAGAAGTCATGTCTATCATCCAGAGTTCAGTCTGTCTGAGTAACCCACGTGGATTCCTGGACCCTATCTGTCAATGACTTTTTGTGCTAAGATGTTAAATTCATATGTCCAATTGGCATCTTCCAACACCATTTATTGGTTTTTCATTTTTCGTGCTTTAATTAGGCTCAAGGCTTAATGCAGGAAAAACTCCAGCTATTGAAAAATGTCCATGTTCCCCAAGCTCCTTGTCTTATGGTGATGGGCAATTAGATTTGGAGGACAGTTGTAGGATGGAGAACAGCAGCTGCCTGGCTGGCTGGCCATCTTGCTGCAACATCTGGCAGCTTTCCTCAACTGTGAGCTGCCCTTGAATTTGGTCTGTCTTCCAGGTTTCTGCATAGCACTCCTTTTCCTTGGTTTGACAAAACAGTCTGTTAAAAAGGAAGCCTCTTAGTGACATTGTCTGCATGCTTTTGTCACTAAAATATTCTACATTCTTCTCCTCCTGAACTCCTTTCTCCATGATATGAGTAAACTACATTCCCACAAGCCTCACCAGCCTGGAGAAGGGAGAGACAGAAGATGCAAAGCAGGGTAAATGTTTGAGTCTCAATACCTCTTTGACGTCTAGCCTCTGCCTGCTTTGATGAGTCATCTAGTTTTTTTAAGTGTGCCCCACAGTACTCATTCTGGAGACCTTTTTTGTGGATTAATATGCACTCAAGACTCTCAAGTTCAAAGTGGTGTCTGCCATTTTCCTTATTTCTTGCCCTCATTACTTGAGCAGTATTTTCTTTGAAGCCATATTTAAGACAACTCCCTATCCTAATATCTTGAAGTCTGGGCCAATGGCGCTACACTTTTCAGAAATTCAAGTAGCACTGAGGCTCTCAAATCCTGCCAATTTTTATGGATACTTTCCCTCAGAAATGTCACTTCCTTCACCAGTGTCTCCATACTTGCCGAAGTTGGATCGGGTTAAGTTTAATGAACCTTTTAATTAATTGACGTGATGTTTACTGAGCACTTACTATATTCCAGGCACAGGCATGCCTGATTACATGAGTAAATAACATCCAATCCCAACTTGCTACCCCCAATCCCTATAACCTTGTGAGACGTACAGTCTATAAGAGAAAGCTGCATTTAGAAGGCAATTACAAGATAGAGTGAGGAGAGTTTTGATAAGGGGTAGGTGCAGATGTGTTGGAAACACATCAGAAGGGCAGAGCCTATTCTTGGTATTTAGGGAAAGTTTCCAAGGGTAGGGGGTGTGGGGTGTGGGTGGATATCCAAACTGAAACCCTTACCCACCCATTTAATTAAAAGTTTGGTGGTTCAAAGTTTAATACATATCTGTAGATTAAAAATGAGATTCTTTCTTCCCAAGCGTCTTCCCACAGTTTCCAGAAATATTTCTCTAGAGTCTGAGAGTTCATTTTATCTGTTTAGAGAAAACTGCTCAATAATATCCTCGGGTCTTCTTGCCTCTGCTCTTCATAGCTCTTGTCTTTCAGTGGACACCTGTAGCAGGAGAAGGTTGTGCTAGGATTATTCTGGCCTTTTTCTTTGCTTTTAAGATCTAATGTGAATCAATTGAAGAGCCACTTAAAAATGCAAATTGCTGGATCCCACTCTCAGAGATTTGTGAATTCCTGGGGTCAGAGAATTCATGCAAGCCTCTTTATTCTGATGTGGGTACTTCCCTTTGATTAACTACTGGTTGCCCAGGGCTCTAGCAGGAGGAGAATGAGGGTATGAACAATTAGTTATCTGGTTTGTTGGGTAAGTTTATTTTTGTTTAAGCTGAAATCCAAACCACACATTATGGCTAGTTTATTAAAAACACATGAAGGAAACCCAACCAGATTTCATGTTTTATGCTATGAGACTAGTTTTCAAATACAGCCGCATCCGTCAGAAGCTATGGTATGATTATGAATGTTGTTATGCCTTTAAAATTTGTACTTAATGTTGCCCAGTTGCTTTGTTGTCTCTCTTGCCTTTTACATTTATCCTGAGCACTGGGAAGGACATAAAGCATGTGAATCACAAGAATGTAATTGCCATTATAAAGTGAATCATATTTGTGTCAGTGCTGATGTGCAGTGTGACCTTTAGGAAAAAGTGAAGCGTGGGCATGGAAGTATGGTGATACTCATCCAGAGGAGATAGAGATCCATTTCATAGGGAGTTATTATTGCATTCAAATCCACAAGTGCCCATCTTCTGCCCTTCCCACTTCAAGATTCCTTAAGAATTTGAGTCACATGCTGCATGTCACACATCTAACTTTTCTTTAAAATGTGTTTTGAATGTCAGTGCTCATATCTTGACTTTGATTACCAGAATTTAAATTTTATTTATAAAAACCAAAGCTTTCAAGAAGATAAGAGACAGGTGTTGGCAAGGGTGTGGAGAAAAATGAACCCTCCTACACTGTTGGTGGGAAGGTAAATTGGTACAGTCACTATGGAGAACAGTATGTAGGTTCCTTAAAGGATTAAAAGTAGAGCTACAGTGTGATCCAGCAATCCCCCTGCTGTATATCCAAAGAAAGTGAAACAGGATTTTGAATAGATATCTGTACTCTCATGCTTATGGCATGTTTATTCACAAGAGCTAAGATATGGAAACAACCTAAGTGTTCATCAACACTTAAGATATAGAAGATGTGGGGCATATATATACACAATGGAATATTATTCAGCCACAAGAAAGAAGGAAATCCTGCCATTTGTGACAACATGGTTGGACTTGGAGGGCATTGTGCTAAATGAGATAAGTCAGACAGAGAAAGACAAATACTGTCTGATACCACTTATACATGGAATCTAAAAAAGCCATGACTGTAAAAACAGAGAGTAGAATGGTGGTTACCAAGAGCTGGGAGGGGAAGGCCTTGTTTAAGGGTACAAACTTGCAACTAGCAGATAAATAAGTCCTAGAGATCTAATGCACAGCATAGAGATTATAGTCAACAACACTCAAAGTTGCTGATAGACTAGGTCTTGATTGTTCTCACCACGAAAAAGAAATGATAATTATGTGACCTGACAGAAGTGTTACACTACAGTGGGCATCATATTGTAGTATATAAATGTATCAAATCAACATGTTGTACACCTTAAACTTACACAATGTTATGTGTTAATTATATCTCAATTTAAAAAAGCCCAAATCTTAATTTTTCTGATAATAAATATGAAATTTATTGTTACAATTTCAGAAACCCATACTGTGACTTTAAATAATGATGAATTATGTTCTCAAGACATAATGCCTCCAAAATTAGTCTGATGGTGAATTCTAAAATCTTATGATTTAAAGAGACTTGAGACTGCTGAAGCCCAAATTGTTGGGCTGGAAAACCAGCCAACAGCCTCTTCCTAAAAGTGTAGGGAAGATGGACTCTGTTAAAACATCCGGGCAAAGAGCTATTCTAGATTATGAACCTTATCTAGTTAGCTGAGATTTAAGAAGAAGGCTCTTTTTCATATTTTAAACACATAACATTGAAAGGAATCTAATCCTTCCATGGAAAGTCAGTCTTGCCACTATAATTGGTAATCATTTATATACTCTAAAAGTGAATATATTAGAATCATTGAATTGAATGGATTTGGGGCTAGATGGGAAGGGAGCATGAGGACATTACTTCACAACAAGGAAAGTGAGCATTGGAGAATGCACATGGTCCTTCAGTGATAAGATCATCCCTTTTGTTTCTCCCTGAGGAAAAATGATGAAGATTTTGGTTTAACTTCTAGCTCCTCCTTGAGGTTCTCCCTCCATCCAAGTTGAAAACGAGATGCTTCTCTCACACTTGCTCTTGGGTTCATTCCCATTAACCTCAGTGAGGCAGGAGAGAGTGGGAGGGCCTGAGAGCTGGTCCCAGCCCTGCCCCCTGGGAGGGGCAGATGCAGAGGGAAGCTGATCAGAGCAGGCAAGACACAACAGCAGCAGCCAGCACACGAGGCTCTCTGTTGCAGAGATGCAGGGAAGCTGTTGGAATCAGCAAAGGCCAGCTGGGAATCACACAAGAGTCCTGAAGAGCAAATAGAGTGCAGTGATGGGGGATGCAGGAGTTGGCCATACTGTATTGACCTATTGATCATTTTCGAAGCATACCAATCGCTTTCACATCTTCATGCTTCTGTCTGTATGTTCTCTCTGCCTGAAGCATCCACAAGCTTCTGAAGAACTGAAATCTTGTAATTTGACTCAATTTGAATGAACAGCAGAGCATGGCATTACACCCTGCTAGTAGTAGAAAAACGCGATTAATGTCAATGACACAAGGAGGGTTTAGGCAAAAGTAGCAGCCAGAAGTCATGGTTCAGCTGCTTAACAAGATCACGGATAGCATCTCAGCCTTTTCCTCATGGTCACAAAATGGTTGCTTCAGCTCCCGTGTAGCATATGTGCATGTAGATAGAAAGAAGAGTAATCGGGAAAGTATAAGCCTTATCTTTTCCCTTTTGTCAGGAAAGCAAAGTGTTTCCCAGAACTCCTGACCACCACCCACCCACAGCAGAATTATGGTCACATCTTATGAGCCAGCGCTGGTGGGAAGAAATACTCAGAAAGTGAGCATGTAGCTTTTCTAGCCTCCATGGTAGAAGTAGAAAAAGGAAATGGTGATGAGAATGGCTTGGGATGAGCTCATGTATGGTGAGCTTGTGGCATTTTACCAGGTTGCTGGTAGCAATGGTGTGGTCATCTTGTAAGGTGAAGGATCTTTTCATAACAAGAATAACTGGCACTCACATGACCTCATTTATTAACTTAGGTGTTTGTAAACCAGTTTTGTTTCAAACAGAAATATAAAATAACGTGTCTTATTTTCTGCTTGTTGAATGGACGCCTTATATGTGCATAGTTCTTTACTGTACAAAGTGCTTCACAGCTATTGTCATATGTGACCCTCACAGGAATCCCATGACATAAAAATGATTATTCCAGGTTCTGTAGAAGAGAAAGTTGAGACAGAGAGCATGTGGGTGACTCATACCAGGTTAAACAACTAGTACAAACTGAGACGTGGATCCAGATGTCTTGACTTTAGTGTCCATATGATTATACTTGTTGAGGAGACTATGTTTTGAAAGAAATGAATCAGAAAGATAGATGAATCAGTTCAGATAGAATCTAAGATGTGTTAAGTTTTGGAACTGTAGACACTGAATAAATCATTCATTTAGAGAAATGAAAAGTGTGATCAGTCTGTGTGACAGCGTGACATCTCTTTTCTCTTTCCTTTTTTAGAGAACCTCAGCCAGTAAGCCGTCCGGTGTTCCCACCTATAGCAGATGGTCCAGTTCGCAGCCGCATCAGGTAAGATGCTCTTTTTAAGAGCTTGACATATTGCTTTCCCATGAGGTATGCTCGAACTTACAATTGTGTTGTCTCTGAGAAAATGTGGACAGTGTCGGGCTGTGTCTGGTCTCACCTGACAGTGGCCCCCTCGACAAAGGGCTGTGTGGTCCCTCATTGGTAACTTTTCTGGACTTCAAGTTTTGGGTCAGGACTCTCTGAGGGGAAGAGTGACAGGAAAATGCTGAAAAGCCCTCCTCAGTAGATAGCTGATGAAATCAATCTAGTGACTATTGGAAGTGTCTTTTTTCTTCAACCCAAGATTATCCTTTCTGTCCCTTTTATTGCAGGAAATGGGGGTATGCTCCCCATGTGTGTACATGTGCCTGGACACAGGGCTCTGAGTGTGTACACTGATATATCAGAAGATGCACTAATGCTACAAAGAATCACTTTGCTGTTGTTGTATTTTTTGCCTAGTTCCTCAGGTTTATTACCAACCACTCCTCAGGTCAAGCAATACTGAGCATTATTTAACCTCTTTTGGAACAGTGAAGCCAGCAGATGCTGTCATGTCCCTGTGTATAAACAAAGCAGCACCTTTTCTGTTGGTGACAGCCTGTGACCACATGGACTTCTTTTGGAAGCAGCTCATTGTAAGAGCACTAGCCTTGGACTCGAAAAGCTGAGCAGGACTTGCGTTCAAATTACCTGCTAGTTATGAGACCAAGGAGAAATAACCTCCCATTTGTCTTTTGCTTTATTGACCAGAATTCTGTCTTAGACTTTTCAGGTCACTTGGGCTGGCTGCAGTGATTATGCAAGGAGCCTGTTGTCAATGGCTTATAGTCCCAATGCCCCCATTTCATTGACTTTCTGTAGAAATTTAGCATTGGTGACCATTTACTCTAACATCTGAAAAATGGGAGGGCTCTTTCTGTGTTTTTCTTTTTATCTTTTGTTTTCCTTGCAATTACAGATTGATGTTTGTCAATAAAACAATGTTAAAATTAATAAGAGAAAACTAAATTCTTCCATTATTGCCGTATTTTATCACCATGCTTATTTTTATATTGAATTGGTTGGTAGAAAAAAAGTTGAGATGATGGCTCCACCCTCATGGGCATCATGTGTGGCTGCAATAGTTTTTGGTCAATTTGGAGGATACATTGATTCATGAATGTGAGCTGAGAAAAAAGGTGGCACAGAAAGAGGGGCTGAAGCGCCAGCCAAGGGAGCTGATTTGAGTGCCCAGGTGTCCTTGACTTTCTACGTTACGCGCTGGGCACGACCTGAGCATGTGCACTTTGGGAATCAGTACTTGTGATTTTTGTTCTCGAGACTGAGCTGAGCAAGTCCACAGTCACATCTCTGCTTGCCCTGAAGATGCAGAGATGGTCTAAATCTAATCTTCACAGTCTAAGGAAAGTGGGACCCAGAGATTACATTGTCCAAACTTACACAAATTTAGTTGGTCCAGGATTCTATGCTTTCTTCTCCAGAGCTCATTCAGTTTTACAAGTCAATACAATCCTTTTGGGAACCTCCCATTGAGATAACCTTACATTGTCCTTCTGTGATTCTGTGCTGGTTTTGCAAACTTTTCACCGGCTGCAACGAAATGAGAAAAGTAAAGACAGGGCAGTTGGGACAGTACTTAATTCTGGAAATATATCCTTTTAGTGTTCTGCTATCACAATGACCTTATTTCATAAAATCAGGGAATTGTTAGATGGTATTTGTGTAAGTTTTCATGTTAGGGAAATTAAAGTGATGACCATCCTACATGCATTTCCCCATGTTTTTTCTTTGAATTCTTCCACGTCTATGAAATCCGAGAACAGATGAACAACTAAAAATGGGTTTCCTTTTACCCTGTTACATGCGGAAAGAAATCTGGTTGTGTGGGGAGACTTTCAATATTAGCAGCACCTTTTTGATGGGGGAACATAACCCAGTGGCATTTCTAAATGGTACTCCAATTAAAACAAATATTGATGTCATCCCTTTTGTGTTGAGGGTTCGTTTTAACTCTAAGTGGAAGGAGTGGTACCTTTTTCTCTATTTCATAGGTTTCCTTGGTGATTCATTGCCTATTGTGCTGGTTATCTGATCATTTGCTTTCAGATCTGCTCCATGCCCTTCCCTTGACACCTACTTTCCCAGGCTCCCTTGCTAACTGGCTCCTGTGTAGGTTGTCCCTGTGGGAGGCATTGTTGGCAGACTGGAAAGATATAGGATCTAGTTCTCCCTCTGTGTTTGCTTTGGGCAGTATATCTCCATGTCTGAGACCTTGTGTGTATCTAACTTCCATAAAGCAGCCTTACTTCTGGCTTTTAGGTACATACTCTCATCTCCCCCCAGCCCTAGGGGAGGCAGCAGCTTCCTCATCTTTCCCTGTTTGTTTTTTTAGTTCTACCAACACCCTTATAACTAATGCCCTGTATTAAATACCTTCTACTGAACAGCCTGGTATTGGCCCCATTTTTCCAACAGTTTTTCCGACTGTTTTCCGACTGACACACCTACTGTGGCATGACCCATTTAATTCTTTTGTTTCTGTAACAGCGACATTTAATTTTAGAAATATTATGTGAATATTTACAGGATCACCTACCTTGCAGCTGCTGAAAGCTCCGAGATTTATTCTCTTGAGCTGGCCTGGTGGGTGGTAATCCTTTTACACCCCTATCCCACTCAGAATAATTATTTCTCTTCTTTGTTACTCATGCTCTAATCCTTCCCTTTTCAATTTGTGTTCATTACAAAAACCATTGTCTTTTGCGTTTGCAATATAATAGGCTTATTGGCTTCTGTCTTTGAAAGTCCCCACACAAATTCTCAGCCTGAGGTAGAGAATACAATAGCAACTCATTCCTGGATTCCAGCCTTGTGTGTTTCTCTGATTTTTGGCATCAGCAGAACATTTAGGAAAAAAACTGAGTCATGGATTTATATTTACTAAGAGTCCAAGTGGATCATTTCCTATTTGTTTTCAAAACACTATTTGCAAACCTGAGATAGACACAAACATAGATACAGTAACGAGTAAATCAGTATACAAGGAAGATACGTACTCATTTGAAAATTAATATCATCACCTTTCCTTCATAATTGTTATCAGCATATCTAACATTTATTGAGCACTTACTATGTGGTGTCTGCTAATTCCTTTACATGCACTATCCTCTCAATGCATTAATCCTCTCAATATCTCTATGATAATGATGTGATATTTTCTAAGTGGGGGGACTGACAACCAGAACGTTTAATTAACTTATCCAATAACACAAGGTTAATTTCATCAGATTCCAGCATCCTAGTCTTTTAACCAGTCGGCAGTATTATTTCTAACGTTTTTAGATTAATTTAAGGCAACTGAAAAGCATTTTAACAAATAGTTCTGTTTTGCCCTAACCAGAACACAACTTTTTGGGCTCTAGGTACTATTTCTACTCTGAAATGTTTTTGCACAGTTACGTTTTTGTTGAAATATGGTCTTATATCCACTATTTGCAAATAGGCAACTTCTAAAGCATGGACTTTAATATATTTATTAAATTTTAGTTAAAAATGCACCATTTCGTGTTTCATTTGGAGTAATTTGAAAACATATTTGTAAGAAAGAAGTAGCTTCTCCCATTGCTTTGCAGTTTGTAAAGAAGACACATAAAGTTTTATATGCTTTGCAAATATCTACCAAAGAAAAGTCATTATGAATTGCACTTTGAATAAAGGAAACAGACAAATGAGGATGGTGACTGTCTTCAAATCTGAAATACCAAGAGATAAACTGAAATTGTGATCACTTTTGTTAATGTATGTTTTGTACTTCTCTTTAGAAAAATTTCAACCCTCCCATCAAATTTTCCTCTCATGTTCAGAAAATTTCTTGTAAATATGAAATAGCTCTTCTCCTGTCATTTAGAAATGGAAAGATTTTCCTTTGGATAATTGTCACAAATCCAATCACCCTCAGTGTAAAGTTTTGGTCAATAATTATCAATTGATTGATTGCTGACCCTTTAGTAAACTTGGTCTTTAGAGTCATTCTTGGTAGGTGAGAACCTTACAATTAATCTCCTTAATTGGGAACACTGGTGAATTTTTTAAAAAAGAGATATAATATGTTAAGGAGTAACAATTGAGAATTCAACCAGATATTCTAGTGTCATCATTTTCTAGTGGCAGATAGAACGGACAGCACCTAAGGGTGAGAGCAGAAGTCTGGGTGGATCAGTGTTACACAAGGGAAGAAAGAGGCATTTCATTGTGTTACTGTGTTTGTGTCCTAAGAGAAAGAAGGGGAGTGCGATAAATAGCTAGTGATAAATGGCCACAGTTACTGTTTTTCCTGGATTACATATTTTTTTCATACCTGCCTGTGAAACTCCATTGTACTCAGCATGTAGCAGGACTCAGTACTCAGCTCCTGAAGTATTTGCTGCATGAAAGAATGAATACACTGCATGAAATACTGGCGGGAATGTCCCAATCATTAGTTTCCACCTTCTCCTTTGCCGAGGCTCACATTAGAGATGATAATTATGGATTGATTGGGGTAAAATGCATTTCACCTCATCACTGGTGTTAGTTCTTATCACTGTGGTGGGAGGAGAGGTGGCCAGATGCCAGGAGAACTCACACTCCCATCCTCAGTCACTCTGATGTCATGCATGTTATCCTCGTGATGGACGAAAGGGACGCACAGCGTGGAGAAGGAGGGGCCCCAAATAAGAGAGAGTTGCTGTTGAGAGTGGCTCACATTGAGCTTTGGCCTTGGGTTGGGTGGTGTTGATGAGAGGTGAGGAGGTGGGTTTGTTCTGGATTGAGTACTGCCCAGAGGTGGGGGTAACTCTATGACGGGGTATGCGAATAACTTTATCCAGAAGGTGGGGAAATGGAGCCAGGCTAAAGATGTAAATGGTAAAGAAGCAGTGGTCACTCCTGTTACCTGGGTGACTGGAATGTTTCGTCCCTTTTGTGATGTGGACAGTGGTCTCATTTTTCTCTCTGCTTAGATATAATTATTGAGTGATCTTGTTTTTTGTCCTGTTCAGTAATCTGAGTTGGGTGAATTGTTTTGCTAAATAGGGAACTCCTTGACTTCAGGGCTAATGCCAAGCCATGGAATTTAGACGACTGTGTTACGTGTACCTACAGACACACCCACACCCACAAACACACATACACCACACACACACATTCACACACACACACCCCCACACACACACCCACACACAACTACACACACCACACACACACTCAAACACACACATACACCCCCCTACACACCTACACATCCACACACACCCGCAACCACTCCCCCACAACACACACAATTTATATGATTTTGTATGTGAAGTGGAAGGCTTGCACTACCCTCCCCGATCCTTCCATTCATCCCGATACTTGCACCCAGATATTTGACAATCTGACCAGAATAGCAAAGCGGTGATGTCCTTAACTAGAGTCGACATCCAGTTGCCATCCTAGCATTTTAAATCCAGAGATCAGGGAATCTGATACCAATTCTTATGCATTTGCACACTATGTCCATTTACAGGTTTTTTTTAAAGGATAAGGGCAAAACTGTGGAACAGCAAACTTAGCATAATATAACTCTTACAAATTTGCACTTGCATTTGAAAATGAACTATTTAGAGTGTAGGAAATTAGGGTCTGATTAAATAAAAGGTCTGGTTAGTGACAGCTTTCTCCCAAGATGGCGCCCATGCCGCTCAGTCCTCATACCTTTGCCTTGCTTCCTCTCTCGAGCTCAGTTGGCCCTCTGACTCACCTTTGACCAGTGGGGTGCACTGAGGTGACACTGTGGGGCTTGCAAGCCGAGGTGCTAAGAAACCTGGCAGTTTGAGCCTTGTGCTTTTGGAATGCTTATTCTAGAAGAAGCTGTCTGCCATGCAGAAGGCCAGTTATCCTGAGATGCCAGGCTGTGTGGAGCCCAGACTAGTCTTGTGAAGAGGCTGCATGGAAAGAGAGAGATGGCCAGGCAGTGCCCAACTGGTTCTCAGCATCCCAGCAGACATATTAGACCTATGAGAAAAGATGCCTTCAGATGATTCTACCCCTAGCCACCATCTGACTGCAGGGAAAGACCCCAAGTGAAACCACCCTACTGAGCCCACCTGGTAGTTTGCTGTGCAGGAAAAGGTAACTAAAGCCATCACCGATCTTAAAATAAACATTACTGTTATCCATGGCAATGGCCAGGAAATTGTTGGCAGTTAACAGATCAGCTCCGCTGGTTTGAATGAATTGTCAATATTCATTTGCATTAATCATGCCTCTTATATGAAAATAAATACTATTTACTGCTTGAAAAAGTTAGAAATTTCACCCTGCAATCTTCTTTTCATTATTCATTTGCTGAACAAATATTTTTTGACTGATCGATGCCATTTTAATTCCCATTCAGCACTCAGCTCAGACTCTAGGACTTAAGACCCCAGAAATCATGAACTGTACTTTTTTGCAGTATTATCCATAGGAAATGGTTGGGACATAGTGGAGACAGTAATATTAAACAAATATTCCATTCGCTTCTCTGGATTTCTCTTACCCTCTGCCATCAGATGGTACCACATGACAGATTTCAGCCAATGAAATGTTGGTGGAAATGGCTTGTAACTTATGTTCTGAGGCTGTATGACTCTCCAGTCTTCATCACCAGACATGGGGACAGAGAGAACCATGTGTTTCAGATGGAGCAGTTACAAGATGGTAGGGCCTCTGAGGGCCTGGATCCCTCAGTGAGTGAGGAGGGGCAGAGCACCTTGTTAATCCTCAACAGACAGAAGCACAAGCCAGAAACAAGCCTGGATTTTTCTTAAGCCACTGAGATTTGGGGTTAATTTGTATCTGTAGTACAGTCTAATCTCCTATGACTAATACAGGAGGCTTTAATGTCCCATAAGCCTCATCACAGCAATCCCAAGCCATTCAAAATCAACTTGAAATCGAAATAAAAATAATGTGATTTCTATGTAAACAGAGCTTCAGGACAGACTTTCTGATTCTTCCTCCAATTATATTTATATCCCTAAGTCCCTCAATATAGAAATTCTGGCAACAGTACTGTTTATTCACTTGGGTAATTGGAGAACACTTGATACTCAAATCATTCTCAAATCAAGTTGTTTTCCTTTTTATTTTTCAGAGTAATTTTACGGCAAGCTGTTAATAAAATAATCTATTAGAAGATTTAAAATATTTATTCAATCAATGTAATATCAACAAAAACATCTAAGTTATTTTTTTTGCTTTTACCAATGGTTACTATGAAACTTCCAAACACATGAAAGTAGAGAGAACAGTGTAATGCACTCCATGTACCTGCAACAATTATCAACATATGGGCAGTTTTTCAAATAGAAGTTTTGGCTACACGAAATTTTATTCTGATTGATTATCCTTTCAAATATCAGATAATAACTACTCTTTTCCCTCCACCTCTAAAAATAGATCTGAATTTTCTATGAACACATGTGCTTTGTAGTCACGATGCTATCTTCCTCATTAATTTCCAACTTTGCCCTTTAGGAATAACTTCAAAATACTTTGCTAGAATGGCTTATTTATAGGGTGACCTTTTCTCCCACTTTGACCAAGAGAGTCACAGTTTGAGCCTCTTGTCTTGGGGTAATTATTAATAGCACCCACTTACATTCTCATTCACAATTGCTGGATATCAGTTTATATAGTCACCCTCCTTATCAAACAGGTGTGCCTGGGCTTCCCTGGTGGCGCAGTGGTTGAGAGTCCGTCTGCCAATGCAGGGGACACGGGTTCGTGCCCCGGTCCGGGAAGATCCCATATGCCACAGAGCGGCTGGGCCTGTGAGCCATGGCCGCTGAACCTGCACGTCTGGAGCCTGTGCTCCGCAACAGGAGAGGCCACAACAGTGAGAGGCCCATGTACCAAAAACACAACAAAAAAACAGGTGTGCCCATTCCTCTGTCTAGTCTGTCCTGTTTTTGCTGTTTTCCATCTCCCAAAGCTGGATTCTGCCTTGCAAAGCCCAGACAAGTCTAAACCAATAGTAATCAGTGGAGCCTTATCCCAACATCTGTGGGTACTTGCAACATCTTCAGTGTTTGAAATGTCTTTGGTATCCATAATGGCCTACCCAGGACCAGCTATATAATTGCTGGGGTCCAGTGCAAAATGTTAAAAAATTATTGAGAATTTCAAGATGGTGACAGTAAAGCATTAAACCAAGTGTGGAACTCTTCCAAGTATAGGGCCCTGTGTAGCAGCAAAGGTGGCGCACCTGTGAAGCCAGCCCTGGGCCCACCACCCCCTCCCCACTCCCCACCTTACCTAGGTCCCCATGTTGACCAATTCCAGGATTGTATTCCTGCACTAAACCCTGTGCTATATGTATGGTCAACTTATCTTCAATCCTTCTTGACAATTCTGAATGCAGGCTATTGTTACCATCGAATGAGCACTTGCTATTACTAATGAGCGGCAGAGCCAGAATCCAACACAAATGTGCTTGATTTCAGAGCGAGTGATTATAACTTCTGCTGTTCTAACTCTTAGCCCTCATGGCTTAGCTGACTTTTAGTGGGGTTCCCACTCTGGTCCAGGATTCCAAGGAGTGGAAGTTGGTCATTTATGAACAGATGTCCAGGGACCATGGTGTACTTTTGCTGTTCTCTGTGTTCCCATCAGTCACCCAGAACTTCTCTCTGACATGCCACTGGCTGAAATGTACCTTCTCCCTGCCCACACCCCCTCCCTCTACCTACCAAGACAAACCTGAGCTTGAACTCTGAGGATCTTCTGGGCTAACGTCTGGATCTAGCTGAGTTTCATCCACTCTAAAACTTGCTTCCCTGTCTCACTGGTAGCGTGTGGCTTGAGCCTGAGCTGGTTTCCCCCATGAACATTTGGAATTAATTGAAACATACAGACTTTCAGGGGGAAAATGCATAGTCATACCTGTCATGTTTTCTCCAGCATCAATTATTTTTATTCTATAGAATTAATTTACATCTTTCTGATGACTGCTAGTGTTACTGAAATTTTTATAGAACCAACTTTAATCTACTCTAAGAGATGGAACTAAGAAAAGGGAATCCTTGTGCACCATTGGTGGGAGTGTACATTGGTGTAGCCATTATGGAAAAGAGTATGAAGTTTCTTCAAAAAATTAAAAGTAGAACTGCTATATGATCCAGCAACTCTACTTCTGAGTGTTTATCCAAAGGGAACAAAATCACTAATTTGAAAAGATATCTGCACCCCTGTGTTCATTGCAGAATTATTTACAATAACCAAGACATGGAAACAATCTAAGTGTCCACTGATAGATGAATGGGATAAATAAAATGTGGTATATTTATAGCATAATATTATTAAGCCATAAAAAGAAGGAAATCCTGCCATTTGCATCAACATGGATGAGGCTTGAGGGCATTATGCTGTTAAAAAAAAAACAGAGGTAGAGCTGAGTTTGTTGTATGATGGCCGTTTTCTTAAAGAAATCTCAAGATTTGTTTCAACTCTGAGATGAACAATGCTTGTAAATGCTATCAAAAAGGAAAAAAGGCTGGGGAAATAAAGAGGATGGGGGAAGAAAATAATTTAAGTACCCTCAGTGGTTCCACTTGACTTTCTCTTCAATAAATGCAAACCCTGGAAAGATTAGTCGATATATCTCCTGTGACCCCAAATATCTCAGTTACCATAGGCCCCTCAGGAAGTGACCATCTTGTTGTCCTATGTATGATTTTACTGTTCAAATATGCACAATTTTTGTGTCATGTGACTCATAAATGTAAATGATGGCTCACTGAATGCCCAAAGTAACAGAGATCTGTTTCATCTTTGGAGAAAAAGAGGTGTTGAATGTATTGAGAAATATGTATTGATATCCAGTGTGATCCCTTCCTAAGGGACTTTCAACTGCAGTTTTAATGACATTCAATTTTGCCTTCTACTGCCTGTGGAACTTAACCTCTGTTAGGATAGATCAGATTTCTTCTTGATCATTTTGTGTTAAATGGTTAGATTTCTGTACAAGTTTTAAGATGCATCTTTCATACAGAAATGAAAAATGAGGCTTGAAAATATTGAGGCTCTCATACCCTTTCTATATTATTTTCATTCATTTCATCACAAATACAGATTCTAAAGCCTCTGTCACTAGATCAGCAATTAATGGGGCTATTATTGGAGCCTTACCCCTAATATGGGTATTAGGGGCCACATTAAATACTTTATGAATAAATGTTTTGCTGTGGGAAGAAGCCATGAGTGGAACAAGAGATTGTTTTGTCCATCTGATGTTGACACATCCATATTGGCTGTGATGAACTCTCACCTGGAGCAGTGACTTCTTCACTTCTGCCTTAAGGGAAGCATGGCTACATCAGTGGTCAGCAGTGCACTTGAGACTTGGGGGTTTCTCAGTGTAATAAATGGAGGGACATCTTGATGTTTTGGGGACTGTGGAATATGGAGTAAGTCTGGGATCTTACTTCACTATGGGTCCACTCATCAGTATAAATGACCATTAGCAAATTAGATATGAATGCCTGGAGTACAGAAGCCTCCCCTGCTAACATCAGGCAGGGGAAAAGCTGGAAAATAAGACAATAAACTCAGGTAGTTGTTCTTAGCAACTTGTGGCTCAGTGGAGATGAACATGCTGTCTTTATTTTCTGGTTACTGATTGCTGTGTGGAAAACCAACAGTGGCTTCACTGGCTTTGCTGTACTGTACTGCAGTCTCTCCTCTGTCTCTGCTGTTGCTTTCTTAGTGGAGCTCGGTGCCACTATTGATCTCTTGAAGGGCTGCAGAATCTCTGAGTGTGTCTCTTTGGAAATTGGGAAATAAGATACAGGACTTGACCTCAAATTAGTAAAAAAAAAAAAAAAAAAAAAAGCCTTTCGTTCCATAGTGGAATACGATTTTATATGATGAAAATATCTTTATGTTTTATAAGGTATGTGTGTGTGTTTGTGTGTATAAAACATCTTTCACACTGGGGGGAAAAGAGAAAATGATGAGATTGATGGGCTTGTTATTTTGAGTGGAGCTAGGAATTCTCACCATGATAATGGTTAAGAACTCAGACTCTGAGACATGAAAAGCTGGATTCCTATCCCAGCTCTGTCACTAGCTTGATCTTGGGATGCCTCTGAATCTCTCAACATTTGTTTTTGTATCCGTAAAATGAGGGAAATGATTGTGGCTAACTCATAGAGTATTGTGAATATTAAATAATAAAACAGCCAGCAAAACACCTAGAATTTTAGTTTTGTACATGAAGTATGCCATGATAATAGCTAAATCATTTCTGCAACTTGGCAATGGAATCATACTTCTGTGCTTAAATGTTGTGGTAATGAACCATTACTTATGCCCACAGAACTAGTGCTTCTGTGTAGACGGTCTGAGACTTAGAACCGCATTCATTTGCCACCATTCAGTGTTCGGTTGCAATCAATTTATTAATCCAAGTGAAGATGAATTCTTTCAAGCCACAAGTCAGCTTAACTGGACATTTAGTATGAAAGTCACTTTCCAGAGTGTGTCTTCAGACTAGTGAATGTTTGGTGATGTTCATCTCTGTAACTGAGACTGGAACCAGAAAAATCTAGGGTGTTGAGGAAATTTAGTTGATGCTGAGGATACCTAGAGAAGAATTCTCCACATCAATATTTATTATCCTTCTTAGAGCTTACATTGACAGAGCTGATACTTCTCTCTGTGGCCAACCTGAACATTTTGACTATTACAAGGTCTCATTTATATAAAACATGTTAAATTGCATTTCCATCTCATACTAACCATACTATTTTTCTATAAACATTTGGGAGAATTTTCATTACTTTGCTTTGAAATCATTTCACTACAAGAACAATTTATGAGGGGCTATCATTTCTCAACATGTATTGTGCATACATGAGCATTCTTACAAAGTGAGAAAAACTGAATCTAAATTGTTTTCAAATGCAATGATATTTTATGAATACTAAATTTAAACACTGATGAAGTAGCTGGTTTTAAGTTTTATAGATATTTGTGGTCTACATTTTGTAGATTTGGTGTTATTGAAGGTTAAGCAGTTTGGACCATGATAAAAAGAAATCTAGGCATTTAGTTATATTTTATATATTATGACCTTTTTTTAATGTAAGCCCAATGGTGTGTTAGTTTCTGCTTTATAACAAAGTGAATCAGTTATACATATACATATATCCCCATATCTCTTCCCTCTTGCATCTCCCTCCCTCCCACCCTCCCTATCCCACCCCTCTAGGTGGTCACAAAGCTCTGAGCTGATCTCCCTGTGCTATGAGGCTGCTTCCCACTAGTTATCGGTTTTACATTTGGTAGTGTATATATGTCCATGCCACTCTCTCACTTTGTCCCAGCTTACCCTTCCCCCTCCCCATGTCCTCAAGTCCATTCTACAGTAGGTCTGCATCTTTATTCCCATCCTGCCCCTAGGCTCTTCATGACCTTTCTTTTTTTTTAGATTCCATATATATGTGTTAGCATATGGTATTTGTTTTTCTCTTTCTCACTTACTTCACTCTGTATGATAGACTCTAGGTCCATCCATCTCACTACAAATAACTCAATTTTGTTTCTTTTATGGCTGAATAATATATATGTCCCACATCTGCTTTATCCATTCATCTGTCGATGGACACTTAGGTTGCTTCCATGTCCTGGCTATTGTGTTCTTTTTGATGAGAGCCATTCTGACAGGTGTGAGGTGATATCTCATTGTGGTTTTGAGTTGATTTTCATTTCCTTGATGATTATCAATGTTGAGCATCTTTTCATGGGTCTGTTGGCCATCTGCATTTCCTCTGGAAAAATGTCTATTCAGTTCTTCTGCCCACTTTTTAATTGGGTTTTTTGTTTTTCTGTTGTTGATTTGTATGAGTTGTTTATATATGTTGGATATTAATCCCTTATGACCAGATATATTGACACTTTAAAATTCAAACTTTCTTTGACTTTTAGAAAGTTAAAATAGCATATATTCCATATACTTTATAACAGTCCTAAAAGGTTTTGAGCAATGTCCTTAATCAATCCCATTAGCAAGAGGCTAAATAAATTAAAATCTCCAGATTATCTCAGATCAGGTTTCATCACTAAATCTGTTCACGTCAGATGAAGTTTTGCTGCCAAATGACCTATGAAAAAATGAAGTTTTCCCAGCATTTTGAATTTTGGAATACTGTTGAGGAATTATAGACCTATAACCTATAGCCTATTATTAGCATTAGATAATTTTATTTGATTTACAGATTAAAAAATATCATCCTCATTTTATGGCTGGCAAAACTGAGATACAGAGTAAATTAATAACTTTTTCTAAGTGACAGAGCAAGAATGTTATCAAAATAGAGATGAGGGCTTCCCTGGTGGCGCAGTGGTTGAGAGTCCGCCTGCCGATGCAGGGGACACGGGTTCATGCCCCGGTCCGAGAGGATCCCTCATGCCGCAGAGCGGCTGGGCCGCTGAGCCATGGCCGCTGAGCCTGCGCGTCCGGAGCCTGTGCTCCGCAACGGGAGAGGCCGCAGCGGTGAGAGGCCAGCGTACCGCCAAAAAAAAAAAAAAATAGAGATGATGTCAGAGTGCCCTGACATACCCCAAACCCCCAGGGATCTTCTTAACATTTTAATAGAATCCTTAGTTATTCAAATGACTGTTTCATTATGGCTTGCTTGGGCCATGATTACAGCCATTTCTCTAGGCAGGTCAGGACCTCAGCACTTCTCAACACCATGGTGCTGCATCCAGTTTCACTGGCTTTTGATGCACTGGGGCACTGGTTGTGTAATTGCTCTAAAAAGCTCTAGGGCTTATATACCAAAATATGCATGTGTGACATTGTTGGGATGGGCTAAATTAAGTGTATCTGCTCCTCGCAAGGTCCATTTTGCTAGCATTTTCCTTTCCTCCCTTTGCTGAAGTCAAGAGGACTGAAGCTAGCTTCCTGCTCTGTCTCCTCCCAGCTCTTAAAATTTCCTGCTCTGTTTCGCTGGCACCACCCATGCCAGGACCCAGGGCATGTTTCACTGCTGCAGCTGTTTCACTCGCCTATTTTTGTCAACACAGCCGTTAGTCTCAGAAGTGATGGCTTAAAATAATTCACCTGTTGTCCTCTTGGACATCTGAAACCTGAATGACTTCGCAACACCTGAGGATGCTGAGAAACCTGTGTGGTCACTCATGGTGTCTTTAGCAGAAAGCTGACATTAGCATTCAGGTTTTTTCTTTACATGTAGGCATTCATTCAATCCTTTATTTGTCTGTTTATCCAGGGAGCATTTATGGAAAACCTAGGAGTGAGCTACCTGCTAGGAAGGTCACACGAAGATCACTAGACAGCTGTCTCTCTGGAAATACAGCGGGGAAATAATGTTTTTCCTCCCTGGCACAGATACGTCATAAATTAGCTGAAGCATTCACAGCTTTCCAATGGTATGAGCAAAGGCATCATTCGTTTTTTACAGCCACACATAAGAAGCCAGGCAGGGTAGTTTAATGTCATGGGTTAGCAGCACTGGGCTTTGGTGACATATGGCTTGGGTTCAAAATCTGGCCAACCATTTACTAGGCTGGCTGATTTGGAGAAGTTACCTATACATGGAGCACATTTGTGGGTCCATTTGAGAATCCCCTGACTTTTGGTTCTGCTGTTTGTGAAATGTGGGTGATGCTGTTTTGCTGAGGAGCTTAATGAAGCTATTTGTGTGTATGAATTCAGCCTGATGGTGACACGAAAAATAGATAGTTTTCTTTCCTTCCATTGCTGCACTCTGACCTATTCTTTGATATCTCCCTCTCTGTCTTTTCATGAGACATTCTCTCACTTTTTATTGCCTTTAACAATAAGGACAGTATTATTTTCAGCCATTAAAATGTTTAGTCTAGTTTAGATTAAAAATTTACATAAAAAATCAAAAGAGTGAGATGAGCTGTTTCAATATATATAATTACATATTAATTTATATATAACTCTATAATATAATTTATATAATATATTAATATATATTTATAATATGTTAATATGTATTATATATTTCAAATACATATATTATATATATTATACATCTTGTATACAATATATATGACAAATGATTCACCCAGAATATATAATATATTAATGTATATTATAGTTATATAATATATATATTTTTAAAATTTATTTATTTCATTATTTATTTTATTTTTGGCTGCATTGGGTCTTCATTGCTGTGCACGGGCTTTTCTCTAGTTGTGGAGAGGGGGGCTATTCTTCGTTGTGGTGCATGGGCTTCTCATTGTGATGGCTTCTCTTGTTGTGGAGCATGGGCTCTAGGTGCGCGCGGGATTCAGTAGTTGTAGCACTTGGGTTCAGTAGTTGTGGCTTACGGGCTCAGTAGTTGTGGCACATGGGTTTAATTTCTCCGCAGCTTGTGGAATCTTCCCAGACCGGGGGTCAAACCCATGTCCCCTGGGTTGGCAGGCAGATTCTTAAGCACTGCACCACCAGGGAAGCCCCATATAATATACTGATATATATTCATATAATATAGTTTTATAATGTATTAGTATATTATATATTTCAAATATGTATATTATATATTTCCTACATGTATATTATAGGAATATATATTATACATAATATGTATCATACATATTATGTATAATTATGTATTATACATATTATAATAATATTATAATATTGTACATATCATGTATAATTATGCATAATAATAAATATTATGCATAATTATACATATTATGTATATTAAAGATATATTAATATATTATACATTAAATTTAATATATAATATATTAATATATTATTTTGGCATATTATTATAACACATATATATTTAATATATGTTAAATATACATTATATATTATATAAATATATAATATATTTTAATATATTATACATTATCAATATATTATTATAACACATATATATTTAATATATTATTATGACACATTATTATTATTATATTATAATTTTAATATATTATTATAACATACAATATATTATTTATTATAATAATATCTCAAAATATTATATATTATATATTAAATATACTACATATTAAACAAATATAAATTGTATATAATATATTAATATAATTATATATTATATATTTATATATAATATATAGTATATGAATATATTATTCTTATAATATAGTTATATATTGTATTAATATATTTTATATTTCAAACATATATAATATATAATAGAAATATTTTATATTTAATATATTTATATGTAATAAATTTATATTATTAAATTTATATTTATAAACATATAAAATATGTTAATATAATTTTTATTATATATTTCAATATATATTTTATATATCATATATATTTGAAATATATAATATATTAATATATTATCTATATTAATATATTATATTTTGAAATATATATTATATAATATATATGACAAATTACTCACCTAGCATATATAAAGCACTTCTACAAATCAGTGAGAAAGAAAGCAACCCAAAATAAAAATGAGCAAATGACTTGAACAGACACTTCATAAAAAAGGATATCCCACTGGCTGATAAATTTATGAAAAGCTTCTTAAATTCAGTACTCACCAGAAAAATGCAGATTAAAACTACAATGAGATACTACTATATAGGTACCAGAATAGTACCTATTTATTTTATAAAAAGGCAAAAGTGATCATGTATTGAGAATATAGAACAACAGGTAATTTCAATCAGCTGCTGATGGGATATAAATTGATTTTCCCAACATGGGAAAACTCTTTGGCAATATCTATTAAAATTAGATATAAGCATATGCCATGACCCAGCAAACCCCCTCCTAGGCGTAAACCCCACAGAAATGCATACACTTGTGTTCACAAAAGACATTCTCTGCCACATTTATAGCCCCACAGTGGCCCCAAACTGGAATCTATCCAAATTCTCACACAATCAAATATTATATGACAATGCAAATCAATGATTTACAACTCAGCAAAAACATGGATAGATCTCATAAATGTAATATTGAGTGAAAGAAGCCAGTCCCCCAAAGACTACATATTCTACGATTCAATTTGTTTGAAGTACAGAAACAGAAAAAACTAATCTATAACATTGGAGGTCATTTTTTGGGAGAGTAATAACTGAATTGAAAGAGGGCAAGAAGGAGTTTCTTCTGTTTCTTGACTGGGATGCTAGCTATACAGTGTGTTCAGTTTGTGAAAATTTATCAAACTATGCACTCATGTATGTGTATTTTTCTGTATGTCCCTCTTCAGTAAAATTCTCTTCTTTTCCCCATGACTCTGGAATATTTTTCACTTATCCTTACCTTGCTTTTCTGTACCTTCCCATATCACCTACCCATTCTTTTTACACTCCTATTATCCTTGAGCTCTGGGATGCTACAGTCCAGAGCCCAAGGAGACCTGGGCTGGGGTAGACTCTTCCCCGTTCTCCCCACCTCCCAGACATGCTCTGTACATCCAGGCAGAGTTCTCTCTGCAGCTCTAGTCCTTGGTCCTATCTTGGGGATTCCTGAACACATTACACACGAGAATCTTCTTGTGCTCTGCAGCCCTCCCACCTACCTGATATGGGGAAAATCATGAAATGACCTGCACAAAACTTTTAAGAAACATTCAAAATTTAATGCAGAATCCGATCAGCCATAACCAGAATGTGAGTGATTCTTTACTTCCAAAGGCCTGAGTTCTTCAACAGATCAAATGTAAAGAAAGACATGGTTTGGATTCTATGGAGTAAAATAGACCTTCAAGGAATATTGAATTAAAACGAATAGGCAAGAATAAACTACCATGTCTAGGGATGCACTAAAATTATTTTTTAAAAATACACACAAAAATGATTACTATATCATCAGGGTAATGGTTACTTGCTGGGTGTGGGGTGGGGGGAAAGAGTCGTGATTGGGATGGGCACGTGGATGGAGCTTCTGGGGTTCATTGGTGTGCTGGTTAGTTTTATCTGTCAACTTAGCTAGACCACAATGCCAAGTTATTTGGTTAAACATTATCTAGATGTTTCTGTGAAGGTATTTTTCTGATGAGCCTAACATTTAAATCAGTAGGCTGCAAGTAAAGCCAATTACCCTCTATAACGTGAGTCCACCTCATCCAATCAGTTGAAGGCCTTAATAGAAAAAGACTGCCCTCTCCCAAACCAAAAACTCTTTATGGTTACCAAAGGGGAAAGCGGGGAGGAGGGATAAATACAGAGTTTGGGATTAGCAGATACACATTACTATACATAAAACAGGTAAACAACATGGTCCTACTGTATAGCACAGGGAATTATAATCAACATCTTGTAATAACCTAGGATGGAAAGGAATCTGAAAAAAACCATATATATATATATGTTCTTTGCTATACACCAGAAACTAACACAACATTGTAATCCAACTATACTTCAATTTTTTAAAAAATTAATGTTAAAAAATAATGAAGAGAGAATTCTTCTAGGAGACACCTTCAGACTCAAACTGAAGCATCAACTCCTTCCTAGGTCTGCAGGCACTGCCCTACTTTGCAGACTTTGGACTTGCCAGATTCCACAATCACATGAGCTAAATTGATTGCCAATATAGGCTACTAGCTAGGCAATGGACTAAGTGCTGAATATACAAAACTAAAAAAGCCATAAACTTGAGTTTGAGTACCTTCCCTTTGAAGGTCTGCAGGCACTGCCCTACTTTGCAGACTTTGGACTTGCCAGATTCCACAATCACATGAGCTAAATTGATTGCCAATATAGGCTACTAGCTAGGCAATGGACTAAGTGCTGAATATACAAAACTAAAAAAGCCATAAACTTGAGTTTGAGTACCTTCCCTTTGAGGATGGATGGGGACACAAAGCTGATTCTCTGCTCACTTCCTTTCTTTATCACCATTACCTGAAGGCAAAAGGTTTTCTTTTGGGAACACATGCTAAAAATAAATTGACTCCTGTTAGTCCCTTTTGGGCAATTGGTTGCCTACGGAACACATCCAAAGGTCAATGTCTTTGTGTGAAAAGTGTATAAAATTGCTGTCAGGAGGGATAAACATAGGATATTAAAAGTTAACGTAAACAGGACTTCCCTGATGGCACAGTGGTTGGGAGTCCACCTGCCAATGCAGGGGATGTGAGTTCAAGCCCTGGTCCAGGAGGATCCTACATGCCTCGGAACAGCTAGGCCCATGGGCCACGACTGCTGAGCCTGCGCTCTGGAGCCCACGAGCCACAACTACTGAGCCCGCTTGCCTAGAGCCTGTGCTCTGCAACGGGAGAAGCCACCGCAATGAGAGACCCACACACTGCAGCGAAGAGTGGCCCCTGCTCGGTGCAACTGGAGAAAGGCCGCATGCAGCAATGAGGACCCAATGCAGCGAAAAAATAAATAAATAAATTTATATTAAAAAAAAAGTTAACGTAAACAAAGATCACAGGTTTAACTCAATGTTAACTGGAGTCTCCTGGTTCCTTAAAATCTAGACAGGACTGATTCCAACAGCTAGGTCGTGGTTTTAAGAAGTCCAAAGCTCTTCTTTTATTTCATATTTATTTAATTTTAATTAATTAATTATTATTATATTTAAAATTATATAAAATACAATATCATTATATATTAATATTATATAATAATCATATAATAATTATAATAATATATAATCATTATATTTTAAAATTATTTAAAATTATATATTATTATATAAAATTATTATTATTAATTTATTTAATTTTGAAGGATAATTTTGCTGGATATAAGATTCTTTGTTGATAATCTTTTTATTTCAGGAATTTAAATATGTCATCCCACTAAAGCTCTTCTTAAATGTTCTCTCTTACTCTGTTTCTATTATGTGGGAATGGGAATTTTTCATCTCCCACGTGGTACATCTCCTGATCCTCCCTCCAAAGGAACTACAAATCAAGAGTTTTATTGCATGTTTTAGGGATTACTGGGAAGGGTTCCATTAGATACTATAGAGCAAATAACTGGAGTATACTAAAAAATTCTATTAAAACTTTTTTTTCACCACCATCATCATCATGTAGCACTTGTAGCAGAATTCTCAGCATCTTCCCAGTTCCTCAGTGGACTGAGTTAAAATCCTCTCCTTGTCTCCCGGTGAGGATTTTATCAATCACCTTTTGTGGTCTCCATTTCTGCCATCCCACATGCACACAGCCATCTTCTAAACCAGTGGAGCTATTTTCCCAAGACGTGCACCCACTCCGGGTGAGAGATTGTTCACAGTCCTCACCTAGGAGAATAGCCAAATCCAGCCTTGGAGACAGTTTTCTTCACCCCAGTTCACCTCCACTCTCCAAAACATCCTCACAAGAAAACGGAGAAGTTGAGTTTGAGTAAATAAGGCCTGACCACAGTTTCCCAATGATTATTAGAACCAGAAGAGTCAGGGATAAAATGTCAAAAAATTGTTGAGACGAGAGAGATAGAGGGACCTTCTTCTTCTGTGCTCTGAGGAGGGACCTTACATCTTTGCATTTCCAGTTGCTTCTTCTTGAAATGTATTCCCAGACTCCCTTCTGCCTAGCAACATGTTTCTTTTTCTTCTCCTTCTTCTTCTCCTTCTCTTTCTTCTTCTTCTTCTTTTTTCAGTGTTTCTTCTATTATAAACAACTTGAGAAATCTTTCAAAGTTAGCTCCAGAAATTTCATCATTGTGTACCATGATTTCTTCTAGCCCTTCTTTCTCTCTCCAATAAAGTAGTTATTTTAAGACAGTATGATTTGAGTGTGACTACCTTTCCTACTAAACTGTGAATTATTTGTGATTTGGGACCATGCCTGGTCATAGGATTTTTTCCGAAGCAGTGTGTGTTTCTTAAGGTTGTAAATAATGGAAAGATGGCATTTAAAAGAAAGTTGTGTTGATTCATATATGAGTTGGCTCAGAAGGTTCATGTTTTTTTGTTTTTTAAAAATTTTATTTATTTTTGGCTGCACTGGGTCTTCGTTGCTGCACGTGGGTTTTCTCTAGTTGCGGCAAGTGGGGGCTACTCTTCATTGCGGTGTGCGGGCTTCTCATTGCAGCAGCTTCTCTTGTTGCGAAGCACAGGCTCTAGGCATGTGGGCTTCAGTAGTTGTGGCTCGCGGTCTCTAGAGTGCAGGCTCAGCAGTTGTGGTGCACAGACTTAGTTGCTCCGCAACATGTGGGATCTTCCCAGACCAGGGCTTGAGCCTGTGTCCCCTGCATTGGCAGGCAGATTCTTAACCACTGTGCCACCAGGGAAGTCCCCAGCAGGTTCATGTTTTGAAATGATCCAATGTAAGCTTTCTTACAATTAAAGAAGAAAATTTAGCCTTATAAAGGAAAACACCTAAAACTCTGGCCAGTGTACCTTTCTTTATGCAAGAAACAGATGATTTAGTGGCTTTAGGAACTGCTAACTTTCTACTATTTTAAGTTATTAGGAGAGACTGCAAGTGTGGATAAAGATGTTGCAAAGATATTTTCCCATGTTTTAAAAAAATCGTGGGTGTGGAATCCTAGGTACTATTGGATTTGTAGGGAAGATAAGACTTTTCTTCTGTCTTCTTAGGTTGTGTAATAAGTCTTGTAAATTAAACTGACAGACAGATTAATAGGAGGAAAAACATACAAATTTTACTTGATGTTAATATTTTATGTGGCATGAAAGCCTTCATAGAAAAGAAAGAGATATTGTAAGGATGGGATAGACCTGGAAACTTACATGCCATGTTAACAAAGAACAGTTCGCTGTGGAGACCAGACATGACAAAGGGAAAAGGGGCTGGGCTGGGGCTGCCAAATTGTGGGAAAGTTAGGAAATATGTGGGGGAAACTAATGGGAGATAAAGGTTATTTTAGTAGGTTTGTTTGCATAGATTCATCGTGGTGTCAACTTTTCACGTCTGGAGATAAGAATGTTCTCTTCTTCCTGGTGCAGGGAGAGCACTTTTCTCATATGAAATTGTATGTCCTGCTTTTAGGTAGAAAGAGGGAGGTCAGAGACCCTTTCTTGCACCTGCTATTCCTCAAGTGTATGCAGCTCAAAATAATCCATATAGCAGGATGGCATATTTGGGGGTGGCATGTTCTGATCCCCTTCAGAGTGTAGGGTTTTTTTCCCGCAAATCACCACCAATACATTTATTTGAGGGAGAAAAGGTCAAATCTTATTAGGAACTTTTAAACTGGGTAGGACTAGAGACCCTGATCTGCCTAACTTCTGGGTGTTCACAGCTGCACGGGTGACCAGGTCCTGCACATGAGGCGACACCATGAAACTGATGAAGAGGGGGACACGTTCTGAGCAGTCACACGATGTCCCATTCAGAAGGTGCTGCCTTCTTCTTATCAGAAAAGTAGTGCTGAGAAAAATGAAAGCAGAACCTAGCCAGGACTTCCTAGCACGTGCCCAGACATGATGGTGGCCTCCTGAAAGGGGATCACACCCTATTTACAAAGTAGGAGAGCGATGCTCCCAGCTGTGCTAAAGGATGAGAGCTGGGGCCAACTCGAGGGGTGTGAATGGGGGGTGGTACCTGACCCCCTGAGTCTTTGCCCTTCTGACCTGGGCCTCCACAAGCCATTCTCTGGCCCCAGCACAAGGCAAACTCGGCAAATCTGCAATGGAAGGGGATTCTGCCCCAATTCCTCAATGCCACCCCGCTTCCTCAGGTCTAACAGTGACCAAGCCACTGGGTGTAGGCTCACTTCCACCCATCCCCTGCTTCTGTGCAGACACATGGCAAATATGGAACCCAGAGCCCACCTGGGCTGGAGCACATCTAGGTGTTGCTGGGTTGGTCATGTAACAGGTGCCTGGAGACGATCAGGCCTCACTCACGGTGGCCAGGCTGAGATAGTGTGGGTTTGTGTGTGTGTGTGTTTCTTTTCTTAAAAATTGAAGTACGGTTAATTTACAATGTTGTGTTAGTTTCAAGTGTACAGCAAAATGATTCAGTTATATATATTTAGGTATTCTTTTTCAGATTCTTTTCCATTAAAAGTTAATTCAAGATATTGAGTATATTTCCCTGTGCTATACTTTGTTCTTTGGTCTTTGTTGTTTAAGACACAGTGTTTTTTGAGGTGGTTCGGGGTACTCCAGGGCAAAGCATGATGACACCTGGTGGTGGAAAGGCAGGCTGGAGCCACGGAAAGGCTTGCCCTGCCCACTCACGTCCTTCCAGCAGTGGATCCGGATTTGAACTCTGGGGAGTGAGTGGGGAGCCCGGCCTGCAGCCATGAGATCGCCCACCAGCAGGAAGGGGTAGGTTGGCATGCCACTGCCACCCCTGTGGGATAGCTCGGAATGGATGGCCAGGGCCTGGCTGAAGCTGTCATCCACCAGGTAGGCACTGAGGAAGTGGCCAGCAGGTTACAGCCCTGCAAGAAAACCGCATCTTCCAGGATGTGAGGGATTTAGCTGACAAAGAGTCCCAGCAGCCCCTCATCTTTGAAAATCTTCCCAATGGAGCTCAACTCTCCAGTGTACTTCGTCTCTAGTCCCACAAAATGGACCGTGCAGCTATTGAGATGACACGTAAGGGGTGACCCAATATGTGGGACATTCCCTGCATCATCATCAGGTAGGAGGTCTCCTTCACCACAGTCTTCAGAGAAATCTTCGTGTCATCCTTGCTGGAAACCTGCTCGATATCATCCGGAGAGAAAATCTTCTTCATGCTGCCCGGGGGTCATGGTGGAGAGGGCAGTGGACGTCAGCCAGCAGCTCAGGCCTCGGAACAGCCTATCTTCCCATCCACTTGCACAATGTCCTTGGCATAGGTGAAGAAGGTCGGAGGGTGGAGGACCTTCCTCCCCAGCCCATTGGTCTCAATGGTGTGGGTATTGGCTCATGACCCGTCTGATGGGCAGCTCCATGTAGAGCAGCTGGTGACTGAGCTCTGTCACCCCTGCGCCCAGCACCATGAAAAGAGCTTGGTGGTGGGGTCTTGGTCTCCAGAGCCCAGGACCCCCAACGCGCTGTCCATCCTGCCGGCTGAGGGTGGCGGATGTGCGAGGATATGCGAGGAAGCACGAGGTTGCACTGGGATGCTCGGGGAGGCGCGGGGATGCACGGGGGATGCGTGGGTGGTGGGTACAGAGCCTGGCCTCGACCCTGCCTCTGTTCCAGCTCCTGCTCCTACCATCCCCAGCACTGCTGCGAGCCCACCTTATGGTTTTAATTTTGATGAAACTGGCTTCTATTAAAATCAAATGTCTTCAGGCCCTACACCTCTGAGGAGGACGTGTGGGAGGAGAGCAAACTCCAAGGTATAGGGCTTGCGAAAGAGGGTAGGTTCAAGTGATGCTAAAGATTTACTTGTGCTAATAATTTTTATTAAGATTATTAGTGTATGCGTGTTAGAGTTCTATTCCAAAGTTTCTTAAGTTTTTATTGAACTGCCTCCAATCCTATTTTTTCCCATAATACAGGATGCAAAATTTTTCAGTAAAATGTATTTAATGTTAGAGCAGAAATGCATGTATCTGCAATTCCTAGCAAAAAGAAAGTTCTCAAAAATATTTGCTAATTGGACAGGCATTATAACTCTGAGAGTATATTCCCAGAACATTTTACCTAAGTGTCTCTTATTTATAGCTGAGCTTACCTTATCTCAGATTCCTAAAGAATTATCTACCTCGACAGTCACAATTTCTTTGTGAAATAAACCATTCCTGTTTCTCATTATGCCCTATTTATTCTCCTCCCAACATGACCTCTTAATTACGTGTGTATTTGTGTCTCCCATTAGACTGTGAGTTCTGCCAGACCAGTTATCTGGTAGGCACTCCACAAACACAAATCGTTGAATGAATGAATCAGTGTTAGGTGAATATTTGTATCACTTGCCAACCTAGAATCTTAATTTCTCTTGGGAGAGATAGAAAAATGACAAGGTATATCCATCAACAGCAGGGAAGCTATTTCTAATGTCTTTCATTTACTAAGTAATACATATGGACAAATGTTTTAATATAATCCTCATAACTATATCATATCTAAGCGTACTTTTATTGCCCCCATTTCATAGATGAGGAAACTAAAACTGAGAGGGATTACACCATCCTTCCCAACATCAAACCGCCAATAAGTGTCAGAGCTGGGGCTGATACCCAGGTGGTCTGATTTCATGCCAGCTCTTAACTGGCATGCTATATTATCTCCAAATTTCAACAATATTATTTCAATGTCAGTGTTGTACAAATGTGTATGTGTGAATGCTGTGTTTCATCATAACCAAAGATGTTAAAGGACCTATAACTGAGTGACTCCAGAATATTTCCCTCATTGGATGTAACTGTCTTCAGAGTCTTCTCTTTTTTCTAGAAGGAACAGAGGACTTATTTTAACCAACCACATTCAGACTTATGAACTCATTCTGTCTAACCTGGAGTTGTAGTTTGCCATCCTCAGTAAGTCTAACCACCTGAACCACACCACCTTTTCGTGCTTAAGAAACCCAGATTCCTTGGGCTCCCTCCTCCTCAGCCATTCTATGATGCCTTCTCTGCTGTGTTTTCTCTTGCCAAGGAAATAAACTCAACAGAAACTTTCCCTTCCTCTTTCCACCTACTCCTCCTTCTTCTTCTTTTTTTTAATTTTTTAACATCTTTATTGGGGTATAATTGCTTTACAATGGTGTGTTAGTTTCTGCTTTATAACAAAGTGAATCAGTTATACATATACATATGTTCCCATATCTCTTCCCTCTTGCGTCTCCCTCCCTCCCACCCTCCCTATCCCACCCCTCCAGGCGGTCACAAAGCACTGAGCTGATATCCCTGTGCTATGCGTCTTCTTCCCACTAGCTATCTACTTATGTTTGTTAGTGTATATTTGTCCATGCCTCTCTCTCGTTTTGTCACAGCTCACCCTTCCCCCTCCCCATATCCTCAAGTCCATTCTCCAGTAGGTCTGTGTCTTTATTCCTGTGTCTTACCCCTAGGTTCTTCATAACATTTTTTTTGTTTCTTAAATTCCATATATATGTCTTAGCATATGGTATTTGTCTTTCTCTTTCTGACTTACTTCACTCTGTATGACAGACTCTAGGTCTATCCACCTCATCACAAATAGCTCAATTTCGTTTCTTTTTATGGCTGAGTAATATTCCATTGTATATATGTGTCACATCTTCTTTATCTGATAGTCTTTGATTTATTCTTTGATAGTGTGCAGTGCTGTGCGAGAATAATCCAGAAGGATATTCACCACCATTAGATCCCAAATGCCAGGTTTAGAAAGTTTACTCTTTTTCAATCTCAGTCAAATAATTAGACAAATCTACTTTGCTTCTGAAATACCATAAACTCATATAGATTGAGACATAGAGAAAATTATGTCAGTGAGTGACAAAATGACGTAAGAAAATGCAGCGTCCAAGTTCTGTAGAGGAGTGTACAGTCATCAGAAGCAGGTCAGCAAGATATTGCCTCATGGAAGCCCTTTGGGAAACTGTTCTAAAGGAAGGACTCAGAATTAACTAGTTAACCAATGGTTTATAAATGGTTTCTACTTGAGGCTGTAGTGGTACTAAAAAAAATTTGAAAAAATTTAAAAACAGGGTATTCTCTTAAGTAAGCTAAAATAGGTCCCCACCCCAAATAACCCCCTGAATCATAACCCCAAAATTATCTGGGTTATTCTGGTATTTTCAGAGCCAAGTTTTTATCCATAAACTTCCATTTAATTCTTTCACAAGTAATTGAAAATTCAACATTTGGGAGCCTGTGTTCTTAAGGTTTATTCTATCTGTTATGTAGAAAGTAGAATTTGTGTGTATGTCTTTGTGAGAGAGGGCAGGCATGTAGGAACACATGTGTATGTACACTTACATGTATGTCATGTAGATCACTGCATTCTGTGATCACTGCATTCTGTGAAAGTATTCTAATATTATTAAAAAGAAGAAAACTGGAGAAACACACTTATGTAACTCCCCTATGCATATTTTAAATGGATTTTTTTGGTTTGTTTGTTTGCATATTTGTTTTCTCTGTATATCTGAATTTTGATAGCTATTCAAAGTTTTTTTGAACCGTTTGCCTGAATAAATGAGGAAAGAAGAGTGAGAATAAAGACGAGTGGGTATAATCTGTGATTTTGTGGGAAACCAGAAGGCAACTTTAAAGATTTTTCTCAATTTGGGATGTATAAGGAAATGGTGCCCTTTACAATATGCTATGCTTTGAAGCTGGTATTTCAGAGAATTTTTTCTCCTTTAAATTGGATAATTTATAAATGAATGCTCCCAAAGGAACTCGTAAAATCAAAGAAAAACATAGGCCGCTGGAAAATTGATTTGTCACCAGTACTTTTTAGCCTAAATAGTTTTCAATTTGATAATGACTTGATTTTAAAATTTCATATGCTGAACGTCAGGAATATGCAAATAATGTAGATGGAAGGGATGGATGTGGTGAAGTTGTCTCCTGGGGAAATGTTTCAGCCACATCTCTCATATCATCTCATGGAAATAGATCATTACTTGCAGTTGTACTTACATACCTCTGTTTTAATATTTGGTTCAAGCTGGGAAAGGAGGAAAACAAAATTCATGCTGGATTTGTGATCATCAGGTGCTGTGTCATGTTTTCTGGATGTCTGGGTAGATCTGATTTAATTCTCAAGGCAATCCTGAGAGCAAAGTGGTGCCCTGATTCTACAGATGGGGAAGAGGAGGCAGAGAGAGATTGGAGACATTAGTCACAGTGAACTTGTTTTTAATTACCAGTTCTTAAATAGTATGGTTAATTTACAATACTGTGTTAGTTTCAGGTATACAGCAAAGTGATTCAGTTATATATATTCAGTTATATGTATATATTTAGTTATTATATATATAGTCTTTTTCAGATTCTTTTCCATTATAAGTTATTACAAGATATTGAATATAGTTCCCTGTGCTATGCAGTAGGTCCTTGTTGTTTATCTATTTTATATATAGTAGTGTGTATCTGCTAATCCCAAACTCCTAATTGATCTAACCCCCTCCTCCGCTATCCCCTTTGGTAACCATAATTTTGTTTGTTTTCTATGTCTATGAGTCTATTTCTGTTTTGTAAATAAGTTCATTTATATCATTTTTTAAAGATTCCACATATAGGTGATATCATATGATATTTGTCTTTGTCTGTTTGACTTATTTCACTTAAGTGGATAGTCTCTATGTCCATCCATGTTGCTGCAAATTGCATGATTTCATTCTTTTTCATGGCTGAGTGATGAAGTAATGAAGTTTTAAAAGGTTTTTATGGCTCTTTCCAACTCTTTCCACTGTAGAAGCAGTTCTCAAACTTGAAGGAGCATGAAAGTCCCCTGGAGCACTTATTAAATACAGGTCACTGGGCTCCACCCTCAGACCTGCTGATTCAGTGGTTCTGTGGTACAGCTGAGAATCTGCATTTCTAACAAGTCCCCAGGTGGTGTTGTAGCTGATCCTGGGGCCACACTTTGAGAACCAGTGTCCTATAACAGAAGATGGGATCTCTAAACCCATATCAATCATGCCCTGTTAATGAAAAGTGAGTAACCAGTGCCTGATTGGAATCTTTTTTTTTTTTTAACATCTTTATTGGGGTATAATTGCTTTACAATGGTGTGTTAGTTTCTGCTTTATAACAAAGTGAATCAGTTATACATATACATATGTTCCCATATCTCTTCCCTCTTGCGTCTCCCTCCCTCCCACCCTCCCTATCCTACCCCTCCAGGCTGTCACAAAGCACCGAGCCAATATCCCTGTGCCATGCGGCTGCTTCCCACTAGCTATCTATCTTACTACGTTTGTTAGTGTGTATATGTCCATGACTCTCTCTCGCCCCGTCACTGCTCACCCTTCCCCCTCCCCATAACCTCAAGTCCGTTCTCTAGGAGGTCTGCGTCTTTATTCCTGCCTTACCCCTAGGTTCTTCATGACATTTTTTTTCTTAAATTCCATATATATGTGTTAGCATACGGTATTTGTCTTTTTCTTTCTGATTTACTTCACTGTGTATGACAGACTCTAGGTCTATCCACCTCATTACAAATAGCTCAATTTCGTTTCTTTTTATGGCTGAGTAATATTCCATTGTATATATGTGCCACATCTTCTTTATCCATTCATCCGATGATGGGCACTTAGGTTGTTTCCATCTCCGGGCTATTGTAAATAGAGCTGCAATGAACATTTTGGTACATGACTCTTTTTGAATTTCGGTTTTCTCAGTGTATATGCCCAGTAGTGGGATTGCTGGGTCATATGGTAGTTCTATTTGTAGTTTTTTAAGGAACCTCCATACTGTTCTCCATAGTGGCTGAACCAATTCACATTCCCACCAGCAGTGCAAGAGGGTTCCCTTTTCTCCACACCCTCTCCAGCATTTATTGTTTCTAGATTTTTTGATGATGGCCATTCTGACTGGTGTGAGATGATATCTCATTGTAGTTTTGATTTGCATTTCTCTAATGATTAATGATGTTGAGCATTCTTTCATGTGTTTGTTGGCAGTCTGTATATCTTCTTTGGAGAAATGTCTATTTAGGTCTTCTGCCCATTTTTGGATTGGGTTGTTTGTTTTTTTGTTATTGAGCTGCATGAGCTGCTTGTAAATTTTGGAGATTAATCCTTTGTCGGTTGCTTCATTTGCAAATATTTTCTCCCATTCTGAGGGTTGTCTTTTGGTCTTGTTTGTGGTTTCCTTTGCTGTGCAAAAGCTTTGAAGTTTCATTAGGTCCCATTTGTTTATTTTTGTTTTTATTTCCATTACTCTAGGAGGTGGGTCAGAAAGAATCTTGCTGTGATTTATGTCATAGAGTGTTCTGCCTATGTTTTCCTCTAAGAGTTTGATAGTTTCTGGCCTTATATTTAGGTCTTTAATCCATTTTGAGCTTATTTTTGTGTATGGTGTTAGGGAGTGATCTAATCTCATACTTTTACATGTACCTGTCCAGTTTTCCCAGCACCACTTATTGAAGAGGCTGTCCTTTCTCCACTGTACATTCCTGCCACCTTTATCAAAGATAAGGTGTCCATATGTGCATGGGTTTATCTCTGGGCTTTCTATACTGTTCTATCCTGTTCCATTGATCTATCCTGTTCTATCCTGTTCTTTCTATCTCTGGGCTTTCTATCCTGTTCTATCCTGTTCCATTGATCTATCTTTCTGTTTTTGTGCCAGTACCATACCATCTTAATAACTGTAGTATAGTCTGAAGTCAGGGAGCCTGATTCCTCCAGTTCCTTTTTTTTGTTCTCAAGATTGCTTTGGCTATTCGGGGTCTTTTGTGTTTCCATACAAATTGCGAAATTTTTTGTTCTAGTTCTGTGAAAAATGCCAGTGGTAGTTTGATAGGGATTGCATTGAATCTATAGATTGCTTTGGGTAGTATAGTCATTTTCACAATGTTGATTCTTCCAATCCAAGAACATGGTATATGTCTCCATCTATTTGTATCATCTTTAATTTCTTTCATCAGTGTCTTATAATTTTCTGCATACAGGTCTTTTGTCTCCTTAGGTAGGTTTATTCCTAGATATTTTATTCTTTTTGTTGCAATGATAAATGGGAGTGTTTTCTTGATTTCACTTTCAGATTTTTCATCATTAGTATATAGGAATGCCAGAGATTTCTGTGCATTAATTTTGTATCCTGCCACTTTACCAAATTCATTGATTAGCTCTAGTAGTTTTCTGGTAGCATCTTTAGGATTCTCTATGTATAGGATCATGTCATCTGCAAACAGTGACAGCTTTACTTCTTCTTTTCTGATTTGGATTCCTTTTATTTCCTTCTCTTCTCTGATTGCTGTGGCTAAAACTTCCAAAACTATGTTGAATAAGAGTGGTGAGAGTGGGCACCCTTGTCTTGTTCCTGATCTTAGTGGGAATGCTTTCAGTTTTTCACCATTGAGGATGATGTTTGCTGTGGGCTTGTCATATATGGCCTTTATTATGTTGAGGAAAGTTCCCTCTATGCCTACTTTCTGCAGGGTTTTTATCATAAATGGGTGTTGAATTTTGTCAAAAGCTTTCTCTGCATCTATTGAGATGATCATATGGTTTTTCTCCTTCAATTTGTTAATATGGTTTATCACATTGATAGATTTGCGTATATTGAAGAATCCTTGCATTCCTGGAATAAACCCCACTTGATCATGGTGTATGATCCTTTTAATGTGCTGTTGGATTCTGTTTGCTAGTATTTTGTTGAGGATTTTTGCATCTATGTTCATCAGTGATATTGGTCTGTAGTTTTCTTTCTTTGTGACATCCTTGCCTGGTTTTGGTATCAAGGTGATGGTGGCCTCGTAGAATGAGTTTGGGAGTGTTCCTCCCTCTGCTATATTTTGGAAGAGTTTGAGAAGGATAGGTGTTAGCTCTTCTCTAAATGTTTGATAGAATTCGCCTGTGAAGCCATCTGGTCCTGGGCTTTTCTTTGTTGGAAGATTTTTAATCACAGTTTCAATTTCAGTGCTTGTGATTGGTCTGTTCATATTTTCTATTTCTTCCTGATTCAGTCTTGGCAGGTTGTGCATTTCTAAGAATTTGTCCATTTCTTCCAGATTGTCCATTTTATTGGCATAGAGTTGCTTGTAGTAATCTCTCATGATCTCTTTTATTTCTGCAGTGTCAGTTGTTATCTCTCCTTTTTCATTTCTAATTCTATTGATTTGAGTCTTCTCCCTTTTTTCTTGATGAGTCTGGCTAGTGGTTTATCTATTTTGTTTATCTTCTCAAAGAACCAGCTTTTAGTTTTATTGATCTTTGCTATTGTTTCCTTCATTTCTTTTTCATTTATTTCTGATCTGATTTTTATGATTTATTTCCTTCTGCTAGCTTTGGGGTTTTTTTGTTCTTCTTTCTCTAATTGCTTGAGGTGCAAGGTTAGGTTGTTTATTCGAGATGTTTCCTGCTTCTTAAGGTGGGCTTGTATTGCTATAAACTTCCCCCTTAGAACTGCTTTTGCTGCATCCCACAGGTTTTGGGTCGTTGTGTCTCCATTGTCATTTGTTTCTAGGTATTTTTTGATTTCCTCTTTGATTTCTTCAGTGATCACTTCATTATTAAGTAGTGTATTGTTTAGCCTCCATGTGTTTGTATTTTTTACAGATCTTTCCCTGTAATTGATATCTAGTCTCATGGCATTGTGGTCAGAAAAGATACTTGATACAATTTCAATTTTCTTAAATTTACCAAGGCTTGATTTGTGACCCAAGATATGGTCTATCCTGGAGAATGTTCCATGAGCACTTGAGAAAAATGTGTATTCTGTTGTTTTTGGATGGAGTGTCCTATAAATATCAATTAAGTCCATCTTGTTTAATGTATCATTTAAAGCTTGTGTTTCCTTATTTATTTTCATTTTGGATGATCTGTCCATGGGTGAAAGTGGGGTGTTTAAGTCCCCTACTATGAATGTGTTACTGTCGATTTCCCCTTTTATGGCTGTTAGTATTTGCCTTATGTATTGAGGTGCTCCTATGTTGGGTGCATAAATATTTACAATTGTTATATCTTCTTCTTGGATCGATCCCTTGATCATTATGTAGTGTCCTTCTTTGTCTCTTTTAATAGTCCTTATTTTAAAGTCTATTTTGTCTGATATGAGAATTGCTACTCCAGCTTTCTTTTGGTTTCCATTTGCATGGAATATCTTTTTCCATCCCCTTACTTTCAGTCTGTATCTGTCTCTAGGTCTGAAGTGGGTCTCTTGTAGACAGCATATATAAGGGTCTTGTTTTTGTACCCATTCAGCTAATCTGTGTCTTTTGGTGGGAGCATTTAGTCCATTTACATTTAAGGTAATTATCGATATGTATGTTCCTATTCCCATTTTCTAAATTGTTTTGGGTTCGTTATTATAGGTCTTTTCTTTCTCTTGTGTTTCTTGCCTAGAGAAGATCCTTTAGCATTTGTTGTAAAGCTGGTTTGGTGGTGCTGAACTCTCTCAGCTTTTGCTTGTCTGTAAAGGTTTTAATTTCTCCATCAAATCTGAATGAGATCCTTGCTGGGTAGTCTTGGCTGCATGTTTTTCTCCTTCATCACTTTCAGTATGTCCTGCCACTCCCTTCTGGCTTGTAGGGTTTCTGCTGAGAGATCAGCTGTTAACCTTATGGGGATTCCCTTATGTGTTATTTGTTGTTTTTCCCTTGCTGCTTTTAATATGCTTTCTTTGTATTTAATTTTTGACAGTTTGATTAATATGTGTCTTGGCGTATTTCTCCTTGTATTTATCCTGTATGGGACTCTCTGTGCTTCCTGGACTTGATTAACTATTTCCTTTCCCATGTTAGGGAAGTTTTCAACTATAATCTCTTCAAATATCTTTTCAGTCCCTTTCTTTTTCTCTTCTTCTTCTGGAACCCCTATAATTCGAATGTTGGTGCGTTTAATGTTGTCCCAGAGGTCTCTGAGACTGTCCTCAGTTCTTTTCATTCTTTTTTCTTTATTCTGCTCTGCAGTAGTTATTTCCACTATTTTATCTTCCAGGTCACTTATCCGTTCTTCTGCCTCAGTTATTCTGCTATTGATCCCATCTAGGGTATTTTTAATTTCATTTATTGTGTTGTTCATCGTTGCTTGTTTCATCTTTAGTTCTTCTAGGTCCTTGTTAACTGATTCTTGCATTTTGTCCATTCTATTGACCATTCTACCTCCAAGATTTCGGATCAACCTTACTATCATTATTCTGAATTCTTTTTCAGGTAGACTGCCTATTTCCTCTTCATTTGTTAGGTCTGGTGCATTTTTATCTTGTTCCTTTATCTGCTGTGTGTTTTTCTGTTTTCTCATTTTGCTTATCTTACTGTGTTTGGGGTCTCCTTTTTGCAGGCTGCAGGTTCATAGTTCCTCCTGTTTTTGATGTCTGTCTCCAGTGGCTAAGGTTGGTTCAGTGGGTTGTGTAGGCTTCCTGGTGGAGGGGACTAGTGCCTGTGTTGTGGTGGATGAGGCTGGATCTTGTCTCTCTAGTGGGCAGGTTCACGTCTGGTGGTGTGTTTTGGGATGTCTGTGGCCTTATTATGATTTAGGCAGCCTCTCTGCTAATGGGTGGGGTTGTGTTCCTGTTTTGCTAGTTGTTTGGAACAGGTTGTCCAGCACTGTGGCTTGCTGGTCATTGAGTGAAGCTGGGTGCTGGTGTTAAGATGGAGGTCTCTGGGAGATTTTCGCCGTTTGATATTATGTGGAGCTGGGAGGTCTCTTGTGGACCAGTGTCCTGAAGTTGGCTCTCCTACCTCAGAGGCAGAGCCCTGACTCCTGGCTGGAGCACCAAGAGCCTTTCATCCACACGGCTCAGAATAAAAGGGAGAAAAAGTAGAGGGAATTAGTAGAAGTATGAGGAAAGAAAGAAGGAAAGGAGGGAAGGAAGGAGGGAAGGAAGGAAGGAAGGAAGAAAGAAAGAAAGAAGCAAAGAAGGAAAGAAGGCAAGAAGGAACGAAAGGAGGGAGGAAGGGAGGGAGGAAGGAAGGAAGGAGGGAAAGAAGGAAAAACAGAAAGAAAGAAGATACAGTAAAAATAAAATAAAGTATAATAAAGTTATTGAATTAAAAAATTCTTATTTAGGAAAAAAAAAAGGGACGGATAGAACCTTAGGACAAATGTTGGAAGCAAAGCTATACAGACAAAATCTTACACAGAAGCATACACATACACCCTCACTAAAAGAGGTAAAGGGGGAAAAATCATAAATCTTGCTGTCAGAGACCACCTCCTCAATTTGGGATGATTCGTTGTCTAAAGGAGGGAAGGAAGGAAGGAAAGAAAGAAAGAAAGAAAGAAAGGACGAAGGTAAAGTATAATAACGTTCTTAAAATTAAAATTGATTATTAAGAAAAAAATTTTAAGAAAAAACCATGGACGGATAGAACCCTAGGACAAATGGTGGAAGCAAGACTATACAGACAAGATCTCACACAGAAGCATACACATACACACTCACAAAAAGAGGAAAGGGGAAAAAATCATAGATCTTGCTCCCAAAGTCCACCTCCTTAATTTGGGATGATTGGCTGTCTATTCAGGTATTCCACAGATGCAGGGTACATCAAGTTGATTGTGGAGCTTTAATCCGCTGCTTCTGAGGCTGCTGGAGAGATTTCCCTTTCTCTTCTTTGTTCTCACAGCTCACAGGGGCTCAGCTTTGGATTTGGCCCTGCCTCTGCGTGTAGGTCGCTGGAGGGCGTCTGTTTTTTGCTCAGACAGGACGGGGTTAAAGGAGCCGCTGATTGGGGGTTCTGGCGTACTGAGGCCGGCGGGGAGGGAGGGAGGGAGGGGCACGGAATGCGGGGCGGGCCTGCGGCGGCAAAATCCGGCGTGACCCTGCACCAGCCCGAGGCCCGCCGTGCGCTCTCCCGTGGAAGTCGTCCCCGGATCCCGGGAACCCGGCAGTGGCGGGCTGCACAGGCTCCGCGGAAGAGGGGCGTGGAGAGCGACCTGCGCTCGCACACAGGCCCCTTGGTGGCGGCAGCAGCAGCCCCAACGTCTCCCGCCCGCCTCTGGGGTCCGCGCCTCCAGCCGCGGCTCGCGCCTGTCTCTGGGGTCCGCGCCCTCAGCCGCGGCTCGCGCCTGTCTCTGGGGTTTGCGCTTTTAGCCGCGGCTCGCGCCCGTCTCTGGAGTTCCTTTAAGCAGCGTTCTTAAACCCCTCTCCTCACGCACCAGGAAACAAAGAGGGAAGAAAAAGTCTCTTGCCTCTTCGGCAGGTGCAGACTTTTCCCCGGACTCCCTCCGGGCTAGCTGTGGTGCACCAACCCCCTCAGGCTATGTTCAAGCCGCCAACCCCAGTCCTCTCCCTGCGCTCCGTCCGAAAGCGAAACCCTAGCCTCAGAGCCTCAGCTCGCAGCCCCGCCCGCCCCGGCGGGGGAGCAGACAAGCCTCTCGGGCTGGTGAGTGCCGGTCGGCACCGATCCTCTGTGCGGGAATCTCCCCGCTTTGCCCTCCGCACCCGTTGCTGTGCACTCCTCCGCGGCTTCGAAGCTCCCCCCTGCGCCTCCCGCAGTCTCTGCCCGCGAAGGGGCTTCCTAGTGTGTGGAAACTTTTCCTCCTTCACAGCTCCCTCCCACTGGTGCAGGTGCCGTCCCTATCCTTTTGTCTCTGTTTATTCTTTTTTTTTTCTTTTGCCCTACCCAGGTACGTGGGGAGTTTCTTGCCTTTTGGGAGGTCTGAGGTCTTCTGCCAGCGTTCAGTAGGTGTTCTGTAGGAGTTGTTCCACGTGTAGATGTATTTCTGGTGTATCTGTGGGGAGGAAGGTGATCTCCGCGTCTTACTCTTCCGCCATCTTCCTGCTCTCCTGGAATCTTGAAAATCTGCAGCCCGGTGTGTTTTTTTGCTCCTCAGATACAGTGGGTGTGCCCCTGGGGAGTGTGGTGGCTTGCCTGGGGGCCCTCAAAGCTGCAGGGTAAACACAACGCATCTTTAAGGAGTAACGGTTTTCTTTGATGGTAAAAAGTTTAACATGCTATTTTTATATTAAAACAAACACACAGCTGGGCTATAGAGGAGAATACAAATTCATATGCATTCCTGAGATAAAGCTCTAGATTTCAAAGGAAGTCTGCCCTTGTGGTAGACAGCTTTAGGCTATGCTTCCACTCTCAGAGGGTACAAGTTGGCTGTCCTCTGGCAATGAGAGAGTTTAGCTGAAGAAAAAAAGAGGTTACTTTATGTTGCTATTAAATACTTTCTTGACCTGAGAGTTCCTGTTTCTGGATTCAGATTCTAGTCTCTCCCTGACCTGATATTCCCCAGGGTCTAGCCTTCAGGAACAGGTACACAAGCCTTTTTCTGAGGACATATAGAAAGTTGAAATTACTATTTTAGCACTGGATGCTATAAACTTCAAATTAAAAACAATATAGTAGCACAGGGAACTATATTCAATATTCTGTGACAAACCATAATGGAAAAGAATATGAAAAAGAATATATATATATATGTGTGTGTGTGTGTGTGTGTGTGTGTGTGTGTGCGTGTGTATAACTGAGTCACTGCTGTACAGCAGAAATTAACACATTGTAAATCAACTATACTTCAATAAAATCTAAAAAGAAATAAGGAAATTAAGTATATTTTAAGCCTCTTTTCTTCATGGAGGAAAATAATTCAAAGTCAGCTTGGGGTGATGTCTTCCTTCACTGTGGATCCTAGAAAAATCTGGGATTCATTGCATAGGTATGTGCATGACACCTCCCCCCCTACCCAGCAAACACATAATTTCCTAAGTCAGGGTCCCTTTCCCAGGCTGCATTGTCCACCTGGAGCGAGTGCCCTGCTTTACACCAAGCACAAGCGCAGGGCCCTTTCTTTGGTCCCCAGTTTACAGCTTTGCTAAGGGCAGTGGCACTTACTTACCCCCTCCTAGAAGTTCTCTCACTACTGGTTTTGTTTGGCCCACAAGCTGACAATGGTTTTGCAGTTTTAAATGGTTGAAAAAGATCAAAAGAGGAATAATGTTTCATGACACATGAAAATGATAAGAAATTAAAATTTCTATGATAAGAAAGGCAGTTTCCATAAATAAAGTTTTATTGGAACACAGCCACACTCATTCCATTTTATTGTCTACAGCAGCTTTTGGCTGCCTTCCCACTACAAGAACAGACATGAATAGTTGTGGCTGAGACTTTGTAGCCCACAAAGCCAAAAAATAGATACTGTTTGCCAGAAAAAGTTTACAGATTCCTGCTCTAGACTGTGCAGGAGGCAGGCACATTCTGTACATCTTAGATCCAGAATCCGACCAGGTCCCTGCTTAGCCTCCCTAGAATAGGTTCTCTCATCTCCCTGTCCTTCCCCCAAGGAAAGCTTTGGCAGCTGGCGGTTGTCTGAATGCCTGACAGCTCTGCAACAAAAACAGTGATGTGTCCTGAAAATAGGGTGTCCAGGCTCAGAACTCAAGGCTTTTAGAGATGAGGGAGGGAAAATTATCTCCTATTTATTTCTATGCCAGTATTTAAAAAACCCCTAAATTAATGTCAGTACATTTTCTTAACCAAATTCTTTTTTCTTTTTTTTTTTTTTGTGGTTTGCGGGCCTCTCACTGTTGTGGCCTCTCCTGTTGCAGAGCACAGGCTCTGGACACGCAGGCTCAGCGGCCATGGCTCACGGGCCCAGCCGCTCCGCTTCATGTGGGATCCTCCCAGACCAGGGGCACGAACTCGTGTCCCCTGCATCGGCAGGCGGACTCTCAACCACTGCGCCGCCAGGGAAGCCCTCTTTTTTTTAATTTTTAATCTTATTGAAGTATAGTTGATTTGCAATGTTGTGTTAATTTCTGGTGTACAGCAAAGTGATTCATTTATACATATATATATTCTTTTTCATATTATTTTCCATTATGGTTTATCCCAAGATATTGAATATAGTTTCCTGTGCTATACAGTAGGACCTTATCGTTTATCCATCCTGTATATACTAGTTTGCATCTACTAATCCCAAACTCCCAGTCCTTCCCTTCCCCCACCCCCCTCCCCTTTGGCAACCACAAGTCTGTTCTCTATGTCTGTGAGTCTGTTTTGGTTTCGTAGATAAGTTAAATTGTGTCATTAAAAAAAATTTATTTATTTATGGCTGCGTTGGGTGTTTGTTGCTGCGCGCAGGCTTTCTGTTGCGGTGAAACAGAAAGTTGCGGCGAGCGGGGACTATTCTTCGTTGCCCTGCGGATGTGTCTCATTGCGGTGGTTTCTCTTGTTGCGGAGCATGGGCTCCAGGGGCTTCGGTAGTTGTGGCTCGCCGGCTCTAGAGTGCAGGCTTAGTAGCTGTGGCACACGGGCTTAGTTGATCCACGGCATGTGGGATCTTCCTGGACCAGGGATCGAACCCATGTCCCCTGCATTGGCAGGTGGATTCTTAACCACTGAGCCACTAGGGAAGTCCCCAACTTTGTCATATTTTAGATTACACATATAAGTGATATCATATTTACCCTGATTCATAAAGTCTTTGTGAGGGAAGGCTCTGAGAAAATAGGGATGGATTTGGGGTTTTCCCTTTATTCCATCAATGCAAGAAAGCACAACAGGTAAAGAACCTTGTACAACTCCCCTGGTGACGATGTTGGTAGTGGTACCACCTTTTCACTTTTTCTCCAAGGAGAAAAGTACTCACTCACTCACCAGCACCTATCTCCATCCTGTCTTCTCTCCAGAAAGCAGAGCCTGAATCAGGGCTTGCGTGCAGCTAGTTCATTACGAAGCGTGATCCTGGGAATAGGCTTGAGAGACGAAAACAGGATTAGAGGAAAAGCCAAGGCAAGGGTGCATTCTTTAGTTTCTTCATCCTTTAAAAAAAAAAGCTTTCTTGAGATATAATTCACATAACAAAAAATTCTCTCATTTAAAAGGTACAATTCAATAGTTTTAAGTATATTCAAAGTTGTGCAGTCACCACAGTCAAGTTTTAGAACATTTTCATTATCTCAGAAGCCTTATTCCCATTAGAAGTCATTTCCCATTTCCCCCCAACCCTCTCCCAGATCTTGGTAACCACCAATTTACTTTCTGTCTCTATGGATTTGCTTATTCTGAAAATTTCGCGTAAATGGAATCACATGAGACAGGCTTCTTTCACTTAGCATGTTTTCAAGGTTCAGCCATATTGCAGAGTGTGTCAGCACTATGTTTCTTTTTATTGTAAGAAACATTTTCTTGTATGAACAAACCACATTTTATTTATCCATTCACCAGTTGGTGGACATTAGGGTTTTCTCTATTTTTTGGCTATTATAATGATGCTAGGAACATTGGTATATTTTACAAGTTTTTGGTGGACATATTTTCAATTTTCTTGGGTGTCTTCCTATGAGTGATATTGCTGGGTCATATGGTAACTCTATGTTTAACCTTTTGAGGAACTGCTGACCTGTTTTCCAAAGTGATTGTACCATTTTACATTCCAACTAGCAATGTATGAGTGTTTCAATTTCCCTACATTCTTGGCAACACTTGATTTTGACCATCGTAGGAGGTGTGAATTGATATCACATTGAGGCTTTGATTTGCTTTCCCTGATGGCTAACAATGGTGAACATCTTTTGCGTGCTTACTGACCATTAGTATATATTTGGAGAAAATGTCTATTCAGATCCTTTGCCCATTTTTCAATTGAGTTATTTGTCTTTTTATTATTGAATTTTAAGAGTACTTTATATATCCTAGATACAAGTATTTTTATCAGATACATGACTTGAAAGTATCTTCTCCCATTCTGTACATTGTTTTTCCACTTTCTTGATGGTATCCCTTTTTATTTATTTTTATTTTTAACATCTTTATTGGAGTATAATTGCTTTACAATGGCGTGTTAGTTTCTGCTGTATAACAAAGTGAATCAGCTATACATATACATACATCCCCATATCTCCTTCCTCTTGCGTCTCCCTCCCACCCTCCCTATACCACCCCTCTAGGTGGACAGAAAGCACCGAGCTGATCTCCCTGTACTATGCGGCTACTTCCCACTAGCTATCTGTTTTACATTTGGTAGTGTATATATGTCCATGCCACTCTCTCACTTTGTCCCAGCTTACCCTTCCCCCTCCCCATGTCTTCAAGTCCATTCTCTATGTCTGCATCTTTATTCCTGTCCTGCCCCTAGGTTCTTCAGAACTATTGTCTTTTTTTTTTTTTTAGATTCCATATATATATATATGTGTTAGCATACAGTATTTGTTTTTCTCTTTCTGACTTACTTCACTCTGTATGACAGACTCTAGGTCCATCCACCTCACTACAAGTAACTCAATTTTGTTTCTTTGTATGGCTGAGTAATATTCCACTGTATATATGTGCCACATCTTCTTTATCCATTCAGCTGTTGATGGACACTTAGGTTGCTTCCATGTCCTGGCTATTGTAAATAGAGCTGCAATGAACATTGTGGTACATGACTCTTTTTGAATTATGGTTTTCTCAGGGTATATGCCCAGTAGTGGGATTGCTGAGTCATATGGTAGTTCTATTTTTAGTTTTTTGAGGAACCTCCATACTGTTCTCCATAGTGGCTGTATCAATCTACATTCCCACCAACAGTGCAAGACGGTTCCCTTTTCTCCACACCCTCTCCAGCATTTATTATTTCTAGATTTTTTTTTTTTTTTGGTGATACACAGGCCTCTCACTGTTGTGGCCTCTCCCGTTGCGGAGCACAGGCTCTGGATGCACAGGCTCAGCGGCCATGGCTCACGGGCCTAGCCACTCTGCGGCATGTGGGATCTTCCCGGACCAGGGCACGAACCCATGTCCCCTGCATCCACAGGCAGACTCTCAACCACTGTGCCACCAGGGAAGCCCCTGTTTCTAGATTTTTTGATGATGGGCTTGATGGTATCCTTTGAGCACAAAAGTTTTAAATTTTGATGTAGCCCAATTTATCTATCTTTTCTTCTGTCACTTGTGCTTCTGTTGTTAACTATAGGAAGGCTTTGCCTTTCCCAAAGTCATAAAGATGTACTTCTATATTTTCTTCTAAGAGTTTTAGTTTTAGCTCTTACACTTAGATAGGTGTGTGATCCATTTTGAGTTAATTTTTGTGTATGGTGTGTGAAGAAGAGGTTACAACTTGATTCTTTTGCATTTTCATGTCTTGTCCCAAAACCATTTGTTGACAGACTTTTCTTTCCCTCATTGAATTGTTCCAGTACCCTTGTCAAGAATCAGTTGACCATATATGTGAGGGTATATTTCTGTATTCTCAATTCTATTCCATTGGGGTACATATCTATCCTTATGCCAGTTGCCACACTGTTTTGATTACTGTGCCTTGGTAGTAAGTTTTGAAATTGGGAATATGTGCTTTTGACTGAATACTTTTGTCCTCCTAAACTTATGTTAAATCCTAATGTATTTGGAGGTGAGGCCTTTGGGAGTTGCTTGGATCATGATTTGTGGAATTCTCATAAATCTGATTAATGTCCTTATAAAAGAGATTCCAGAGAGCTCACTCATCCCTTTTTCACCATGTGAGGACATGGAGAAAAAAAGGCCATTTATGAACCAGGAATTGGGCTCTCATTAGACACCAAATGTGCAGGCATCTTGGACTTCACAGCCCCCAGAAATTGAAAATTTTGTTTTATTTTATTAAATTAATTTATTTATTTTTGGCTGCATTGGGTCTTCATTGCTGCATGTGGGCTTTCTCTAGTTGCGGTGAGTGGGGGTTACTCTTTGTTGTGGTGTGCAGTCTTCTCATTGCGGTGACTTCTCTTGTTGCGGAGCACAGGCTCTAGGTGCACGGGCTTCAGTAGTTGTGGCACACGGGCTCAGTAGTTGTGGCTCACTGGTTTAGTTGCTCTGCAGCACGTGGGATCTTCCTGGACCAGGGCTTGAACCTGTGTCCCCTGCATTTGCAGGCAGATTCTTAACCACTCCGCCACTAGGGAAGTCCCAATTTATGTTTTTTTATAAGCAACCAGTTTATGGTATTATGTTAAAGCAGCCTAAATGGACTAAGACAGTGAGTCTTCCAATGTTATTCATCTTCTTCAAGATTGTTTTGGCTATTCTGAGACCTTTGAATTTCCATATGAGTTTGAGGATCAGCCTATCAATTTCTTCTGCAAATAAGCCAACTGGGATTTTGATAGGGATTGTGTTGACTCTGCAGATTGCTTTAGTGAATATTGCCATCTTAATAATATTAAGTCTTTTGATCCATGAACATGGATGTCTTTCTCTTTGTTTAGCTTTTCTTTAATTTCTTTGAACAATGTTTTCTAATTTTCGAAGTGTAAATTTTATACATCATTTGTTCAAATACTTTATGACTAAGTATTTTATTCTTTTTGATGCTATTGTAAGTGAAATTGTTTTCTTGATTTCATTTTCAGATTGTTCATTGCTAGTATATAGAAATACAGTTGTATTTTGTATATTTCTCTTGTAGTTGTGCAACCTCACTGAACTAGTCTATTAATTCAAATAGTTTTTAATGAGTTTCTTAGGATATTCTATATACAAGGTCATGTCATCTGAATATGCTAGAGATAACTTTACTTTTTCCTTTCCAATCCAAATGTTATTTATTTCATTTTCTTGCCTGATTGCCCTGCCTAGCACCTCCAGTACAATTGGAATAGATGTGAGGAAAGTGAACATCCTTGTCTTGTTCCTGATCTTAAGGGAAAAGCTCTCATTTTTTCACCATTAAGTTTGATGTTAGCTGTTGGTTTTTTATAAGTGCTCTTTATCAGATTGAGAAACTTTCCTTCTATTCCTAATTTGTTAAATCTTTTAATCATGAAAGAATATTGCATTTTGTCAAATGTTTTTTTTCTTCATCTTTTGGGATGATTATGTGGTTTTTGCCCATTTTTTTCTGTTTTTATGGAATATTGCATTGATTGATTTTCAGATGTTAAACCAACCTTAGATTCCTGAGATAAATCTTATTTGGTCATGGTTTGCATTCCTTTTTATATGTTGCTGGGTTTAGTTTGATAGTGCTTTGTTGAAGACTTTTGCATCTACATTCATAATAGACATTAGTCTAAAGTTTTCTTTTCTTGTGATGTCATTATCTGGCTTTGGCCTTATAGAATGAATTGGGAAATGTTCTTTCCTCTTCTATTTTTCAGAAGAATTGGTAAAGAATTTGTACTATTTCTTCTTTAAATGTTTGGTAGAATTTACCGGTAAAACCATCTGACTGGATACTATAAAACTCCTAGAGGAAAACATAGGCAGAATACTCTTCGACATAAATCGCAGCAGTATTTTTTTTGAATCCATCTCCTAAAACAAAGGAAATAAAAGCAAAAATAAACAAATGAGACCTAATTAAATGTAAAAGCTTTTGCACAACAAAGGAAACCATCAACAAAACAAAAAGACAACCTACTGAATGGAGGAAAATATTTGTAAATGATATGACCAATAAGGGATTAATAGCCAACACAGAGAAACAGCTCATACAACTCAACATCAAAAAAGCAAAAAACCTGATTAAAAATTGGAATTGTGCATCCTTGAGCCTATCAGCAATGGAGGCCCCTGCAGCTGGATTCTGCCATATACCTCTGAAAGATCAGGTGTTTCAGAATTGTCCACCAAAGGAACAGAAGAGAGGAGCATTTTTCTACCCACAGCTCCCACCCCCTATCACTAAATGTTTCCTTGTAAAGTGTTAACTCCCTTGCACTTTCAGGATTTCCATGTGTCAGTGCCAAGTGAGTTCTTGTAGATGTTCCACATAGCAGATCCAGGGAAGCAGCAAGGCAGCTGAAGTGTTGTGCTGTTATATGTAACTGCAGGTAAAGCGTCCAGGTAGAAGCTTGTTGTGCCAGTGGCTGGAGTAAATGGTTTGATGGAAGATGTCAATTAGGGTACAAAGCTACTCAATATAGTGCATCCATACCTTTTGCTTTCCACTATACTTAATCATTCACAAAGACTTCAAAGCTGTGCTCACCCCTCCAAGTCTACAAAAGGCTTAAACATGAGGGTTCATGGAACAAGCTTCAGCTACTACTTCTGCAACCCATTCTAAGGCCACAATATTCATTTCCTTTCTCTATTTCTCACTGTATATTTCCCTCATCTTTATTTAGCACTTCAGTGCAGACAAGTTGCTTGCCTGGAAGGGTAACTCAGAACTTCATCTCTGGGGGATATGAGTCCTCAATTGTTTTACCTTTGTTGAACTGTGGTTTCTGCAGTTTCCCATTTACAGTTATTACTGAACATGGAAGCACTAAATGATGCCCCAGGGAAGCCCTGTGGTACCATATTGTGCTCCTTCCTGTCCATCACCGCATAACAGCATCCCTCCCTCTGCATGATAATGGGATCAATTAGAACTGCCAATATAACAACAACTTTTCTTGCTGGATGTTCTACTGTCACAAGGAGCCCCAGAATGGCAAGGTGGTAGTTGTAGATTAAGGTTACATGGAATCCAACCCAGCAGAGCCTAACATTTTAGGGACAAGAAGAACAAATTCCGAAAACTATAAACTGGGTATGATAAGTGTTGTCTATCTCACTTGTATCCCTTGGTTTTCTGACCAATTGATTCTGGCTTTTAGGGACACAGCACCATGTTTATCAGCCATTGCTTCAGTACCATAATCCCAGAGCACAGTGTCCCAGACTCGCAGGATGTTGTCCCTGAGGTGGATCTCATAGGAGACTTCAATGAGCCATTCCATCATGCCATTAGGCTGCCTGTTTCTGAGTGATGTGATATACGGTAGGGTTAGTGGATCAAGTGATCAAATGCCCACCGCCATAAAAAGGGTCTTTTAGTTGGCAATGATCGGTAGCATATGCAGCTGTAAAGGTGTTCTGTAAGTCTGTGCATGGTTCCAACAGAGGGACTATAGGCCAGGAAGGCAATCCCATATCTGGAATAGGTATCAATTCCAATACGTAAAATTTGAGATAAGAGTTGTCTGATAAATCAATCTGCCAGTAAGTGGCTGGCAGGTCTCCTTGGGAGATAGTGCATCAGACTCTGCTCTTGGCAGGCTGAGTGTTCAGCAGTGACCTTGGTAAGAGGAGTCCCTTGCTGTGTGACCCATACATCACCTTCATTCCTGTCACCATCACCATAGCAACTCTGTTCCAAGGGCCTTTTGTGCAAGCTCTGGGGCAATGGTTACGTTAAAGTGAGCTCTAACATGAAACATGAACATGAGCATGTTTTGTGTCCTTTCCAACAAGTTCACCCCTGTGCCTGTTCCCCAAATTCCTTTGTCTCTGTTCTTCTGATCTCATTCCTTCCCTGCAGCTGACCAATAAGAAGAGCCATTCAGCAATGCCCAGAATTAGATATTATTATACATTTCAGGTCGGGTCATTTCTTCCTCTGTTACAAAGCAAGGACCACATGTCCTATTCTTATCTTTGCCCATTGAGAGTGTTCCCCTCAAGGCCACCTCTGACCAGGCTTCTACATGGCAGCATCATCAGCCAGCACCAATACCCAGAACTGATCAGTCAGAGAATTGGACCCACGTACCTTCTCGTAGGATCTGTGTCCCCTTGAGGATGTAAGACATGAGTTGAGAGATGGGCTACCTCTTCCTGTAAGTTCTGTGTGCCTTCAAGTTCTGTGTAAGTTCTGTGCCTGTGCCTGATCCTGGAGGTACCATTTCCATCATAGGAAGGATGCTGCTGCAGCCACCCTACATTATGGTTTGATGGATCTGATAATATCAGTTCATAATGGGCAACCCAGACACATACTTCCTTGGTGTCCTGTGGTCAGGCTCTTAAGATTCTACTAGGGCTTCTTAGAACTCCAAGAACTGTTTTTCAAATGGCAAGTAGTTTTCTTCTGCTAAAGACGTGGCCTTATTGTAGAATCCAAGGTATGCACACTGGACTCTTCTATTGAGGCTTGTCAGGGAAAATACACTGCATTCTTATTCAACATGAGTGTTCCTAACACCATGATATCTGTTGGTCGTATGGCCTTAGTGGCAGGACAGCTTACGCTACATCCTGGAATGGCTGCCAACACCCTTGCTCTGAACACCCCTGAAATCAGGCACTTTTCTGTGTCACCTGATAAATGGCTCAAAGCAATATTCCCAAGTGTGGTAATGTCTGCCTCTAAAATTCAGAGAGATCCACGAAATGCTATACATTATTTTTAGAGCTATGGGGCATAAGGGCCACAACTTCTTTTCTGCTTAGGAGAGGGTTTCCTGACATGCCAGACCCTGCTCCTGGGATACTGTGGTCTGTATGCTGTAGTCACAGATCTTTGCGGATCAAGACTCCCTGGTTGCCAATTTGGCTTTGCTTTTCCTCAGGGTAATTTCATTCATCTTGCCTCTGTCTGTCAAGTAACGCCACACAGCCTCTGCTGTCCTTATTGAAGCTATAAATCCCAGCCGTTGTCGGCATCTCCTACTGTGAACGCTGTCTTGAAGGACACAGCACCAGGAAGCTTCAAAAAGATGCTGCTGTTCCCCTCGTCAGTGTAATGTCTGGGCCACCAGCTGACTCTCTCCTGGGCTTATTTTTATGTCCAATCTTGGGGTGTTACTGCTTTTTGAATCTTCTTACAAAATCCCTGTAAACCCCTGGGAACCACCTCCCCAATATGCCATAATGTGGCTTCCTTGTGTCGTGACAATACATGGGACCTTGGAAAACTCTTATTTTCAGAAACTTAAGAGTAGATTCATAGTCACCATCTATTCTCAAAATTACCCACAATTTCAAGACTCATTTCATACACTTCGTGTCCCTTGGGTCTCAATCCAACAGGGATGGAAGTGACACTAATTCCTTACTGGTTCCTGCTCTCTCTTATTTTCCTGAAATCCTGTCTGTTTTCTCCCCAGATCAGAGCTGGTTTGGCCCTCATTTGGGAGGTGTGTGGGGACGTGTGGGAGCCGCTGCCAGTGCTCATTGATACCTACTTTTTTCCTTCTGGGCGTGTGAGAAATAGAACTTCTTGCCTCCATGCTGTCAACAGAGCCGTCTCACTAGTTCCCACTAGTAGTCTGGGGTCAGATATGTTGTATGTCACCCTGGAGCTGAGGCAGTCATGTTATTAGTCAGCTCAGGCCGCCATAACAATATACCATGGACTGGGTGGCTTAAACAGTAGGCCTCTTTTTTCTCACAGTTGTGGTAATAGGTGTTGGCAACTTTGGTTTCTGGTGAGAGCTGTCCTCCTCGTTATAGACTGCTCCCTGATTGCTGTGACCTCACACTGCTGTCCCACAGGTGAGCAGGGAAGGAGATCCAGCACAAGTTCCTGTGCCTTTTCCACTTCTTATCAGGGTACTGTCCCCATCAGATTGGGACCCATCCGTAGGACCTCATTTCATATTAATCAAAATATAGGTCCTGTCTCCAAATACAGTCATATTGAGGACTAGGGCTTCAACATATGAATTTTGGGGCGAAACAATTTGGTCCATAACAGGAGGGAATGTTTCCTGTAACATCCTCCAACTTGCCTGGGCAACCCTGAAAGCCGTGTGTTCAGATGGCACAGATGTTCCAGATGGAAGGGAGCTGAGTGATGAGCCATGGCTTGGAAGGTGCTTGGAGAGCCAATGGGACCACAGAGAACTTGGATTAAGGAACAATATGTATGCAGTCATGGAGCTATGGGGGCTGCTTTGTTACTGCAGCACAACCCATCCTATCCTGACTAATACAGGGGACTGTAGCCCCTGGTACCTGGTATGTATATGCTCCCCAGTTTTTGCCTCATGACTATCCCAAGGTCCTTTAAATCTAGGAAATTTTATGTAATTTTTCTGTATAAGAGTGGTCATAATTTCAAGAATAGGTAATATTTTGTGTATTGCTTCCCCCCCATGTCATGATATAGTTCCATAAAGATCATTTTACTGACTCCACAATACTTCGGTCCAAAGGCTGAGATACTCTAATTCTGAAGACATTCTTTTCATATAAGTTATTATTTTATATATAATTTTGTTTGCTAATGAAAAGCTTCCACTTACATTGAAGAAAACAGTGCCTCGGGCTTCCCTGGTGGCGCTGCGGCTGAGAGTCCGCCTGCCGATGCAGGGGACTCGAGTTCGTGCCCCAGTTCGGGAGGATCCCGCATGCCGCGGAGCGGCTGGGCCCGTGAGACACGGCCGCTGAGCCTGCGCGTCCGGAGCCTGTGCTCCGCAACCGGAGAGGCCACAGCAGTGAGAGGCCCGCGTACCGCAAAAAAAAAAAAAAAACAAAAATCAAAAAACAGTGCCTCTCCTGGAATGAATCATCACAATTTAAAAATATACCTGTATTTTTAATTTAAAATGAATGTGATGGGGGACTTCTCTGGTGGTCCAGTGGTAAAGAATCCACCCTGCAATGCAGGGGATGCAGGTTTGATCCCTGGTCAGGGAACTAAGATCCCACATGCCATGGGGCAACTAAGCCCGCGTTCTGCAAACTACAGAACCCATGCCCTCTGGAACCTGCACACCACAACTACAGAGCCCACACACCCTAGAGCCTGTGCACCACAACTAGAGTAGAGAAAACCCACACACCACAACTAGAGAGAAGCCCATGCACCACAACAGAGAGCTTGCGTGCCGCAACAAAAGATCCCACATGCCTCAACAAAGATCCCACGTGCCACCACTAAGACCCGACACAGCCAAAAAAATAAAATAATATAAAATAAATAAATCTTTTAAAAAGTAAAATGAATGTGATGTTCAGATTCATGAAGCCATGGTATCTTTCATTTCTCGAAACATGACATTTTCTATACTCTCTCTTGCTCTGGCTCTCAAGTAGCTTTATTTATGTGCTACTCTCAAGGTACACAGAGCTTTCTCGTGGAATGAATTGTGTTGAATAAATAACAGAAAATTCCTCCCCTAAGGAGATTGGAGTCTGCAGGCAAGTCATCTAATCCAGAATGCGGAATAAAGAACAAGCATTGTGTGTGGGGTAGGGTTGTTTCTGGAAAGATCAGCAGCAAGGTGTTTTTTTAGCCTCACACACAATTGATGCTATGGTTCAATGATTTATCAGGTAAAATGAGACATTTAACAATGAAACAGGCCATTAGGAAACCACCAGTGGGTCATTTCAGTAGGCATTTCCATTTTAAGGATGGCCTCAGCCTTGTAGCAGAGAATGACAGAGAAATGCTTACCCTTGCGGAGATCTCGGCATGGCTAAGCTATTTTTTACTGCCTTTACGTGGTACCTGAAGGGAACATAAGAGGACAGAGGAGCAAATACAGTCGGCCTTCCATCGCACCCGTGACAATACCATCTCCAATTATAGCCCTCCAAGAGATCTCTGAAACTGTGTTTCTGAAGTGGTCATTTATTAAAGGCTTAGGGCTCTTCTGATAAATAAACTGGGAGGTTCTGTCATTCTCTCAGGGCTGAAGGAGACAGCTCTGGGGCTCAGTGTGTGATCAGGGACTGTGTGGGCTGAGGCAGGGGGGCAAGGTGCAGCTCAGGGCTGTGATTCAGCCCCTGAATAATGAAGTGACAGGCTGGAGGCGACTTCATTATGTGTGATGCGGTGGCCCCATCCATCCATGAGAAGTGAGAGCACAGTGAGAGGGCAGGAGGCGTGTGATGGGAAAGGAAGCAGGATGTGCTGTCAGAGCAGGTGGTCTTGGGAGTGAGAGAGGTGTATGAGTGAATCCTGGATGAACAGGGAGATTTAGGACCGGTTACCCAGCTTCTCTGAGCCTCGATTTCCCCATCAGTAAAATGGGGATAAGAACAGTGCCTTACATAAGATCTGTGGTATGTATTTGATAAAATGATGTGTAACTGAATCACTTGGCCACACAGTAGAAATGAACACAACATTGTAAATCAACTATATTTCAATGAAATATAAAAAAATTAACAAATAAAAAAATACTTTGGATTAAAGTACTGAACCTAGTACCTGACAACAACCACAATAGTAATAACAACATTCACTTCTGTGACCAGCTGCTAGGTGCTTATATATATAAAATCATATAAAATCTTCCACTTAAAGTCTAACTGTTAGCTCAAGAGGGATATGGAAGTAAAAAAATATCTTCCTTATAATCCCTATGGAACAACTTTAGTGTCTTGGCTGCTTGACAGTCTAGGAGGATGGTTTAGGGGGGAAATTATAGTGGGTGTTTCAATGTGTGAGTTGGGATGGTAGAAATATTTACCATCTTCCTCAAATATGTGGAGAAGATCAGTTGAGACAGTACCTATTCATGTTATAAAATACTAGACATTATTAATGATAATTATGTGGTATAGATGCTATGCATTTGATAGTTTCAACTGGTTTTTCTAAAATCAGATATTCAAAGATTCCTTAGTCCCCTGGGGCCTGTTTGGGTCCATCAGGGAACTGGAATAAGTGGGTTTTTTTGCCTCTTTGTTTTTTTAATTAATTAATTTTATTTTATTTTTGGCAGTATTGGGTCTTCGTTGCTGCTTGCGGGCTTTCTCTAGTTGTAGTGAGCGGGGGCTACTCTTCATTGTGGTGCGTGGGCTTCTGATTGCAGTGGCTTCTCTTGTTGCAGAGCATGGGCTCTAGGCGCACAGGCTTCAGTAGTTGTGGCACACAGGCTTAGTTCCTCCATGGCATGTGGGATCTTCCCGGACCAGGACTCAAACCCGTGTCCTCTACATTGGCAGGCAGGTTCTTAACCACTGTGCCACCAGGGAAGCCCTGGAATAAGTGTTTTATATGAGGATTGTTTTTCATGTGCCAATAGGCTAAGGGGGTGTTATAAACATAACTTAGAAAACCAAAGTTATGCCTGCCCTCAAGGACTTCACACGAGAGAATGAGGTATGCAAAAAGGTGAATCACCATAGTGAGGGGTGGACGCAATAATAGCCCAGATATTAGTATCAGGGAGGAGAGTCATTGGTAAGACAATTTTGTTTGTGGGGTTATTGGTGGCAAGCAACAGAAATTATTTGTGGGTATTTTAAACAGAAGAGGAACTTTTCAAGACTACATTAGGTAGGCCACTGAATTGCTTGGAAGAATAGAAAACTAGGTTGGCAAAATAGGCAGAAGAAAAGGGAAGCCAGAAACTACAAACCAAATCCTGCCAGTGGGTCAGTCTGCTGAGGATAGCGTGGCTGTCCCCACTGAGTATCAGTGCACTGTCCTCAACTGGCACCACCACTGGCCCAGGGTGCTGCCCGTGATCCACTCTGGACTCAATGCCTTTGGCATGTGCACCTGTTTGATAGAATGTAGGTCTCATCCTTTCTCTCTTGCCGCAGGGGACCTGGGGAGTGAGTCTTTGGCAGCTTCTATAGTTGAAGCAGGTTCTTTTTCCCTTATAAATATTATTTATAAAGTGAGGTAAATTCTCCAAAGGTAGGAAGGGAGTTCAGACACTGGCCAGCCAGAAACACATGTTGCAGATACTGGAGGTCACGTTTTCATCTTTGCTGGTTTTCTTGTGCCTATCAATAAACAGCAAGTTGATTGATTATCATTTCATATTTATGGATGAATATATGTTAAGCTACCATTACATGCTATAGTAATTGATCAAAAGAAGATCCCCTATACCTCCATAAACTGTGTGTTTGTTCCTTGTTTATTTCCAAACCAGGCATGAGATGTGCACTTACACAAGCTCCCCAACTCAAATCATGGCTCCGTACCAAAGAACTAATAAGCAAGCCCAAGTTTCTTTTGCTTTTTGTGTTTTTTTGAATAATTACTTTACCTATTTCTTTCTTACCAATTCAGGCAACATACTTTTTCTCAAGGAAATTACATTTGCTTATGAATGTAAGTGAATAAGCAGAATGACAAGAGTTTGCTTCAGCCAGAATTAGATGGATATTGCAATTATTGGAGGAAAGAACATTTTCCTAAATTCAGCTATGAATCCTCTACAGATCAAAACAAGGACCGCTTGTAAGATGGTTCTCTTGCTTTAATACATATTATATTTTGTGAGCATATAAAAACCTCTTGTTATGTGGTAAAATACTCTTTTTGGCATTGAGGGAAACACATATATTCTGAATTTCATCATGACAGGAAGAACAGATAAGCTGAGTTTTTTGGGTCAAAAAAGGGGAGATTATGAGCTTTTCAAGTGTGTGTGATAAATACTGAAAAGGTACTGTCATGGATGTTTTTGCAGCTTAAAAGTATCTTAGACCTGGAGTCTCCACTTAGGATTATAACTAGAGTTTCCTGGCCATGTTCTGCCAGGCCCTGTTATTGAAATGGAGCAGGACCCTATGGTCCTTGGCCCCCCCACATCCTCAGCCTGCCTTTTGTCTGTGGAAAAACTTTAGTCGAAGAATAAGTCAAATCAGAGAAGTGAGAAAATGCAGAAACAAAGGAAAAGAGTCCAACAAGACTAAATAATAAAAGTTCAGTCATTAAGCAAAGTCAAGGACCTTTTGTTCCTTTTCAAGGGCTAGAGATAATATTCTGAGCCATATCCTGTGAGCTGTCTTATATACTGAAACCCCCACCAGGTGGAAGAAGTTAATACATGATGACCAGACTGTAGCCATGACATAAGCTGCCACAATTCTGAGAACTGGCCTCAAAGAAATGGGAACAAACCGACCCTGGAACTGAAGACTAGCTGTACTTAAAACAATCAAGATGATGGTGGCCAGACCACCGATGACCAGTGTCAAGAGGACTGTCAGAGCTGACTGTGCTGTTTCTGCATGTAGCCCCCTCCCTCTGTCTATAAAAGCTCTTACCCACTGATTGTCAGGAGTCCAACCACCAGTTGCCAGCCTCCAAAATAAAGCAAGCTTTCCTTTCCACCAGCCTTGTCTCTTTATTGGCTTTTGAGCAGCGGCAGCTGGACCTACTTTTGCTAACAGGTTTTGGTTCCCTGCGTGAGGCTGCGCTCTCGCGATATCTGGCTCCCGGGTTTTCTGGAGCAGGGCCGCCGGCATGAAGAAGCTTTGGGATGGCTGCGAGGACCCCTTTGCTCGTGGCTCACTGGCCCTGACCTGAGAGGGGTCTGGCAGGGACATTCCTAGCAGCTGCTCAAGCCATTTATTTGGGGGCCCCTCGCTGTTTCTCCCCTGCTTGTCACTGGCTGCCAATGTATGCTTTCCCTTGCTGGAACGGAAAGATGCCTCTGGAAGAGCTGACAAGCTCCAAGACCAAGTAAGTCCACCGGTGTGCACCCGGCAAACTTCTCTTTTGAGCACGAAGTGTGATTTGGGTGTTTTGCCAGTTGGTTCTGACGTCAAGGCCCGTTTGTGAGCACAAAGTGCTATTTGGGCGTTTTTGCTAATTGGTTCTGACGTGTGTCTGACGTTGAAGACCGTTTGTGTTGTTAAGTGTTTGTTTGGGACTCCAAATGGGTTATCCTCTCCATGATTTGTGACTGTTCTGTCTTTTGGTGTGTGAGGGTATATTCCATTTGTGTGATTGGTGTTCTTGTTCCCTTTTGTAGAATGGGAACAATATATGGCAACAGTATTCTTTAGACTCTGGAGAAAATTGGTTAAGATGAAACTCTTCTGAAACTCCAAAACTGATTCTTTTTGCATATGCAGTTGGAGAAAACTAGCTTGATAAAATACTTTTTTCAGAATCTTGACCCTGAGAGAACAGTGTTACCACTTTCAGTAACATTAGGTGCCCCTTTTTACGTTTCTGTTAACATCCCATGATCCACTCTTCTCCAGCATCTATCTCAATTTTTAGTTTACTTGTTTGTTTCCCTAATAGTTGATAACCTTTTTGAGGGCAGAAACTGTGTTCTTTCTCTCTAGAATTGCTAGCTTTTACCGTGGCTCTATCAGTATCTAATGACCTGAACATAGAGAGCTGAATAGTGTCATGGAATTAAAGTATTTATGTTTTATGCAGAGTAATATTCCAGTCAAACAGTAGGTTTTGAGTATGTACCATGTGCCTGGTGTTGTGTTAGGTAATGCTGCTAGATGTGACATGTAACAGACATGATTTGTCTTTCTTGGATCTTGGAATCCGGAAGAATGTTCTTCAAGGAACAAGTAATGTAAAATTATATATGGCTCAAGGGATAGAGAAGAAGTTCCAAAATGCATTTCTGGCCAGATGATTGTGAATTATGTAAATGAGCAAAGATATTAATGTGTTATGTAGAAATGCTGCTGATAAACATAGATTTTAAAATCATTCTACAGTTTTTATTTAAAATCTCGTCTAGTTAGCAAACAGTGATGACAGCATCTCACTGCTTCCCTCAACAATATATAATCTATACATGAAAAATGGACATATATTAAATTAAGGCTATAGAAGGAAATCACATCCTCCAATATACTAGAACAAAGAGGGATGGATAAAACAGAAAGGTGAAAATGTCATAAATGGATAACATAAATATTATTAGTTTTCCTAAGGTATTTGTTCCTGAGGAATAATCAAGGACTTTTTGATGATGGCCATTCTGGCCAGTGTGAGGAGGTACCTCATTGTACTTTTGATTTGCATTTCTCTAATAATTAGCGATGATGAACATCTTTTCATGTGTCTATTGGCCATCTGTATGTCTTCTTTGGAGAAATGTCTATTTAGGTCTTCTGACCATTTTTTGATTGGGTTGTTTGTTTTTTTGTTATTGAGTTGTATGAGTGAGCTGCTTGTATACATTGGAAATTAAGCCCTTGTCAGTTGCATTGTTTGCAAATATTTTCTCCCATTATGTAGGTTGTCTTTTTGTTTTGTTTATAGTTTCCTTTGCTGTGTAAAAGCTTATAAGTTTGATTAAGTCCCATTTATTTATTTTTTATTTTATTTCTATTGCCTTGGGAGACTGACATAAGGAAACATTGGTACGATTTATGTCAGAGAATGTTTTGTGTTTGTTCTCTTCTAGAAGTTTTATGCTGTCATGTTTTATATTTAGGTCTTTAGGCCAGGCATAAGAATTACTCTTGATTTCTTTTTTGATAGATTACTAGACTTCTAGATCAGATGATTGAAAAAAAATCAAGGTCTTCATTAATTTCAGCAAGTCATTTGACAGTTTTTACTGATTTCCTGTTGACAAATTGGAACTCCGTCAATAAAGAATGTGGTTGTGAGGTTTTACTCTGAGAGTGGCCTAGGATGCCCTGTCCTACCCTTGTCCCTCCCCTTTCACAAAGCCAAATGTAGGCTGAAAAGGTGTGCAAATGCCTGAAAACTGAGGATCACGTATTAATATGGAATTCAAGATGATTTAATCTGGTTGGAACAAACAGCCCAAACCAAGACAACTCCATTTATCATGATTAAATTCAGATACAATTGTTTAGGTTAGGAAACAAAGAAGAACAGAGATGGGGAGACCTAACTGGGCTGCTCTCAACATATACATGAACAGATTTTTATACAAATCAAGTCTTCTGCTAGGGAACAGAATGATGTAGCTGTTAAGCATTCTAATTTTTCTATGGATGGCATTAATAGCAGGTTAATGTGAGATCTGAGGGACCTGAAGTTTCTGTCCTAAGCTGGGCTTCTCAGTTCACACCAGAGAATGGTATGTAGTAGCTGATTCAGTGATAAGCCAAGAGGAGAGTGATCAGAGAACTTCCCTGAAATTAAAACAAAACCCAAAACTTCTCTGATGGTACTGTGGATATTTGGCTTAAGGGAGAAAGATTTTAGGGCCACACTGATAACAATTTTTATTTATAAAGGGCTTTTATGTAGAAGAAAGAATAGATTAATTTTGCATTATTCTAGCAGATGGTAGAAATTGTAATAAGGATGTGGAATGTAATTCATGACAAAGAACTTTTTAGCTATTAGAAATGTGTGAAATTGGGGTAGAAAGTCTTAGGAGGCACTGAGCTCCCATGATTGTTAGTGTTCAGACGTGTAACTGACAGCTCTCCAGGTAGGGATTTTTACATGGAGGGAAAGTTGAATTGAATGGTAGTCTAAAGACTTCTAACTCTGGGGTGGTCTGAGCTTGTAGATTCTGTTTGTCTTTACTTTTTAACTCCAGAGGCTAACTTTTAATATCTTAAAATCACCCTTATGTTATAAGATGTCTTGCTAAAGATAGTAAACAGAATCCATTAGGAGGAGACAAAATGCATTTGGCTTGCTGTTCTTTGATAGGTCTTAGCTGAGACTGACATTAACTGTGGCATATGTATGTGTCAGGTTCTATCTTTATTCATGATTGTTGCTTTTTGCTGTATATGATGCTGTCATTCTTCACATATTCCAATCTTTCTTTTAACTCCCCTCAGAGTTAGCTTTAACAATGAATAAAAACTTTAAATCATTACATTTTACTATGCTTTTAAATAACTGGAACAAGAGTTTTGTATTTGAATTGAATTGTAATTCTAGGTGGCACACTGATTGTTTATGTAAACTTTCATAGCCTAGGCATGTAGGCAACATTTGGCACACTTATACTCTGCATTAATACTATAATTATGACCATGTTTATTGTATATTTTGTCATTTGTGGGACATACCTATGATCACTTTATGTGCTTTATCTTGTTTAATCCTTACAAAAATTCTAATAACACTCCCATTTTATGGATGGGGAGACTACTGTTTAGAGAGTGTAAGCTGTTTTTTATGGTGATTCAGAGCAAAGGCTTTTCTTTTACCTTGTTATCACCATAGCGTAGCAAGATTTATTTTGCATACACAAGAATCTGCAGTTCCATTCCACCATCCCCCTCCAACCTCTCAGGAGCAGACATTTCTGGAATTTTCTTTAAAGTACCTTCCCCCACCTTTAAAAATTTTTTTTGGTACACATGAAAAAAATAATCAGCCTTTTTATTTTTGTCTAATTATTTCGTCTTTCCAGCCTATTTTACAAGTTTCAGTTCTAAACATTTAGGCCTCTTTCCAAAGTTAAGTTTTGAAGATTTTTGCACTTAGGTAATTCTAACTATGCCACGTTCCCAGCTATCATCCTCCCTAAAATGTCTCCAAGACTGAACGATAGTCAATCAGCTGGGACCATTCGATGGAGTCCACAATGGGTAGAGTTCTGACCTAGTTGCCGTGGAGAGTAACCCAAGAAAGAGAAGATTGTCAACCTACTGAAACACAAAGTCATGTAGGAACGCTTTCAGAGGGATGTACATAGAGCAGGGATAAATTAATCAAATGGTAGGGGTCAACTAGCTAATCTGTTGTATTTCTATAGAACGTTGACAACCATGGCTGAGCTTATTATTAAAGGTTTTTCAATGCAAATATTATGAGGCATTCTGCAGTCAGAGCAGATTCCCTACCTTTTTATTTGTTCCAGCCGTGCAAGATTAGTCATTGATTTCAGCAACAAGGAGCACATACAATATTGTCACCTGCCGTTGATTGCCTTTCTCTTGTTCACCGAGCATGCGACAGGAGACAGCAAGGTTACTTAGTGGGATATATTAATTCAGCCAAGTGTCTAAATACACAGCCAAGCCTATTGAGATAAGGCTGTGACATATCTATAGCAGTCCCCCCCCCCCACTTCTTGTTTATGTGACTGAATTTGCTTTCCTTGTGGATAAATCCTTTGAGAGCCACTCTCATTGGGTACCCTGTTGCAGAGGGGCCAGAGATGTATCTAAGTCATTAGTTCTTTATTAGTTTGGGGACCATAGAAAAAATGCTTTAGTGAAAACCTCTCTCTCGCTCACTGGCTCGCTGTCTTTCCCTGTCTCCCTCCCTCTCTTCCTCCCTTCCTGGCTCCCATAAGTATATGTTCACTCTTATGCCCATTTCTCAGTTAAAATAGAGTTTGGTGTAATTAATTGGCTCCTAAAATCACAGAATGGGGCAAGTCCTCTCTATGCTATAATTCTGTAGGGAGACGGATTGTAAAAAAAAAGATTTTGATGAATGGGTGCTCCAAATTTCCATTGGAAAGTCTCTAGCCGAAAGTCTCATGCTATTCGGAGACATGATTATCTGATTGGATGCAGGGCTTGGCAGAAATCACTTTTTAGCTCAGACGTGGGATGGCGACAGAGTCTCATTACGTTAATTTTATTTACAGGGCAGCCTGGTTTCCTGTGCTGCGAGCTGGGTGCTTATTCAGCTGCCTTGGCTTAGGTGGGTTTTCTGCACAGCATATTTTTGTTTCCAAACCATTTTGGCCCTGGAAAGATGTCTGGCCTCGTTTCACTTTCGTAAACTCTGATGAAAGCCACAGAAGTTTCCAGGGAGCCAGAGCAAGCCACTTGTGGGGCCCTTCCTTGCACTGTGTGAATGGCTACTGGAGGGTGGGTTCTAATCAGAAGACACTCCTGTTTCCTGAGGCTTTTGCCTTCACATAAGAAGGGAATGTTGTCACTGAATGTGGCAGGAACCTCTCTGTGCCACCTCCCAGGAAGGGCTGAGAGCCACTAGATCTGTGACTTTTCTTTATGGGTAGATGTGGGGTCTTATCACACACCCTTGGCCTCCCCCAGGATGCTCTGTGTTCATACTTATTGCAAAGGATGTGGAAAAACTGAAAAAAGAGGCTGGATCTGGCTTTGAAGCTGCTACTACTGTTTTTGTTCCATTTGCTTCTCTAAGTACTAATGTTCGTACACATTATAGGGTACCTACACATATACCTTCTCATGGAAGCATCGTAACACATGGATGAAGGACGTGGAAACAGTGATGTTATTTCATAGAATAGCCTCAAAGGGGCCATTTTATACAGGTCACCCTGCTCAAAAGTGCTGGAGGTGGAATTTAAAGTCTCTGACAAGTAGTCAATGATTTCTTTTTTCTCACTCAAGAATGGTCCCAATCAAAATTAATATGTTAATTAATATGTTAATCTGAATAAATTATTAAATTTATCAGGATAGACATTGTATCACATTTGGAAAACAATGATAGATTAGACTACTCAGATCACAAGAAGATACTGATGACTGCTGAGAAATCAAATCAGAGCTAAATTTACATTTATGTTCAGCAATAAAAATTCAATTCAATTATTTCAAAATATACAAAATTGTATTTTGTGTTGGGTGTGGCTGCATTGAATAGGCTATAAATGAAAGGGACTGAGGTTTCCTGATGTAGGAGTGCTGACAAAGGGCTTCAACAGCCCTGTTTTTAATGATACAGGCTTAGTTGGTTCTGAAACTGAGGTATTTGCACTTCAGGGCTGTGAAAATGCACTTATTTATGAATATATAGGCATGAACTGTTAGTAGAGTTCATCCCAAACCAACTGGGACCAAAAGCTCCTTTTTACCAAGCTCATGCTGTCTCTGGGTCCTATGCTGAGTACTTTGCTGATGTTATTTTGTGATTTACTAGTCACTACCAGGTAGCAGGTTAGGGACCACTAGCCTGATGACGACATGGGGTCCCAGAGAGTGAAGGACTTTGCCCGTACCTGCAGCTCCTGCAGCCACTGCCCCAGGCCCCCAGCAAGGTCTCCTGCTCTTGTCTCAATGGGTCTTCTTAACCCAAAGCTGCTTCAGTTACCAGGACGCAAGGGAGATGAGCTCCTCCTCTCCTTACCTGCCCCCCTCCCCACAAGAATGCAAAACTCAGGTTGAATAGGAATTAAAATGTCAGGCATTTATATTTGTTTTAGGGCAGGCTTGGAGAAATAGGGACTTTGAACAATTTATCTTTCATGCTGGAAAAAAGGAAAAAGAAAGTAAGAAAAAAAGAGAAAGAAAACAAGCATTTGCTTCAGTGACTAGATGTATAAAGGCTAAGATGTTTCTCTTATACTGAAAGATCTGGGTAATTGCCTCAATTTTCCACTTCTCTTTTTGTGTGAAGACATGGCCTAATTTTTTTTTTTTTTTCGGTACATGGGCCTCTCACTGTTGTGGCCTCTCCCGTTGCGGAGCACAGGCTCTGGACGCGCAGGCTCCTGACGCGCAGGCTCAGCGGCCATGGCTCATGGGCCTAGCTGCTCCGCAGCATGTGGGATCTTCCCGGACCGGGGCATGAACCTGTGTCCCCTGCATCGGCAGGCGGACTCTCAACCACTGCGCCACCAGGGAAGCCCAGACATGGCCTCATTTTTTTAGAACTTTTTCAACCAATAAGTTTCCAATATATTTGAAGTTTTCAATTGTCTCAAGTAGAACGTAATAAGATCCTTTTCTTTGGGGCATCTTGTAAACATATTTTTAAAGAATTATTAAAATATGCGTACTTAGCACTGTTAGCAAATATTCACAGCCCTTCAATAGCAGCTGCTTTGAGGGATGATAGAAACTGTGCAGCAAGTTAGGACGACAATAAACCATTACCACTACACATCAAGTATAAATGTCATTTTTCTGCCTGCTTCCCACCTCTTACAAAAAGTAAGCTTGATTTTGTACTAAACACGTCTCAATTGTTATTTTAAAAACATAATTATCTTGATTCTTCTTAGAGACTCAAAATTGTTTCCATTTTTCCAGATTTTTAAGGTTGACAAATTAAAACAGGATAGTTTAGAACTGATTTCTTCAGCAGCTGAGATTGTTTTCTGTAACATTTTGTTCAGAAACAATTTCCATAGTAGAATCATCAACCAGAAAATCAGGACTGATACAGAGAAAGCTATAGCCAGATGGGGACCACAGTTGGGTGGCAAAGTGTTTGGAATATAAAGAAGAAATGTCTGTAAATTTCATAATGGGGAAATTGAATGAGCAGTTCAAATTTATGATCTCAACCCTGTGATTGAGCCAAAGGCAACTCTTGGCACTTGAGTCCTAGTACATCTTCCTTGTTCTGCTAGATTTCCTGACTTCAGGGAACCCAGCTGGTGGATGGGAAAAGTGATGGTAATAATCATGGTTCAAATCTGCAACTAATGTCACCTAACTTCTGATTTTACTCTCATTTTATTATCTCAAATGACTATCTTAATTTACCTCAGCAGGTTGAATTTTTAGACATTTGCTTTTATATGATGATTACCTTAACATTCAGAAAATAATGCAAGACTATATTATTACATATTCTTATATGCATAACATATTGAAAGATTTCATCTACACTCAGTGCCCACAGATTTTAGCTGATATAGCTGCAACATACAGCCAAGAAAATAAGCCTTATTTCAGGGTCCAGAAGTAGTTGATAAACCTTCAAACAATTAGCAAGAAGAGCTCCTGCATCTTTTTCTCCATATTGTTCAAAATGTTCTAAGCAAGATTGGGACATGTAATGCAGAGGAACAGGAGTTTGGCTCCTGCCTTCAAAGGTAATAACTGGTTTTCAGTAAGGAATGAGGCTCAGTGAGAGGTGGCTATGAAATAACCACTCCTCATTCCCAAATGAAACATTGAATCCTGGACCCAGGAGAGCAGGTGAAAAAATGGTGGATCTGTCTTGTCCTTTCATTTCTTTGGCATTGGTTGTTTATTCATGCATGCATGCATGCATGCATGCATTCAGTCATTTGACAGTTGAATGCCCATTTTCTGCCACCCATTGTGCTAATTGCTGGGGACAAAACAGTGAACAAAATTGAAATAGTTCTGTTTTCTATGGAGTTCAATGGAGGATATAGATAAATCAATGGGCAGTTACCATAAAGTTTGCCAAGCCCATGGTAAAATTGTGTAGGGTGATGAGGGTGCATGTAGCAAAAGCATCTAACCCAGACTGTGGGGTGGTGGTAGGGGGTCAGGAGGCTTTCCTGAGCAAGTGATATTTGTCCTGAAATCTGAAGAGTTGGTTAGGCCAAGGAATATGGGCTTAGCAAGGTGGGATGTTGTCCCTCCTTAAACGTTTATCTAAAATATGGGATTCAGGGAACAGAAGAATGCTCCAGAAGAATCCTCTTCTGTGAAGGTCACATGTGTTAAGCTCCCTGTATGCACAGTGCAGTGTAACCTTCCCACCCCTCTGGGTCAGGGAGAGCTTTAAACACTCAGGTAGAGCCCCTCTTCATTCAGCTGTGGCAATGGCATTCCTCTATCAGAATTTTGTGTTTTCTTGTAACATTTCCCCCAGTTTTATTACATTCTATCAAAAGAGTACAAAGTGATCACAGAAAATTAAAAAAATAAATTATCTGTATTCCCATTATCTAGTTAGAATCATTTTACTGTTTTGTTCTCTTTTAATTCATATTTTTTTTCTGTATCTAAATTAGGATTCTGATATATTTATTACATCTATTATTTACTAATGTGCTTCTACCAGGTTAGTAAAATAATCTCCATGTCATGAACATTTCCTTATTTTTACATTTTTTCAGGACTGTGATTTTCAGTAGCTGAAGTCACTGTATGAATGAAGTCATGTAAACAATCCTGTATTGTTGGGCATTGAATTAACTAGGGGAGAGACTCCGCAGATGTCACAAAGAGACCTGAGCTTTGGTCATTCAGATATGACAGAAGCTGACAACACAGAGAGAGGCAGGTGGCCTCGCTGTGATAGGGGGCTTTGCTCTGTGAGGTCCCCTAGAAATCCAGATTTCTTCTGTATTGTTTCTCTACCATCTCCAAGGGTGTTGCCTTCTTTTGTGTGCTTGGAATTATTTCATGAGCTCCATGCCCTTGCCCTTTATAGGAAAGGCAAGTTACTTTCTTATAAAAATGTCGTCTGATAAGACCTGGGGAGGAGAGTGGTGGTGTTTTTACAAAGTGAAGGAGAAAATGGAGAGTGGGGAGGAATTAATAATATCTGCTGTAGGCATATAGATTTTTTCTTAGTTTTTTCTATTGTAAATATCATATAGAACTTTCTTGTATATTAGTATTAATGTGCATATTTGATAACTGATTTGAGATAAATATGGAATATTAGGTAAACATATGTTTTTACACCTTTTCATCTATACTCTTTGAATGCCTTTCAGAATGCTTCCATCTTGGTTATTAACTCTTATTTTAATCATTGAGATTCTTTAGTTTAAAATGGCATTTCATCACAGTATTCATCTGCATTCATTTTATTACTAGTAAGCTTGAGTATTTTTCAGGATTATTGATCACTTATTTGTATTTTGTGATTTAACTATGGCTATTCCTGGCCAGTTTTTCTTAGAATTACTTTTTCTTCTGATTTGTCAAATTCTGATTACCTCTTGTGATACATATGACATATATTTTCCCATGTTATCATTTTTCTTTTAGTTGTATTTATTCTTTCATTAGAGTTTTTTATTTTTATGTTTGTGAATCTATCCATATTTTCCATGATATCTTGTTGCTTCTTTTTGTTTGTTTTTTTGTGTTGCTTAGTAAGACTTACACAAAACTGAATTGAGATAAATAATTGCCATTTAAAAGAATTATTTTGCTGTTTTTCCTTATAGTAACATCTTAAATCTCTGTGGTTGAAAACCAACAAACATTTTTTTGATCACATTTTTTTTCACTGAATTACTCAACAAAATTTTTATTAGTTGTTGAGTATATGCCAGGCATTCTGCTAAGTAGATGCCATATACCTCAGAGCTTGTGCATTGAGCATGATATTGATATTAACGAATTCCGTCTTTCTCCAAGAGTTTGAAATGCCGTTTTTTCCATACATAAATTCTTATATATTTTGGATCTGCTTTTGGCTTTCTTTTCCATTAGAGTTTGTTACTTTTTACTCTGGTATCAGCCTTAGATGGGGTTGGGGGGAAATATGTCCTAATTAATACAAAAATCAAATAAAACTCAAGATTCAATGAAACAAATCTCATCTAAATTCCTGGTATGAGGGTGATAATGTTAATATTATTTTGTTACATAGTTTTGAGGGAGCTATTAAAAAACAAAATAAAATAAGAAAGTATATTTTTGTGTTATATACATTTTAATACTCAATTATTAGGATAACCAGTTTTTAATTCAAAGGATCAGGTGTGACAATGCAATCCTTCAACTGTCATTAAAATATGATAGGATCCCAGATAACTGGGTATAATAAAAAGTATAATAATAGTTTATAAGCAGAAATTTCAGTAATTGGCACAACTGCCATCACCCACATATATTTTTTCTGCTTTCATCTTTATTTTATATTGTGTAAAATTGCTACATGAGTAAATTCTGATGCATTATGCATATTGTGATTAAATATTTGCCCTCATTAATTATTTTATTCTAGTGCTTTACGTAGTTACCTTTTTCAATGTTTTTAGACTTGAATATATAATATATGTATATATAACATAGACTCTTTACAAATATGTACTTACCCTTTAAAAATTACTTTAATACATAATTTTATCATCATAATTATACCTGTTGCCAAGGTAGTTGAGTGTTTCTCTGTTATTTGTCCAAGTATTTCAACTTGTTGTCAGATTTCATCTACTATCATCAGTGACTATATTCTGTTATTATGCTACATTGCAATCATCTTCTTTTCAATCAAAGACTATTTTCAAAATCTAGTCTCATAAAAATGAACTACCGTCAATTACATTTTGAGCTACATAATCTCAGCTGGATAGATACTGTGTGAGACTCTTTCCAGCCATCTTAGTTATCTGTATCTTAGTTAGTGATAGATTTTCTGATGGTTAATTCTCTAACTTTCAAAATATTGGTCATTTAAAGGCAAGCATTTTTTCATGACCTAACCTGTATTGATTATGAGCTGAACTCCAAATTTAGCCATGGAACTCATTTCTCCATTTGGTGGTACATGAGTAATGCAACTGAATCATACTTATCTCTCACTTTGTGCCACAATTCTATCGTTTATTTGGCATTTCAGATGATAAGTTAGGAAATGTTTTCTATTCCCTCATTAAATTTAAAGGTTTTTTTAAAAAAATTATGATTTGCCATGAGCAATTACAGATGACTGTGCCAAAAGCAGATTTGAGATCACTAAATTAATGCAGTTCTCTTTACACGATCTTACACAAAGTGCCCAAATTCTATCATTTCATTACAGGAATCCTGTGAAGTGAGACGCGTAACAATGTTTTGTAGTCTGTGGGCGCTGGGAGGTTCCGAAATGTGACGTGACAGCCAAAATCACACAGTTGGAAAATGTCAGACACATTCTTGAATTCCAGCCTCTGACTTTAAGTCCAGGACTCATCATTATATACTAAACAAACAAACAACCACCCCCTCCCCCCCCGCCAAAAAAAAAAACCTGTGTAGTATGATATTGACTGATGTTACCTTTTGGGGTGTTATTGTTTATCAAAGCTACTCACTTGAGTTGAGAATTGAATAATTATATAGTAAAGGCTTTACTTAGTAAATGAAATTGGTTACAATAAATAGAGAAAATGTGTTCATTTTGTATTGAACATTGACTTGCCTTTAGGTTCTGTTTTCTCTGCTTTTGAATTTATAATTCTAACCTATTACAAGTAAAACAGATTTGTCTCTTCATTTGTTGTTGATTATATTTAGCTTTTAAATTTAAAATATTACTTTGTGTTTATTAATTTTAGATGGGCTGAATATTGGAAATTTTGAACAGATTTTAAAAAATGAGTTATAGGTAATTTCAGCATCTCGAGATTACAAATATTGGAGATATTTTTGTCAGTCTGTATGTATATGTATGTACATACATATATACACATACATATATATACACATACATAAACACACGTATACACAAACATACTTAAAAATACATACAAACATTTTCTTCTTTTTCAAACAAAATTGGGAGTCTGCTGTTTATTTAGGGTATTGTAAATTTCCCATACTCTTTGATAACATGATTTTAACATTTGTATTATATCAATTTAAACAAACCATGTCCATTTCTCCTTTTACCTGTATTTTCATTGAATTGCTCAAACTATGTTTTTATTACTACTAATAAATTTTACTGTAATATAGTAATAAAATTTAGTAATTTTATTACTGAATTACTACTATGACAGGATATAAAAAGTGACAACTTTTAACAAAAGAAAATTTTAGTTAATAATATTATAGACTTTGTCTCACTAAGCAAGATAAAGCAGTGATGCCAGTAATAATAGACCTTTTAAGCCCATACAGATCAATAAAAAATAAGATGGAGATCTTTACAAGACATGGACTGCTGATAAACACAACTTCAGGATCCTCTATAAAGTTGAGCCTGGGCATGCAATGGAACATCTGTAATGTTCCGAGGATGTTTTCAGAACTTAACCATATGGCTTTTTTTAGGAATAAGCATCTTTAGATAGTCAAAAGGTCCAAAAGGGTCACTAATGCTACATTCATCACCCACTCATCCTCTTGGTGAATGTACGTCTGTAAGAATTTTTGGCCCTGGGACTAGAGGTAGCAGATTAGGGGGTGCCACTTCTTTCTTTTGTTTTGGCCACACACAGTAAATAAGACTGTGTTCTTTTCCAAGGACTGAGCCTTGAATGTTCAATTCAATTGCCTTTCATGTGTAGGTTAAGAAAGATTGTGAGAACATTTTTCTTTTGGCTCTTAATTCCTCTAACTACTTCCAAGTCTGGCCATCCAGAAAACCCTAATGATTATCTTTAAGTTAAAAAAAAAAAAGAATTTAAATCAAGACTGAACAAAGATATTGATGTCTCTCTTGTAAGTTGGTAAATTGAGAAAACTTTTCTATCTTCTCTTCCTGGAGGGGAATATGGGAGAGGACAAACTCCAGGTTTTATTTGGAATTATCTGTGACTTTCACTCTAGGTCATTACTATTTATTTACATAATTTCATCAAGTATTTTGATATTTGCATACTGTGTCTTTGCCATATTGCAAACATTTTTTTCACCTGGGCTGGGAGTCCGTTTCATTAATTTCTCAGTTGTGAATTTATTGTCCTCTTTCTTTGCTTGATCTAGTCTCATTTATACTAGATCTTGCTATAATTACTTAAAATGTCTGGCTTTTGGATAACATCTTTGCTTGATTTCCAAGGCTAGCATAATGTTTCCTGATTTTTAATTGCAGCTCTTCATTTCAATAGGAATTGGGGGTAGAGGAGACTTAAAAATATGGATTCAACTTACTGTATTGAATTAGGCCTTGGAAACATGACTTTGCAGCATTTTCTCATGTGGGAAAAGATCTTAATTTCTTTAAATATTTTTATTTTTGATGTTTAGTTTGTTTTTAAATTTTGCTTTAATCAATAATGCTGTGACAAACTTCTTTGTATCTCTAACTTTATCCATGTATCTCAAAAATTTTCTGTCTTACCTCTAGGAAACTCAATAATACACCCTTTTGAGGCAGTTTTTAAAATGACACAGACCACAGAAGATAAAGAGAATAATGTTGGTCAGTTATAGATCAGAAAATCTGTCTGTTAAAGTGAGCTTCTCCCCTTTCTCTTGACTCTGAGCTCCATGGAGCAGAAGGTGTACATTTAAAGGGGATGTTTGTGTTCCGGCATGTCTGTAGTCTCTATCCTTTCAGACATTTATGACAATCACATTTTTAGCTTAAAGAGGAGATTTAGAGTGAGTTAAGTTCAACTATTATTTATCAAATATTTTTTATGTGCTAAACAATGAACTGGATGGTAGGAAGGCAGGAAATAAAATATCTATGAGACAAGATTCTTGCCTTCAAGTGCTTACTGGTTTCACTGGGGAGCAAAGACGTGCAGTTTTCAAACTTTAGAATGAGTCAAAGTGTGTTCTATACATGATAAAGTCTGTGGACTCGGAGGGTAAGGAGAAGTATTGGTGGCTGATTTGAATGGACACTGGTCAGTTGTTCAGATGAGGAGTTGTAGTCACTACTGTGCCAAGGGAATGGATTCTACGGTGGCTTTGTAAAGTTAATATAGTCTTAATATAGTTACCTTTCATTACGTAAGTAACAACTGCATATATTTTCACAAATTCAAACAATACAGGAGTATTTAGAATAAACCAAGTTCCTTGTCGCTCACTATATATATATATATATAGTTCTATTTTGTGTTTTTGAGTTTTGTAATTCTGGAAATTGGACCATATATATATATTGTTCAGAAATTAGCTTTTCTTAAATTAATGTTTTACTTAATAAACCTAAAAAGTCTTTTGTGTTAGTAACTATTGATCCAAGTCAATATTTTGACTGCAAATTATGATTTCATTAGCTAAAAAAGAGTGTTGTAGGGGAAATTGGTTGTTCAACAATATAGAAACAGGCCATCCAACAAGAATTGGCATTTTGCATGGCTTTAGCCTCAATTATTCATCTTCAGATTTGAAGTCTTACACACACACACACACACACACACACACACACACGTGTGCACACACACATACATATCACATGTGTTTTCTGCTTATTTAATAGCATCTTTTAAATAACCAGATCATCTACTATTAAATAGACAAGCAGAGGTTAGAGTTGTGAGAAGGAATAAATTGTTCCTCTTCTACGTGACTCATTTTCCCTGACAGACTGAAAAAAAGTGTCTGATAAAAGTGAGACTGGGGGGGGACTTCTCTGATGGTGCAGTGGTTAAGAATCCACCTGCCAATGCAGGGGACACGGTTTCGATCCCTGGTCCAGGAAGATTGCACATGCTGCAGAGCAACTAAGCCCATGAGCCATGACTACTGAGTCCGCGTGCCACAACTACTGAAACCCATGTGCCTACAGCCCATGCTCTGGACAAGAGAAGCCACTGCAATGAGAAGCCTACGCACCACAATGAAGAGTAGACCCCACTCACAGCAACTAGAGAAAGCCCATGTGCAGCAACAAAGACCCAAAGCAGCCAAAAATAAATAAATAAATAAATTTTTTTAAAAAAAGTGAGATTGGGGACCCTGAGCCATGATCTGGGTCTTATCCCAGGGCATAATATCATCCCTGTCACAAGTCATGTATTTGTAAGATCCTGCTCATTCCTGAGAGGTAGGGAAGGGGGCAGTACAGTGCACACAGCTGGGGTGGTCACGGAATGTTAGGAGACCTGTCGGTAGCAATCCTGACCTCCTTTCCTTTGTCTACTGTGTAAAAGTAAATCTTTTTTCAACTTCATCCTTCCTCTCCCAAGCTTTCTCACTTAAACCCCGAAAGAATTCACTGTGGTCCCTATCCTGGTCCCACTCCAGATGGAACAGATGAACCTGGGTGATAAGTGTGTTTTCCATGTGTCTGCAGCATCATCGCATAACCTTTGGGGTATGTTTGCAACGAAATTTCAGTCATATTTATGAGCTGAAACCTGCTTTCCTAAAAAGAGGCTCATCAAGGACCAGACATGCTCTGTTATTAGATAATAGTGGAAGGCAGTGCACTGATTCAGAAAAAGAAAAGGAGATTTAGTACCAAGCTTCTAGTACCCAGAGGTCCCTTTTAAAGTTAAAGCTATGCCCCATGGAGAAACAATAAAGTCATCCTTCAAGGACACATTTCCATCCCACCCCTCCCTTAGGGTATAATAATCAAAAGGGGAGACCCTACCTTCCTGGGAGCAGAATAATGCACATCCTCCTTTCACAGAAATCACTGAGCACTTACCTGATGAGTTTATAAGCAAGCAGTCCTGTAGCTGGATACATTTTTAAGTTAATGAATATTCAGCTGATTTATTCAAGGTTTCCAAGAACAGTGAAAGAAAAAAAAACCTGAGGACTTATTCATATCACAAAGGAGACTTCCAGGTACTGGATGGGGGACTGGGGAAAGAGAGGCAGTGACAGCCAGATTCTATGGAAGGAATTTGGGGGCTCTATGTTCCTTTAACCACAGTGAGGATAGGTGCTCCATCTGCTGCAATGGCAACCTCTCCCCTTCCCATTCAATCCCTCCCATTCCTTCGCTCATGGCTGCCCTCATCTCCATCATAATTCCAGGTCATATGTTTCTCGGGGGAGTTTTATTTTGTTCTTTGTAGGATGGGGCATGAGCCCTGGGAGCTAAACTACTCTTGGCATCTGAAGCCAACCCTGGAATGGGCAGCACTGACTTTGGAGGGCTGTTCTCTGCTCCTGATCACCTCCCACTGAGACCTACCTGACTGCTGCTGCTTTGCTCAGTTGTCCAGCCATCTGTACCACCTCCACAGTTGATCCTGGGGGCACACAGTAGATTCACTACACAGACCCTCTGTGAACCAAGAATAGGGGTGGCTGCCCGGCATGGGTGGGGAAGTCTGTGGGCATCCAGTGGGTGGTAGTTACTTTCAGTTAATCACGATGGGAACCAATGATTGTACCAAGTATTAGAAATTCACTAAAAAGAAGTTAAAGTACTCAGAAATTTACTAGCAGGAAGTTGATCTTTCTCTACATCTACATAGTGGATGACTAAGAAATAGAAAATGTGGTGGAAGGAGAAACTGGCCAGAGAAGAAAATTTCAGAGAAGAGTAACCTTTTCTATTACTTTGGGAAATTCATAAATACAGCAAGTTCCCCTTTGGAATAGAAATAGTTTTTGTTAACTGTTCTAGAAGCTCTGCATTTGTGATTTTAAGTATGTCTGAGATTCTGTGATGATATCTTATTATTTTTGAAGGAAACAGAAGACAGATTCCTTAATACATTAATTCTGAAGAAAACCAAACAGTTCTTAAAACAAATTTGGATCTTGTAATTGAAGAATTAAGTGCAGTGAAATCTCTTTATTAGCCCCAGCCCTCTCTCCCCGTCTCTTCATGGATTTACTTCCAGTTGTAGGTTTATTTCTCTTCTCTAGTTTCTGAGCCAGACCTCTTTGAGGGATACAGCTCTGCTCTCTGCCCCTTCACCCTGGTGGGAGAGGAGCATTAAGCCTCTCTTCTGAGTACACTGCCCTGAGAATGGGAGTCCCAGGGCTCACCAGGCATCCTTGCATCCTGTGTGTTTCTCACTGCCCTGCAATGGCACAGTTCTGGTGTGGGATTCCATAGCACACGGGTGCCCTGAGTAGAACTGGCCTTCTTTCCTATCCCTACGCTGAGTTCCTCTGTAAAGACTGTGGTCTGTGGAGTCTCTTAATAACTTCACTCTGACTCCACTCTTTACAGAGTCCGTCTTTGATGAATGCTTTCCACATCTAGAGACCTCCCAGAACTCAGCTCCCTGGCTGGACCTCTGGGGTTAGTCATTTCCTCTGTCCCCAGGTGTTGAGCTTGTTCTACATTCTGAGACTCTTTGCAACATTATCGTAGGTCAGAGGTTGCAAACTCATATGACTTCTGAATGAGAGAGCTGGGTAAAGATTGAGATGGATTGAAAGTACATGCCCCATTTAAAGGGGGTGGGCACAATTCATATTCTGCTGATTATTGCAATTTCAGGAGAAGAAAAAAAAATCTGAATTTAGGTGTGAAATTTCCTGACTTGAAAATGTTAGCAACTAATTTATTTTTTTTAAAAAAATGACATGTGAGCCAAGTACATTCCATCTGCTTCCTGACCTGTGACACAGCTATGCCTGTGTGACTTCTATCTTAGACCATGTTCTTGAACTATGCAAACCCTGGTGTCTGTACCTTTGTAGGTGGGTAAGCCTGTGTTGTCACATCTAAGGCTGAGACATCTCACTACTGTCTTAACCAAGCAAACAGTTGACCTCCAGGACCACCTTGCTTCCTGTGCATTTCCCATCTTGCTACATGCTGGGTGTCAACATATTCCTAAGGGGCAACTCCTTGAAAATATGATTTTCTAACCCAGGAAATTGTTATTAAGCAACTCTAGTATGCTAAGCATACTAGAATATAGAATATAAACAGCAAATATTTGTAGGACATAGACTTTGTTCTCCAACAGCATGGAAGACATACCTAAAGTGAACCTCCAATGAGTAATGTCTTCGTATAATCCCCTCCCCTTGGGGACAGGCAGAACCTGTGACTTGTTGCTAACCAATAGTATATAGCAAAGGTGATGGAATGTCAGGTCCATAATTAGCTATGTTATATGGCAGAGGAGATGGGGTGCTGTGCCCATGATTACATTTTGTTTTATAACACTTCCTTGTAGCAGTCTGAGCAAGAAAATCAGACTGCTCAGACCATGCTCTGAACTGCCTATAGGAAGTGTCATGTGGCAGGGAACCATGGGCGGCCCCTAGGGCAGCCTCCAGATAACTGCTGGTAACAAGCTGGGGCCCCTAGCCACACTGCTGTGAAGAAATGAATTTTTCCAACATCCTGAGTAAAGTTGGAAGTGGATTCTTCCCTAGTGAGCCTTCAGATGAGACTGCAGCCCTGGACAACATTTTGATTACAGCCTGTGAGATTCTGAGAAGAGGACCCAGCTAAGTTCTCCTTGGACTCTTGTCCTAGGAAAACTGTAAGAAAATACAAATATGTTGTTTTACGCCACTAAGTGCATGGTAATTTGTTATACAGGAGTAGAAAACGAATACAGCAGTTTATAGCTTACTGTGGAAAATGCCATAGCCAATGCACCACATAAATCAAGTTAGAGAGACATTTACTTGCTTGGATCCCTTTTAGGAAGAGGACTGTACATGTTTGGAAGAAAGACTTGATTGGCTGAGTCCCAGGGCTACTGTGAAATGTACAAGAAGATGTTGTTTGCTTCATTGAGAGAAGGGTGTGTGCCTGTAGATGTTCTAGAGCTCATCAAGATTGTGAATTCCTGTCTCCTGGGCACATGCTCCCTTGAAGTAGGTACCTCTTCCCTGCTCTGCTCTGCATCCCACAGGGAGGCTGGCTCCTGGAATCTGCTTCCTGCTAGATCCTACCAGTGGGAAGTGGTGGCAGGAATTTGGAGAGAGAGAGTGATGGTGGGGATGAGCAATGTCAGGGACTGCCTCCTGGTCCTTTTCTAGCTCTGGTAGCATCTTAGGTGGTATCTGCATGTCCTTCAAGGCTCCAGCTCCCAACGGAATGGCCTACTTTGGTTTCAGCTTCTAGAGCATCACTGTGAAACATGATAGCTGCTATCATATATAACTATATGCAGCTATATAGATTTAAATTCATTGAATTTAAATAAACTTTTAAAATTCAGTTTTTTCAGTTGCAGTAGCCACATTTGGAGGGCTAAGTAGCCACATGTCTCTGGTGGCTACCATATTGGATAGTGCAATAATAGATCATTTCCCTTATCTCAAAAGGTCCTATCGGGCAGCACTGCGCTGTAGAGTGATCTGGCCCATGCCTCTGGCAACACCACCTCCTCTCTTTGCCATTCTGGTCAAGGGGTGGTAGAGACTGCTTGATGCTGTTAACCTCTGGGTTGTCTCACTGTTTTCTTTGAGTTCTCAGCATATCTATCACCTATATAACCAACTCCCTGCATTAAGTCCCTTTGTTCCAAATAACCAAGTGACTTCTTTCTTGATCAGACTTTGATTGAGATACCAGAAGAGGAAAGGATAGTCAACATTTCTATATTAGTTGCCCATTATTATGTAACAAGTTGCCCTGAAACTTAGCAGCTTCAAACAACAAATATTTATTACATGACAGTTTCTGTGAGTCAGGAATCTGGGTAGCTAGGTGGTTCTGGCTTAATCTTTCATAGGATCGCAGTCAAAATGTTGGCAGGAGCTGAGGTCTCATCTGAAGGCTCAGCTAGGGGAGGATCTGCTCTCAGCCTCACCTGTGTGGTTGTTGGCGGGCTCTTGGCTGGGACTCCTCACCATGGGCTTCTCCATAGGCTGCCTATGCATTGATGGCACTAAGTTCTCCCAGAGCAGGTGTTCAGAGGAGTGAGAGAGAGAGAGAGAGAGAGAGAGAGAGAGAGAGAGAGAGAGAGAAGAGAGACTGACTGACCGAGAGGGAGAGAGTATCCAGGATGGGGGATGTCATAATTTACAGATGAAGTCTGGAAGTGACACCATCATTTCGACTGTATCCCACTGACCATGCAGACCAACGTGGCACCGTGCAGGAGAGGGTACACAACATGGGAAAGCCAGGAGGCAGGCATCACTGACGCCACCTTGGAAGCTGCCTACACAAGGGCTCCAGGGAGGTGGATTGGCTTTTGTTTTTGTTTTTTTAACATCTTTATTGGAGTATAATTGCTTTACAATGGTGTGTTAGTTTCTGCTGTATAACAAAGTGAATCAGCTATACATATACATATATCCCCATATCTCCTCCCTCTTGCGTCTCCCTCCCACCCTCCCTATCCCACCCCTCTAGGTAGTCACAAAGCACTGAGCTGATCTCCCTGTGCTATGTGGCTGCTTCCCACTAGCTATCTGTATTACATTTGGTAGTGTATATATGTCCATGCCACTCTCTTACTTCATCCCAGCTTACCCTTCCCCCTCCCTTTGTCCTCAAGTCCATTCTCTATGTCTGCATCTTTATTCCTGTCCTGCCCCTAGGTTCTTCAGAACATTTTTTTTTTTTAGATTCCATATATATGTGTTAGCATATGGTATTTGTTTTTCTCTTTCTGACTTACTTCACTCTGTATGACAGTCTCTAGGTCCATCCACCTCACTACAAATAACTCAATTTCGTTTCTATTTATGGCTAATATTCCATTGTATATATGTGCCACATCTTCTTTATCCATTCAGCTGTTGATGGACACTTAGGTTGCTTCCATGTCCTGACTATTGTACATAGAGCTGCAATGAACATTGTGGTATGTGAGTGGAGTGGGTTTTTTATGTGGGAGGTTGCTCCTCCTCCCTGTGACTTACGTCAGAAGGGCAGAAGTCACACAGCAAAGGTAAAAAGAATGTGGTTCAGAGACCTCTGATGGGAAAAGGCAAACACCTCTGTGATGCCGTGTCCACTTTGAATCATGTGTGGCATTCAGATGTCAGAGGACAATGTGCGCTGTTTTATCAAATCCAAGAAAGGATGGAAAATTATAAAGTTGTTATAGTACTTGCTGTGGAAAACAATTTGAAAGCAGACTATTAAAATCAAGATTTGGGGCAAATGTCGTAATATTTTGTGCAGGAGGACAAAAAATGCCTGGCTGGAGTGAAATTTCAGACCTGCTGGTTCTTGTCTAACATTTTTGAGTGAACGTTTAGCAGCAGAAGCTCAGTGGGCTTGGTCATGGAGGGGTTTCTAGAAGGGAAGGCTTAGGAAGCACAGCTGACAGAGGACTGAGTCAGGGGCTACATGCTGGGCTTGGGTGGAGGAGATGGGGCAGCTGGTACATGTCAGCCTGTTCTTCCCCAAACGCAGTGAGCCTGAGGGGTCAGAGGCGCTGAGACCCCCGTGGTCAGCGGTGACATGTGCAGCCACTGCCACTTCCTTGTGGAAGAGATCTCGTCTTATCTCCAATCAGTTACATTTTCTTTTAGTAGAACACAATCTGTCAGGGAAATGGCAGAGTTCAAGAAAATTGCCATTTCAGAGAGAAATCAGAATAGAGAAGGGGGTTTCTAAGGAGCATTTTTGTTTTCCTGAGAAGAGAAAGAGACAAAGAATGAGAAAGAAAGAGACTTAAGGTGGGCATATGCCCAGGAGGTAAAGCACATTATTTTCCCAGTGAAATAGTGAATAGTTTTTTTTTTTCTATTTAAATTGAAAGGCATTTCCATGTTTGAAAGTTCTAAGCTGTTAAAATAAACCCTGGAAGTAGATTGCCTGGGGTAAGATTTAATTAAACATTTTACAGTAAATTAGCATAATTTGTTGAGGATTGGTTTTAGTTCCAAGAAACTGCAACAGGCAGAATTTTTAATTTTGTAATATCTCTTAAAATTCCACTGTCTCATCTCTAAAGTATAGTTTTAGAAAATAAAAACTCAACAAGGTATTACCAAGCAGAAGGTGATTTCTTAGAGATGTTGTATTGGCAGCGGGGTATGAGGAGGGTCTTAATGCAGATACTAAACATTTGTAAGAGAAATTGTCCTTTGTAAAAGGACTTGAATTCCTCAGCTTGAAGCAGGGAGGTTATCTAATGCTATCATATGAATACTTGTTGGGCTGTGACTTAACTAGCATTTCAAGCAGAGGCTGGGCCTCCCTCCCTCCCTCCCTTTCTTCCTTCCTTCCTTCCCTCCTCATTTCTTTTTCTCTTGATCTCTTTCTAAATAGAAAGGCTACTGAAGATCATAAATAAGAGAGAAAGAGAGAGGGATGGG